>NC_054494.1:32829401-33568776 GCF_017639515.1 Carcharodon carcharias
TAAGGAGGGAGAAGATTAAATATGAGAGTAAACTAGCCAGTAATATAAAAGAAGATTGCAAGAGTTTTTTTAGATATGTAAAGGGTAAGAGAGAGGCAAAAGTGGACATTGGGCCACTGGAAAATGACGCTGGAGAATTAGTAGTAGGGAACAAAGAAATGGCAGAGGAACTGAATAGGTACTTTGCGTCAGTCTTCACAGTGGAAGACACGAGTGACATCCCCAAAGTTCAAGAGAGTTGGGGGGCAGAGGTGAGTATGGTGGCTATTACCAAGGAGAAGGTGCTAGGAAAACCGAAAGGTCTGAAGGTGGATAAATCACCTGAACCAGATGGATTACACCCCAGAGTTCTGAAGGAGATAGCTGAAGAGATAGTGGAGGCGTTAGCGTTGATCTTTCAGGAATCACTTGAGTCAGGGAGGGTCCCAGAGGACTGGATAATCGCGAATGTAACCCCCCTGTTTAAGAAGGGAGTGAGGCAAAAGACAGGAAATTAAAGGCTGATTAGCCTAACCTCAGTCGTTAGTAAGATTTTAGAGTCCATTATTAAGGATGAGATTTCAGAGTACTTGGAAGTGCATGGTAAAATCAGGCAAAGTCAGCATGGTTTCATCAAGGGGAGGTCATCCCTGACAAATCTGTTAGAATTCTTTGAGGAGGTAACGAGTAGGTTAGACAAAGGAGAGCCAATGCATGTTACCTACTTGGACTTCCAGAAGGCCTTTGACAAGGTGCTGCACAGGAGGCTGCTCAGTAAGATAAGAGCCCATGGTGTTAGAGGCAAGGTACTAGCATGGATAGAAGATTGGCTGTCTGGCAGGAGGCAGAGAGTGGGGATAAGAGGGTCCTTCTCAGGATGGCGGCCGGTGACTCGTGGAGTTCCGCAGGGGTCAGTGTTGGGACCACAACATTTCACTTTACACATTAATGATCTAGATGAAGGAACTGAGGGCATCCTGGCTAATTTCGCAGATGATACAAAGATAGGTGGAGGTATAGGTAGTATTGAGAAGGCAGGGAGGCTGCAGAAGGATTTGGACAGGTTAGGAGAATGGGCAAAGAAGTGGCAGATGGAATACAACATGGGGAAGTATGAGGTCATGCACTTTGGTAGGAAGAATACAGGCATAGACTATTTTCTAAATGGGGAGAGAATTCAGAAATCTGGAGTGCAAAGGGACTTGGGAGTCCTAGTCCAGGATTCTCCTAAGGTTATCTTGTAGGTTGAGTCGGTAGTTAGGAAGGCAAATGCAATGTTGGCATTTATTTCGAGAGGACTAGAATATAAAAGCAGGGATGTGCTGCTGAGGCTTAATAAGGCTCTGGTCAGACCACATTTAGAATATTGTGAGAAATTTTGGGCCTGTATCTCAGGAAGGATGAGTTGGCCTGGAGAGGGTCCAGAGGAGGTTCACGAGAATGATTCCAGGAATGAAAGGCTTAACATTTGATCTAAACTCGATAGAGTTTAGAAGGATGAGGGGGGATCTGATTGAAACTTACAGAATACTGAAAGGCCTGGATAGAGTGGACGTGGGGAAGATGTTTCCATTAGTAGGAGGGACTAGGACCTGAGGGCATAGCCTCAGAGTGAAGGGAAGACCTTTTAGAACAGAGATGAGGAGAAATCTCTTTAGCCAGAGAGTGGTGAATCTATGGAATTCATTGCCACAGAAGGCTGTGGAGGCCAGGTCATTGAGTGTATTTAAGACCAAGATAGATAGGTTCTTGATTGGTAAGGGAATCAAAGGTTACTGGGAGAAGGCGGGAGAATGGGGTTGAGAAACTTACCAGCCATGATTGAATGGTGGAGCAGACTCGATGGGCCGATTGGCCTAATTTCTGCTCCTATGTTTTATGGTCTTATGGTCTTAACCCTTTACTCTACAGACAGGACTCTGGGATGAACTCCCCTGCTATTCTTTCAACATTGTTCATCTGAGAGAGCAGATAGGTTTTGATTTAACATTGCATCAGAAATTTTGAAAAAATATGTCCCCTGGTTGGTGAACATTAGACATAAAACTGACATGAAGCTGGTATTAAAAGCATAAATACTGCAATTTTTTAATGTAAAGAATTTGATGGAAGTGGAATGCTTTACCACAAGTGGCTATTGAAGCTGAATTAATCATGATATTTAGCAGGAATTAGATGAACACTTAAAGAAGAAAAGTAAAAGGTAAAAGCAATGAATTGGAACAGCTGCTGTCTTGAGCTAACACCAGTACAAGCACAACAAGCTAAAAAAATCTCTTACTGAAATTTCTCTGAATTATTTGACTAGTACAGGCATGTGTGGATATTCATAAATTCTTCACAACACATTGGGACTAATGACTTAGTTTACCTGTAATTTAAAACCATAATGTTGTGACTTGATTGATCTGGCTTCAATTGTGATAAGGTATTTCATTATTTTTCTCTGATTATAGCTCTAATGTTTTAAATCAGTTATGATCACTATGTCCTTCTATCCTGTTTCACATATTCCTTGGCTTTGATATTTTTTCTATCATAGATTACTCAAAATTGGATATTGTAACCCAATTATAGTCCAATTTGCACAGAATTAACATCATCTTTTTTATTTTTCAAAGTGTTTGTATGTTATATTCACATTCCTATTTGTCCATTTGATGCCTTTTCCAGCTGCAATCTAGCTTATTAAGATTTGCTATGTGGCTCCAAACACTCTTGCTTCCTCTACTCCATTGAGAATTTTACTACTCAATGTGCATTTCCAATCTCTTTATTGTAAAATATACAACTGCACATTATTCTATATTGAATTACATTTGACACATATCTATCGATTATCTAAACCTGCATATGTTCTCTTGTAATTGCTTGCATTTTTCTTCACAGTTTTCATGCCTTATAACTTGGTACTGTCAGCAAATATTGATATCATTCCCTCTTTGTCCAAGTCCAAATTAATAATACTTATGGAGATTCAAAGATATCCCAATGCATCTTCCTGTTGCTTGCCACTCAAACTCTTGACAATCCAAGGATAATACATTCATGGTTACTCTCTGCTTTCTGTTCTTCAGCCATGATATACCATGCTCTATTCAGTGCAATGAAATTTATGGGAAGGGTTCTTAAACAGACATTAGGCTCCTAATTACCATTTAAAGGAATGCATACTCTGTTTAAGGCAGCTGCCAGGGCTGACTGTTACCTGGGCAAAAGTGGCGTAACTTCTTTCCACAGCTGTTAAATGGCATGGAATATGTAATGATAGCATAAAAAGTACTTCTGAAAAAATGGCATGGGTACAAAATATGCATAAAAAGTGAAAAAATGCTGATATTTTTGAGAAGAAAGTCCAAATTCAAAATCTGAAGTGATTTCCTTGAAATAAAAGTATGAAAAGAAATAACCAGCAATTGATGAAAAGTTGGGGCTCGAATTGTTCAGATCTACTATTGATGGGCTGTCATAAACTGAACAGATTTGCTCTGTTTAAAGAAGGAGAGTTACATTGTTAATTGACGTGTTTGCATATCAAAGCAAATGGAAAATTACTTAAATTAAATATGCAGGGAACAGATTGTACCAAGTCTTTTGAATTGCTGCCTTTCAAGTAACTTTCATATCCCATATGAAAGATCACACATTTGTTTAATTAAAAATGACAGGTAAGTTTATGAATGTAGGAAGTTAGAATCTTACATGCATTACAAGCAATTATGAGCTAGTATGTATGTCAGCATTGCATAAGCACATTGAAATTGTTAAAGAATAATTCCATCATAAAATTAAACAAAATTTTATCCAATAAATTGTTGACATATAAGAGAAGAGTGACAGCAGAGGGTTCCTCCGACCCAGTGATAGGTCAACTGATTTGGGAACAGCTGATCTCCAGTAAACACATCACATTAAGCTCAGTTTTATATAGACTATATTGGCAACAAATAGTGTTCTCCTTAGAAGGGCACATCTAGCAGGAAGTAGCCAAGAAGATTAACAGAATGCTTTATTGCATGCCCAGGGTTCAACAACCTCTTGCAATATGTCACTCTTTCTGTGTGAAAGGAACTGCTTGAGCTCCAAGTTGCTTTATGACATAGTTATTGCTCAAAGCCCTCCCAGCAAAAGTGTTCCTAAAAGATTTACAGCAATGCCAAAAATAACTTGTATTATTGATAGTGTCTAGATCCTTGATATGAGCGAGTGTTGAACAGAGATTTGCTTGCTGTCTGATCCTTGCTATTTTATAAATTTGATATTTTCAGCACTCTTGCAACATTTTTAAGTTTTGAAAGCATGTGCCTAATTGTTAGGAGCCAATAGCATTAATTTCATAACAATGGCTTATTTGTGTTATTCCCAATACAGAATCGGAAAATTAAAATAACCCCACAATAATTGTTTGAAAAGAATAATTTTCTTTCGATAAAAATGGAAATAGATTAGTCACAGAATGACACAACAGTCAATGTTACTTATAAAAAGTTTGTAAATACATTATTTCACACATGGCAGAAGTGTGTCAGTTAAATGTATGAAAATAACTCATCTACTATCATTCCACTTCTCAGTCACAAGTTAGTGAAAAAGCCATTAATATCCATAGGAAGGCTATTTAAAGTATAAGAGAGGGAACAATCCATTGATGGAGGTTCAATACTCACCATCCTTCACTGATCACCCAATGTGCCAAAACATGTTTTAAAAATAGCAACCAGACATTTATTGGCTATCAAGCAAATAATAGTCTTTCATATGAAAATGTTATTCATTGTGTAATTAAAGCCATTTTGTTCATTATCAAAAAGGCTTCCTTAAAATCAAAACAGTATTGAGATCTCATGCTGCTGTTGTCAGAATTTCCATTCTTTGCTAAACACCAAAAACATTAATAGTCCACTCTAATCAAGGTCAGTAACATTAAATCAAAACCTGGTTAGAGCTCGTGATCAGATAAAGCCATTGTCTGGGTCTTCTGGTAATACTAACTCACATTCATCAGCTCAATCTCCAGTTTATTGGAGTCACTAACCATCTTCGACAAGCCTGTTTCTAGTTCAAAACAAAAACAGAATTACCTGGAAAAACTCAGCAGGTCTGGCAGCATCGGCGGAGAAGAAAAGAGTTGATGTTTCGAGTCCTCATGACCCTTCAACAGAACTGAGTGAATATTAGGAGAGGGGTGAAATATAAGCTGGTTTAAAGTGGGGGTGGTGGAGAGAAGTGGGGGGTGTGGTTGTGGGGACAAGCAAGCAGTGATAGGAGCAGATAATCAAAAGATGTCACAGACAGAAGAACAAAGAGGTGTTGAAGGTGGTGATATTATCTAAATGAATGTGCTAATTAAGAATGGATGGCAGGACACTCAAGGTACTGCTCTAGTGGGGGTGGGGTGGAGAGACTAACAGGGCATACAAGATATAGATTTAAAAATAATGGAAATAGGTGGGAAAAGAAAAGTCCAAATAAATTATTGGAAAAAAACAAAAGGAAGGGGGAAGAAATGAAAAGGGGGTGGGGATGGAGGAGGGAGTTCAAGATCTAAAGTTGTTGAATTCAATATTCAGTCCGGAAGGCTGTAAAGTGCCTAGGCGGAAGATGAGGTGCTTTTCCTCCAGTTTGCGTTGGACTTCACTGGAAAAATTTCTGCTCGAATGGCTGTAAAAATAAATGAAATAAAGACCATCAGGCTACTCATAGCCATCTGTCAATTAAATAATGCAACCTTAAATACCATTCACCTTAACTATTAGTAATGGAAACTACAGGGAAATATAAACAGAGGGGAGATAACCAGGCCAATTGAAAAAAACCTAATGGAATCAAAAGAAAAATTCCCTAAGACAATTAAGGAATTAAGGACAATTGGCTTTACTGTTTCTAGTCCAATTTGCAAGATTACAAGATACTAATAGATGGAAAAAACATCCAGTCCATCTCAATTCATCAGTCCAGAGCACCCTCACTACTGTATCTGGTTGTTTCTTAAATGATCTGAGTTTTTACTTCTACCACTCTGGAAGTAAATTTCCAGTTCTAAAGTTACCTCATACTAGTTTCAACCTGAGAGTCTTTGTCCTACATCCACTATTTAAATTAAAATCGTATTCTGCAGTTTTGTTTCTTGCATCATTTACTATCTTATAATCATTCAGAAACTACCTTTCCAAGCTTATACAGTCATATGATCCTAAGAAAATTTGGTCATGGGTTGAGGGTGACCTTGTCTAGTAGTGCAGCATGGATAACCATAGTTTCTTACTGATTCCTTAATTGTCTCAGGGAATTTTTCTTTTGATTCCATTAGGTTTTTTTTTAATTGGCCTGGTTATCTCCCCTCTGTTTATATTTCTCTGTAGTTTACATTACTAATAGTTAAGGTGAATGGTATTTAAGGTTGCACTATTTAACTGACAGATGGCTATGAGTAGCCTGATGGTCTTTATTTCACCTATTTTTACAGCCATTCGAGCAGAAATTTTTGAAGGTTCAAAAGGGTTAATTGACAGTTGACATCTTTATTAGGTCACTTATGGAAGAAGGTCAGGTAGTCTTTCCATGTATGCCTCTGATTAAATGGTGCTGCACACAAAGACAACTCAGCAACCTTTTTCTCAGGCTTTTCCCCTCTCTGGTGCTTAAAATGGATAACTTCAGTTTCTTTTCCACGCCTGCTCCATCCTTCGCCTATACACTCAACTCAACTCTCCTTAAGGTTCCTCTACCAGCCTGCCATCCCACTATGCCAAATTACATACCAATCACTAATTTATATAACAATGAACCCTGAGATTCCAAGAAGAACTTATGCTCATGATTCAGCTGATTAGTTCTAGAGACCCTGGTAAAATGTGAAAGTTTGCATTTAAAGTTTTTGTTAATTAAGTATGAGCAGCTTCACAATAAAGTAGGTCTTATTTCAAGTACTGATGGTTATCTAGAATAATTCAAAGAGTAAAATAGAAGCACTGTTAAAAGGACATAAAAAAGCTCGTAGCTTATGTCAATGTAACTGGGGAACCAATGACCCTGTAGACAGTATAAGGTTTCCTGAATAACCCAATCCAAATGAAACTAAAGGAGAATGTTTTGAGCCAAAAAAGTTATAGGTGAAGTATTTGAGTAATATATTACTTAATATTTCCTTGTAGAAAATAATTCTTACCTATCCTGCTATATGTAAATCATTTGTAATGTTCCAGACGTTTTACCTCACAATGCTGACAGTTTTTTTTAATTCATTCATAGGATGTGGGCATCGCTGGCTAGGTCAGCATTTATTGCCCATCTCTAGTTGCCCTTGAGAAGGTGGGGGTCAGCTGCCTCCTTAAACCGCTGTAGTCCATCTGGTGTAGGTACACCCATGGTGCTGTTAGGAAGGGAGTTCCAGGATTTTGACCCAACCACAGTGAAGGAACGGCGATATATTTCCAAGTCAGGTTGATGTTTGGCTTGGAGCGGAACTTCCAGGTGGTGGTGTTCCCATGTGTCTGCTGCCCTTGGCCTTCTAGATGGCAGCAGATTGCGGGATTCGAAGGAGCTGTCTAAGGAGCCTTGGTGAGTTGCTGCAGTGCATCTTGTAGATGGTACACACTGCTGTCACTGTGCATCGGTGATGGAGGGAGTGACTGGCACCCCATCCACAAACAATAAAGTGGGCTGCTTTGTACTGGACAGTGTCAAGCTTCTTGAATGTTATTGGAGCTTCACTCATCCAGGCAAATGAGGAGTATTCCATCACACTTTGTGCCTTGTAGATGGCAGACAGCCTTTGGGAAGTCAGGAGATGAATTACTCACCACAGAATTCCCAGACTCTGACCTACTCTTGCAGCCACAGTATTTATATGGCTAGTCCAGTTCTGTTTCTAGTCAGGATCTTGATAGTGAGGGATTCAGTGATGGTAACACCATTGAATGTCAAGGGGCGATGGTTAGATTCTCTCTTGTTGGAGATGGTCATTACCTGGCACTTGTGTGATACGAGTATTACTTGCCACTTATCAGCCCAAGCCTGGATATTGTCCAGTTCTTGTTGCATTTGGACACGGACTGCTTCATCATCTGAGGAGCCACAAATGGTGAACATTGTGCAATCATCAGTGAACATCCCCACTTCTGACCGTATGATGGAAAGAAGGTCATTGATGAAGCAGCTGAAGATGTTTGGGTCTAGGATACTACCCTGAGGAACTCCTGCAGCGATGTCCTGGAACTGAGATGATTGACCTCCAACAACCACAACCATCTTCCTCTGTGCTAGGTATGACTCCAACCAGTGGAGAGTTTTCCCCCGATTCCCATTGATTCCAGTTTTGCTAGGGCTCCTTGATGCCACACTCGGTCAAATGCTGTCAAGGGCTGGCACACTCACCTCACCTCTGGAATTCAGCTCTTTTGTCCATGTTTGAACCAAGGCTGCAATGAGGTCAGGAGCTGAGTGGCCCTGGTGGAACCCCAAACTGAGCATCACTGCACAGGTTACTGCTTAGCAATTGCTGCTTGATAGCAATGTTGATGACTTCACTTTACTGTTGATAGAGAGTATACTGATAGGGTGGTAATTGGCTTGGTTGGATTTTTCCTGCTTTTTGTGAGAAGGGCATACCTGGGCAATTTTCCACATTGCCAGGTAAATGCCAGTGTTGTATCTGTATTGGAACAGCTTGGCTCAGGGTGTGGCAAGTTCTGGAGCGCAAGTCTTCAGTACAATTGCCGAAATATTGTCAGGGCTCATAACCTTTGCCTTATGCAGTACCTTTAGCTGTTTCTTGATATCACATGGAGTGAATCGAATCAGCTGAAGACTGGCATCTCTGATACTGGGTACGTCTGGAGGTGGCCAAGATGGGTCATCCACTTGGCACTTCTGGAAGGTTGTTGCAAATGCTTTGGCCTTATCTTTTGCCACAGTACAGCGTTCAAGAACAATGCAATCTTGTGGTCACCATCCTTTGAAGAAACTGAAGCCATGCCTGTCTATGCTAGACTACTTTCCCTGAAGAAATGTATTCAGATGCCCTACTTTCCTCAACACCTGAACACAAAACGAGATGTGACATCTAATAAAGCACCATAGTTAAATGTTCTCCCAATACACAAAACATTCAGCTTACTCGCTTTTTGCCAATTACAGTGAACAAATTTGCTTTGTGTAGAATAAATGATGTTGTAACTCACTGGTTGGATTAAAAAAACTTGCCTGGCAAAAGTATCTAATATTCTTAGAAATATTTGCTATTTTAACCAACTTATACACTAGCAGGTAACATCAGTCTAGGCTCTCATTTCAGGGCTGATTGCAACTTTGAACAGAAATTGGTGGTGTAGGGGATCATGGCAGGTGACAAACTGTCCACTGCTTAGAGTGTGAGGTCTGGTAGATTTTAACTCCTGGGCTCCATTTGCATCTGATTCTGGCTCCTGCATGAAGCCAGCAGGAATGAGGTCACAATTGGCAAGCAGGAGTCCAAATGGTGGGAGCTCAGGTTGCCATTAGATGAGAAGATAGCATAGTGGTAATATCAATGGACTAGTAATCCAGAGGCTAAAACTAACGCTTTGGGGACATAGGTTCAAATCCCACCACAGCAGCTAGTGGAATTTAAATCCAATTTAAAAAAAATGTGGAATTGAAATCTAATCAGTAATGGTGACTCTGACAGTTCTCATTGATTGCCTTTAAAAAGGCAAATGATTCATCAATGTCCTCTAGGGAAGGAAATCTTCCTTGCCTGGTCTGGCCTACATGTGACTCCTGACCCACAGCAATGTGGTTGGCTCTTAATTGCCCTCTGAAATGGCCCAGCAAGTGACTCAGTTCCAGGGCAATTAGGGACAAGCAACAAATGCTGGCCTTGTCAGCAGTGTCCACATCCTTTGAAGAAAAAAAGGAACCCCAACCAACTGGGTAGGGATAGTGGAGGAAAAGAAAATCAGTGTTCATGATTGGGTGGAGGGTAAACCCAGAGTGCAGAAGGGCCAAAGTAAGTGGGACCAGTATTCCTGGAATTTGAGGAACTTTCATATTTTATTCATTTTTTCTTAAAAGACAATTTACCTGGGCTTGGGTTCTTGCTGCCAGTGTTTGTTTGTTGGCCCAGAAACCATGCAGATACGCAATTAAAATAACATGCTTGCCTGGATGGTGACACATCCATTTAAGTCAGACTCCTGCTCCCCTGGGTCTGGTAGCCTTTCCATGTCTGAAGATAGGCAAGTAACAAGGGGAGGAGGAGCTGTGTGGGAAACATGTCAGATACTCCTCTTACACTGTTCATGTTTGATAGAAGAGGTTAAAACTTAGAGCTCAACAGTGGCAACAACAACTATGGTATCATGTGACATAATATATGGCAAACATTTTAAGGGATATACTGGTGAATCGCCAGATCACTACAGGTAAAAACAAAAAACTGCGGATGCTGGAAATCCAAAACAAAAACAGAATTACCTGGAAAAACTCAGCAGGTCTGGCAGCATCGGCGGAGAAGAATAGAGTTGACATTTCGAGTCCTCATGAAGGGTCATGAGGACTCGAAACGTCAACTCTTTTCTTCTCCGCCGATGCTGCCAGACCTGCTGAGTTTTTCCAGATCACTACAGGTACCTGACTCTTTCAGCATGCTGTGGTCCAATTGATTGCTCTCCAAGAAGACCATTGTGTTTCGCTAGATTTGTGCCCAGACAAAAATTCAGGTATTACCTGAAGAAAATGCGCATAGTTTGAATGATATAATGCCTCCTGCAGAAGTCTGAAGTGAATCAGTAATTTGAGTCAAGGGTAATTGTCTCTTTTGCATCCGCTGATGAGACAAAGTATGGCTGCTATTTTTTTGCTGCTTAGGATAAATACCTTTCATTTTGAACTGATGTAATTGTCAGTGGCTTCTGCCCATAAACTCCGTTTCCTGGAGGAAAAAGAAAAATAATTCAGCAAAAGAAAACGCAGGGATTAAGCCATCAGTCAACACAAAGGAAAAGATATAGTAATGCAGATCAACAACACTGAATGTACACTCATGATCATCGTCCTTTATCACAGCAAACCAGACTCAAAACTTCCGATGCCAATAAGACGGAATCAAAATTAATGAATCATATTTTATAGGTAGTCAATGACCATATTTGTGATTATACTTTGGCATTAAAAAGATTATGTTCACAATGAAATTCTATCCTGCTGTGGACATGTTTTCATGCAGGGCAGATGCCTGCGGTGAAACTTTTGTTTAGTCAATGATACCTAGAGACTTTGGAATTGCCACAAATTCTTTTTGATTTCCTGGCTGTGCTATGATCTGCTCTTTCAAAAATGCATTTATTACCTGAATGAAGTACACAGAAATGGAATGATCTCCTGTAGAAGTTGGAATTGAATCAATGGGCAGAATTGTCCCAGATTTGCACTAAGTGCAGTAGCGGACAGCTAAAACAACATTTTACCCACCGGCAGTGATGACGGTTTTTCACGCTGTATCATCCCAAACCCGCTACATTATTTATGCATTCCTGGGAAACATGCCGTTTTGATGGCGGGCGGGATCTCTTCGCCATCACCTCTTCGCTTCATCACACCGGGCGCCATATTTTAAGTCCAGCCAAGCACACGCATCTCAGTGCTTCCAGGGAATATGTCGACAAAAGGCAAGAAGACGGCAGGCCCCAGGTTTAGCAATGCATCACTGCAACACCTTTTGGATGCCATGGAGGCACTCCGCAATGTCCTCTACCCCCACTCTGGCCGCAGGATGGGCAGCAGCGTTACCAACCAGGTTTGGGAGGTGGTGGCAGCAGTGGTCAGCGCCAATGCCCTGCAAAAAAGGACAGCCACCCAGTGCCACTACAGGATGAATGGCCTCATCCAGTCCAACAGGGTAACTCACTCTTCTCATCACTCTCAACTCTTATACTCACAAACCCATCACACATCCACAGGGATCTCACACCTAAAGGGACAACCCCACTAACTCTCACACACACTCTCACATCTCCATCAGGCCCATATCCTCTTCAGCTCACATCCTCTTTACTATCCATGGCTCTGCTCACCACAGAAACATTCCAGGCAGTGCCATGTGTCCTGTTCACACTCTCTCCATCTGTCTTCATGCAGTAGAAGCCTGATCACATCAGCGGTAAAGGTCCCAGACCAGGGGTGGAGTGGCTCACATTAGGCCCCTCACTCACTTTGAGGAGCATGCCATCATTCTGACTGGTGAGGATGTGGACCCTCCCTGCGGCGATGGTGAAGTCAGGGGTAATCACCCACCTGAGGATCCTGCACCACATCATCCCTGCCTCAACGCAACTGTGAATGCTCTTGACTCTGCTGCCATGCACTACTTATCTCTACTTTGGTTCACAGGGAGCTCTGCCAAGGGACCAACACCCTCAGCCAGCCAGTTCCTCAGTGTCATGAAGAGATATTAATGTCTATAATGTTATTGGAAATTATTTTTAAATTGGAATTGTAGTCGGGTCCGTGTCTATGTGTGTGTCTTAACGTGTCCTAATTGGATTAAAGCCAGCTAATCCAATTAGCTGAATAGTAGTAAGTTTGAGATGTTAATTAGGTAAACGTAAGGAAATTAAAAGATAAAGTGTAAATTTGCATTTGTTGAATAAACCATTCAAAAGAATGGGTAAAATCTTGCATCTAGCTGGGAGATGCCAAGCCATGTGTTTCTAGAGGTAAGTTAGGAGAGGTAAAATTAAAACAACTAGTAATACAATGGAAAATTTACATTTGAAGGGGAAACTAGGTATAA
This sequence comes from Carcharodon carcharias, assembly GCF_017639515.1. Classification (NCBI taxonomy): domain Eukaryota; kingdom Metazoa; phylum Chordata; class Chondrichthyes; order Lamniformes; family Lamnidae; genus Carcharodon; species Carcharodon carcharias. Next base: position 32,842,153 of record NC_054494.1, read on the forward strand.
ACAGAAAGGAGTTTGTGTGTGTGCAGGTCAGAGGCATTTAAGATCTAACCAGCCTGTAAGCCTACAACTGTGTCTGCAAAGGAAGGAAATTGAAAGGAACTTCATTTTGAATTTGTAAGGTCAAATGTGCTTTGCCTGATGTTTGTTTGAAGTCTATGGGTTATTGTTACCTTGGTGAAGATTTACCTCGGAGTGATTAATTTGAAGACTTGTTTAAAAGTTATTATGGTAGTAATTCATAGACATGTGTATGTGTTTAATTTGTTGTTAAATTAATATATGTTTAATTTAGTTTTATATAAAAACCTTTTAGAGGCTCAGTGGTCTTATTCTTGAATTCAGAGATGCATCTCAAACATACCAATTAAAAATATAGGTTATGACAGTTGTTCAATTTTCCTCTGGGATTTAAACAGCCCAACTGCTGTGTCATAACACTGAGCTCCATCCACGTCCTTATCTGCAGCCTCCAGTGAAGAGGTGGAAATAAGCAGCCTGGATGACTCATCACCACACAGGGAAAAGTGTGTGTGGCAGGACCTTTCAAAGTCTCGTGCAAGCACTCTCCCATGCACGCAGATCCTTCACATATCACACTCATCTCAATGTCCTGAGCATTTTGAATGCTGCTTGCTGGGGTTTACTTTCAGTTGTCCATCTGAGCTGACCTGCATCTCCTCCTGCCCACCCTACATTCCCATGCAGCACCTGATCTCGCCCACCACAACTCTCATTTCACTTTTGATTTGGACAGTATGGTGCTAATTCGGTTTAATTTTCACTCCCCATCACAGTTGACCACCGCCACCAGATTCCACCCCCTCTCCGTTACCTACCAGCTCCAACCCTTTTCCTTCACGGATGTTCAGGTGAACATGCACGTTCCCTCCCTTCCTGAAAAATACCACCCCCATCCACATTCACCCCTCACCCTCCCCGATCTCATCCTGCCCAATTCCAGGGTTGGTGTCTGCCTCCCAGGTCCCCACCAACCACCCTTGCCATTCCTTTTATTGTTACCATCGAACCCTCACCATCCCACCCTACCACTCCACTTTGCCCTCGGGCATTCTCACCCTTCCTCCAAACCATGCCCATCCTCAGGAGGCAGACTTGGACCTATCCGACCCCTCCCATACACATTCACCTGTGCATCCCCCTTCACACCCCTTCCCCCACTTCGCACCCCTTCCCCCCAGAACCCCTTTCCTCACCAGTTCTCCCACACCTCACTTCAACCTCCCCCTTCCTGCCTCCTTCCTCCACCTTTACCTCTTCCATCATGCTTAGTCCCCGTCCCCTCCTGACTCTTTCCTCCAGCTTTATCTCTTCCTCCAGCCTCATTTCTTCTACCATCCTTACTCCTATCCCCTTCCTGACTCCTTCCTGCACTCTTACTTTTTCCACTACCCTTATTCCCTATGCTCTCTGCATCCCTTTCTATCCCTAGACACCCTCCCCTCTCTGCGCCCCTTCCTCCCCCAGGACACCCTCCCCTCTCCACCCGCCAGACACACTCACCTCTCCACAACCCCTTTCTCTCCCTGGACACCCTCCCCTCTCTGCACTCCTTCTCTTGCAACTTCCACCCTCCTTACACTTACCTCCTCAGTTGCCGTCTTCTCCTACATTACCCCCTCCTCCCCTGTTCTCCTGCCCCCCCCAAACCTCCCCCTGACACCTTCATTCCCCTTCCTTCCAATCTCACTTCATCCTGAACCTTCATTCCCCCCTCCCAACCTTACCACCACCCCCCAACACCTCTTCCTCTCCTGATCCTAGCCTTTCCTCTCCCACCTCATCGACCATCATCTGTTGTGAGCATCAAGGGTGACTATCCAACTTCCATGCGCTGCTTCACAGCAGAGCCATGACCATGAGAATCCACCCAGCATGCCATGGACGTTCCTCCATTGGTGTTGGTCCCCAACATCTTCTGCTCCTCAGATTTCCACAATGTGAGCAAAGCCCTGGCAGGTAAGTCCCAACTTCTGCATGTCACAGTTGTCAAGATGTGTTCTACACCAGCTTGTTTTCCCACAGATACGGGCGGACGATCCAGCGGTGGGGGGCGATTCTGGTGGGCAGGCCTAATAATGATATGCTGATGTATTACAATGAGGTTCCTGTTGTCCGATGGCAGAGAATGTGGTCCACCATCAGTGGGCTAAGCAGACGATTGCAAACTGGTTTCATGCTGTCGTGAAACTCATCCCGCCATATTGTCTGCTCATGCCACCGAACACACCCAACGCCGCGCGGGCACAGAAAATCCAGGCCAATAAGCAAAACTCAAGGGTAATTGTCTCTTTTGCCTCCTCTGGTGAGGCACAGAAATGGCTGTTGTTTGCTACTTAGAACAAACGTTTTACATAGCTCAGAAACTGTGGCCTGAATTTTTCGAATGGCGGGATTTCCCTTCCCACCGTCCAAAGAGTCGGCAGGGAGTACACCTCAGCCAACTCCGAGTGTCCCGCAGCCATTTCATGCTCGAATGGGTGTCAATTGGCTGGTGGTGGGACTTCTGCCCCACATTTGGGAGGAAGTTTCGCCTTGGAGAGGTGCCGGCCAATCTGTTTCGCCAACTGCTCTCCCTGCGATGTAGAGCTGCAGTGCACTGAAGAGGAGTTTCAAAAAGATGCCTGAGCCTAAGTCACAGCACCAGAGGACAAGGTAAGTTTAAGGGCAGCAAATGCATTCTCCATGTCAACACCTCTGCCAATCCGAGTCCACTTGTCAACCAATCAGCACTCTCTACTCGTGCAGCAGAAATTGTTGTTCTCTTTACAATTGGTATTCTTGCAAATCTGTCCTGCTGAGTGCAAGATGAAAAGCTTTGACAGCATGTCTCCTTTTTCAATGACTTTTTTTTCTCTCCATTAAAGTGAATATAGAGGTGAGTATAGAGGCTGAAAACCTAGCTTATTTTTAAACAGCATAGTTGCTGGGGCACAATAATGCACTGTTTTACTTTTTTGGAAATTTGAAAAGGATAAATGGAAGGAAAGAACTTGCATTTCTACAGTGCTTTTTATCACCTCCAGACTTCCCAAAGTGCTTTGCAGTCAAGAAATTCCATTTTGAGGTGTAGCCACTGTAGTAATGTTGGGAAAGGCAGCAGCACACAACAAGATCCCCCAAACAATAATGTGACCAGATAATCTATTTTTAGTGATGTTAATTGAAAGTATTGTCTGGACACTAAAAGAACATCCCTGCTTATTGATGTGTGTCATGAGATATTTAACATCCATCCTGAAAGGGCACACAGGGTCTTGTTTTAATGTCTCATCTGAAAGACATCTCTGATAGTGTAGCACTCCCTCAGTATTACACTGGAGTGTCAGCTTGGATTCAAGTCTCTGGAGTGGGGTTTGAACACATGACTTTCTGACTCAGATGTAGGAATGTCACCCACTGAACCACAGCTGAGCATCTTTTTGAAGTTGGTAATAACTAAAAGAAAATCAACAGTCAGCCTGTATATGTCTGGCACAGCTCTGAGTGGCCAATGTTAAAACAAAACTGCTGCAGACCTGGAAATATGTAATCAGACTGCCTTTTCAGTCAGTCAGAGTGTGCTGTGTGGATATGAAAATGCCAAACTAATGGGATATGAAGAGACCGCATGAATGACACAACATTGTGCTTCTTTGAACAATCCCAGAATTAAAGAGGAATTAATGTTAGATAACAGAAAAATTCAGATAATTGCCAAAAATATATGTGGATTTGGATGTATTACTTACAAAGGTCAATGGTAGAGTTAGAAAAATGTTTTAACTTACAGGGTTCCATCAGAGCTGATCCTTAAAATTTATGTTCAAATTAATTTTGGAATATCCGTTTTCACAACTGCTGTAGCAGACCCTCATTCATCTGTCATTCTATATCAACACTCTCTTCTAAAGCATTTGCTGAAGTCAGGGTTTCAGTGAGGCCAGCAATAATCAAGGATACTGTAATTAGTTCATAAACAGAGATTTTTGGATTTAAAATAAAATTATTTTAAAATACCCAATGAAGGCTCAAAAATATGGTTAGTTTCTGAAACTGAACTTGAAATAGAGGAACCAAAAAGCATCCACTATGAAATGAAACAATGAACTCTCTCCACAGATGGCTCATGTAAGGCAGTGAATCACTGAGCCACGTAGCTCAAGAACATTCAATGCTGGCCTTTGCTGAGTTAACTAATTTTAGTCAGGACAGGATTATCAACAGTAGGAGCCGAATAGCCGAGCTCAATATCTAGATGCACAACCCTGGTAGGAATGGGAACTGTGGCTAATTTTCCCTTCCCTAACTCAGATTGCCTGGGTTTAAGATGGTTGGAGAATTAGATCCGCAGCATCAGGAGCCGACCTGCCGTTCCTAATTGGACAGTGGGCTTGCAAGCAGCCAATTAGGAGACCACCTCTAGTAAACTTATGAAGCCAGTCCCACTGCTGGAAAGTGTGGGCTCGGAACCAGATTTTCACCCGGACGTCGGGTTCCAAAGCCCAGAGTAAAGCTTAGGCCAATGTCTCTTGATCATTAGTCCAGGCCTCTGGACTATAGTCCAGTTACATAGGGGCTGAATTATATCAAGGCAGCAGAGATGGGTTTGAAGGTCACAACACAAGGTCCTTGAAGTGCTTCTGGCACCAGAACCAGGTCCTGCTCACCATGCTGTGGCTGCTGACCTCCCTGGAGATCTCAAGCATGCTTCCCTTATTTCCCTGCAGGCCTCCTCCTTTTGCTCTCAGGAAACAAAACCTGACACCTGGTTAACACCATTTCTATCATCCCTTCCAAGTCCCTGGAGAACATTAGGGTTGCTCTGGCATGGCTGACTGACTTTTTTTTATTCATTCATGGGATATGGGTGTCGCTGGCTAGGCTAGTGTTTATTGCCTATTCCTAATTGCCCTTGAAAAGGTGGTGGTGAGCTGCCTTCTTGAACTGCTGCAGTCCATATGGTGTAGTTACACCCACAGTGCGTTAAGGATGGAGTTCCAGGATTTTGACCCAGTGACAGTCAGGATGGTGAGTGTCTTGGAGGGGAACTTCCAGGTGGTTGTGTTCCCATGTATCTGCTGCCCTCGTCCTTCTAGATGGTAGTGGCCGTGAGTTTGGAAGGTGCTGTCTGAGGAGCCTTGGTGAGTTGCTGCAGTGCATCTTGTAGATGGTACACACAGTTGACATTGTGCATCGATGGCGGAGGAAGTGAATGTTTGTGGATTGGGTGCCAATCAAGCGGGCTGCTTTGTTCTGGATGCTGCCAAGCTTCTTGAGTGTTGCTGGAGCTGCACTCACCCAGGCAAGTAGAGAGTACTCCTTCACACTCCTGACTGTGCCTTGTAGATGATGGATAGGCTTTGGGGAGTCAACAGGTGAGTTACTCATCACATGATTCCCAGTTGCTTACCTGCTCTTGTAGCCACATTATTTATATGGCTAGTCCAGTTCAGTTTCTGGTCAATAGTAACCCCCAAGATTTTGATAGTTTTCTGGTGTACTGTCCGCTCAGTGCTGCTTCTCTCCACCTGCATCCACTTATTATAATAACAACTGACATTTAAAAAGGACTCAGCGCTTCCAGGCCATGTCTCATACTCATACCTGCAGCTCTTCATTAGATGGGTGTCATGGAGGTGATCCATTAATTGGGTGCCTACCACAAAATAGTGCTGATTGTTGCACTCCAACTTCCAGCATGGTCGGATACAGGAAATGGTTCCAATGTTGGCATACTGCCAAGATTAGCAAAATCCAGCCCAACTAGTTTGGAATAGTAGTCAAGTAGCATAACCACCATGCTACCATTCCCTAAATTACAACAGTGCCTGCACTGCAAAACTACTTTATTGGTTGTAAAGCATTCTTGGACATCCTGAGGTAATGAAAGGCACTATAAATACAATTCTTTCTTTTCTCACTCGTTTTTATTATCTGTCATGGGGATGGGAGTAGGAGGTGGCAGGTTTCCAGTACCCTCTGTTGTGGTGGATAATTGAAGTTCTGCTATAGTTCTGTTTTATTCCCTCTGCTTCATGATCAATTGTATAGACTAATAATAGTCTGTTAGGTATTTGTATTGACAACTATAATCATTCTCTGTTATTATAAATTTTAGTTAAAAAATTAGGGAAAATTTTGTGAAACTGACTTTAGTTTCTAATCATTGAAAAGTTACTGAGAGGTTGTATGCTTGGTGAATTTTGCAAAAGTGAGGAGGTTAAGCTGCTGTTCCACACCTCCCGTGAAAAGCAGCATTTCCAGGAGCCATGAATATACATCATCTTCTCATTCAAACAGTTGCTTTTCACATATGGTGCATCTAACACTAAAATATTTTGTTTGTGAAGGGACTACATTAGTGAACACAAGTACACCAGAAACTTGGGCAGTAGATAATTACAAGTATTTGCGAACATGCACTTATTCACATGAATAGAGCAAAAGTTGTTCAACCCCATAAAATATTATCAATATGAAAATCTTCAGCTTTACAGTCTGCATTTCCGTTTTGATGATGATGAATTTGTGAAGATTAATTACAAGGTAGTAACGTAATGAACGGGATCAGATAACATCACAAACCGTGAGAGTGAAGTTTGATCTATTTGTGATTATCTTAACCTCATGATTAGATTTAATTTGCAGACATATTCTATGTCATTAGTCACCAGCTGTCTCTTTGCCATGATGCTGTCATGTTCAGGTTAAAAATACCTTTCAGTCACTGTACTGAAAAATTGGCAGAAGCTTTTTAATATAAAAAAATTGTTGGATCCTGCGTCGCTCTTAAATTTTTACTCTGTCACGGGACATGGGCATCACAGACAAAGCCAGCATTATTATTGCCCATATATTATTGCCCTTGAGAAGGTGGTGCTCAGCCGCCTTCTTGAACCCTTGCAATCCATGTGGTGTAGATAAACTCACAGTGCTGTTAGAGAGGGAGTTCCAGGAAGTGCGGGACAAAGGAAGTGATTATCAGTGTGTCAGAGGGGGCAGTGGGGGTAGTGGGATGGTTGCTGTGCATTCAGGTTGATTTCCAAAGGCGAGTAAAATAAAGAAAAAGAAAATTTAGCCCAGAAGGGAAGCATGGCAGAGGTGAAAGTGGGTATGGCATAGATCCTTCAATCAAATCCAAGGTTTGCAGAGTCCAAGAGGTCTCTACATAGCTGTACAGTAATTATAGTTGCACCTTTGGGTTGCTAAATCCTTTACCATTTTGCTCATCAGCACATATGATAAAGCAGTCACGTTAGACTTTACAACACATAAAGCAACAACATCAACAATTTTACTTTCAGTTTGACTTTGGGTGGAAAGGTCATGTCAGTTCTTGGAAATTTTTCATTTTTCTACAAAGTGATTAGGAAGAAATGGATATTAGGGAAAAATGTTTTGTAGATATGATTTTTTAAATTCATTCATGAGATGTGGGCTTCGTGGCTGGGCCAGCATTTATTGCGCATCCCTGGTTGCCCTTGAGAAGGTGGTGATGAGCTAACTTCTTGAACCACTGCAGTCCCTGTGGTGCAGGTACAACGACTGTGCTATTAGGAAGGGAGTTCCAGGATTTTGATCCAGCAACAGTGAAGGGACGGTGACATATTTCTAAGTCAGGATGGTGAATGGCTTGGAGGGGAACTTCCAAGTGGTGGTGTTCCCTTTTATCTGCTGCCCTTGTCCTTCTAGATGATAGTGGTTGTGGGTTTGGAAGGTGCTGTCTAAGGAGCCTTGGTGAATTCCTGCAGTGCATCTTGTAGGTGGTCACACTGCTGCTACTGTGCATTGGTGGTGGAGGGAATGAATCTTTGTGGATGTGGTGCCAATCAAGTGGGCTGCTTTGTCCTGGATGGTGTCAAGCTTCTTTGGTGTTGTGGGAGCTGCATTCATCCAGGCAACCATATTCCATCACATTCCTGACTTGTGCCTTGTAGATAGTGGACAGGCTTTGGCGAGTCAGGAGGTGAGTTATTCTTCTCATGTTTCCTAGCCTCTGACCTGTTCCTGTAGCCACAGTATTTATATGGCTAGTCCAATTCAGTTTCTGGTCAATGGTAACCCTCAGGATCTTGATAGTGGGGGATTCAGTAATGGTAATGCCATTAAACATTAAAGGGCGATGGTTGGATTCTCTATTGTTGGAGCTGGTCATTGCCTGACACTTGTGTGGTGTAAATGTTACTTGTCACTTGACAGCCCAAGCCTGGATATTGTCCAGGTCTTGCTGCATTTGGACATGGACTGCTTCAGTATCTGAGGAGCTGTGAATAGTGCTGATCATTGTGCAATCATCAGTGAACATCCCCACTTCTGACCTTATGATGGAAGGTCATTGATGAAGCAGCTGAAGATGGTTGGGCCGAGGACACTACCCTGAAGAACTCCTGCAGTGATATCCTGGAGTTGAGATGACTCACCTCCAACAACCACAACCATCTTCCTTTGTGCTAGGTAAGAGTCCAACCAGCAGAGAGTTTTCCCCCTGATTCTCATTGATTCCAGTTTTGCTAGGGCTTCTTGATGCCACATTTGGTCAAATGTGGCCTTGGTGTCAGGGGCAGTTATTCTCACCTCACCTTGGGAGTTCAACTCTTTTGTCCATGTTTGAACCAAGGCTGTAATGAGGTCAGGAACTGAGTGGCCCTGGCGGAACCCAAACTAAGCGTCAGTGGGCAGGTTATTTTTAAGAAGGTGCTGCTTAATAGCATTGTTGATGATTCCTTCCATTTCTTTACTGATGGATCGAGAGTAGACTGATGGGGCGGTAACTGGCAGGATCAGATTGTCCTGCTTATTGTGCACAGGACATACCTGGGCAATTTTTCACATAGCTGGGTAGATGCCAGTGTGTAGCTATATTAGAACAGCTTGGCTAGGGGTGCAGCAAGTTCTGGAACACAGGTCTTCAGTACTATTGCTGGAATATTGTCAGGGCCCATAGCCTTTGCACTATCTAGTACCTTCAGCCTTTTCTTGATATCACGTGGAGTGAATCGAATTGGCTGAAGACTGGCATCTGTGATGTTGGGGACCTCCAGAGAAGGCCGAGCTGGATCATCCACTTGGCACTTCTGTCTGAAGATTGTAGCAAATGCTTCAGCCTTATCTTTTGCACTGATGTGCTGGGCTCCTCCATCATTGAGGATAGGGGTATTTGTGGAGACTCCTCCTCCAGTGAGTTGTTTAATTGTCCACCACCATTCACAACTGGACGTGGAAGGACTGCAGAGCTTAGATCTGATCCGTTGGTTGTGGAATCACTTAGCTCTATCTATCACTTGCTGCTTATACCCAGTCTTGAGCTGCTAGATCTATTCGAAATCTACCCCATTTAGCATGGTGGTAGTGCCACACAACACAATGGAGGGTATCCTCAATGTGAATGCGAGACTTTGTCTCCAAAACGACTGTGTAGTGGTCACTCCTACCAATACTGTCATGGACAGATGCATCCGCGGCAGACGGGTTGGTGAGGATGAGGTCAAGTGTGTTTTTCTCTCTTGTAGGACTCAGCCTGCTCAGTCAGTAGTGGTGCTGCCAAGCCTCTCTTGGTGATGGACATTGAAGTCCCCCACCCAGAGTGCATTCCGCACCCTTGCCACTCCCAATGCTTCCTCCAAGTGGTGTTCAACATGGAGGATCACCTATTCATCAGCTGAAGGAGGGCGGTACGTGGTAATCAGCAGGAGGTTTCTTTGCCCGTGTTTGACTTGATGCCATGAGACTTCATGGGGTCCGGAGTCGATGTTGAGGACTCCCAGGACAACCCCTTCCTGACTGTATACCACTGTGCTGCCACCTCTACTGGGTCTGTCCTGCTGGTGGGACAGGACATACCCAGGGATGGTGATGGTGGAGTCCAGGACGTTATCTGTAAGGTGTGATTCCATGAGGATGATTATGTCAGGCTGTTGCTTGACTAGTCTGTGAGACAGCTCTCCCAATTTTGACATTAGATCTTAGTAAGGAGTACTTTGCAGGGTCGACAGGGTTAAGATTGCCATTGTCGTTTCCAGTGCCTAGCTTGATGCCAGGTGGTTCGTTCAGTTTCATTCCTTTTTTATGACTTTGTAGCATTTTGATGCAACTGAGTGGTTTACTAGGCCATTTCAGAGGGCATTCAAGAGTCAACTACGTTGCTGTGGGTCTGGAGTCACATGTAGGCCAGATCAGATAAGGATAGCAGATTCCCTTACCTAAAGGATATTAGTGAGCCAGATGGGTTTTCACAAAAATCGACAATGGTTTCATGGCCATCATTAGACTTATAATTCCAGGTTTTTATTGAATTCAAATTCCACCATCGGCCAATCCTGGGTGTCCAGAGCATTACCCTGGGCCTTTGGATTACTAGTCCAGTGACAATACCACTACACCATCGCCCACCACCGCACCCCCACAGCCCCCCGCAACTTAACTGGAAAATAATAAATCTGAAAATAACCAAAACAATCAACTAGATAAAAGGAAAACACAGAGCCTTTAAAATTACATTGTGGAATACTACTGTACAAACTCCTTTGTTATTTCAACAGAAACATTGGGCTGAATTTTCCGTGCCTGCTGACGTCGGGCGTCATGGCCAGCATGAGTAGACAATATGGCGGGAAGGCCAAAAATTGGTTTCACAACGTCATGAAACCAGTTTCAAATCATCAGCTCCGCCCATTAATGGCAGGCTGCATTTCCCACCGCTGCACGTCAGGAACTTCATTGTAATGTATCAGCATAAGCTCAGCTTGCCAGAGTCAACCCCATATCAAATTTACTGCCAATGTTGGTGGGAAAACACACCAGTGCAGAACATGTCTTGACAAGTGTGATGTGCAGAAGTCAGGACTTACCATCAGGGCCTTGCTCACATCGCGGATGTCCAATGAGCAGAAGATGCTGGAGCTCGACAGCAATGGGTCCCTGGAGGAACGTGCATTGCACGCTGGGTGGATTCTGATAGACATGGTTCCGCTGCGAAGCAGCTCACAGAAGATGGCAGGTCGTGGTTGAGGGTGTGCTTCAGGACTCCTGTGTCTTGGCCATGGTCTGCAATGGATGATCATCGAGGGCGTGGACAGGAAGGTGTAGGTTTCACTGGGAGAGGAAGGTGTATTCAAGCGGTGGGGGGTGGGAGGGTCAGGGTGGTGGGAGAGGATAGTCTAGGTTTGACTGGGAGAGGAAGGTGTGTCGGGGTGCAGTTGAGGGTTTGGACAGGGATAACGAAAGTGCCAGAGAGGGTGAGGTTGCGGGGAATGAAGGTGTCAGAGAGGTGAGGTTGAAACGGGGAATGAAGGTGCTGGGGAATGAGGTTGTGACTAGGGGAAGGAAGTACTTGTGAGGAGGGTGTAACAGGGGAGAGTATGGCAATTGGGGGGGGTTAAGTGTAAGGGGGGAGGAAGGTGTAGGGGAAGGAGTTCGGGTGGAAGAAGGAATTCAGAGTGGGGCAGCACTTCAGGGGGTAGGAAGGAGCCTGGAGGAGGGCAGGGTTTTGGGGGAAGGAAGGACTTTGGGGTGGAAGGAGTTCCAAGGGGGGAAGGAATCCAGGAGGAGGAATGAGTCCGGGGGTGGAAAGAGTAAAGGTGGAGGAAGGAGTACGGGGGGAGGGAGGAGTAAGGGTAGAGGAAAGAGTAAGGGTAGAGGAAGGAGTCCGGAGGAAGGGAGGAATCCACAGGGGGGATGGAATCTGGATGGGGGAAGGAATCCAGAGAGAGGGAGGAGTCAAGCGGGAGGAAGCGAAGGAGTCCAGCGGGAGGAAGGAGTCTGGAGGGAGGGAGGGAAGGAGTCCGGAGGGAGGGAAGATGGAGTCCAGCGGGAGGAAGGGAAGGAGTCCAGAGGGAGGAGGGAGGAAGGAGTCTGGCAGGAGGAAGGTGTCCGGAGGGGGAAAGGAGTCGAGGGAAGAAAGAGCCCGGCAGGAGGAAGGGATGGAGTCATAGAGTCATAGAGGTATACAACACAGAAAAGCCCTTTGGCCCATCGAATCTGCGCCGGTCAAACAAGTACCTAACTATTCGAATCCCATTTTCCAGCATTAGGCCCATAGCCTTGTATGCCAATGCATCGCAAGTGTACATCGAAAAACTTCTTAAATGTTATGAGGGTTTCTGCCTCTACCACCCTTTCAGGCAGTGAGTTCCAGATTCCCACCACCCTCTGGGTGAAAAAATTCCTCCTCACATCCCCTCTAAACCTCCTGCCCCTTACCTTAAATCTAAGCCTCCTGGTTATTGATCCCTCCACCAAAGGGAAAAGTTCCTTCCTGTCTACCCTATCTATGCCCCTCATAATTTTATACACCTCAGTCATGTACCCCTTCAATCTCCTCTGCTCCAGGGAAAATAATCCAGAAGTCTATCCAATCTCTCCTCATAACTAAAACTCTCCAGCCCAGGCAACATCTCGGTAAATCTCCTCTACACTCTCTCTATTGCAATCGCATCCTTCCTATAATGTGGGTTCCAGAACTGCACGCAATACTCTAGCTGTGGCCTAACCAGCATTTTATTCGGTTCCAGCATAACCTCCCTGCTCTTATATTCTATGTCTCAGCTAATAAAGGCAAGTATCCCATATGCCTTCTTAACCACCTTATCTACCTGTCCCGCTACCTTAAGGGACTGGTGGACATGCATACCAAGGTCCCTCTGTACTTCCTCGGTACTTCCCAGGGTCCTACAGTCCAGAGGGAGGAAGGAGTCCAGTGGGGGGGAACGAGTCTGTCGGGGGGAACAAGTCTGGGGGGAGGAACGAGTCTGGAGGGAGGAAGGTGTAAGGTAGGAGGAAGGAGTAAGGGGGGGCATGTCCAGGTGAGCATACCAGGGAGGGGTCTGTGGAGTCAATGACTGCCTCCTGGGAAGCAAAATGGGTATTGTAGGAAGTAATGGTGAGAATGAGAGAGGGCAGATAAGCCAGTGGAGTAGGAGGGTGACGTTGTGATGGTATTGGTAGAATGGATGGCGAGGGTGGTTGTTGGTGTCTCGGAGGCAGACATGGACACTGGGGATGGGAAGGAGGAGGTCGGGGAGGTCAATGTGGATGGGGGTGGGAAGTTAGGGAACATGCACGTTCACCTGGACATCCCCGAAAGAAAAGGTTTCTGGCTGGTAGGTGATGATGAGAAGGTGGAGGGTGATGCCAAGGGGATCAACAATGCTGGGCGAAAGGATGTGTGTGACTGGGGGAGAGGAACGAATGGGGGAGTTAAAGACAAATATTATAAACCCCATGCTCCTAAAATCTAAAGTGAAGGGCGGGAACAGGTGCTGCATGGGAGTGGGATCAGTGGATGGGTGGAGATACAGATCAGCTCAGATGGACAACTAAAAGAGAACCCCAGCAAGTGGCACTGAAAATGCTCAGGACATTGAGATGAGTGTGATGGAGGAAGAATCTTGTGAGTGAGAGAGTGCTTGCACAAGGCTCTGAAAAACCCTGCCACACATAGACTTCTCCTTCCAGAATCACTCGTGGGCTGGCTGGGTGCACCTGAACTGCTTGTGTTGGGAGGAGGGGGGTGGGGCAATGTAGGGTGGAGGGGGTGATTCGGTGGGAGGACTCGTGAAGCTGGTCAATGAGGTTGAAAGACACCATTACACATTATTCGGTGAAAGAGAATATATTTTCAGATTATAAAGTGATAAAATGTGTTTACTTGTGCAACCGCTGATAATCAGAATTTCTTAATTTTTCTAGGCCTAACACTTCTAGGTGCTGCCCTGACATCTGCAGCAAGGGTGGAGACAGCCTGTGCAATGGTTGGCCCTGTTGCCTCTGATGACTTCGGCGTGGGTCCTCAGGAGAGCCAAGGCCTTGGGGACGGGAAGGAGGAGGTCAGGGAGGTCAATGTGGATGGGGGTGGGAAGGTAGGGAATGTGCATGCAAAAGTTGGAAGCGCGCCCACCGAGAGAAATATCATGCAAGTGTGCAATGATTTCAGAACACTCGTCTCGATTTTATGCCCATTTGGGTTAGGCACATGCCCACCTGCAGGACGTAAAATTCTGCTCATTAGTTGGAAAAGTGAAAGGGGGGATATAAAAAAACCCTACATTTTGTAACTTGATCATTGTCCTGATGGAAGTGTGTGGGTGTGGACCTTGGGTGGGGATGGTCTCTCCAGCGGAATAACTAGCTGTCAGTTATTTTCTAGGCTTGCAGATGATGAATGGTCACTCAGGGTAAGATACCAAAGGGCAACCAATGCCCAAAGCTATACTGCAACATAGAGCTTCATGCATTAAGCTAAATAATTAACTGATGCTGATTATACCTTGCTCAAAAATCAGCTGGAAGTTTCCTTGCCCATGTTTGACCTGATTTCACAGAGTTCGGAGTCACTGTTGAGGGCCACTCCTTCCCAACTAGGTGAATTGCTCCTTCAGAGAGCCAGTACAGACACAATGGGCTGAATGGCCTCCTTCTGTGCTGTAACTATTCTGTGATTCAATGATTCTATGAAAAACACTGAATCTCTAATTAACTTGAATGGGTCTTGCATACTTTCTAAGTTTGAATAAATGCAAGCAGTTTGAATGGGGAGAAAACAAAACGGTTGAGAGAACCCTGCATCAGCCAGATTTGTATTTGGAAACCACTTCGGAACTCGACCTTACTATGACATAATTCTTTTTGAGCTCACTAATTGTAACACATGCACCTGTCACTGCTACACATCAACAATACTATCTGATTACTAAAACCTCAAGTGCAATCCTCTTTGTAGACACTGGCCTGTGTCTTCCCAGAAACCATCAGTTTCTGCTGCACTGAAACAGGATGGTCCCATTCATTTGCAGAGGTTTTTAAACCTGTTCATTTCTCAGTGCATAATTATTTTGAAGACACTTGATAAGTAAGGTCAAAGGCGACCTGAAGTCTATTTTCATGCTATGATGCATACTGGACAAATATCTGCCATAGCTCAATTGCAGCCACTAGGTCTGTATCTTAAAAGACTGTTCTGTCACATCTATCCTAATACTGTCAAAATGAACACCACTTAGTTTGACAAATGGCACAAGTTTTCTTAGTTAAGTTTAGGGAACAGGTGCGTCAAGCGTTGAAAAATCTCAACTGCAGGTTTTTGGAATAGGTTACAGTGAAGTGGCCCCAGTTGGTTGAATATCAAACCAACACATGCACGCCTTCTTAATTACCTGTATATATGGCACACTGCAGGTGCACAATCTACAGTTGCCTGATAATCTGACTGCTAAATTTGTAGAAGCCCTTTTCCTTCAAACATTTGCTGATTATCACTATTCTACTGAGGACATCATTTTTAACCATATGGAGATGAGCATAATTTGTACAGTCCTCCTGTTTTGGCAAATAAATTTAGTCATGCACAGAGACATTTCTCAAATATGTTTGTTTCCTCTCATATGGAGATTTATTTTAATCCTTTCCATTTTTTTGGGTCTTTCCTGATGACATTGGCTGTTCCAGGAGTGCAGTTCCATAGGTTCCCTTCTGTACCTCACCCAGACGCATAAGTCTGGACAGTGAAGGTTTGCAGATGATTCCATTCCACCCAAGTGTGTGTACTTTTCAGCAGGGATGGCTGGACAGTGAACAAGAGCAGAAACTTTGGCTGGATTTGGCTGGATTTTCCCCTTTGCCTATTGGTGCTGAGGTTAATTGTGGAGCTACAAATGCAGCTTCTTACAACAGTGACTACATTCATTGGCTGTAAAATGTTTTGGGATGACCTGAGGTCATGAAAGGTGCTATAGAAATGCAAGTCTTTGACATTTCACATGAGATTATCTAATTTGTTTGGTCCAGTCCTTTAGCCTTAAAATATGCATTCAGTCTAATATGAACACACATGAACATCAAATTACAAATTTTGTAAAAAAATTTCTTCTATATCAGTTTCCAGTTATTTCAAACTTGGAACAAAATGTACAAATATGTATAAAATTATCTTATCTTCTTTTATTTGGTTCAATAAATTCTGTTTCTCCCTGTCCCTTTATCAGACTATGACATATTTGAAGTAATTACATTTGAACTTGCCTGTGGTTTGGGCAAAAGATTATGACAGCTTTTGCAACAGCATTGATATGTGCAGAGTATGTGTCACCAACCAATCACATGTACTATCTGCGTGACTCAGATTCAGGCCCCATAATTATTTTTGTAAATCAGTGTTGCAATGGCAGTCAACAGGTGGAACTGTCACATTCGCATCACGCCAATAACGTCACCAAGGTATGATGGGAATGGTGCATCTGCTAGAACAAGTGTTGAGGTTGGATGACAGTTTATTGATGTAACAAGAGTCCTGTAACACAGTTCAGAACAATAAAGCAGCCAATGTACATGGGCCATTGTAAACTATGCAGCCTTCATGGCGCAGAGTAAATGTGCAAACTTCAGAGCTTAAGGGGTTAGCATGTGGTGCTGACCAAGAATCTTTTGCGGCATAAGTTATTTAAAGGGAGATTGTCATACTTTTATCTCCTTAATAGTGTCCATAAAGTGAAGAAAATTACATTGGTTTATTGCACACTGTCAAATTATTTAATATAGCAGAGTTTTTAGAGCGAACCTCATGTACATTTGTCTAAATATTTGATTGTCATCTGCCACTATCAGTGCATTACACTAAAGCAAAAAAAACCCCAGAAATTTAAGTTGTAGAACTCCAGTCTCTGTGCGGGAGAGTGAGATGAATTAAAGAATGGTTCAGAGAAGTTTCATCTTGAGAGGGAGTTAAAAAAAAAGACATGAAAGTCCTTCTACCCAATATGAGTGCAGCTGACGATATGTGCACCAGTCTTCTGCTGTCAGCTGTTTGAACAGATAATGAATTAGCATCCTGTGGTAGAAGCAGATGATTCTTTTCAGTGTGGCAAAGACATTCAGTCAGCATCAGTCCCATAATTTATTTGGTACTTTGTGTTACTTCTCTTTAACACAGCCAATAACTTCTCACTGAATAAAGTTCAGTACTCTTTTATTTTTATTCTTTCATAGGATGTGGGCATCATTAGCTAGGCCAGCATTTATTGCCCATCCCTAATTGTCCTTGAAAGTGGTGGTGAGCTACGTTCTTGATCCCCTACAGTCCATGAGATGTAGGAAAACCTACAGTGCTGTTAGGAAGGATGTTTCAGGATTGTGGCTAAGTGACAGTGAAGGAACATTGATATAATTCCCAGACAGGATGGTGTGTGGCTTGGAGGGGAGCTTGAAGGTGATGGTGTTCCCATGCATCTCCTGTCCTTGTCCTTCTAAGTTGGCAGAGGCCACGGGTTTGGAAGGTGCTGATCTGATGCCATGAGACTTCAAGGGTTCTGTAGTCAATGTTTCAGACTCCCAGGGATACTCCATCCCGACTGTATACCATGGTGCCATGGTGGGACAAGACACACCTGAGGATGGTGATGGTGGTGTCTGGGGCACTATCCGTAAGGTATGATTCCGTGACTATGACTACATCAGGCTATTGCTTAACTAGTTTGTGGGACAGCTCTCCCAATTTTGGCACAAGCCCTCAGATGTTAGTTAGAAGGACTTTTCAGGGTTGACAGGGCTTGGTGTGCCCTTGTTGTTTGCGATGCCTAGGTTGATGCCAGGTGGTTTGCCGGATTTCATTCCTTTTTTTAGACTTTGTAGTGGTGTGATACAACTGAGTGGCTTACTCAGCCATTTCAGAGGACAGTTCTAAGTCAACCACATTGCTATGGGTCTGCAGTCACATGTAGGCCAGACAAAGTAAGGATGGCAGATTTTTTTCCCTAAAGGACATTTGGACATTTACCTAATGGATTCAAATGAATGCCTCATTGTTAAGGTCTCTAGCTGCTTTGGAAAGGCTTTCAATATGGAAACTGATACTAGAGTACATAAATCATATTTTCAATCAGTTAAAACTAAAAACTATGCATTTTCCTCAAGTAACAAGCTCAATGATTGATCTAAAAGTATCAATTTATTTCTCCAATTATATATACTTGCATTCCTGGAATTCAGGGCCTGTGCATTGCTGAGTCATCTACATTGTCATATCCTCCCTCCACAATTTTCACCAATTTTTTAACATTAATTCATGAGTTGTGGGCTTCACTGACTGGGCCAACATTTATTGCCCATCCCTAGTTGCACTTGAGAAGGTGGTGGTGAGCTGCCTTCTTGAAGTGCTACAGTTCATGTGGTGTAGGTACACCCACAGTGCTATTAGGAAGGGAGTTCCAGGATTTTGACCTAGCGACAGTGAAGGAACGGCGATATATTTCCAAGTCAGGATGGTAAGTGACTTGGAGGGGAACTTCCAGGTGGTGGTGTTCCCGTCTATCTGCTGCCCTTGTCCTTCTAGATGGTAGTGTTCATGCGTTTGGAAGGTGCTTCTAAGGACCCTTGGTGAATTCCTGCACTGCATCTTGTAAATGGTACACACTGCTGCTACTGTGCATCGGCAGTGGAGGGAGTTAATGTCTGTGGATGTGGTGCCAATCAAGCGGGCTGCTTTGTCTTGGATGGTGTCCAGCTTCTTGAGTGTTGTGGGAGCTGCACTCATCCAGGCAAGTGGGGAGTATTCCATCACAATCCTGACTTGTGCCTTGTAGATGGTGGACAGGCTTTGGGGAGTCAGGAGGTGAGTTACATGCCACAGGATTCCTAGCCTCTGACCTGCTCTTATAGCCACAGTATTTATATGGCTAGTCCAGTTCAGTTTCTGGTCAATGGTAAGTCCCTGGATGTTGATAGTGGGGGATTGAGTGATGGTAATGCCATTGAACATCAAGGGCGTTGGTTAGATTTTCTATTGTTGGAGATGGTCAATTCCTGGCACTTTTGTGGCACAGATGTTACTTGCCACTTGTCAGCCCAAGCCTGGATATTGTCCTGGTCTTGCTGCATTTGGACACGGAGTGTTTCATTATCTGAGGAATCATGAATGGTGCTGATCATTGTGCAATCAGCAGTGACATCCCCACTTCTGACCTTATGATGGAAGGAAGGTCATTGATGAACCAGTTGAAGAGGTTGGGCCGAGGACAATACTCTGAGAAACTCCTGCAGTGATGTTCTGGAACTGAGATGATTGACCTCTAAAAACCTCAGTCATCTTCCTTTGTGCTAGGTATGATGCCAACCAGTGGAGATTTTCCCCCCAATTCTCACTGACTCCAGTTTTACTAGGGCTCCTTGATGCCACACTCGGTCAAATGTGGCCTTCATGTCAAGGGCAGTGACTCTCACCTCACGCCTGGAATTCAGCTGTTTTGTCCATGTTTGAACGAAGTCTGTAATGAGGTCAGGAGCTGAGTGGCCCTGGTGGAACCCAAACTAGGTGTCAGTGAGCAGGTTATTGCTAAGCAAGTATCGCTTGACCGCACTGTTGATGACCCCTTCCATCACTTTACCGCTGGTCCACTGCTGGACCACCATAGCCTGCGGCACCTGTAATTGACTGAATTATTCTAACAAGACTATTTCCGAAATGAGCCAGGTGCATTGTGGAAAGACTCAGTGCCACAAAGGATCAAGATTTCCAAAAGCCTTCAATGAAACTGTTTTTACTTGTTTTGTCCCAATTTATCTTCACCACTCATTTCTCTCCCCAATATCCTTTTAAAGTATATAAATGTAAAACTTAACATTAGTGCAATAATTGAAATTGAAAAGCAAACTCAAGACTTTCAATAGATTATCTTATTTTCCTGGGAGGCACAATGATACGAATGTTATAAAAGAGATGGAAATTATCTGTTTCAATCTGCTAGACCACTGGTTATTTTCATTTTTTTGTTCCTCATCATGATTAATCAACTCATTCAAGGAATCCTCACACTTCAACAACTCTGCAATTGTTTTAAACAGTTTGGCTTTCTACCTATTGATTGGAAACAGTTTCTGCAATTGAAGGAATGATGCTTCATTGAATAATACAGAGATTTCTGCTACCACAGTTCACTCTTATCCTTCTCTTATCTGACCAGGTTTGTTCCCATTTCTAAAACAAAAACAGAATTACCTGGAAAAACTCAGCAGGTCTGGCAGCATCGGCGGAGAAGAAAAGAGTTGACGTTTCGAGTCCTCATGACCCTTCAACAGAACTTTTGTCAAAAGTTGAACAAAAGTTCTGTCGAAGGGTCATGAGGACTCGAAACGTCAACTCTTTTCTTCTCCGCCGATGCTGCCAGACCTGCTGAGTTTTTCCAGGTAATTCTGTTTTTGTTTTGGATTTCCAGCATCCGCAGTTTTTTTGTTTTTATTATTGTTCCCATTTCTGTTCTGTTTGCTTGTCCTTATACTCTTAGCCGTCACCCCTTTCCAACTTTACATTTACTTGTTTCTCTCCCTTTTAAAAAAAGTCTTTGTATGTCAACTTGAATTTCATGCTGCTACTGCTAGTTTTCAATCAGGAAGAAATGATGCTTCTTGATCTCAATTCAGGCTGCAGTGTATGTAAGAGTAGCACTCAGAGTGGGGGATGGTGGGGTGTGTGGTGAAGAATTGAACGGAACAGATTCACCAGTCATTCTGGACTCCTTTCACCACAAATAAACTGGTGTTGATTTCCTATCGGAGGTCCAGCTGGAATATACATTCATAGTTGTCTGCTTATCTGAGACATAACTGTACGGTCAGATCTCATTATACCAAGAAGCTCAGGATGATTTTGTGTGGTTTAATGAGAGTGTCATTGTAATGAGATATAACTGAGCTTGCAATAAAGCTAAAACTGATCCAGGCAAGTCTGAGTGTATCCATATTATGGATTCTTAGACCTGAATGGCTGTCTGCACCATGATGCTGTGGTTAGTTTGGTCATCGTCCCTGAAATCCCTGGTCCCATCCACACAAGCTTCAAGAACATAGAACCTGTTGGACAATTGCAAGGACTGAGACTCCTCCATTGCTATCTTCTGGATCCAGATTCCTGACTTTCTTACAGTCACATCCTGCTGTCCCTGACCAGACCAAATCTGAAGTACCTAGCCTAAGGAGTGTCCCTGTCTCTTGGAACAAAGTGTCCATGTAACATTCCCCACCACTGATGCATCACAGTGTCTAAAGCTCAGTCTCCATGTCATCAACACCGAGCTGAAGTTGCTCCAGCTGCAGACACTTACTACAAATGTGGTTGCTGTGGATCACACATCCTGGGGGTTACTGGTGACCAGAAACTCAACTGGCAAATGGGACTTGAGGGACAGGACAGCCCTTGAGATTACTGAGTGGATGACCCAGGAGGTGTCCAGTTGCCACTCAACCATGGCTCCCACGATGGAATGCAGGTCTGTACACATCTCCATATTCTTCAGGACCAGTGCCTCCATAGCGTCTGTCATCCTCCTCATGGAGACCTCATATGCGCACGTGGACACCACTTCATCAGAGAGTAGGTGGACGCATTACTTGACTTGCGTACCGCTCTGTTGAGGGCATCCAACAGTTCTGTGAGGTTCCCATGCCTTCTGCCGACTCTGCAGGATGAGTTGGAAGGTCAAATCCAGACGTTCATCATCTGACCCGGACCTCACAGGTGCCTTTTCCTGAGCAGTCCTCCGAGTGCCAGGGAGCTTGGCTGAACCTCCTCCTGCTGCGGACACATGTCCATGCAGTGACCACCATATTGTGAACCCAAGCCTGCTCTAGATCTAGATCTTACTGAGGTGTGTGTCTGTGCTGGTGGAGGGTGTGCGTAAGCGCTGTGACAGGTCTTCCAGGCTGCTTATTTCCACCTCCTCAATGGTTGCTTGGCAGAGCCCCTGTGAACTAAAGTAGAGATAATTAGTGCATAGCAGCAGGGTCAAAAGCAGGAGAGAGAGAACTTACATTTGCGTTGAAAGAGGGATGACGTGGTGCTGGATCCTCACGAAGGTGTTCATTGCCGGCCTCACCGTCACCACAGGTACGATCCATGTCCTCAACAGTCAGCATGATGGCGTGCTCCTCAAAGTGAGTGAGGGGCCTAATGTGGGCCATTCCACTCCTGATCTGGGACCTCTCCCCCCCTGATGTGAGCAGGCTTCTCCTGTATGGAAACAGATGGAGAGAGTGTGAGCAGGACACATGGCACTGTGTGGAATATTTGTGTGGTGAGCAGAGCCATGGACAGAATTAAGATTCAAACTCCAGAGGATATGGACCTGATGGAGATGTGAGGGTGTGTGTGCGAATTAGTGCGTTGTCCATTGCGGTGGAGATGCCTGTGGATGTGTGATGGGTTTGAGAGTGTGTGAATAGAGAGTGGTGGGAAGGAGTGACTTACCCGGCAAAACGGATAAGACCATTCATCCTGTCATGGCACTGGGGTGCTGTCCTCTTTTGCAGGGCATTGGTGCTGACCACCACCTCCCATGCTGTATTGGTGATGCTACTGCCCCACCTGCAGCCAGAACGGGGGTAGAGGACATCACGGCGGTCCTCCACGGCGTCCAAAGGCGCTCAAGGTATGCATCAATAAACCGGGGATCTGCAGTCTTTTTGCCTTTTGGGCCACCCTGTCTTCTGTGCAGCAGCCCTGGCTGTAAGCACTGAGAGGTGTGCGCTTGACTGTACTTTAAACGTGGCACCTGGTGTAATGAAGAGGCGAGGTGATGGCATGGCAGGAAATGACAGCCTGCCCATCATCGAAATGGCGTGTTTTCTGGGAATGCATAATTAATGTGGCCGGTTTGGGACGATACAGCGCGAGAAGCCGCCATTGTGGCGGCGGGTAAAACACTGTTTTCCACGCCCACTACCACACTTAGTGCAAATCTGGGATGATTCTGCCCATTGTTTTTTGTTCCTTAAATTCCACGGAGTTAGACATTGTGGATTGTTTCAGATGGTTTTGTTATTTTTGGAGAAGGATAAATTTTGCAGTCTTTAAATCTCCAGAATTTACAATGTGTCAACTTCGGGCATCCAAGATCAGATATGGCCTAAATTGAATGAGGTTCAGAGCTTCTTACTGTTAACCTTAATTATGTGTTTTAACTTAGATTTCAAGAGGAAGCCACATCACACCCTCCCACCCCCCACACCAGATACCCTTATAACCTGTTTGGATGTGATTGGCATTTTATGCGAAACTCTGGCCATAATGCAGCAATTACAGAAGCTGGAATAAATAAGACTGCCCAATCTCAGTACAGAGAGAGGATACCACGAGAGCATTTTTAGTAGCATTAATGATACCTAATCTCCTTAATTGGATTTGGAAATGTTCCTCTCATTATCTTTCTTTTTATTCAAAGTAATTTGAAGCTGCAAGAGTGCTGATGATATTACTGAGCTACCACTAACACAAAGCTCTTGCTCATCTGATTTCAGGCGAACATGTGTTGTTTAAAAAAAAGCACAGATATAATCCCACAACACAATAAGCCAATGACATGTGCCACTTTGATTTTATAAACTGTGCGGACTGCTTTACTCCTGCTGATTATATTCTTTAAAAATGATCTTGACTTTGTCTCAAAAAATACATATTGCTCAAGGATCTCCTGACTTTCTGCCCTGTGCAACTTTGCTCATGCATGAATAGGTCCTAACTGGATTACGTCAATGTGTTTGATCATACAGAATATCAAATCGTTTGTGAAGTGCACACTGTAGGAGATAAACTTTGGAGAAAGGTGGATGTTGCTGCCGTTACATTTAAGGAACAGCGGCTGTCATCTGCACATGGAGCTTCCTTTGGAAAAGTCTTTGAACCTTTCAAGCTTGTTATTTCCTTCCCAATTTCTATCTGCTCATCCAGTTCTCTGCCAGCACAAATCTTAACCACTAAAAAGTCAAACAGACATCCTGGTAACTTCAGAACAGGGTATCTGAATGACAATGACAGTGGGGTAAATATGGCATGAAACAGATGGCTTCTGAAGATCAAAAGGATCAAAGATTTAACACACTGCAAAATTACCTTATTTAGCTGTACACCTTGCACTTAACTGATGTCAAATCCAGTGGTGAGAGTTCTGGCATGTAAGAATCAAACAGGTCAAGCAGTCTAATTTGGAGTCAATACACAACATAGTGAGTAAAAATAAACACTCTGCAGTTTATACCATCGTTGGTAAGCATATTTTCAACTTTGAGAGCTATGCAAATCCATTGGTGTTGAAATTACAACAGTGACTTCATTGTGCGCCCTTGCAGTTAAGGAGGATTTTAGTGATTGAACAATGATAGGGATAAAAGTCAAAACAGGAAAAATAAGGTCCCCAAATGAATCTCTGAAGGCTGGTTTGCATCTTCAGTTGAATTGACAAGTCACACTGATTAAAAGTACTTTAATTCTATTGTTTTTATGGTGGTTTCTAATGTGGGCGATGTTATCCTGCTGCCAATCAGAACACAGCACAAGTGGCTATAGCATCTTTTAGGTTGCACTTTTGTTGTGAACTGCTGAGAAAACATTAGGTCCTGACCCTGTCCATTTAGCCAATCTACGCACTAAAGAACAACAATGAGTTAATGAATGGCATTCCTTCCCCCAAAACCGTGATTGTTAGGAAAATAAACACTGACGGTACACAATTCAAAGGTTAATCAATTGATCCCATTTCTAGAATGATTATTCAGTTCTGTTTGCTTAGGTTGACCTTTGTTTCATACAAGGATAACCCAAACTAAGTACCTTCACAGGGAAGGTAGAAAAAAAAAGGAACCAAGTAGCTTTGCAGTATGAGAGGCAGGAGAAGACAACCATTCTTTACAAACAGGATGGACAGAAAAAACAATGCTGTTGTCCAATATTTTGAATGTGAATATCCACAGTATTGACAGATGAGTGTTCAACAAGACCAATTGTTCACCATCTAGATTAGTGTCTTCTCATATATGATGTTAAACCAAATCTTGATTTGCAGATTTGATTGCAAATATTACATATGAAGCCACTGTTGGAGAGTTGGATGAAGGCACTGGCTTTGCAGCATGCTCGCTTGTTCTGTAGGGACCTGACCCAATCTCCTCAAACACTGAGATTGCTTGATGACAAAGACTTCTCCATTTAGATCTGTCAAAGTTGCTTTTCTGTTGTATATCTTTAAGGATATAAATATATATCTGTAGACATCTGCAAAAAAAATTATTCAATGCATCATGTGGTTCAATCTTAGTCTCACCCTCTGTATGCAGTGAGCAAACCACAGCTCAGACATGTTTCCAAGCTCTGCAATATCTATCTGACCCTTAATAAATAACCTACAATAATGCGTTAACTAGTCCCTTATGCGTGGTTGGTGCCTTGATGTTTATGTAGCAAATTTCTTTTTATTCATTTGTGGAATGCGGACATTGCTGGCTAGGCCAGCATTTATTGCCCATCCCTAGTTGCCCTTGAGAAGGTGGAGTTGAGCTGCCTTCTTGAACCGCTGCAGTCCAAGTGCTGTAGGTACACCCACGGTGCTGTTAGGGAGGGAGTACCATGATTTTGGTCCAGCAACAGTGAAGGAACGGTGATATATTTCCAAGTCAGGATGGCGAATGGCTTGGAGGAGAAGCTCAAGGACTTACTTTTTAAGTACGACATGTTAGCAACAGTAGGATTTTTTAAAGGGCTCCACGTGGTAGCAGTGTAAAATAGATCTTAAAATGCAGCATGGTGAATGCAGTGAAAAGCTTTGAAAACACAGCCTCATGCCAGTGCTGAGATAATAAGCTGGTAAGCAGACAGCTTTGAAGTTTGTAGCAGCGCTAAGTCAATACTGGATGTGTGATCTCTAGCTGGGGATTGCAGTGCATAGTCTGTCAGTTCCACAAGTGAGACAGTGCATCGAGAGGCCAGAACTGGGCTTTGCTCAGTCAGGAAAGGCGAGTGGCCGGGGCATGGACCAAATCGACCATGGGCAAGGGAGAGCCAAACACCATCATGGAAATCAGGCTGAGTAAGGTTGTGGTAATTGAAGGCAAAATCGGGAGTTGCTGAAAAGGTAAAGTAACAATAGCTTTATTTTGTGGTGTGTTCGCGGCATAACTCTTCTTCACGGTCAGAGCTTCAGAAAAGCACACAAAAGCAACAACAGCAGCACTCATCGCAGGTTACAGCAGTAGTGGAACGTGCCATGGTGAGGCACATGCTGACAGGCAACTATTTACTTAAAGCATTCACAGTCCTCAGTTCATACAACTGCAACAGCAACTATTTGTTTAAATAGTACAACAGAAGAAAAGTTCAGGGAATATTGCAAAAATGTCTACAAAATTCCCAAGCTTAAACTGGAATGCAGCTGACCCATTATCTGAGTTCAGAATGTTTAAACAGCATTCAGAGCTGTTTTCTTGACTTGGTGTGTCTGAACTATACAAGCAATACCTAAAGATTCATCCATCAGCTGGAAATGAAGGTCTACATAGGCTAAACATATCTGGGCTAATGGAAGAACAAAAAGATCCCAAAAAGATTTGAATAATTTTGAAAGAGCAGTTCAGAGTCAGAATAGATTTCCATACCCGAACCATCAACAGCCTAAGTAATCTGCAAGTCATTTCACCAGGCAATGCAGAGAAAAGTGTGCTTACTGTGATTATTTAGAAGCAGAGCTGGCAGACAGAATTGCTGAGTTGGCGATTGCATACACTCCAATGGAAGCATTTTAGAAAGATTTGCTGCACAAACCCAAATGGCACAGCATCAATGAGCTACCAAAGGATGGACGAAAGTATGAGATGATCATCGCAGGTCAGAAAAGCTTACAGGTCTTATGTACAACCCCAACTATTGATGCAGTCACTAGAATACACAAACCTGGGAAGGCATGTGGAAGATGTGGACTTCTACATGCAACAAAGAAATGCCAAACATTTCATGGTTTCTGCAAGGCATGTGGCAGAAAAGGTCACTGGCAGTGGCAGTGTAACAGAGCAAAGGCTGAAAGAGCTACGAAGATTCATGCAAAGATCCAAAGAGATCACAAACTGCAACACCAACAATAACCATACTTGTCCCGTGAGAAATACATACGAGGTGGTTGATGAACTAGACGATAACAATGATGTGCAAGACGATGCGAAGCGCTGTGAGCACACATTTCACACCATTTATCTTGCAGAACGTTTAGATGCCATCACACCATCAGAAGGCGTTTGCCAAGATTCAGATCATCTGTCCTCAGAAAGTCGGTAACTATTCACTATTGGCAAAGATAGACACAGGGGCAACTACGTCTGAGAATTTTTACAAGACATGTAAGGAGAGAAATGGAGGGGAGGCATGGCGAAACCTACTACTGTGAAACTTTCAGCTCTGCCCGTGAAGAAGAGTTGTGCTGGGAACACACGACAAAATAAAGGTATTGTTGGCTTAGTAATTCCATATGCAGGATCCATCACACTAAAGTGCATGTAAAACTATTCATCATGGATGTCAGAAATATTCTACATCATAGAAACCTACGGCCCAGTGATTTCATGTCTACCGGCAAGTCAGAATCTCACATTAGCAACCACTCATGGAATCAGCCAGATACCACAAGGCAGGTCAACATTAGAAGTAACATCTATCACTTCATTTCATCATCTGACATTGCAACATCCAGAATGTTTCGATAAGATTGGCAGTTTTTAGGGAGATGCATCACTACACATGCTGGAGGATGCAGTTTCATTAATTTACCCAACACACAAATACAGCATCCACATATAAGCTAAGTTGAAGGACAAAATGGAAATGGATGGAATCATCAGAAACGTACAAGAGCATTTTTGCAGTTTGACCATATGTGTCATAAAGAAGGACAGGTTATTGTGAGTATGCCTTGATCCAAGACATTTGAAAACCATTTTGAAGCGTTGTCCACACAAAACACCTGCATTGGAAGAGCTAGGTCCAAAATTCGTGGGGTAAAGTTCTTTTCAAAACTCAGTGCCAAACATGGCTATTGGTCACTGCATCTAGTGGAGAACTCCCAGGAAGTGACTATATTTCATACCCCATTCAAATGACATTACTTCCAATTACTTCCTTTTGGCCTGTTGGCCAGGATCTCTTTCAAGCGCATATGGATTGCATTATATGCAACACACCAAGATGCATATGTATCGCAGATGATATAACTGTCATGGGAAGAACAAAGCAAGAACATGACCATAATTTACTCCTACTGATACAAGCAGCACACTAAGCAGGACTAATGTTCAACTGGTCTGGTCTTAAATGTGACATCAACATGCTGTGAATCAATTTCTTTGGCTCTATTTATTCAAATGCCGCTATATGTCCTGATCCAAGTAAAGTAGAGGACGTTCATGCCTTGCAAACACTCCAGATTAGGAAGATCTTAGAAAATGCTTAAGTCTCTTTAATTTCTTATATCCTTACATACCCAATTTTGTACAAAAATAATCATATTTAAGGGAATTACTAAGGAAGTGCCTTTTCTGTGGCATGAAGACCACCAACGTCTCTTCAAAGAACAGAAACAGTCATTAACAGAAGCATTGGTATTGCAATTTTACAATCCTAGGGAAATAACCACCCTAGAAATAGACGCATTGCAAAAAGCAGTTTAGGAGCATTCATCCGACCAAAGGTCAATGCATTGCTTTTGATTCAAAATTCCTATCTGTGGCCCAGTATAATTACTCTAATGTTGAATGGGAACATTTTGTGGTTCAAGAAGGCAGCTCACCACTTTCTTCTCAAGGGCAATTGGGATGGGCAATAAATGCTGGCCTAGCTAGCGATGCCCACATTCCTTGAAAGAATAAAGAAATAGTCTTGGTGTTTGGAATTATGCATTTTCACACACTACTTATTTGGCAAAAAATTTGTGGTAGAAACCAACTACAAGCCATGGGAGATGTTTGGAGGAAATCACAGACCAGCATATCATTGAGTTTGCAACATCTCTTGATGAAGATCCAAGGTTACAACTGCAAGATTAGGTACAAAACTGGTAACTTGATGGTCATATACGGAGATACAAATTAGGAGCAGGAGTGGGCCACTCAGCTTCTCGAACATTCTCCGCCATTTAATATGATCATGGATGATCTGACTGTAACCTTAACTCCACATTCCTACCTATCCCCTATAACCTATCACCACCTTGCTTATCAAGAATCTATCTACCTCTGTCTTAAAAATATTCAAAGACTTTGTTTCCACCGCTTTTTGAAGGAGAGTTCCAAAGACTCATGACCTACTGAGAGAAAAAATTTCTCCAAATCTCTGTCTGAAATGGGCGACCCCTTATTTTTAAGCACTGAGCCCTAATTCTAGATTCTCCCTCAAGAGGAAACATCCTTTCCACATCCACCCTGTCAAGACCCCAAAGGACCTTATATGTTTTAATCAAGTCACCTCTTACTCTTACTCCAGTGGATACAAGCCTAGCCGGTCTAACCTTTCCTCATAAGACAATCCACCCATTCCAGGCATTAGTCTAGTAAACCATCTCTGAACTGCATCCAACCTAATTAGATCCTTCCTTAAATAAGGAGACCAATATTGTACACAGTACTCCAGACGTGGTCTCACCAATGCCTTATGTAACAAGCATAACCTCCCTACTTTTATAATCAATTCCCATCACAATAAATGATAACATTCTATTAACATTCCTAATTACTGCAGAGTCTTTGAATACTTTTAAAGGCAGAGGTAGGTAGGTTCTGCATACTAATCCTTCGCAGTTCATGCACTAGGATACCTAGATCCCTCTGCGTCTCAGAGCTCTGCAATCTCTCACCATTTAGATAATATGTTTCTTTTTAATTTTTCTTGCCAAAATGGATAATTTTACATTTTTCCACATCGTATTCCGTTTGCTACATCTTTTCCCACTCTCTTAACCCATCTATATCCCTTTGTAGCCTCATGTCCTCTTCACACCTCACTTTCTTACTTATCTTTGTGTCGTTAGCAAATTTGGCAACCATACCTTTGGTCCCATCACCCAAGTCATTTATATAAATTGTAAAAGGCTGAGAGTCCAGCATTGATCCCTGTGGCACACTATTCCTTACATCTTGCCAACCAGAAAAAGATGCTTTTATGCTTACTCCCTGTTTCCTGTTCACAGAATCACAGAATCATACAATGCAGAAGAGACCCTTCGGCCCATCGAGTCTGCAACGACATGTGAGAAACACCTGACCTACCTACCTAATCCCATTTACCAGCACTTGGCTCATAGCCTTGAATGTTATGATGTGCCATGTGCTCATCCAGATACTTTTTAAAGGATGTGAGGCAACCCACCTCCACCACCCTCCCAGGCAGCACATGTTAGCTAGCCAATCTTCCATCCATGCCAATATGTTACCCACTGTACCATAAGCTTTTATTTTTCACAATAACCTTTGATGTGGCCTCTTATCAAATGGACATGCCCCTCACTATACTGTCCCTCACTACAGTGAGGAACCTATTTTTGGAAAATTTGAAGGACATTGAATTTTGGACATTCTTCCTCCTGAATTATTTTCAAAAGTTTGCAATAATAATTCGGGGCTGTGAAAATGCCATTCTTCAAGGAACCATGGGTCAAGGTAAGTGTCCAGCAGGGAACAACTGGAGTGGGAAGAGATACTTTGTATATCCAAGTCAACAAAGAACTGCTATTGCCAGTGTAAAGACTTGCTGATTGGTTAAAAGCACCTGGCCTAAGAGAGATATTCTTTGAACACCTTAGTATTTAAAACTCTCAAGCGGAATGAGTGTGTGTGTGTGTGCCTTAGAAGCAGGCTGCAAGAAAAAGATCTCTCTTTCCTTCTCTCTCTGTCCCACTCTTGAGTTAAACTTTCCTCATAAACATCTCATCAGGATCAATCATCAGTTTTTTGAGAGTTCACAAAGTTGTGATAAGTAAGAGTCATCAACGACAGTTTCACCAAATCTGTCTGAAGGAGCTTCCAGACCTATTGTGACCAAATTCTGTTAGATCAACAGCGTTGAGGTCTCTTCAAATTTTATCCTTTTAAAATAAATGTTCCCATCCTCCAGCCTCTGCAGGGGACTGCATTGGTTTTGTTCTGTTTTATGTTTGTATGTGAGTAAATGAGGTTTCAAATATCTGTTTTTTTTAAAAAAGGGGGAAAAAATCATTAGACTTCTAAAGTACAACTTGTATGTTAACCAGTTTATTAACTTGTGTTAAAAAGTAGTTTATTTTATAATAAGTTTTTAAAAAATTGTGTTTACTGAAAGCAGCCTGGTTAGAGCCTTTTTATGCTGGGAATAACTCTATCAAAGGTAAACAATTGGCCAGTTTTGTGGGCAAATTAAACAGTTAAACTATTGTTACAACCTGTGGAGAAGTGGGGCTAGAATTAACTGTGCACTCCTTCCATCTTGGTCTATAACACTACTGCTACATTCCTTTTTGCTCCCCCCACTTGAATAGCTTCCTGTACCACAATGCAATGGTCAGTCAGCTCACTAACCCTGTAGCCCTCACTTTCATCCAAACAAGCTGAGAGGACCTCAAACGATTGGACAATTACAAAGGCCAAAGCTCCTGCACTCCTGCCCTCTGAGTCCCCTTACCTGCCTCAATCCCAATCACACCCTCCTGTCCCTGACCACTGACCTCAGCGGTGTGACTGCCCCGGTACAAAGCATCCAGGCAACTTTTCCCTCTCTGTAACAAAAACAGGAAATGCTGGAAAAACTCAGCAGGTCTAACAGCATCTGTGGAGAGAAAAGAGAGTTATTGTTTCAAGTTCGTATTATTCTTCTACAGAGCCCCTCTCTGTGTTGCTGTGTCTGTGGTTCAGCCTCCAGCTTAATGACCCTGAGTCAAAGTTCCTTCAGCCGCAAACACTTACTGCAGACGTGTTTGTCCTGGATCACACAGGCATCCAGGAATCCCACATGCTGCAGCCATGACTCATCACCTGTCCTGCCATCCTTAATATGTTTTAATTAACTACTTGATTATATTATTCAATTCTTTATTTTCTTTTTTAAAAAATATATTTTATTAACCTTACTACTAGTTCCTGTAATATTTTAAACCTTTGGAATAGAATAGACCTTAACCACTTACCAGATACTCACCAAACAACTAACTTCTTTCCATGTAGTAGAGTAAGAACCAATTCTTACAGGGTGAATAAGTTAAAAAAAGCAACAGCAAAAGAAAAGGAACACCTCCTTGCCCTCCTCACCTAACTCCTCTACTCACCAAACTCCCAGGTACACATTCAGTTCCAAACTGCACTCGCAAATACAAAGCTGCACTAAGGAGCTCTGAATTTATATTAAACTGAACTGCAGTTACAGGAAACAGATTAAAGCATTTAGCTAATTAACTATTCAGCCCTCTCAGTACAGTGTGTTTTCCCTGCCTAAGACTGACAGAAACTTACTCCACTTACTTACACAGTATTTTTCAGTTACTGTAATTATAGAACTATTTCAAGAACAAGATTAACACTTAAACTCCCTTTGTCACCAAACTCCGAGGTATATACTCAGTTCCAAGCTGCATGAGTTTGCAAGCACATTGCCTAACAGATTGCCTAATCTAGCAAAGCCAGCAGATCTACAGGTTGATTGATCGGCATTGAACTTGAAGGTGTTCTGCAATTGACCTGGTGCATTTTGCACAATGCAAATACCAGTACCTAGAAGAGGAAATAGAAAAAGATTATATGCTACAGGAACTCTGGAAAACCATCACTGAAGGCATGTCTATGAGCACGTGAGACTACTTTTGCCTTATCAGGACGAGTTAAGCATCTCCCAGGGAGTCATTTTTAAAAGCAAGCTGGTCATCAGATAGGAATCTTTGCAGCACAACATACTACAACAACTTCATTGCTTGCATGTGGGCATGGATCAGACGGGGAGACTCACAAAAGAAACAGTCTATTGGTAAGGGATGAACAATGACACTGAAGACATCATTAAGAAGTGCATGGTATGCCAAGAGAATATGCCAAGCCTGCACAAGGAACTACTTCTACCACATGAAGTTCTCACTCACCTTTGTCCCAAGGTTGCTTCTGACCTTTTCCAAGTCTATGGCACTGATTTCTTAGGGTATTTGGAAAAGTGGGCAGTGACGATTATCATCTGTCAATTGTACAATACGTCAAATGCAACTTAGAACATATTCTAAGTGATATTTCCAGTTTATTTGGCATAGCCAGAGGGGCCATCTTGGATAATCATCCTCAATTTATTGGTAAGCCATAAGACCATAAGACATAGGAACAGAAGTTAGGCCATTCAGCCCATCGAATCTGCTCCGCCATTCAATCATGGCTGATAAGTTTTTCAAACCCATTCTCCCACCTTCTCCCCGTAACCTTTGATCCCCTTACCAATCAAGAACCTAGCTATCTTGGTCTTAAATACACTCAATGACCTGGCCTCCACAGCCTTCTATGGCAATGAATTCCATAGATTCACCACTCTCTGGCTAAAGAAGTTTCTCCTCATCTCTGTTCTAAAAGGTCTCCCCTTTACTCTGAGGCTGTGCCCTCAGGTCCTAGTCTCTCCTACTAATGGAAACATCTTCCCCACATCCACTCTATCCAGGCCTTTCAGTATTCTGTAAGTTTCATTCAGATCCCCCCTCATCCTTCTAAACTCCATCGAGTATAGATCCAGAGTCCTCAAACGTTCCTCATATGTTAAGCCTTTCATTCCTGGGATCATGCTCATGAACCTTCTCTGGACCCTCTGAGATACGGGGCCCAAAATTGCTCACAGTATTCTAAATGTGGTCTGAACAGAGCCTTATAAAGCCTCAGCAGCACATCCCTGCTTTTATATTCTAGTCCTCTCGAAATAAATGCCAACATTGCATTTGCCTTCCTAACTACTGACTCAACCTGCAAGTTAACCTTAAGAGAATCCTGGACTAGGAATCCCAAGTCCTTTTGCACTCCAGATTTCTGAATTCTCTCCCCATTTAGAAAATAGTCTATGCCTGTATTCTTCCTACCAAAGTGCATGACCTCACACTTCCCCACGTTGTATTCCATCTGCCACTTCTTTGCCCATTCTCCTAACTTGTCCAAATCCTTCTGCAGCCTCCCCACCTCCTCAGTACTACCTGTCCCTCCATCTATCTTTGTATCATCTGCAAACTTAGCCAGGATGCCCTCAGTTCCTTCATCTAGATCATTAATGTATAAAATGAAAAGTTGTGGTCCCAACACTGACCTCTGCGGAACTCCACTAGTCACCGGCCACCATCCTGAGAAGGACCCCCTTATCCCCACTCTCTGCCTCCTGCCAGACAGCCAATCTTCTATCCATGCTAGTACCTTGCCTCTAACACCATGGGCTCTTATCTTATTAAGCAACCTCCTGTGCAGCACCTTGTCAAAGGCCTTCTGGAAGTCCAAGTAGATAACATCCATTGGCTCTCCTTTGTCTAATCTACTCGTTACCTCCTCAAAGAATTCTAACAGATTTGTCAGGGATGACCTCCCCTTGATGAAACCATGCTGACTTTGCCCTATTTTATCATGCACTTCCAAGTATTCTGAAATCTCATCCTTAATAATGGACTCTAAAATCTTACCAACGACCGAGGTTAGGCTTATCAGCCTGTAAATTCCTGTCTTTTGCCTCACTCCCTTCTTAAATAGGGGGGTTACATTAGCAATTTTCCAGTCCTCTGGGACCCTCCCTGACTTCAGTGATTCCTGAAATATCACCACTAACGCCTCCACTATCTCTTCAGCTATCTCCTTCAGAACTCTGGGCTGTAACCATCAGTTTTCCTAGCACCTTCTCCTTGGTAATGGCCACCATACTCACATCTACCCCCTCGATTCTTTTGAACTTTGGGGATGTTACTCGTGTCTTCCACCGTGAAGACTGACACAAAGTATCTATTCACTTCCTCCGCCATTTCTTTGCTCCCCACTACTACTTCTCCAGCGTCATTTTCCAGCAGCACAATGTCCATTTTTGCCTCTCTCTTACCCTTTATATATCTAAAAAAACTCTTGCAATCTTCTTTTATATTACTGGCTAGTTTACCCTCATATTTAATCTTCTCCCTCCTTATTTCTTTTTTAGTTGTCCTCTGTTGGTCTTTGTAGGCTTCCCAGTCCCCTATTTTCCCACTGCTCTTCACATTGCATGCTTTCTCTTTAGCTTTTATGCTGTCCCTGACTTCCCTTGTCAGCCATGGTTGCCTCGTCCTCCCTTTAGTATGCTTCTTCTTCCTAGGGATGAATTTTTGCTGTGTCTCCCAAATTACTCCCAGAAACTCCTGCCATTGCTATTCCACTGTCTTTCCTGCTTGGCTCATCTCCCAGTCAATTCTGGCCAGCTTCTCCCTGAAGCCTCTGTAGTTGCCTTTATTCAACTGTAATACCATTACATCTGATTCCAACTTTTTCCTCTCAAATTGCAGGGTAAATTCTATCGTATTATGGTCACTTCCTCCTAAGGGTTCCTTCACCTTAAGCTCCCTTATCAAATCTGCCTCATTACGCATCACTAAATCTAGAATTGCCTGTTCCCTAGTGGGCTCCACCACAAGCTGCTCCAAAAAGCCATCTCGTAGACATTCCACAAATTCCTTTTCTTGGGATCCACTACCAACCTGATTTTCCCAGTCTACCTGCTTTTGAAATCCCCCATGATCACTGTAACCTTGCCTTTTTTACATGCCTTTTCTATCTCCTGGTGTATCTTGTGCCCCACATCCTGACTACTGTTCGGAGGCCTGAACATAACTCCTATTATGGTTCTTTTACCTTTGCGGTTCCTCAACTCTACCCACACAGATTTTACATCATCTGACGCTACGTCATTTCTTGCTATCGATTTATTTTCATTTCTTACTAACAAAGCAACCCCACCCCCTCTGCCAACCTGCCTATTTTTTCGATAGGATGTATATCCTTGGATATTTAGCTCCCAGTCCTAATCCCCTTGCAGCCATGTCTCTGTGATGCCCACCACATCATACCTGCCAATTTCAATCTGCGCCACAAGCTCATTTACCTTATTTCGTATAATGCGTGCATTCAGATACAACACCTTCAGTCCTCTATTTCCCATCCCCTTTCTCATTGTTGTTCCTTTATCTGATGTGTTTGAAGTTAGATTCCTAGTCCTTTCCAAACACTCAGTCCTAATTTGTGTTCTGGGGACTTTAATAGCCTCTCCTAGGCTCTCCTTTCTTTTCAGTTTTTTCATAATTTTCCATGAAGTTGAATCCACCCTCCCACATGCTAACCTGCTGCTTTGTTCCCCATTAGTCATACTTCTTGGAGTTTTACCCTTCCCTCCCCCCCAACTTTCTGGTTTAAAGTCCTGTTGACCACCCTATTTACCCTTTTCACTAGAAAATTGGTCCCAGATCGGTTCAGGTGGAGACTGTCCCAATGGTACAGATCTCTCCTGTTCCAATAGTGATGCCAGTGCCCCACGAAATGGAACCCTTCTTTCCCGCACCACTCCTTTAGCCACGTGTTTACTTCCCTTATTCTCGCGTCCCTATGCTAATTTGCACGTGGCTCGGGTAGTAATCCGGAGATTATAACCCTTGAGGACCTGTTCTTTAATTTAGTTCCTAGTTCCTGATAATCTCCAAACAGGTCCTCTCTCCTAGTCTTACCAACGTTATTTGTCACGATGTGGACCACAACAACTGGATCCTCCCCCTCCCTCTCCAATATCCTTTCAAGCCGGTCAGAGATGTCCCTCACCCTGGCAGGCAATATACCATGCGGGACTCTCCATCCTGCTTACAAAGGATGCTATCAATTCCCCTAATTATAGAATCCCCTACAACTACCACTAGTCTTTTTGCTCCCCCCTCTTGAATGGCCTCCTGTGCCACGGTGCCGTGGTCAGCTGGCTCATCCTCCATACAGCCCTGTTCCTAATCCACACAGGGAGCAAGTACCTCGTACCTCGTACCTGTTGGACAAGGTCAAGATCTGAGGCTCCTCTGTTCCTGAACACAGGATCCTTCTACCTGCCTCACTTGCAGTCACACCCTGCTGACCCTGACCACTGACCGAACTTGAGGTACTTAATCTACCGGGTGTGACCGCCTCCTGAAACAAAGCGTCCAGGTAACTATCCCCCTCCCGGATGTGCCACAGCATCTGGAGCTCAGACTTCAGCTCATCAATTCTGAGCCGGAGTTCCTCCAGCAACCAACACTTGCTGCAGATGTGGTCACTGCGGCTTGCAATGGGATCTGCCAGCCCCCACATCATACAGCTACAGCACATCACCTGCCCAGCTGTCTCAACTTAGATAATTAATTTATTAATTAGCTTTGCAGTGTTTTTTTTTAATTTGGTGGAGATTTCCCACCAACCAATCAGGTCACAGCTTTCCTGTGATGTCACTTTTTCAGTTTTGGCTTCAGTTACTCTGTGCCCCGAGGTCACCGCTCCGGTGCTCCTCCCTCTGAGTCTGCTCCCTAGAGACAAGGCCACGAATCCCCGAGGTAAGCTGGATTTATACTCACCGCTCCAGTGCTCCTCCCTCTGAGTCTGCTCCCAGGATTTACTCACCAATCAGCTGCTTTTTCTTTAAAATCCACTTTCAGAAGAGTGTCCCTCACAGGTCTAGGGAACTCCTGAAGGCACTGCCTCTTCCTCTCTTTTTTTTAAGGTTTGAGGAGGAGGGAGGGATGGAAACACTACAGCAATGTAATGTTTGGGGCTATTCCGTTCTTTGACAGTGGGTCCTCCGCAATTCCTTTCTGAGTTACGGTGTCTGCGGTGACTTCTCCCAGAGTGCTTCAGTCATTTCTCACCAGCGCCCTCTGTTGGACCATTCCAGGATATGCATGAGAAGTGGAATATCGATCACACTACTTCTTCCCCTCACTACCCTAGATCTAACAGCCTGGCCAAAAGAATGATTTGTATGGTGAAATCCCTAATTCTCAAATGTAGACAAACCAAACACGATCTACAAATTCCACTGTTACACCTTAGAGCAACACCTCCAACTGCAACCATTCCATCACCAGCGGAACTTACGTTTGGTTCACACTGGTCTGCCAATCTACCTAGTCTTACCTACTCTACTCCCCCAGAAGCTAGAGAGCAACTTTGAAAAACAGGGGAGGGTGATGGACATGAACAACAGGAAGTTAGGTGCAGAACTGCCAAGTTTAAGCTGGGCCAACAAGATCAACAGAAGGTGTGTGGCAACCAGCTGAAGTGACAAAGATCTGTTTAGAACTGATGTTCTTTGAAGTCATCACACACAAAAGTGTAACGGTAGGTGTAACCAAAGATAAATTGGAAACATGTCAACTCCTCAACCACTGTGCAATCCTGTTGCATCCAGAACTGGGTCCCAAACACAACCAGTAACAATAGCTGAGTGACAAGAACACAGCTCATCAGAACAAGGATCCACAGGCAGAGAGATATTCTTAGGCGTGTATTGACAATAATGAGCAGTATGTACAAGTGATCAACACGTGTGGCCAGGCTGTGAAACTACTTTTATCTAACTTTCCTAGCCATGCTCTTGGTGCTCCCCGGACATCCACAGCAGAGGTGGAGGCAGCCTGCTGACTGTAATGCCCTGTCTGTGGTGGCTTTGGCAGGCGTCTCTGGAGGGCCGAGACTTGGAGGGCGCTGGCCTGCTTTCGGGGTTCTGCTGAGTGGCAGTGGCACCCTCCTCAGCCTGAGAAGCTGAGAAAATTAGGATTTTAACATTATCTAAAACTCAATTCCACAGGAGAGACTGTCACCATGATGGCTGGATGGGGAAATCATTCAACCAGAAGAGGGGATTTGGATGGACTGGTCACTCTCAGAGTCACCTGGGTGGATAGCCCTGGAGTGTGCACTTGCTGATCCTCCTCCCTATGGGTGCCAGAGGGCCCCGGTTGACTCCGTGAGCGGAAGGGGTAGCTGGAGTGAGATCGAGCTGCCCAGCACCCCTCTCATGTACACACTGTTGGAGGCTAACTATGGCACCAGCGATGCAGTTAAGCCCACGCAGCAGTGCAGGAGTGAAGTCCTGGACCAAGGTCTCCATGGCGGTCGCCAGCCTGCCAGTGTTGACCTCGGTGAGTTGCAATGCCGGCGCTATCACCTCAGCCTGAAGGCGGACAGACTCCTCCATCGTGCCTTGCAATCTGAGGAGTGCAGCGGACATTCCCTTCCTGATGTTCCCAAGCTTGCCTTTGCAGCTCCAGCAACTGTGACAAAACCGAGTTCAGAGGCTCATCATCTGACTCGGACTCAGCAACGTTCTGACCTCCAGTAGTCCTCCGAGTGCTGGGGACCTGGGAAGTCCCTGCCTCCGCCTGCTATGGATCAGGAAGTGCGATGTGCTCACCAGATTGTGAACCCAAGGTTACTCTAAAGCTAGATCCCACCGAGGTGTGTGTCTCTGCACTGGTGGAGGGTGTGGATGAGCGCTGTGCTGGGTCTTTAGAGAGGGTGCATTCAGGTTCTTCTTCAGAGGTTTCTTCGGGGCTTGATTGGAGGACCTGGGTCATGGA
This sequence comes from Carcharodon carcharias, assembly GCF_017639515.1. Taxonomy (NCBI): domain Eukaryota; kingdom Metazoa; phylum Chordata; class Chondrichthyes; order Lamniformes; family Lamnidae; genus Carcharodon; species Carcharodon carcharias. Next base: position 32,881,512 of record NC_054494.1, read on the forward strand.
CTCTGTCAACTGTTTGGCAAATGTGCCTGCGAAAGCAAGGGGAGATAATTAGTGCATGGCAGTGGCCTGTGAAAGAGGACATATCACTCACGGCATGGTTGTCTGATGGATGTTGCATTGCTGGATCCTCATTTGATAGAGCAGCGCTGACCTCACCGTCAGCACAGGACCAGTCCCAGTCATTGCCAGCCAGCTGGATGGCTCTGTTTTCAAATTCTGTCAGAACTTTGATCTCCGGCATCCCTCCACCTGTCTGCGACCTTTCCCTCCTGTTGTGTGCCAGTTTGTCCTGCATGGATAGAGATGGGGAAAGTGTATCAGGATGCCTGCTGGCCAGGTGATAAGTATACCTGGCCTGTGCGGCTGGTGAGTGGTCCCATGGACAGGATGAGGACAATGATGGTGTATATGAAAGAGTAAATGGTGATGTCCCTTGCACTGGCAGTGAGTGAGGGCCCTTTGGATGTGTGATGGGTTTGAGAGAGTGAGAGTTGAGAGTGTTGAAAAGAGTGACTTACCCTGGCGGAACAGAGGAGATCATTCATCCTTTTGTGGTACTGGGTGCCTGTCGTCCTCTGCAGGGCATTTGCGCTGACCACCGCCTCCCAAGCCAGGTTGGTGTATTTGCTGCCCATCCTGCAGCCAGAGCAGGCATAGAGCACATCCCGCCAGGCCTCCACAGTATCCAGCAGTCACTTGAGGAACCCTCCATTGAAGTGGGGGGCTGCAGTCTTTTTCCCTTTGCTGGACATGTCTCCTGGGCAGCAGTGGTGAGCTGGTGACGATGATCACTTTGCAGGCAGCTGCCTTTTAAAGATGGCGGCTGGCGTGATGCAACAACAAGGTGATGGTGGGCAGGCGAATGAGAGCTCACTCACCATGGAAATGGCGTGTTTTGTGGGAGTGAATAAATAATGTGATGGGCTCGGGACAATACAGCATGAAAACCTGCTATTTTTGTCTGCAGATAGGACTCTGTTTTACCCGCACTTAGTGCAATTATGGGAAAATTCCGCCCTGTGTGAGTTGTTCAAATCACAAATCAGCAAAGTACAAATGATCATATACATGTATTATAAATTGTTAGTTATTTGGATGGGATGAGAATCTTTAAAAATAACAAAGGAGTAAGTTGTGGTATACTTTAAGGATATACGTATCTGTATACATTACCAGAAGGGAAATGATGCAAGTGATTCAGTCTCACTTTGTATGCAGCGAGCAAAGCACAGCTCAGACATGTTTCCAAGCTCTGCAACAATTTAAGACTACTATCATCTATCTGACCCTTAATAAATGAATCTATGAATAATATGTTAACCAATCCCTCATGCGTGGTTGGTAAAATAAGCTCAAGGACTTCCTCATAAGAACACGAGAGGGTACAATTTATAGGTTCTGCACTTGGCTTTCAGAATGTTTTTGCATCTGAGATTGGGAACGTCCTACGGTACATGTTCTTATACTCAGCTAGCTGTAGAATACTGGCTTTGGTATGTTGGAATCCTCCATTTGAACCACATGGCCGACTCTGCGAAACTGAAGCATGTTCTCGATACCATGCGTATGGCAGCATGAAATAACTTTGGTGTTCGTGATTTTTCCTGCCACTTGATATTGCAGGTGGCTCTTAAGCAGTGATAGTGGAATGCATGTAATTGCTTTAGGCGATTGCTTTTTATAAACCATCCCAATTACCTTGTTTACCATTTCAATCTCTCAATTTCCAGGTAATTCTGCACCTTCCAGCAAAAAGATGCAGATTAACTTGCTAAGTATTTCCAGCATTTTATGTTTTTAATTCTACACCTGATTATGTGAGTTCTGTTTCTTCAGATTGACAGAAGCTGATCTTTTTCAAGTCTGTCACCTTTCAATGCCAGGCCCATTTTGAGAAATTTAAGAGACGCAGATGGTCAAAGCTAAGGACCACTACACCTGTTGTTCAGGGTTCTACAGGGTACCTAGTACACAATGGTAAATTAATGAAGAGAGAGTCTTGATTTAAGCAAATTGTTTTAAAGTTACCTTTCTGCATTCTTTGGATAAATAAAGTCCATTAATTGAATATTTTTTTTTCTGGAATTCTTTTTATCTTCAAAGATTTTGCAAAAAATTCAGGTGAAAGAACTAAAGGAAGATATACTCAAAGACAATTCTACAATATCTATTAGACCGCTGCCTATATGTGCAGCCAATATGAAAAATTCAGCAATGTGTCAGCATTATAATGACACAGTCCATGCATCATTAATCAAATTACATAAATCTTTGACTATAATTCTCCCCCAATGTAATATATACTCTACCCATCAGTACAGACCATGAATTTTAGGAAATATTACAATATTTTAGTATGGATATACGAAACGTGATCTATTTTAAATTTTTTGAGTGGGGTAAAATGTACAATGTACTCAAATATTTATGCTGTTTACAAATTTTTCCCATTTCAATTAATTATCTAGCCTATGATGTAAAAAGAACACACAATAAGTAACCTTGAAATAGCATCCATGTCCCAGTTATGCTGGCTCTCATAATACACTCCATTGTCAGATTACCCCATTTGCAGAATACTAATTAGCCCATGCTTCATGATCTTCAACTTGTACCAGGAGTGACTGTGTTATTTCCAGTATGATTTTTCATATCTCAAGGTGATTACTAATTACTATATTAAGTTGCTTTGAAAATTAATACAAAGGAATTATTTATAAGGTACCTGTTCAAAAGCCACACCTTGAAATTAGTACATGCAAGGTGTCTGGCCAAATGCAAAATAATAGTCACTTAAAAAATACCAATTCCATTTTATTGTATTGTACATAGAGAATACATCATAAAAACCCTTGGGATATGATTTAAATCCTACTTCAGATACTGACCATAGGCCTATTCAGAGGGTCACTTCTGAATTATTGAGTCAGATCCCTTAAGTCATGTCCCATGGGTCATCATTATGTATCCTGTGAGGAATGGGGTTTAGATCAAGACCACAGTTGTGTCCTTTCATGCTTTATCCAGAAACACTGCCTTTAGTCAATCAATGGTCCCCTTCTTCCATTCCATTTCCCAAGAATATCCTTCTTCCACTGAATTGTACCAAATTTATTTTAATACTTCAATCTAGGAGGAGAATGAAATGACCAAATGTTTAATTTACAGCAAACTATCAGCATTTCATACTAGTTATTCTTACGTTCCTGAACTAATCCATTTAATTTCAAACCCATTTCATCAGAGGAATAATACTAAAATCTTTACAAAGACTATTTTCTGTAAATATTCTGATCTTTAAGCAAATGATTTATAAATCCTCAAATGTAACAGTTGGAACCCCAGCATGAATCCAATAGTATGAATCCTTCTAAGCTATGCAGCTGAATCCAAAAGTTCTTGTGCAGGCTATGCAGAGATTGGCCCCTTTAAGTTACCACCCGCTGCACAAAAAAATTTCAAGGGCCTGTTCACTTAAAGAAATCACCTAAGTACTACAGGAAAAAACAGAAGGTATGTTGCATAATGCGACTTCAATACTTACTCCAAGCTTCACTATTGATAATGGTTCAGAAAGACCAGAGTAAAGCTGAATCATTGGTTATGGCCAAACACAAGAGCTAATGACCTCAGCTAATGCACTTGGCTGCTATTTCACTGTAATTTTCAATTCTATGGGTTCTTTGACCTTCATCCATTTCTTTTTTCCTCCCTGAATCCCATCTGTTTCCTTCAAATTTCTAACTATTATTAACCATGGTAATTACTGACACCACAGTTGTAAGCAACTTAAAACACCAAAGTAGGATTTTGGAGATCTACTTCTCAAATTGGAAGAGAGGTTATGGACAACCTATTAGCCTGCAATGCCTAATTTAACAGCTATTTAACCTGCTTTCAGAGAAAATGTCAAATGTCAGACCTTCTGTTGGCACTGCTTTTATCTGGTGACCTTGGAGCAAATGTTAAATAAACAGGGAACATACATTTAGGCACGCATCGTTCATTCTTTTTCTTCATCCATAAACATTAATGAAGATATTCACATTTTAAACAATTTTATAAGTGGGGGTTTCTGTACAAAACATGTTTCCAGATTAATTGTTTGATCCAATTGTTGTCTTATTCAATGCTTTCAACTGAATTCAAAGTAATAACAATTTCCAAACGAGCTTGTAACCATAAAAGTTTTGAGCAGTTCCCATCAGGGAGACTGGCAGAGACCGGTTTATGTCAATTCACCCCTTATACAGCAAATGACAGGTTATCATGTCTTAATTGTGATAAGACAACTGTCTTACTGCAACTTATATAAACAAAGCCTCATGCTACATTCCCACACACCCTTTGAACAGATGGAAAAATATTACATACAGGCAGAGACTTGAAAGGCTAAAACAGCTTATTAAATGTCTATACAAGATCACAAGGCCTGGATTAACAATCTGGAGACATGAGTTCAAATCCTGGTTTGACAGCTGGAGAATTTAAGCTCAATTAATTAAATGAAATTTGCAATAAAAAGCTAGCATCAGTAATGGTGACCATGAAATTACCTGATTGTCAAAAAAGTCCATTTTATTCATTATTGTTCTTTAGGGAAGGAAATCTGCCATCCTTACCCGATCTGGCCTATGTGTGACTCTGGACCCACATCAATGTGGTTGACTCTTAACAACCCTCTGAAATGGCCCACCAAGCCAATCAGATGTAATCAAGAAGAGCTCATGATCACCTTCTCAAGGATAATGGGGATGGGCAATAAACAGTCGCCTTACCGGTAATGCTTAAATCCTGTGAATGAATAAAACACAAAGGTGCATTATAAAATACAATGCATCAGAACAATATCAGAATAAAAGACTGTGATTTGTAACACAGTTCATCAATCACTTCAGGAGTTATGAAAATCTCCTCAAATTAAATCAGGCCAAATCTTTGGTACTGTACAGCTGAAAATAACTTTTAGGCTTCTTGCAGCTCTTGTCTTATATACAACTTCATGTAAAAAGTTTCACAAGGAATATTGAAGCTAACTGGTAGAAATCTCTTTCGTCTGAATACTCTCCAGAATTAATCAAGGAATGAGAGAAATTCTGCTTGAGCTTGATTTTAATTGCTTAACTTGTTTGAAATGGGAAAGCAGGTATCAAACAAAAATAGTTTGTTATCTGAAGACAGTTCATGGCAATTTCCATAAATCTCAGTTGGCCAGTTTTAATGTTCAAACACAATGGGCGGAACTTTCCATCCACGTTGGTATCGGGTGTCATGGCAGGCATGAGCGGACAATATGGCAGGAAGGCCAAAAATTGGTTTCACACTGTTGTGGAACCAGTTTGCGATCGTTGGCTTTGCCTGTCAATGGCGGGCTGCAAGTCGGGAACATCATTTTAATACATCTGAATATCATTATAGGCCCTGCTTCTCGGAATCATCTCCCAAGTCAAATTTACCGGCCACGTCAGCAGGAAAACACGACAGGAGAGAATGGTCTAGGTTTGACTGGGAGAGGAAGGTGCACCGGGACGGGTGAGGTTGGGAGGAGGGGAACAATGATGTAGAAAGGGGAGAGTTGGGAGGGGTGGGAATGATCATGCCAGGGGTGTGTGAGGTTGGGAGGGGAGGAATGATGGTGCCGGGGGTTGCGAGGATGAGGGGGGCAGAGAGTATAGGGGGAGGAGGGTGTAAGGGGGGAGAATGCGGCAACTGAGAAGATAGGTGTCATGGGGGAGGAAGGTGTAAGAGAAGGAGTTTGGAGGGGGGGAAAGAGTTTTGGGGGAAGGACCTTGCATGGACGAAGGTGCTCGGAAGAGGGCAGGACTTTAGGAGCAGGAAGGAGTTCGGATGGGGGAAGGAGTCCAGTGGAAGGAAGGAGTAAGGGTGGAGGAAAGAGTATGGTGGGGAGGATGGAGTAAGGGGGGGCATCCAGGTAAATGTGCAAGGGAGTGGTCTGTGGAGCCAATGACTGCCTCCTAGGGAGCAAAATGAGGGTGGGCGTGTTAGGAGGGAATAGTGAGATTGAGAGAGGGCAGAGTGAGCTGGTAGGGTGAGAGGGTGAGGGTACATCAATGCTGGTAGATGGGATGGCGAGGGTGGTTGGTGGGGTCTCGGAGGCAGACATGGACCCTGGGGATGGGAAGGAGGAGGTCGAGGAGGTCAATGCGGATGGGGGTGGGATTCTGGGCAAGATAGGGATTGTGCACGTTCACCTGGACATCCCAGAAAGAAAAGCATTCTAGCTAGTAGGTTACTGTAGGGAAGTGGAAGCTGATGCCAGGGGTGGGGTCAACAGTGGTGGAGGAAAAAACATGGGTGACTGGGGGAAGGAAACGGATGGGGGAGCTGAAGACATGCTTCACTACAACCATCTTGCAAAATCAGTAGTGAAACGAGCCTTGTGTTGAGCGGGAACAGGTGCTGCATGCAAGTATGATGAGTGGGTGAGTAGAGATGCATGTCAGCTCACATGGACAGCTGAAAGAGACCCCCGGGAGGCAGCATTGAAAATGCTCGGGCCTTGAGATGAGTGTGAGTGGGGGGTACCGCGTACATGGTAGAGGACTTGCATGAGGCTCTGAAAGGCCCTGCCACACAATTTTCCCTCCAGAATCACCTGGTTGCGTGGGGGGAGGGGACACAGGGGAATGACTCACAAAACCTGTAAATGAAGTTGAAAGACCCCATTACACGTTATTCAGTGAAAGTGAATATATTTTCAGATTATAAAGTAAGAAAATGTGTTCACCTGTGCAACCACTTGTGATCAGAAGTTCTTAAACTTTCTAGGCCTACCACTTCTTCTAGGTGCCGCCCTGACATTTGCAGCAGGGGTGGAGATGGCCAGTGCAATGGTTGGCCCTGTTGCCTCTGATGATATTGGTGTGGGTCCTCTGGAGAGCCAAGGCCTTGGGGGCCCCAGCTGCTCCCTCTGCAGTAACAATAGTTGAGATTGAAGGGAGGTCACAGGCAAAGGGGACTCGGAGGGAGAGGACAGCCTCTGAGATTCCTGAGTGGATGATCCAGCGGTGTCCAGCTGCTGTTCCTCCTCCCTTCGGAAGCCCAAGGGCCCTGGGCTGATTCTTTGAGAGGATGGAGCACCTGGAGGGACATTGAGGTGCCCTGTTTCCCTCTCATATTGCCACTGAAGGAGCTCACCCATGATTATTGCGATGGAGTGCAGGTCTGCGTGCATCTCTGTGTTCTGCCGGACCAGGGTCTCCATGACATCTGCCATCCTTCCCATGGAGACCTCCATAGGCGCACATGTGGGCACGACTTCATCAAAGCGCAGGCAGACGTACTGCTCCAACTCGTGTGCCACTCTATTGAGGGCTTCCAACATCTCTGTGTGATGTTCCCACACCTTCTGCTAACTCTCCACGATTTGTTGGGAGGTCAAATCCAGAGACTCATCATCTGACTCAGACCTCACAGATGTTTCTTCCCAAGCAGTTCTCCAAGTGCCGGGGAGCTCAGCTGAACCTGCTTCCTCCTGCTGCGGACACATGTCCATGCTGTGACCACCAGATTATGAACCAGAGCCAGCTCTATATCTAGGTCCCAACAAGATGTGTAGCATTGCGCTGGTGGAGGGTGTGGGTAAGCGCTGTGATGGGTCTTCCAGGCTGTTTATTTCCAGCTCTTCAATGGAGGTGATGTCTTCTTGGCTGGAGGTGAGGACCTGGATGGAGCTGAGGGATTGGATGGCTGAGGGTGTTGGTCGCATGGCAGAACTCCCTGTGAACCAGAGTAGAGATAATTAGTGCATGGCAGCAGACTCAAAAACAGGAGATAGAGCACTCACAGTTATGTTGAGAGAGGGATGGGTGTTTGCCAGTGGCCTCACCGCTGCTACAAGGACGGTCTACGTCCTCACTATTCAGTGCGATGGCATGTTCCTCAAAATGAGTGAGAGGCCTAATGTGGGTCACTCCACTCCTGGTCTGGGACCTCTTCCTGCTGGTGTAAGCCAGCTTCTCCTGCATGAAAACAGATGGAAAGCGTGTGAGCAGGATCCATGGCACTGCGTGGGATATTTGTGTGGTGAGCAGAACCATGGACGGGATGAGCACGTGAGTTCCAGACGATATTAGCCTGATGGAGATGTGAGGTTGTGTGTGAGAGTTAATGGTGTTGGCCCTTGAGGTGTGAGATCACTGTGGATGTGTGATGGGTTTGGGAGTGTGTGAGCTGAGAGTGATGAGAAGAATGACTTACCCTGGTGGAATGGATAAGACCATTCATCCTCTTTCTGCACAGGGTGGCTGTCCTCTTTTGCAGGGTGCTGTCATGGACCACTGCTGCCACCGCCTCCCATGCTGGATTGGTGTCCTTGCCTGCTGGACTTCACCCAGGGCAGAGCTAGAGGACATTGCGGCAGGCCTCCGCTGAATTCAGTAGGTGCTCGAGGGAGGCGTCGCTAAATTTGGGGGCAGCATGTTCCCGCTTTTGGAAGCCATCAGTTTGCAGCAACTTCCTATTTATTGAAGAGCTTTTAATTATGGCACACAGTTTACTGAAGGACTGAGGTGATGGTGGGGTGGGCGAATCAGAGGATGCCCTGCCAGCGACATGGCATGTTTCCCAGGAATGCATGCTTAATGAGGCGGGATTGGGATGAAACAGTGTGAAAACCCGCCATTGCGGCCAGCGGATAAAACATCCTTTTTCCCCATCACTACCGCACTTAGTGCAAATCTGGGACGATTCCACCTAATGAAAGCACAATTAAAGGTGGAATGTACTTGTTGAATTTTACACTTTAGTTGATCTATTTTTGATGATATTGTTACTTTTCAGCACCAATAATATTCCTTTAGATCAATGAAAGAACATGGTAATACAATTAATAACCTAGGTTACATCACTTGACCAAACTCAACTGTGCTTTTCTACTATGTTAGGAACTTCCACTGGGTTATCAAAATAAATAAAACTGTTGGCTGTGCAGCATCAATGTTCAACATTCCAGAGGTATATATTCAGGGAGGAAGTCAACATGTGCAGGAAGTACTGCTTTGAAGTTTGGTACTTGATAGTGATAGAATTTCAAACATCAACCAGCAAGGTTTGGCAGAAGGTATCAAGGTTACAACATAGTACTGCAACTTTTATAATACACATCATAAATACATTAACATTAAGGCTTCTATTTACTGATTAAAAACATAAAACCTAAAACAGAAAATATAAAAGATAAAGATCTTTCTTGTAATAAATTGTAGATTTTTATGTACCTGCAGTAATGAGGTCAGAAACCATTAAAACTCATGGCAATGTCATTACATATCAATCCAACAGGGCACACTGTCAGCCTGTGTGCATCCCTTCTGATTTGCAAATTATGGTAATCAATTCCCTTTATGATGGCAGAGCTTGAATAAAAGCTGCATTAAGGTAGGGCAGAATTTTTCACTGACCCAACCCGCTCGAGTGTAAAATAGTGCATGATGACGTTGGGCAAGCATTCCGACGGCATCGCGTACTCGCGCGATATTTCGGTAGGCAGGCGCATGCAGGAGTCGGAGCCATGCCTGCCATCAATTATGAGGCCAGTTAAGGCCATTAAAAAGGCAATTAAGCTGGATTTTACGCTGCCCATACGATTTCATGCTCGTTGCACATGCAAAATAGTTAGGCGGGCAGCCGACAATTTGCTAAACCTCATCCGGGGCAGGATAAAAAGGGTCAGCAGCATTGCCAGTGTGAGTAGTGAAGAGGTTTAGAGATAGTATGCTGTTGGTTGCTTGTTGGGACTTGGCAGCTTCATCTCTGCTTGGGGTTTCATTGTTAATATTTCCAGGCTTTATCTCAGGACTTATTGGTATCTCCAAAGCCCCCAGAGGATTCAGACCATTTGGACCCTTCCAGGTATCAGGCAGCCTTCTGTTACCCTGGTAATGGTCTCTGCTGGTGGCACCTCCTCTGAGGAGGAAGGAAGGGGCAGAAGGGGGAGGAGGCCATGTATCCCAATGCAGCTTCCAGGGGAGGAACCTATGGGCGGAGAGGCACAGGCACAAGGGGCACAGAAGTGCAAAGAAGTGCAGAAAGAAGTGCAAGGCAGAAGGGGTGCAGAAGACGTTACTACCTTGTTGCCAGGATTTACAGGTGGTGATGCAGCTACCTCAATATGTCTGAGGTGGAATGCTGAAGGAGACTCCGCCTCTCAAGGGAGAGCGTGACCTCCATTTGGCAGATGAGATCAGCTCCAACTGTGGGTGGAACCCCATGCCAGTGGCTCTGAAGGTCACAGTGGCCCTCAACTTCTATGCCTCCAGCACTTTCCAGGGGTCAGTGGGGGATCTAAGTGGAGTCTCCCATTCAGCTGTCCACAGTTGTGTGAAGCTGGTTACAGAAGCTCTGTTCAGGCGGGTACTGACCTTTGATTCTTTACCGCACGGACGAGGCCAGACAGGCTGAGCGACCCAGAGGATTTTCAGCGATTGCTGGGTTCCCCTACATCCAGGGTGCCATCAACTGTACACATGTGGCCATCAAGGCACCAGTGTGTCAGCCCAGTACCTTTGTGAACTCCATGAACGTGCAGATAGTGTGTGACCATAGGATGCAGATTCTTCGAATCTGTGCAAGGTACCGTGGCAGCTCCAATGATGCTTACATCCTGAGACATTCCCAGGTGCCGAGGCTATTCAGTGCATCAGCCCGACTGGATGAGTGGCTGCTTGGTGACAAGGGCTATCCGTTGAAAACGTGGCTCATGACGCCTCTCCGCCACCCAGGAGCAGAGGCAGAATAGCACTACAATAGGAGTCATGCCTCCACAATGGCGGTGGTAGAGAGGACCATAGTTCTTCTCGAGATGCACTTCTGATGCCTGGACTGTTCAGGGGTTCATTACAATAGCCCCCACAGGGGGGTGTCACTGATAGTGGTTGCATGCTGCACTCTCCACAATCTGGTACTGGCAAAGGGGGGACCCACTGGAGAAAGAGGATTTTGACACAGCTCCACAGGCCACAGATGATGAATCCAGCAGTGAGTCAGAAGAGGAGCACAGTGAGGAGAACGCTGAGGGCATGGAGGCAGACCTTGCTAACCTTCTGGGCGGCAGGGACACCAGGGACACATTGATCAAATGCTCTTTCAGCTAGCTTATCAAAGATCTGCTTCCACCTCATGCCACAGCTACTGCCTCCATCCTGGATGTCTGAAATGACCCTTTCTTTTGCACCCAAAGTCCACTCAATGTCTGTGCAAAGTATCTAGCCACTCACGTCCAGCATTACATACTGGCGTACCCTGCATCAGAAAGAAAAAAGGTGAAACATAGTCAGGCCATCAGAACCAAAGCAAATTTAATGTTATTGTCACATTGAAAGCATAATGACATTACCATTACTGGTGTTGATGTCCACACTAGCAGGCATATAAACCAAACATAAATGAACAGAAAATCACCCATGAACTGTCCCTCTTGTGCTCATGGTGCCTTTAATTACATTTCTGAGTGCTACATTCTGGTGCTCCCACTCGCTGGCACCGGCATTGGAGACAGCCTGCTGACTCTGCTGTCTTGTGGCCTTGATGACCTTGGCAGTCATCCTCTGGCCAGTAGAGCCTGTGCTGGCCCCACCTGGGAGGGAGCAAACAGTGCTACGGCCGGCATCTCCTCAGTTATTGCAGCCTCATCAGATGCAACAGTAGTAGACAGAGGGGCGGAGGAGCAGCTGCTTTCATCCAGAACACCCTAAGAGGAGTCTGCAGAGACAACAGGAAGCTTGTGCGTCAACATGACGTGGCTCTGGACCTCCCTGCTCACTATTGATGGACGGGCACCTAGCTGGGATAATGGGTGTCTCATCCATCTCCCACACTGGCACTGAACACCTGAGGTCATTGCTGTGTGAGGGCTTACAGGTCCGAACACAACCCCAGAAACCTAATTCTGTACCTGGAGCTGCCTCTCCATGAGAGTCGCCGCTCTTTTAATGGAGCAGGCAATGCGCTTGTCCATAAGGGCCAACGCAGTGCTGATGCGCCGCATGGACTCCTCCAACATGAGACCATGGCACGCAAACCCTCATGGACATCCAGCATCTGCCATCTAATGGACGACTCCAGAGGTTCATCACCTGCCTTCGACTGAACATTGTCCTGGTCTCCAGCAGTCCTCCGGCTGCCGGCACCCTGGGCAGTCTCTGCCTCCACCTGCACCTGAAGCGAGTGTGAAGTGCCCTCACAAATGTGCACCGACTTTCTTGCTGCCAATCTAATGCCCACTAAGGTTCTGATATCTGCGCTGGTGCCTGCTTCAGTGAGTGGGTGCAAATGAAGCCCCATGGTCCTCCAGCATCATGGGTGGCCCTTCAGGGTCAAGAGAGCAACTGCATGCTGGTGATTCTAAAAGGGAGGACAAGGATGTGTCATTAGTTAAAGTCATAACACTGACACCGTGCATGTCGGGAACCCTAGTGAGACAATGGAGATCTGCATCATGGTGCCATCGTCTTTCAATGATCAATGGAGACTCCAGGTTTGAAGCTCCCATCAATGAAGAGACTACACTAGAATGGTTGCACAATCCAAAACTCTCACCCCTGTGCACTGCGCTCTTACCTTCATCTGGCATCCCCCGGCTCTCCACACCCAGTTGCACGTGGAGTGTGCTGGCTCTCCAGCTCAAGGACATCCTGCTCAAACCTGGTCAGCAGCCACAGGTTGGGCAGACCTCTGCATGCATGTGACTTCTCTGATTGGTTATGGCATGTCTTCTCTTGAAATGAAGGAGGAGCATTGATTAGTCCATTATCTACCTGCAGGACAATTCCAGCCTGGCCAACCACAGCTGAGGAACACCTTGCAGGGCACATTGGAGTCATGGCCCTTGAGCTGCAAGGCACTTAGTCCAAGCAACCAGGGTTCACCCTCTTGGCCAGCTCTGGTATCATTGACATTTGGCACTCAGACTGTAGCAATCCTGAGATCCAAGGGGGGAAGGCCAGACCTTAACACTACTGCACACTAGCCCATGCCAACACAGTACTCACCCTTCCTGAGTGCAGAAGGTCATTGAACATCTTCTGGCACTGCATCCATAAGTGCCACACCACATCATGGCTACTAGCCAGCACTGCAACCTCCTCTCATGCCCTCTTTGTGAGGTGTGGTGGCCTCCTTCTCCGATCTCTGGGGACAAGGGTGTCCCTCCTGGCAGCCACCTCCTCCAGGAGAACCTGCCCTCCCACCTAGTGTCTCCAGCCACTTCAACTATATCACTTGAGTTTGCTAATGCAAATGCAGCCTTCCAAGGGCTGCCTGTACCATTTTTAAACCGGCCAACGAGTCCAACCGCCCCCACTCGGCCCTTCCCAACCAATGAGGGGCCACATTTCAATCTGAGCGGGGCTCAATTGGCCCACTAGCGTGAAATCACGGTCAGTGGGCAGCGGCCTGTTTCCTGGCCGATCATGGGCCTGCCGACCACGCCCATCCGCTGAACTCAGCATTCTGCCCATAGTCTTAACCAATGTAGTTGCTCATGGGCATAAACACTCAGTACTCAATTATCCATATTTGGAGAATAATTGCCTGTTTTTCATCATGAATACCTGGACCTAGAAACTAGTTTTGTCCAGTTTTGAAACAGAAGTTGAGGAGCAGGGAACAAGGTTCAATTTCTACCCCACGGTGTGAGAAATGGACATGTTACTTTGGGTGCAAAAGGCCGGAGTAGAGGTACATTTTTGAGATAATATAGAGGAAGTTTACATTGTATCAAAACACTAACAATCCTGAGTGGCAAGTACTTGATATTCTTTAGCAATGAGTTCAAACTCAACAGAGAGAAAAAACTATGGGGGAAAAGCCTTTATTTAAATTGAAAGTGTGCATATTATAGAACATAAAATAGCTTTTGAGGAATGATGTCAAGACTTGAAACATAAAAGTTCAGAAAACAGTTATAGGTTGCTAAGATTTTGAACAGTCTAGTGCAATAAAAATGTTTTTATATCTCAATGAGTTTTGAAAGCAATTTCATGGGAAGATGGATAAGGTAAGCTGACCAATCACATTTAACCCTCTATATTGGCTGCAGGAAATTTAATATTATGGTAATAAAAAGATTATTGTGGAAGCAGCAAATGTACTAAGAAACAGAGAGGTGGGAATTCAAAAAAGATATACACAACCTTTATTTGGTATCTTTTGAGTAATAACAATTCTAGTCCACGACTTGTGGGGGAGGAAATAGTTGGGGGGAAGGGGGGGGGAGGGGCAACTGACCCTCTGACCCCGAGCAAAACCTAGATCTAGAATTAGTGATGGAGGAAATAACCTTCTCTTTCCCATAATATACTGCTGAATCGAGTGCAGTGCTGTCCATCACTGTTTTGAAAGATGCAGGTTTCCTGTACAAACTATAATCTGACCTAGAAAGGATTTCCGAGTTTGATAACCTTTGTGATTGTTGCTTTTGGCCACAATTGTTCCTGTGCACAGTAGAGCATGCTTCTAATCGCTCAGTGAACAGTATTAAAGAGTTTATTATGCCTGTGACATCCGAGTTGATTTTGTCAAATGAATGGCTAGGTTAGTAAGAGAATCATAATTTAGTCATCAGTCTGTCAAACTGTCAGAGTGTCTGTGTTAAAAATACTAATTACACAGTAATGGATCATTCTGATGTCTTTAACCATCTCAGGTAGATAAGGAAATCATGTTGTTGAAAAGTGACTACTGAATTGCCAGTTCTTGATCGCTCTCCATCGTGTGGTCAAACCCTTCCTGATTGCTATGCACTCCATTTCCCAATGGTCTGCACCCCCTCCCCACCCACCACAATCATTTTCCCCCTTCCCCTCTCATATAAGCCAGCTGTGACTCAGTTGGTAACACTTTCACCTCTGATTCACAAGGTTCTGGGAGCAAGCCCCTCTTTAGAAGTGCCATTTTTTGGATAAGATATTCAACTAAGGCCCCTGTTAGAACCAGATCTTCAAGAATTACATTTGCTTCTAAAATTTGGAAGGACATTGCATTATTTGGACACTTGGGAGCTGACCTGGATACTTTTTAAAAAGTCATAAATTTACCTTGGGCTCTCAGCACGCATGCCTTTTCTAAGAAATCACATGACTTCAGCTAATTGACCAGCATAGCCTTTGAGGAGGAGAGCTATTTGTTTATTTGAACTGCAATTATTTTAAGTGATGGAAAAAACTGCTTTAAAGACAAAGGCCCTACTGATTTACTGGAAATCACCTGACAGAGATAAGCTCTGTTTAAACTTGTTTTCTTGAACTCAGATGGGAATGAACTGAGAAGGGAAAAAGCTGCCCAGCTCGTGTCCTCCTTGCCTTGCTTGAATACAGTATAGTTATAGGAACCCAGCGAGGAAACCTCATCTCACTGGAACTTGTCTGTATTTGGAAACCTAAGAGGCTGAGATGAGAAGGATTGATCTGGTTTTATTCTCCTCCATCCTGGAGCTCTGTTGGTGAGAACTTCCAGACATCTACCAGGACTAGTGACAAATCCTCACATGTGGGAGCAGCATCAAAACCCTGCAAACTTTATCCTTTCTGTAAAGTTTTTTTCTTCAACCGTCCATCTCTGCAGAGACCTTATTTGTTTGTTCTGTGTTGCTGTGTGTGTTTAATAGATAGTTACACTTTCAGATTACAAATAGTGTGTTAACCAGTTCTTGCAACTTGTTTTTAAGAAAAGTTTTGTTTTATAATAAACCAATAATTCCGAGATTATTGAAAGAGGCCTGGTTAAAGTATCTTTTATTCTGGATCTAAAAGTAATAAAGGTAACTAATATGCCATTTTGATAAGTCAATTAAACTTTTATACTTATGGTACAACCTGTGGAGTAGTAGTGCTAGATAAACTGTGCACTCCTCCCATTCCGGTCATAACACCCCATCTGGTCTCTAAGGTGGATGTAAAAGATCCCATTGCACTAGATTGAAGAGGAGCAGGGTGTTTATCCCCAGTATTTGGAACAATATTTTATCCATAATCCAAACCGAATTATCCAGTCACTATCTCATTACATACCATCTCAAATTTCTGTAAACAGTAACGGAGGCGATGGGGGTCTCATCCGCCAACTAGAGATCCAGCGAGAGCCCTGCTTCACCTCCTTTCGGGAAGGCCCACTGAATTAAATGCCAATCAGGCATTTAACTTGGAAATGGCAGGCCATCTTCTCCTGAATCAATAACCCCCGGGGCAGAAGTCACGCCCCCTGGAGAGCTGCTGGCCAATCTGAAGCTCCAGTGGAAGCTCAGTCATTGAACATGTTAAAGACATAAGTCAATAGATTTGTGGATAGTATTGACATCAAGGGATATGGGGAAAGCGTACGAAAGTGGCATTGAGGTTGTATGGTGGAGCAGACCCGATGGGTCGAATGGCCTACTCCTGCTTCTATGTTCCTAGTGTAGTATAAGGGTGTTCGGAGAGAGCGAGGGTTAATGTGGGACTGGGGAAAACAGTGGCCCTTCATGGCATGATGTTGAGAGTCACATGACAGTAAACTGCATGGAGTAGTCTAGCAGAGGCCAGCATGGAGACAGCACCAATGCAGTGCTGTACCTTGGAGATGTATATAGTTATGAGTTGTTAATAAACAGTATATGTACAACTGTACAAGACTCCAGATCTCTTAGTGAGACACCAAAGAGCGTTACAACGTGGTGGCAGTGAAGGATGCACCCCGAAATACCGAAAGCATGAATAATTAAAGAATCAGCAGTCTGACCTGCAAGAAGTGTGCCTAAATTGAAAACACAGCTGGAGATCACCTAAAAAAGCTCCATTGCCAGAACTGAATGAACAAAGAGTCAAGGGATCTTGCCAGATCACAAAAAGCTGAGCAAAATTCAAAAAAAAGGAAAAAAGGTGACAGGCAGAAAAATAATCCACTATGCAGATGGAAAGAAGAACCTGTGTCAATGCAGAGTCAAGGGACCTGGTCATATCACAAAAAAGGTGAGCAAATAGAGTAAAAAGGCAAAATTTACCTTTTAAAATCAGTAGCAATCAGCAGTAGCATACCAGACAGCAGCTGGAAGAAAGGTGCAGCAGGGTCCACAGCTGAAGCCATAACATGTGGCTGCTGAGGTCCATTGAGGAATAAAAATCTTAAAACAGCAGGCCGAACTAAAGCAACTCATTCAGTTACATTCTCTAAGCTTAAAAAACCAAGTACCTTGCCCAAACAACTTGTTTGAGGATGTCCTGAGGAATCAATTGTTTTGAAGAGTCAGGCCTGCGATCACTGTGGGAGCCCGCCAAGGTCCGATGGGTGTGGGAATAAGTGAAAGGACAATTATGGTGGCGCCATCCTGGAAGAGAGATAGAAAAATTAAAATCTATACATCCCTCTTATGGAAAACTGCCATGGGTAGTAAATTAAAACTACCAGACCGATTTGAGCTCATGCAAGAGTCAAACCAGATGGAAAATTGGGCAACATGGAGAATTTTTTTTTTAGATGACAGGAGTACATAAAGATTAGGTAAGAAGTCAGAAGAAGTATAAGTTAATACATTTTTATACTCATTTGGTGTATTTGTGGATGAAGTAATCCTGATGTAAGGCATTGAGGAACCCTCAACCAGCTTTGATGAGATGTTAAAAGCCTTTGACAAGTGTCTTAACCTTCAAATTGTGGAGTGCACAGAGCTTAAAAAGAGGGATAGAAAGCCCCCAGCGAAGCAATGAAAGGGCAAAAGACAATCCCCAAGCAAATCACACAGTGGTGGCAGAGAACCATCCAGAGGTCTTAAAAGTACATCCTTTTGAAAATCCCAAGACATTATCCGAACTGCATTAGTAGGTGACAGTGTGGAGCAAAAGCTGGCTGTGAATGAAGGAAAGATATCTGATGGAACCCAAAAGAAACAAGCCCTGCAAAAGGAAAATGATATAAGACAGGAAAATGTTCATATCAAAACTGAATTGGAAGCTTGAAACACAAGATTCAAGCAGAGTATGTATCTTTGAAAATGTGTGATTAACTAAAATCTTCAAAGAACCAAACTGGTCAAGATATGAACAAACAAATTTCTGAGTTGTCACAAAGGTGCAAAAAAGGCTTTGAAAGAAACAGAAATGTTGAATGTTGCGAAAATGCAATAAGTGAAAATGTGAACCATGTGCAGACTCAGTACATATTTCCAGAAAAGCACAAGCAGGAAATAACAACTCTGAATTCCATTGCTGGCAAATCAAAGCAGGAGTTGGAAAAACTCAACCAGAAGTACAGCCAGGCACAACAGCAAGCAGAAGAGGTACTCAAAGAAGTCACTACTCTGAAAGACTCTTTGAAGAATCAATATGTAGCCCAGGAAAAACAAAGAGTGAAAAAAGGTGTTGAATACTATTTCAGAAAAAAAAAACTGTGTTGGAACTATCAATAGTGACAAAGCAATGCACTGAAGGGCAGTGTGAGTTGGCAAGAGGTCACAAGAAAATAAACAGTTAAACAAATAGCTAATCATCCTTCAAAATCAAATGCAAAGAAGTACACTACCCTTCAGTAACATAAAGAAATGAAGACTGTCTTGAACAGTTGAATTGAAGAACAGCAGAACAAAGCCACAGAGACTCTGCTAAGTTACAAGGAAATGCAAGATAAAGCAATTGAGTTTCGCAAAGAAAAGGAAAATCTGTTGAAGGACCTTCATATGCTACAAGAATCCCTCAGGTCAAAGTTTGTTCCTCTGGAAAATTACAAACCAAAGAAAAATGAATTTAATGTCACTCTGATTGAACTGAAGAACCAGTTGGCAGAGAAGACTCAGCAATGTTCAACATTCCAGGAAGAAGGCAAGAGGTACAAGAAAGAGACTGAAGAGCTGAAGAACTATCTGAATGGAAAAGAGGAAACACTGAAAGGAAAAGCTGAAGATCTTTCCAAGCTACCAGCAAATAATGAAGGCGTAAGTAGCATAATTATAGAATGGGAACAAGTTAAGACTTTGCCGGAGGCAGACTTGGCCCACAGTGAAACCAAAATAAAGGACAAGGACAAAGCTCTGCTGCAGGCAGAGAAAGAAAAGACAGAAAAAAGATCAGAAAGTATTAATCCAATATTGAAGCTCAAGGAACTAAAAGGATAAGCGCTAGATGCCTCAAGCTTACTGAGAACCGTTGGGTTGTCGAAAAATTATATGGTTGCAATTAAAGTCAAGAACCTAGAATGCCAAGAAAAGGTTGAACAGTTGCAAGAGAAAGTAAAAGTTTTCACAAAGGAGCGTGAAGAGTCTCAGAAACAAATAGCAGAAGTGAAATTAAAGAATATGAGCTTGAAGGATAGCACACAGGAATTAGGCTCTACTAAGGAAAAACTATTCAGTGTAGGGAAATAACTCGCATGTACAAAAGATGAGTTTGCAAATGAAAAATTAGAACTTGATGAACTTGATGAACCTAAAGCAAATAAAAATAAAATACAAATTTTGCACATGAATTAAAAAAATGTGCCTGCTCGGGGGCACTGAGCGCTACTGCTCGTGTTCCATGCTGGGCGGGCCTTAATTGGCCAGCCCATGTAAAATTGCAGGACGGTGCCAATCACAGGCGGTGGTCAGCTTCCCAACAGTCCCCACCCACCCCCACTGAGCACCCCTGCCAAGGGCAATACTCTGCCCTATGTGTTATTGTTGTCTTAGTGGAGGTTTACCTGGGGGTGATTAATTTGGGGATTTGTTAAAAGTTATTATAGTAGTAACTTGTGGCCATGTGTATGTGTTTAATTTGTTGTTAAATTAATAAATGTTTAATTTAGTTTTATATAAAAACCACGCAACTCGGAGGTCTTATCCCTGTTGAATTCAAAGTCTGCATCCTGAAATTACAAATTGCAAAAAATGGATTATGACAGTTGTTTCAAGTTTCCCTCTGGGATTTGAACAACTCAGCATTTACCATCGGCTGTGTCATAATAGTCTCCCCTCTCGCATCTTGCCAGTCACTCTTTTTCTTCTCCCAGTTGTCCCATTCCTCACAGGACCTGCTTAGGAGCGGCTATTGATGCAGAGGCCTAAAACTGCAACAACTTTGTCGGCAAAATGCTTTGTGATGACCAGCAACAAGCCTACAGCTTGCTACAATATTGGATTCTGGGACAGGGATTGATCCCAGTGCCTAATTTATGCCAGGATTCCAAAGCAGAACAATTTTTGAACCAACATGTTTAAGATCATGTAATTATACTGGGCTGAGCTGATCAATAGATGGGTGTAAAAGATCAAGGAAAGCCTGGTATAGCCTCATTGCATGCATAATATAATCATGCATATGTTTCCTTGAACTTTTACACTGGGTTTTCATGCTGCACAGTGATTATATGTCCCTCTATGTACCAATATAGAGAAAATCCCACTTCATTCTTTCTATTGCTATATATTAATACAAACATTTTCTGCAATGTTATATCTTTAGCTAGCTGATGTTATCTTTCATACTGTAAGATAGGTAATACATCAATATTTGCAGGTAGATCTGCTAGTTCGTTAATATTTGCAAATGTGTTCCTTGGAGCATGTCAATATTCTCAGGAGGAGCTGGGAGTGTGCAAACATTTGCTGGAGATTTCTTGGACAGAAATGTTTAAAATCAGTACACAGCTATGATCCAAGATTCAAATTTAGAATCCTGGGTAGGGATCAAGATTGCAATTTAAAATAGAAAGACATGGATGGTTGGTTAATCCACAGGGACCAAACGGTGCATACATGTGTGCAATTACATTTCCCACTATGGGAGGCAGAGGATGCATTTGTTTCTTGTGGAATCTTTACATTTGATTTCTGGATCATAGTCCATCTTGACTCTTCATATCCACCTTCTCCCCACAATCATTAGGAATTTGTAAATTTACAAATTGACAGTGCAGTTCACTAATATATTTATTGTGGGTGATTTTTTTCCTTTTAAGTTTGGAGAAAGAGAAAAGTGCAATATACATTATTTTTCTTTTCAATCCCGTTTAGCAGCAACATTCAAGAACACTCGCCATTGAGGTTCCAGATTCTGTTGCATCTGTTTTTTTTATTCCTAATTTGCTATTGCTGTGACAAGAAAATCACAATCATCAGTCCAACAGCCCATGTAACCAGCAGGGCTCACCAGGAGAGAAAGTCACAAAAAAGAGGCAAATCCCAAACTTGTTCCAGTTGAGCTCCTCAAAACAAAACTACATTGAAATAAAATAAATTTAAGATCGCAAGGCTACAAGAGCAAGTCAGAGGCTGAGAATTCTGCAGAGAGGAACTCTCCTCCTGATTCCCCAAAGCCTGTCCACCATCTACAAGGCATAAGTCGGAGTGTGATGGAATACTCTCCACTTGCCTGGATGAGTGCAGCTCCAACAACACTCAGGAAGCTTGACATCTAGGACAAAGCAGCCAGGTTGATTGACACCACATCCACCATAATAAACATTCACTCCCTCCACCACTGATGCACAGTAGCAGCAGTGTGTACCATCTACAAGATGCACTGCAGCAACACACCAAAGCTCCTTCGGCAGTAACTTCCAAACCCGCGACCTCCACCACCTACAAGGACAAGGGTAGCAGACGCATGGGAACACCACCACCTGGAAGATCCCCCCAAGACAGACACCATCCTGACTTGGAACTAAATTGCCATGCCTTCACTTTCACTGAGTCAATATCCTGGAACTCCCTCCCTAACAGCACTGTAGGTGTTCCTACAAGACATGGACTGCAGCGGTTCAAGAAGGCAGCACACCATCACCTCCTCAAGGGCAATTAGGGATGGGCAATAAATGCTGGCCTAGTCAGTGACATCCACATCCCATGAACGAATATTAAAAAAATGGTATGTCCCAGAGTTTTCAATGTGACGTTTATAGTTTCTTATGATGAATAATTGAACTGGAAAATTTTGTAAGGCTATGGTGAAAGGAAAGTGGATTGGAACTAATTGGATAGCTCTATCAAACAGCTGGCAGATGCACGATGGGCTGAATAACCTTCTTCTGTGCAGTAACATTGCATGATTCTGCTCCTATCTAGATATACTGATAATTAATGTGCCTTCATCATGCTTTGTCCAGTTCAGTTTGATAAGTATATTAGTACAGAATCTATGGGTTAACCTTTATTTCCCCTCTAGCAGTGTTCCTTTTTTTTTCTCCTTTTTTGCACATTTCAGAATGACTTCAGGGTCTCCAAAAACACTTCAACTGCATTTTAAATGGAATTTGGTCAATAAAAAAGAATAATTTTTTCAAAGAAACAAGTTTCATTTAAATGGCTGTGTAATCATTCAAAAGATAACCAAACAAGCAAAGTTTATGCCTTGAGGTTGAAGTGACAGTAAGAAACTACTCAAGCTTAATTTTTACAGTTTTAGCCCTAATGACTACCCTTCGTGTAATGCAACAAACCTTGGGTACTATGTTAAAAGCAAAAAAACTGCGGATGCTGGAAATCCAAAACAAAAACAAAAATACCAGGAAAACCTCAGCAGGTCTGACAGCATCTGTGGCAACGTTTCAAGTCCATATGACTCTTCTATTAAAGGATGTGAGGCAACCCGCCTCCACCACCCGAAGGGCCTCTTCTGCACTGTGTGATTCTGTGATTCTCTAAATGGTAATCTGTACAATTTAACCATCAAAATGTGGTTGGAATATTATAAATACTGAAGCCAAAAATGATCTAATTTGTAATAACACAAAATAACATTGTTTCTGAGCGGGCAGGGCTGTGATGGTACTCTCCATAGGGGAATTTAATAGGAGGTACCACAACACCCAAACCTGCAGGGAGGCTACCAGAGTATTACATGTGGCGTACATTCCCCTGTTGCTGGTAGAATACCCGCAGCGGCAGGATGAGGTCCATACATGGCCATTAACTGGCCACTTCAGGGCCTCAATTGGCCTCAGGTCTGAAAGACTGCCCTCTACCTTCCACGCACCTGACTTTATGGTAGGAGTTGGCAAGGCGACGGGCTGTTCATCTTGCACTTTCCCACCCGATTATGTAGCCCTTCAGCCGCCTCACGGCCCTCTCCTGTAAGGGAGTGGTGTGTGCTAAATTGCACCCTTGTGAAGCTATAAAGTCTTTCTCTTGTTTTTCCTATAATTTGAATCTGGTGCTCTCTTGTGGCTTTGGCAGAGCTAGATGCAGGCTGATCATTACCCTGTTCTTTTTTTGTTATTCGCTCTTGGGATGTGGACATTGCCAGCATTTATTCCCAGTCTTAATTGCCCTTGAGAAGATGAAGGTGTGCTGCCTTCTTGAACTGCTGTTGTAGGAACACCCACAGTCCATTAGTGAAGGAGTTTCAGGATTTTGACCCAGTGGTGATGAAGGAACGACAATATAGTTCCAAGTCAGGATTGTATGTGGCTTGGAGGGGAACCTCCAGGTGGTGGTGTTCCCATGCACCTGCTTTCCTTGTCCTTCTTGGGTAGTAGTAGTTGTGGTTTTGGGAGGTGCTGTTGAAGGAGCCTTGGTGAGTGCATCTTGTAGATGGTACACACTGCTGCCAGTGGTGGAGGGAGTGAATATTTAAGGTGGTATGTGGGGTGCCAATCAAGCGGGCTGCTTTATCCTGAATGTTGCTGAGCTTCTTGAGGGAGCCATACTCAACTTGGCAAATGGAGAGTATTCTATTGAGCTGTTGACTTGTGCCTTATAGATGGTGGACAGGCTTGGGAATTGGAAAGTGAGTTACTCACTGAGGAACCCTCAGCCGCTGACCTGCTCCTGTAGCCACAGTAATTATATGGTTGTTTCTGTTATGTTTCTGATAAATAATAACCCCTCTGGATGTTGGTGGGGGTGGGTTTGGCGATGTTATCAGCATTGAATGTCAAGGGGAAATGATTAGATTCTGTCTTTTGGAGATGAACATTGCCTGGCATTTGTGTGGCACTAATGTCACTTGCCACTTAGCAGTCCAAGCCTGAATGTTGTCCTAGTCGTGCTGCATGCAGGCATGGACTACTTCAGTATTTGAGGAAGGTACTGAACACTGTGCAAGCATCAGTGAATATCCCCTCTACTGATCTTATGTTTGAGGGAAGGTCACTGTTGAAGCAGAAGAAGATTGAGCCTTAGACATTACACTGAGGAACTCCTATACAATGTCCTGGGGCTGAGATCATTGGTGTTCAACAATCACACCCATCTTCCTCCATGTTCAGTATGACTCCAACTGGTGAAGAGTTTTCCCCCTAATTACCAATGACTTTAATTTTGATATTTGAAATGCTCATTGCTGATGTCCTCTGGGTTTGGAGCCTGCGAGAACCATACCATAGACTGCCCCCATCTGCACATCTGCAGGGCCAGGCTCGGCTATGGGGCAAGAGTCAGCAGCTGGTATTCTGACCAGAGGAATGGGGGGTGGCAAAGGGGGAGGATTTTCACATGGGTGATTCCTTAATTGGCATGGAGACAGGTTCCTTGTTTGATTAAGGCTGGTGGGTGGGCTCTCAAAGCTGGAGGGCTGACATCAAAAACGGAAAGCCGGCATACCAACCAATCTCTCAATTTTCGGGCCCCATGTGTCTCTGTTTCCATTGTCAGCAAGGCCCAAAAATTTGGCCATGGAATTAGAAATGACAAGAGGAAAGGGTTCAAAGTCATCATTGAGTGGATGAAGCTTGAAGAGTCCAGTGTGGATCGTGACCCCGCCAGTCCTCTACAATTGGTCAAGAAACCCAGAAATGGAATGCTGATGCTGCGGTTGAGTTTAAAAGCCAAGGTAAAGCATGTTCCACTAACTTTTGGGTTCCTGATCTGCTGCATCCCTTCACCACTGTGTGCAGGGTTAACTGTTAAAATTCTGCTTTAGTCTCCATCTAACTCTCAGTAATATTTCATCTTTTGCAAAGGATGCTTGGATAAGACAGGCAAAACCCAATCACAGGCACAATAAATATGCAGGCAGGAAACCAAGTTTTTGGGGATGGAGAGGTGCAACATTCAAACATTCTGTCTGTTGTTACTGCTAGTGGTGGCAACCCTAGGGTCAACAGCACAGTTCTGCCACTCAGTGCCCAGTGATTTAGAGTAACTGCAGAGCTTGACTTGCAATTCCAGGTAGTTATGCCTCTGGTATGTACGGTGTGAGGGTACCTCTGATTTGTTACAACTTTACATGCTTGACACCTTTTCTCCTCTTTGTCATGCTCCAAAAAACATTAACAAAAAAGTGGGAATTTCTACACAGCATTGTGCTAATATTATAGGCTTTGCAAGAGAAACTGGAATGTCAAAATACTACACACAAAAGCCTATGCAGCAACAAAATGCTGACAGGGAATAGAAATGGGAAAAAAAGGCTGACATAGCATGCATTTAATAGGCCTCTTTTAATGCATTTCCTGATACAACACAATCCCAGCAACCCTGGACAGAAATGATTGTCCACATGAGATCTAATCCTACTAATTCAGACAATTATGAGGGTATCAATGTAATAAAATCAGAGATGTGCAATTTTCCAGCCTCTTACCAGATGTGAAATTAGATTTAAACTGTTTAATCTTGAAGAGGAAAACGGTAAAAAAAAATACAGGAAACTGAGGGGGCTAAAATGTTTAGCCCCCGAAAGTAGGCACAGAGTTTAGGATTCTTGATTAACCGGTGCCTGTTCATTGCAATGCAGACAGTATCACCTGAGTTATATTGCTATTTTTCTCCTCAATGTAGGGTCTAAAATCATTTCATGTTAATACAAAGTCCGTATCCTTAAAAGTTAAAATATAAATAGAAAAAGGTTATTTTTAAGTCACATATAAATAGAAACACTATTCTTTAATATTCTTGAGTTTTTATGTCCCATACCTATTTTTGTAATGGGTGGAATAGTCCATAAAAATGAAAAAGATTAAACTCTAATGCTAAAGGCAAAATACTACAGATGCTGGAAATCTGAAATATGAACAGAAAATGTTGGAAATTTTCAGCAGGTCCAACAGCATACGTGGAGAGAGTAACAGAGTTAAAATTTCAGGTTGACCACTTCTCATCAGAAGATTAAAATTTAGCCTAAGACAGGTCAATGTATTTGGAGATGTAGGATGAGATGTTCTGCACACAATACAACAGAGTTCAACACCTAATTGACCTCATAATGGAATAATTTAGTACATATAAATCATACAGCAGAGATTCCTGGAAAAACTCAGCAGGTCTGACAGCATCTGCGGAGAGGAACACCGTTAACGTTTTGAGTCCGTATGACTCTTCAGCAGAACTAAGGAAAAAGAGAAAGGAGGTGAAATATAAGCTGGTTTAAGGTGGGGGGGGGGGGGGCGGTGGTGGGGTGGGGGGGAGGTGGGACAGGTAGAGCTGGATAGAGGGCCAGTGATAGGTGGAGATAACCAAAAGATGTCATAGACAAAAGGACAAAGAGGCGTTGAAGGTGGTGATATTATCTAAGGAATGTGTGCCATTAAGAGTAGAAAGCAGGACGAGCAAGGTACAGATAGCCCTAGTCGGGGTGGGGTTGGGGGAAGGGATCGAAATAGGCTAAAAGGTAGAGATAAGACAATGGATGGAAATACCTTTAAAAATAATGGAAATAGGTGGGAAAAGAAAAATCTATATAAATTATTGGAAAAAAGTGGGATCAGAAAGGGCATGGAGATGGAGGAGAGAGGTCATGATCTAAAATTGTTGAACTCAATATTCAGTCTGGAAGGCTCTAAAGTGCCTAGTTGTTAGATGAGGTGCCGTTCCTCCAGTTTGCGTTGAGCTTCACTGGAACAATGCAGCAGGCCAAGGATGGACATGTGGGCATGAGAGCAGGGTGGAGTGTTCAAATGGCAAGCGACAGGGAGGTCTGGGTCATGCTTGCAGACAGACCGAAGGTGTTCCGCAAAGCGGTCACCCAGTCTGCGTTTGGTCTCTCCAATGTAGAGGAAACCGCATTGGGAGCAGTGAATACAGTAGACTAAATTGAGGGAAATGCAAGTGAAATGCTGCTTCACTTGAAAAGGAGTGTTTGGGCCCTTGGACGGTGAGGAGAGAGGAAGTAAAGGGGCAGGTGTTGCACTTCTGCGGTTGCATGGGAAGGTGCTGTGGGAGGGGGTTGAGGAGTAGGGGGTGATGGGGGAGTGGACCAGGGTGTCCCGGAGGGAATGATCCCTGCAGAATGCCGCCAGGGAGGATGAAGAGAAGATGTGTTAGGTGGTGGCATCATGCTGGAGTTGGCGGAAATGGCGGAGGATGATCCTTTGAATGCGGAGGCTGGTGAGGTGATAAATGAGGACAAGGAGGACCCTATCATGGTTCTGGGAGGGAGAGAATGGTGTGAGGGTGGATGCGCGGGAGATGGGCCGGACATGGTTGAGGGCCCTGTCAACCACCGTGGGTGGAAAACCTCAGTTAAGGAAGAAGGAAGACATGTCAGAGGAACTGTTTTTGAAAGCGGCATCATCAGAACAGATGCGACGGAGGTGAAGGAACTGAGAGAATGGGATGGAGTCCTTACAGGAAGCGGGATGTGAGGAGCTGTAGTCGAGGTAGCTGTGGGAGTCGGTAGGCTTGTAATGAATATTGGTGGACAGTCTATCACCAGAAATTGAGACACAGAAGTCAATGAAGGGAAGGGAAGTGTCAAAGATGGACCATGTGAAAATGATGTAGGGGTGAAAATTGGAAGCAAAATGAATAAATTTTTCCAGGTCCAGACGAGAGCATGAAGCAACACCAAAGCAATCATCAATGTGCCGGAGAAAGAGTTGTGGGGGGGAGCGGGAGTAGGACTGGAACAAGGAATGTTCCACATACCCAGAAAGAGACAGGCATAACTGGGACCCATGCGGGTACCCATAGCCACACCTTTTATTTGGAGGAAGTGAGAGGAGTTTAAGGAGAAATTATTCAGTAAGATAACAAGTTCAACCAGACAGAAGAGAGTAGTGTTGGATGGGGATTTTTCAGGCCTCTGTTCGAAGAAGAAACGGAGAGCCATCAGACCATCCTAGTGGGGGATGGAGGTGTAGAGGGATTGGACGTCCATGGTGAAGAGGAGGCGGTTGTGGCCAGGGATCTGGAAATTGTTGATACAATGTAGCGTGTCAGAGGAATCACGAATGTAGGTGGGAAGGGACTGGACAAGGAGAGAGAGAATGGAGTCAAGATAGCAAGAAATGAGTTCTGTGGGGCAGGAACAGGCTGACACGATTGATCTGCTGGGACAGTCCTGTTTGCGGATTTTGGGTGGGAGGTGGAAGCGGGCCGTCCGAGGTTGGGAGACTATGAGGTTGGAAGCTGTGGAAGGAAGATCTCCAGAGGAGATGAGGTCAGTAATAGTCCTGGAAACAATGGCTTGATGTTCAGTGGTGGGGTCATGGTCCCGCTTCACCATGGATGTCCAATCCCTCTACACCTCCATCCCCCAACGGGATGGTCTGATGGCTCTCTGCTTCTTCCTCAAACAGAGGCCCAAACAATCCCCATCCACCATTACTCTCGTCCGTCTGGCTGAACTTGTTCTCTCACTGAACAATTTGTTCTTAAAGTCCTCTCACTTCCTCCAAATAAAAAGTGTGGCTATGGGTACCCGCATGGGTCCCAGTTATGCCTGTCTCTTTCTGGGGTATGTGGAACATTCCTTGTTCCAGTCCTACTCCGGCCCCCTCCCACAACTCTTTCTCCAGTACATCAATGATTGCTTTGGTGCTGCTTCATGCTCTTGTCTGGACCTGGAAAAATTTATTCATTTTGCTTCCAACTTCCACCCCTCCATCATTTTCACATGGTCCATCTCTGACACTTCCCTTCCCTTCCTTGACCTCTCTGTCTCAATTTCTGGTGATAGACTGTCCACCAATATTCATTACAAGTCTACCGACTCCCACAGCTACCTCGACTACTGATCCTCACACCCCGCTTCCTGTAAGGACTCTATCCCATTCTCTCAGTTCCTTCGCCTCCGTCGCATCTGTTCTGATGATGCTGCTTTCAAAAACAGTTCCTCTGACATGTCTCCCTTCTTCCTTAGCCGCGGTTTTCCACCCACGGTTGTTGACAGGGCCCTCAACCATGTCCAGTCCATCTCCCACGCATCCGCCCTCACACCTTCCTCTCCCTCCCAGAACCATGATAGGGTCCCCCTTGTCCTCACTTATCACCCCACCAGCCTCCGCTTTCAAAGGATCATCCTCCGCCATTTCTGCCAACTCCAGCATGATGCCACCACCAAACACATCTTTCCTTCACTGTCCCTGGCGGCATTCCGCAGGGATTGTTCCCTTCGGTCTGTCCGCAAGCATGACCCAGACCTCCCTGTCGCTTGCCATTTGAACACTCCACCCTGCTCTCATGCCCACATGTCCGTCCTTGGCCTGCTGCATTGTTCCAGTGAAGCTTAACGCAAACTGGAGGAACAGCACCTCATCTAATGACTAGGCACTTTACAGTCCTCCGGACTGAATATTGAGTTCAACAATTTTAGATCATGAACTCTTTCCTCCATCCCCAACCCCTTTCTGATCCCCCTTTTTTCCAATAATTTATATAGATTTTTCTTTTCCCACCTATTTCCATTATTTTTAAATGTATTTCCACCCATTGTTTTATCTCTACCTTTTAGCCTATTTCGATCCCTTCCCCCAACCCCACCCCGACTAGGGCTATCTGTACCTTGCTCGTTCTGCTTTCTACCCTTAATGTCACCTATTATCACATTCCTTAGATAATATCACCACCTTCAATGCCTCTTTGTCCTTTTGTCTATGACATCTTTTGGTTATCTCCACCTATCACTGGCCCTCTATCCAGCTCTACCTGTCCCACCCCTCCTTAATCCAGTTGATATTTCACCTCTTTTCTATTTTTCCTTGGTTCTGTTGAAGAGTCATACATACTCGAAACGTTAACTGTGTTCCTCTCTGCAGATGCTGAGTTTTTCCAAGTATTTTTGTTTTTGTTTTGGATTCCAGCATCCGCAGTTTTTTGCTTTTATACAGCAGAGATTCTTCAGTTCTCCCTAGATTTTATTTAAGGACAAGGAAAAGTAAAAGATTAGCAGCAATTATCAGTTTCCTGTTTATTTAGCCTAGTATTTATTGTTCTCAGCAAAAAATAGGAAATGATATTCAAACAGTTTAGATGTTTAAAATTCACTCTTTCTCCCTCATAAATACTCCCAACCTTTTGTACCTTCCAAAAACACTATTAGTACCCCAAAGGAAAGCAGTTCAAAAAATATTTTTTTAACTAATACATGGTCGCAGAAATTATAAATTATTGAAACTGTACTCACTATGTGTAGTATGCTCAACAGAAATGCTATGATCTTCCAAATCCAGCAGTCCCTTCATAAGCCTCGTAATGTCATTGAGTCCCAGTTTGAATGCTTAGGACATAAAAGTGTGTTTGCTTTAAGAAGCATTCCCAATTTGTAGTGTTTGAATATCAAATTATGGAAGTTAGCAGCATCAGGAGAGAGGTTCACAAGGGAAGCCTTAATTTCTACCTAATTTGAGATGCTAACAGCTTCTAAAAGACCTGGTAGGGGAAGTGCCGTTAACCCAGATATTAATTTCATTTTCTATCTCCTTTCTTTCAATTTATTTGTTACTGTACAGTGCAAATATTCATTCCCCAGCATCTCTCTACATTAGGATTTAAGTTGCTTTAAAACAATCCCAACTCCATCTGTACAAACGTAAAAAGGATTAGACAAGCACAAGGCTGTCTAATAGAAGCAGGCAAAGGATGAGAACATTGTATGGAGTAGCATCAACTGAGCCAGCTCTGGCCATGCATTTGGGTCTTATTTTAAAGTCTGTGCTTTAATTAGTTATAAGCCTAAGCAGAGAAAGGAGGAAACTGCTTAAGTGATTTACTCCATGCCTTCAAACTGTCTTGTGTGTATATTCTGTACTAAGCCTGCAGAGAAGTTGAAATAATGTGAAAAATGTTTAAACCTGCAAGTATACATTAGGTTTAAAGTGACCCATATTAATTGTGCATTCGAATTACAGCAGGAGGCAAGCTATTCTCTGTATTACTGTTAAAGACACCAGCAATACATTGTTCTCTTAAATCTTTATATCTTGAATGAAGACAATTGTAAAGCAATGGCGACATAATGTAATAAAAACAAAAAAATAGAAAGTGCTGCTCAGCAGTTTTGGCAGTGAAGAAAGGAACAGAGTTAATCGTTGGAGTCGAACATGACTCTTCAAAAAGATAATGCAAGATAATGTAAACAACTTACATAATGTAGGGAATATTTGCTTTGTCCACTCAACAACAACAACTTGCATTTATATAACACCTTTAATGTAGTAAAACAACTCAAGGCGCTTCACAGGAGCATTAACAATCAGAATTTCAGTGAGAATTAAGAGAGTAAGTAGTTAAAATAAAGTGGCTCCATTTCCAGCCAATCTCTAATTTAAACGCCATTGGTTTTGGCAGCAGATGAGATGCCGGCTGCCCTCAGGCAGGAGAAGAGCCTCATGAATTAACACTAATCAACACTAATCTATAACATCATTAGTCCCCCAATGGCATTTTAACTAGGGGCCTGAGCTGGGAATACAACTGAATGTTGTGAAAGATTATTGTAAAAAGATTTCTGATTTGGGTCACTTAACAAGGCGCTCTTTGTGCCTGGGAAGATAGAATGAATAACCAGGTGCTATTTTGTGCAGTGCAGTTTCAGCTAAGCAATTAGGAAAATGTTGAGATTACTTAAAGATGCATCTTTTTAAATCATAATTTTAATGTCATGCATTTAGGTAAGAGCAGGGCTGAGATTCAGTAACAGCCAACCAGCATTGCTCAGTGGAGAGAGAAAAAAATATAAGTTCTACATTTCCATTATTTCACATTGGATCATTTTTCCCATGCTGTTGTACTAATTCTGTTTCCTAATGTTAAAACAATTTTAGTTGCTCATGACTCAGGAACTTGGGATAAAAAAGGAGTTTTGGTTGTGATAACAAACCTAAAAGCTATTCATAAATTGGAGGATCTCTTTAGTAGCAGGACACAATAGGCACCATAAATTCTATACATCCTGTCATTTTCATTCCACAGTATCATAGCAGCAAAACATGCTACTGTTTCATTGGCCTTTCCTGTCACAGGACATAAGATACCAGAGGACTTTTAACAGAGTCTTCGTGATATCCTCTCATCTGTCCAAGTGGTATCTCCATCACTGTTTTCTGGAGATTGTCATGGCAAACATTTATGAACAATTTGGCAGATGGTGCAACAAAGACAACTTAAAGAACTACTTGCTTTTGGATAGCTCAAGCTATTTAATATTTAGTAAATTACTTTTTTGTACAATTATTGTTCTAATGTAATAATAAAATGCACAGCAAAATGCCATAAACAGTAGTAAAATGAATGACCAATTAACGTACTTCAGTTTTATGGATTGAAGGTGGAGTACTGGTCAGAAGCACAAAGAACTCCCTGCTCCACAAAAATTCTCATAACCACTTTAACAAATACCTGAACAGACAGCTGAGACTTTGTTTAAATGTCACATTTGAAGAATGGCACTGTAACAAAAAAATGAAGTATTTTTGTCCAGTTTTGGATTGGTGGTTGCCCTTATAAATCCAGTTACAACACCCAAGAAGGTAAAAGCCAGAAGCAATTAAATTCCATTTCCTAGTTCATATCAATTTAAAAGTTGAGGACAGTTTGGTCTAGTTTTGAACTGTCAATTTTAGTAAATGAACCAAACAAATAGATACCACAGCATTTGTTCACTTACAAGTACGACTGTAGCTATTTTTGAAACTTGCTGTTCAAGTGCACAACGTTTGGGGAGAACATAAATATAGCTGAGATGAGGTGAATGGGATTTAGTTCAGAAAATCTATTTGAAACTAATAAGAATTAAGTCAGAAAATGCTGGAAAAGCTCAGGAGGTCTGATAGTATCTGTGGAGAGAGAAACAGACTTGACGTTTCGAGTCCGTATGATCCAAGAGTCATACGCTCCACAGATGCTGTCAGTCCTGCTGAGTTTTTCCAGCATGTTCTGGTTTTGTTTCAGATTTCCAGCATCCGCAGTATTTTGCTTTTATATAAGAATTAAGGCAGGTTAGTTCAGCTTCAAGGATGATGAAAACATAAGAAAAGAATCATCGTGCAGATAAAATATTTAATTTAAAAGAACAGTAATTTAGTTTTGGGATTGTGGCTTATTCTTGTTTTCCTTTAGGGGGACTAGATGGGAGTAACTGGTACAATAAATACTTTTACATGATATTGCTGTTATTTCTTTGTTCACTTTTTTTTCATGAAATTTACTTGATATCCTAGCTCTAAAAGGAGATCTAACATTATCATGCTCTATTCTATTTACCAGAGGCAGAGGGCTGAGGCATCCCAGATTTGCACTAAGTGCAGTAGCAGGCAGGGAAAGGACTTTTTACCTGCCGGCCACAATAGTAGCTATTCGTGCCATTTTGTCCCCTTCTCGGCATGTCCCGCCTCATTAATAATGCATTACTGGGAAACATGCCGAGTTGCTGGAGGGGTGGCCTCTGATTTGTCCGTCCCACTGACACCTCAGGCCTTCAGTAAACCCGGTGCCATATTTAAAGGCCACCCTTGCACAGAGCTAGTACTCTTCAACAGATAGGAAGCTGCTGGAAACTGATGGCTGCCAAAGGGAGGAAATATGCTGCCCACAAATTTAGCTACTCCTCCCTCGAGCACCGATTAGACGCAGTGGGGGCCCACCGTGAATCCCTCCACCCCCGCTCTGGGCGAAGACCAGCAAGGAAGGTCACCAATCCAGCATGGAAGGTGGTGGCAACAGTGGTTAGTGCCAATGCCTTGCAAAAGATGACAGCCAACCAGTGGCGAGAGAAGACGAATGATCTCTTCCGTTCCACCAGGGTAAGTCACTCTTCTCATCACTCTCAACTCACGCACTCACAAGCCCATCACACATCCGCAGGCATCTCACTCACTGCCAATTCAAGGGACATCACCATTCACTCTCTCACACACACACACCTTCATCTGCCCTGAGGATCGTGTCCTCATCCCATCCACGGCACCACTCATCACCTAAATATGCCAGGCATCCTTATTATCTGGCCTGGTAGGCATTCTGCTTACACTTTCTCCATCTGTATTTATGCAGGACAAACTGGCACGCAACAATAGGGAAGGATCGCAGACTGCTGTAGGAATGCCTTTCTTCAAGCTCCTAACAGACTTTGAAAATAGAGTCACCTAGCTGGCTGGTGATGATCTGTTCTGTCCTGTGCTGACGGTGAGGTCAGTGGTGCTCAACCAAGTGAGAATCCAGCAGTACAACATCCATCAGGCAACCATTCTGTGAGTCAGTTCCCCTGTTCCGCAGTCCCCTGCCATGCATTCATTAAGTCTCCTTGCTTTCGCAGGCACTTCTGTGAAGCTGCCAAAGGGGTCCATGATGCAAGTCCTCAACTCAAGTCCTGAAGACTCCTTGGAAGAACAATCTGATGACCTCATTGAAGAACGGCCACAGTGCGCAATCCTTGGTGGGACCTTGCTCTAGAGTAACCTCGGGGTCATAATTTGATGAGCACATTGCACTGTCTGATCCACAGCAGGCAGCGGCAGGGACTTCCCAGGTTTCTGGCACTGCTAGAGGGCAGAAATCTGCTGAGTCCAAGTCAGATGAGGAGCCTCCTGGACTCGGTCATACCTCAGTTGCACGAGCTGCAAAGTCAAGCTTGGGAACATCAGGAAGGGATGTCTGCTGCACTCCTCAGATTGCAAGGCACAACAGAGGAGTCTGTCCACCTTCAGTCTGAGGTGATAGCACCAGCATGCCAACACACAAAGGTTAACATTGGTAGGATGCAGCCACCATGGAGACCTTGGTCCAGGACATCAGTCCTGCACTGATGTGTAGGCTGAACTCCATTGCTGACGCCATAGTTGGCCTCCAACAGTGTCAACATGAGAGGGGTGCAGAGCAGCTCAATCTCACTCCAGCTTCCCTTTCTCCTCAAGGAGTCAGCCAGGGGCTCTTGGGCACCAATAGGGTGGAGGGTCAGCAGGTGCACACCCTGGGGCCATCCACCCAGGTGACTGTGGGAGTGTCCAGCACTTCTGAATCCCCTTTTCCTATGACTGAGCAGCTGCAGCTCCACAGGCCAGGGAAGGTGCCACTTCCACAGAGCAGGGTCCTAAAAGCAGGCCGGGGTCCTCCAGGTCTTGGCCCTACAGAGGACACCCGTCAAGGTCATCACAAATAGGGTGTAGCAGTCAGCAGGCTACCTTCTCTGCTGTGGATTTTGGGGGAGAACCAAGGTGCAGCAGCATGGTTAGAAAGTTAAGAAAATGTAGTTTCACTGTGTGGGCACAGGCATTAATCACTTTTACATAATGTTGACTATTGTAAACAAACTCCCAACAATGTCACCATGTCTATGGCTCCTTGTGCAGTGTTTGTGTCAGTATGAAGTGAAAGCTTGGGTCCTGCACAAGATAAAGGCAGGTGTCTCAGTCCAGGGCCTCACTCCTGTTCTTTGTGCAACCTTCCCAGCACACTGATAGTGCACCATCACAGTCACTGAACACATCAGTCATGCCTGCACATTGATGGGGTTTATTAACGCTGCCAGAATGTCCTGGGTCATGGCACAGAGTTCCATCGTTCTCTCTGTGTACTCTCAACACCTTTGTGGTGTGGCTGGCCTCCCCATTTCATCAGCATTTGTGTCCTGTGACAGTGTGGTCATGAAGGGTTGAGCTCACAAAGGATGCCATAGGATCAGGAGAAGTTAAAGTTTCCACAGTGCATCTCTATGATATGCCCCTGTTCACAGAGCACAAGCGAGCTGCCATCAGTCAGACAGGAGTCAGACATTCACATAAGCTATGTGAGGATCTATGGAGAGTCCCCACTGCATGTGGTCATCGTCCTCCACGAAACTGGCAGCAATGTGGGCCTCCTGAATGCACCTGCCTCGTCTAGACAATGCAATGGCCTCATCGCCATCATCTTGCCTTTGAGAACCTTATCACCCTCATCCCCATCAAAGTCCTCCTCATTGGTGGAGATATGCAGCTCCTCCATCTCTGGCTCAGGCAGCTCCTTTCCCGGTTGTAGCGTCAATTTGTGAAGAGTGCAGCAGGCGACAACGATACATGACACCCTCTGTAGACTGTATTGCAAGGCTCCACCAAACCAGTCCAGGCACCAGAACTTCATGTTCAACGTACCAATGGTTTACTCTATCAAAATGCGAGTTGCAGCAGGGGCCTCATTGTACCTTCTCTCTGCTGTACTCTGATGCTGCCGCACTGACGTCATCAGCCATGTCTTCTGCAGGTAGTCCTTGCACCCGAGGAGCCAACCCTCCAGCCACTGTGGACCAGGGAAGACATCGGTAATCTGAGACCTACTGAGAATGCAGGAGTCATGGACACTTACAGGGAATTGTGCGCAGACCTGCAGGATGCATTGCTGTGGTTGCAGGCCAGCTGCACATTCAGCGAATGGAAGCCCTTGATGTAGCTGACTGCTTGCTACATGGAGATCTAAGCGCCACATGAGTGCACCCTGCACCTGTGGAAAACCTGAGATCTGCACAAATCCCGGTGCTTTTGCTTCCTAGCTTGCATGATCCTGGGCGAAATGCACAAAGTTGTGTGCCTTCGTGAATATGGTGTTTGTGACCACCTGGATGTACTTGTCTGTGGAGGCTTACAAGATCCCACAGAGGTCACCTGTGGAGGCCTCAAAGGAGCTACTGGTGTAAAAATTGAGCACTGGGGTCATTCCCCACGGCCATTGGCAGTGGATGCCCTCCAGGTCACTGTGGCGCCAAATCCTGCAGCACGTGGCATATGTGACTGACCAGTTCCCTAGGCACGCGCAGTCTTCAGTGACACTATTTCTCGGTCATCTGCAGGAGTGACAAGCACCATCTGTAGAGCTTGGGTCTAGCTAGGCGCCAACCCATGATGACCCGCTGTGGCTCTTCAGTGGTTTGCGCAGCAGCCCCAGCTGCTCCTTCATCATCAGGGTACTGCTCCCCCCGTGCACAGCCAGGTTCCTCTGTCATTCTCTTCTCCCTCGCCCCCGCTCCCTATAAGCCATGAGGCATACAGCAAAATCACCAGGATCCATGCTCCTGATTTACTCCTCCTGCAGGATGAAAGAGAAAGACGCATGGGTTAGCATGGGTGCATTAAGAACCTCTCTTGGTTAAGTCTGAAGGCCCCTTAACATGTGCTGCAGAGTGCTGGTCAACACTTGGATGGCCAGAGATTAATGCGCTACATGGCTGCCTGAAACCCCACCCACCACCCTGTGCCCCCTCCCTCCACCTGATTGATTGGCAGCAGCTTTGCCCATTGGACTGCAGGCTGTGGTCTCAGCTCAGGTGCGGGCATTCTCCTAACCCATACTGCAAGGCTGCACTGTTAGCTTGAACCATGAGTGAGGCTGGTCCAAAATGGGATAAAGACATTGCAAGGGGCTGTGAGCGTCCCCACCAGTGACTGCTCCATGGCCCAGCTTTAGCAAGGAAATCATACAGCTTGCCCAGTCATCCAATTATTCTGCAGCCCCCTAAAATGCTCATTAGTTTGCAGTCTATGCCCAAGGGGTGAAATGTTCAGAAATATTTTGTGGCACTTTCATGCCTCTGCTTTGCTTGAGTGGGCACACAAGCTAGAGGCCTGACTCCAAGAATGTCAATGTAGCAGCAGCTGAATTGTCTCAGCTGCGAAGAATGCTCACTCAATACAAGGTTTCCCTAATGCATGGCTGCTTCCCTCCCCCACTCCCCTATCCCCGCATGTGCTTGTACACTACCATCAGACCGTGCTGCCTTGGGCACCCCCCACCCAACCCACCTCTTCACCCCAAGTGCAGTGCAACCCTTGCCCCAGCTCCACACTGTCAGCCAGCTGGGAAAAAGTGAATTGCCTGTGTCCTCACCTGAATGTGCGGTGCCTCTTCCTTGAAGTCAAACGGGTGACCCACGTGAGTGCCATGCAAAGTTAGTGTGCGCTCAACTCCGAGTTCCACTCGAAGTTCAGTTCACCAGGGGCACGCCTTTTAAGTGCTGTTGTGAAATCCGGATGATCCAATGTGCGGGGATAATTCCGGTGGGCTGACAAGATGGTGAGATGAAAATTTATTGAAATTAGGTTCCTGATGCTGGGTGGCGGGAAAGGCGGTCCGCCATTGATGGGCAGAGCGGACCATCACAAACTGGTTTCATGACAGCGTAAAACCAGTTTTTGGCCTTCTCGCCACATCGTCCATTCAAGCTCGCCATGACACCCGAAGCCAATGGGGGCGGAAAATTCTGGCCAGAAGTGGGATCCTGTGGAGATTGATTCCTGGAGTTAAACATAATTATTTCTGTTTTGTCATCCTGGGTATGTTATTAAAAACATACCTAGGTATGTTTCCTCTTGTGGCTTCAAGGTGAAGTACCGTGAAGCCACAGGGAATTGGAACTCACCCATGAGAAGCTGTAAAATCTAAAGCCAGAAGGATAGAAAAGACCTAAAGATGTAATATGCGTTTCTGATTGTCCAATACTCCCACAACACAACATTAGAAATTAGTCATGAATTCAGATCTTGAGCTCACTGCCTTGGAGGTAACTGTGCTATGAACAAAACCAAATTGATGCTATATGTTAGAACAACATATGTAGGAATAAGTCATTGTATGACATTCATAAGCCATTTGAGTTTTGATGGTAATGTATGAATCCTCTGAATCCTTTTTGACCAACACTCTGACATTTTGGGCTCATTCCATCAGTTAGAGATGTTTAAAACTAGAATATTTTACTTACAACATGCAAAAATGCGACTAGCTCACTTAGTGGAACCCAACTCCCAGGTTAGCTAGTGTTTCATATATGGACAGGCAATTACACAGCTCATGCTCTAGATAATTGTGAAATCAGTAATAATACCTAAACTACTTCAGCGTCTCATTTCATTTTGCTGCACCTTCTGCCCTCCAATTTCCTCTCTCAAGGAGCTGGCTCCTGCTGCAGTATTGTTTCACTCCTCCCAGCTGGTTCCTAACCCTCATATCCAATCTTCAATGGTAAGTCTATGTCAGCCAAGTCTCTTCCCATGGGAGACACTGACTGAGGATGGCCTGTCACTGGTTTCAATAAGGAGCAGGAGCCAATTGTAGGACTCTTACTGGTCTCTTGGCTAAAATAATACAGCACAACTTCCAGTGGAAGAGACCATTGACAAAATGTTTTTAAATGAACTAGAGTGGATAGAATGTGGAACCAGCTACCACAAAATACTTGAGATGGATAGCATTGATGCATTTAAGGTGATCCTAGATAAGTGAGAGAGAAAGAAATAGAAGAATCTGCTGGTAGGTTTAGATGAAGTAGGATGTGGAGTGGCAAACAAAATGGCCTTTTTCTGTCCTGTAAATCCAATGTAATTTAATCTAAAGTTATATTTTTATTATGTTGTGAGTCACTACTAACACGGTGCTGTAATTATGATAGATTCATAAATAGTTTACAGTTTAGTCAGTACTTTTTAATGTTATTACAATGCTGTTAAGAGTCAATCAAATTGATGTGGGGCAGGAGTCACATGTAGGCCAGACTAGGTAAGGACAGCCAATTTCCATCCCTAAAGGACATTCGTGAACCAGATGGCTTTTTAAGACGATCGACACTGGTTTCATTCAACCATTACTGAGACTAACTTTCAATTCCAGATTTAATTAATTGAATTTAAATTTAACCAGTTGCCATAGTGGGACTTGAAGAATTTTGCCCTTGGTGGGGTTGACTAGCGGGGCAGGAGGGGGCGATTGGGAAGTCGCGATCGGCTCCTCACTGCAATTTCATGCTGGCAGGCCGATTAAGGCCCGCCCAGTGTGGAATGCAAGTGGCAACACTCAGCCTGTGTGGACGGGATGAGGAGGGCAATTAGGTCGAGCATGATATTCGTGCATGTGCGAAAAAGAGTGCTTCAATCTCCCTGAGGCACGGAACTGCCTCAGGGAGATGAAGTGCTGTTTAAAAAAAAAGGAAATAAAATGTCATAAAACATGTCCTCTCTGTCACATGAGCTGGGACATGTTTTCAATTCAAAAATAATTTTTTTTTGATGTTTATTTGCTTTAAGAAACCTCATCCCGTCCTTGCATAAGGTCTCCTAAAAAATGTAAAGGCCACGACCTTTTTGTCTGCCCGCCAACTGTTAGGTTGGATGGGCGGTGTAAATTTGAATTTAGTTAGCTTCTTAATGGCCTTAATAGGCTTTTTAATTGTCGGCAGGTGCGCAGCCAACACCAGCGTGCGCCCGCCAAACGAAATATCGCGAGACTGCACGATGATGTCGGGACGCTTGCCTGATGTCATCGTGCATCATTTTATGCTCGGGCATGTCCGGTGCATGCCTGCACGTCGAGCATAATATTCTGCCCATATCCAGAGCACTATTACTGGTCTAGTGACGTTACCAATACTCCACTGTCTCTCTGATTGCCAACAAATACTTAATATTTACATGAATGAACAAAAATGTTAATTTTGCCCTTTAATGATCACTGACCTTCAGGATTCAGGACATCTGGAAGCGAATTGGCTGGAAGGTTGGTTCACCATCCAGTTAAAAATAGTGGGTGGGTTCTTGAAGCTGGAGGGCCAAGAAGACGCTTCTCCAGCTCTGAAGCTGTTCTGGGTGAGGGAGCAGGCACCCAAAAATGGAGATGCCCTCCCTCCAACTTTTCAAAACTTAAAATAAAAAACAGCCTTTGCAGCCAGGTCGCCACTGTTCAGGGTGGGGCAACAAGGGAACACCTCCACACAGCTGAAATCAGACAGGAAAATCCCAGTCAGCCTCCAGCAACAGGCCTTAATTGGCCCTTAATGTGCTCAATTGGTTATCTGCCCCTTATGGGTGGTTACCCCTGTCATGCCTCCATCCTGTCTCTAGGAAAATGGCAGGGGAGTGAGATAGAGCCGGGGAACTAGCACACAGGTCGGCAGAGTGAGACTTCCCATGCCTACCTTACACTATTCCCTATGATAAAAGCAAAATACTGCCGATGCTGAAAATCTGAAATAAAAACAGAGAATGTTGGAAAAACTCAGCAGGTCCGGCAGCATCTGTGGAGAGAGAAACAGAGTTAACGTTTCGAGTCCGTTTGACTCTTCTTAAATTTTCTCTTCTTAAACTTACTCTGTTTCCTTCCTTGACACGGGCTAAAAATCCAGCCCCTGATATGTCAAGATTGTCTTGATGAAGATTACTGATAAAACATGTGATTGGGGAATGGGTAGTAGTGGTTGAACATTCAGGCAGCAAATGGGCGGGGTGATAGTGTGGGCCTGTAGTCTGTCCGATTCCTTAGGCTAGAGGATCATTTTCAGGGCAGGGCCGCAGCTGAGCAGTATGCCATGAATGGGATGTTAATGTTCCTATCTTTTTCTACTGGAAACTAAACCTGTTATCTATAGTCTGATGGTATGGTTGTTCTGCCTTTCTCTATTAGCCAATTTTACAATAAAGGGTTAAACAATTCTGGCCATGACACAGCAACCATGATTATAATTGCCCTCAGTTGGTGGGGTGGGGTTTGTAAGGTCATTGAATTACTTTAGCAGATCCAGGTTCCTTCCCACCGTGTCCCCATAATAATCTGCTCTCTTGAACAGGCAAGTAGGACATATGCAAGATTCTGTTTTAAATGCACAGATCATGTTCAATTAGATCAACAGGATCCGCAATTTTGAACAGGATGGGGGTTGTGGCATTGGAAGTGGGAGGGGAGGAGGAAAGCAAGTGGGCGATGGAAGGGTTCAGTGTTGGAAAAATCTGGAAGGTAGATGTTAGTTTTAAATTTATTTTGAAATTTATTTTATTTCATGTTTCCTTGTGGTCTAGGAATGCTCCTTTGGGCCTCACAAGGAAGCTTTGGTCCTATGTTGCTCCCCAGCCCCCACCAATCCTCTGATTTGGATAGGTGTCAGGAGGTGTTTTCCTCATAGTGCCATGCTCCTGGTTAATATCAGGGCAGGTGTCAATTATTGATTCTTGGAGAATTAACTTGCTTATGGAGACTGTTATTATTGTCATGAACACAAAACTAAAGCATCATGAGAAACCCCAAATTGTATCAATGAAATTAGGTACATAACTGGTCACATTTGTATGAAATAGCTTCTGTAGGGTAGTAATTAATAATTTTCAAATGTGATATACGGCACCACTGACACACAATGGCAGCAGTGTGTACCATCTACAAGATGCACTGCAGCAACTCACCAAGGCTCCTTTGACAGCACCTTCCAAACCACAACTTCTCCCACCTAAAAGGATGAGGGCAGCAGGGGCATGGGAACACCAACTGCAAATTCCCCTCCAGACCACACAACATCCAACAAGGAATGATATTGCCGTTCCTTCACTGTCGCTGGGTCAAAACCCTGGAACTCCCTCCCTAACAGCACTATGGGTGTACCTGCACCACATGGACTGCAGCAGTTCAAGAAGGTAGCTCACCACCATCTTCTCAAGGGCAATTAGGTATAGGCAATAAATACTGGCCTAGCCATCGACACCCACATCACGTAAACAAATAAATTTTAAAAATCTGCATTTGCAAGCTTGAAATTTAAACCTAGTGTTGATGCTGACTAAGTGTTAATTGTTAATTGTTCTTGTAATCAGATCCATATCTTACCAATGCATAAGTGTACTGCATTTTCCATTTTCAGTTTATAATGCGATCTTAATGCTGCCGTCCAATCGTGGTTACAACATCCTTTCTCAAAACAGTGCAAAATCAAACATCAGCAGTTCAGTTAAGGAGGCACAATCAGTGTGTTATTGTTGAGTTGGAGTGAATGTGAGCAAGGGGATAGAGAGAAAATGATACGCAGGAGCTATGCTTTTGTAAAGGCAGTTTGTTGTAACCTTTTCCTGAGTCAAGAGCATTTGTGAATACCACTTCTGATGGTTGACAGACGAGACAGCCTGTTAGGAATATTGTGCCAAAGAATAATCAGAGGCGTTCCATATGTTGATGAATACATTGTTGAATCTGGTTAGGTTTGTAAGACCCAACAATGGGAAATGGTGAACTGATACGTGCTTAGACATAGAATTGGGCACATTTTATTTT
Organism: Carcharodon carcharias; assembly: GCF_017639515.1. NCBI lineage: Eukaryota > Metazoa > Chordata > Chondrichthyes > Lamniformes > Lamnidae > Carcharodon > Carcharodon carcharias. The sequence continues at coordinate 32,924,620 of NC_054494.1, forward strand.
GAAAATGTGTTTTCAGATTATTAAATTTGACAGAAAACATAAATGGTAGGAAAGTCATGCCTAAAAGTAAATGGCAAAATGTAGCTTGCCTCATTTTTCAAATGATGGATAAATTAATACTTCACTTCATATCAGACAAAATCTGGAGTTGATTATTCTATATAACTGATGTTTTCCTTAACACTGCTATAAACAGATGTAACCTATTGCCTTGTTTTTCCCTCTAGCAATGACTATAACTTATAATTTTATTATATGGTTAAAAATAGCATACATTGTTGTACCTACAAAGTCTCATCTATTGTTTTATGTAAAATTTTACTTTAACCCTAACTAACAACTTTTGTTAAACAAAGCATTTTCCAGCTCAATCCAGAGTATGTTATAAATGTAACCTTAAAGAGAGATGTAGAGTCTAGAGGTGAGTGGGGACATAGGAACAAGAGTATGCTTTTGTTCAGCTAGCTGATCATCACCAATCTGTGTCTCAACTACATTTACCCATCTTTGCTATCCATTCATGGAATGTGGGCATTGATGGCTAGGCCAGCATTTATTGCCCATCCCTATTTGCCCTTGAGAAGATGGTGGTGAGCCATCTTCTTGAAGCGCTGCAGTCCATATGTAGGTACACTCACTGTGCTGTTAGGGAGGGAGTTCCAGATTTATTTAATTCATGGTGTGTGGGTGTCATTGGCTGGGCCAGCATTTATTGCCCACCCCTAATTGCCCTTGAACAGAATTTCAGAGGGAATTTAAGGGTCAACCACATTGTTGTGGGCCTGGAGACACATGTAGACCAGGTAATAAGGATGGCAGGTTTCCTTCCCTAAAGGGCATTAGTAAACCAGATGGGTTTTTCCAACAATCAACAATTTTTTAATTCCAGATTTTTATTGGATTCAAATTCCACCATCTGCCATGGCAGGATTTGAACCGGATCACCAGAGGATTATCCCGGTTCTCTGGATTACCAGTCCAGTGACAATACCACTACACCACCACCTCCCTTTACTGTTCAGCAATAGGGGTAAAGAAACAGTGGTATAATTCCAAGTCAGGATTGTGTGTGGCTTGGAGGTGAACTTGCAGGTGGTGGTGTTCCCATGTATCTGCTGTCCTAGTCCTTCTAGGTGGTAGAGGTCGCGGGTTTGGAAGGTGGTGTTGAAGGAGCCTTGGGTAGTTGCTGCAGTGCATCTTGTAGATGGTGCACACTACTGCCACTGTGCGTCGGTGGTGGAGGGAGTGGATGTTTAAGGTGGTGGATGGGATGTCAATCAAGTGGGCCACTTTGTCCTGGATGGTGTTGAGCTTCTTGGATGTTGTTGGAGCTGTCTTCATCCAGGCAAGTGGAGAATATTTCATCACACTCCTGACTTGTGCCTTGTAGATGGTGGACAGGCTTGAAGCTGCCTCAGGGAGATTGTAGCGCTTTTGAAAAATATAATTAAAGGCAATAAAAATATAATGAAACATATCCCCTCATGTGACTGTGTCACATGAGATGGGACAAGTTTTTATTGTTCAAAGAAAATTTTTATTCCATTTGTAAAAGCTTTATGAAACCTCATCCCGCTTGTGGATGAGGTTTCCTAAAAAACGTAAAGGCCATGTGACCTTTTCACCTGGCCTCCAACCATTAGGTTGGATGGGCAGCATAAATTTGAAAATAATTAGTTCCTTAATGGCTTTAATAACCTTTTAATTATCGGCAGGCACGCAGCCACCTCCGGCGTGCACCTGCCGCATGAAACATTGCGAGACAGCATGATGACATCAGGACGCACACCCAAAATCATCATGAATCATTTTATATGCTGGTATGTTGGGCCCGCCCCTGCATGCCGACTGAAGAATCATGGCTATAAAGTTTCCAGGGCCATCAAATTCAATCAGGAGTAAGTCTAAAATGAATAGAGATGGAGTTGCCTGGACTTAGCAGACTTGATGGAAGTGGTTATGGGCTGTAGCAGCCAGCGGGTTGTAGTTTTAACAGTTTTAAAAAAGACAACTCTTAAGATTTGGATAAGGATGTTGTCAAGAGAATCTCCTTGACTGATATCATCCCAAATGAGTCCACTCCAATTTTGCGCAATCAATTATGCAGGATTCTACAAAGAGTGACATCGCAAAGAGAGAACTAAAGACACTAAGGTGATCAATAAGTAATAACTTCCAAAATGTCATATTTTTGGGCTAATCATATCCTTTATGGGATAGTAAGTCCATAATGCCAATTTCAACAAATCACAGAAGATCTATTTCAGAGCAGCACACTGGAGCAGAGGTATATTAAGGCAAAGAGTAGTGGGATGCAGGCTTACTTCCTCATACCACGGAGTTTCTTAGCTCAGCCAGGTTTTGACCTTCGCTCCTTCAAAGGTCAAAGGTGTGATGTTCGCTGTTGATTGCACAGTGTTCAGTTTCATCAGTAAGTACGCAGATATTAAAGCAATCTATGCCTGCATCAAGATCTGGACAACATCCGGGCTTGTGCTGATAAGTGGCAGGTCACATTTACACTACACAAGTGCCAGGCAATGATCATCTCCAGCAACAGAGAGTCTAACCATGTTCTCTTGAAATTTAACAGTATTACCATCATCAAATCTCCCACTGTCAACAACCTAGGGGTCACAATTGAGCAGAAACTTAACTGGATCAGTCACATAAATACTGTGGCTAAAAGAGCAGGTCTGAGGCTGGATATTCAACAATAAATAACTCACCTCCTGATTCCCCAAAGCCTTTCCAACACCTACAAGACACAAGTCAGAAGGGTGATGGAATATTCTCCACCTACATGGATGAGTGTAGCTCCATGAACACTCAAGAAGCTTGACATCATCAAGGACAAAGCAACCGCTCATTGGCACACCATACACCACCTTAAATATTCACTTCCTCCACCAACAGTGCATTGTGGCTGCAGTGTGTACCATCTACAAGATGCACCACAACAACTTGCCAAGTAGTCTTTGACACCACTTCTCAAAGCAAATAGATTGACTAATTATTCGTCTCACTGCTTGTGACTGCTGCTGCTTTTTGGATAACAATCAATACATTTTAAATTCATTGTATATGAAATGCTTTGGGGCATTTCTGTGATTTGACAGATGCAATATAAATACACATCTTTCTTTTATCTTCATAAATATGGCACACTTTTTTCTCCTTAATGAGTGCTCAGCTGAGTATGAACTGATCAAAAAACATCAGCATGCATTTGTGAAGAATAGGCCATGTCTGACTGATCTATTGAATTTTTTGAGGAGGTAAATGGCTTGGTGTAAAGGAAAGTCTCCATGCAGTTGGCAATATGGACTTTCAGAGGCATTTGATAAGGTTTCACACTGGAGGTTGTCAAAAATGAAAGCACACAGAATTGGAGGTAACTTTGTGACATGCGTTAGTTGTTGATGGGAGCTAGGAAACAGGGTAGGGATAAAGTGAACATTCTCTGACTGCCAGGATGTGATAAGTTGTGCACACCTAGAATCTGTACTGATGTCTCCACTTTTCACTAAATATATTAATGATTTGGATTAAGGAACAGAGAGTTGTATGTGCAAGAGTGCAAGTATCATTAAATTAGGAGACAAAATAATTTGTACGAATGGGAACAGGAAATTACAAAGAGGCTTGCACGAAGTGAGTGGGAAAAGTATGTTATACAGTTTTAAACATGAGGTCATCCACATTGGATCCAAGAAAGACAAATTGGAATATTTTCCTAATGGGGTGAGACTAAGAGCAGCGCAGCAGCAAAGGGATTTAGATGTTCATGTACACAATTCACTAAAAGTTGGTGCACACAAAAAAAACAAATGGATTGTTGGCCTTTACTCAAGCACCTGAAATACAAAGGGTATGAAGTGATTGTGCAGACCCTTGGTGGACTCCATTTGGAGTACTGTGTTAAGTTTTGGGCACCACACCCAGGAAAAATATATTAGCTTTGGAGACAGTGCAGTGTAGATTCACCAGAATGGTCAGGGCTGAAAGGTTATATTATGAAGACTGGATGCAGAAACTTGGGTTTTTATTCCCTTGAATTTAGGGGCAGTTTAATCAAAGTGTTTAAAATGATGAGAGGATTTGATAGAGTAGATAAAGAAATTATTAATCAATCAACCCAGAACAAGGAGTCATAATCCAAAAAATAGAGCTAGGCTAATAAGGAATGAAATCAGGAGGCATTTTTTTCACACAATAGCAGAAATCTAGAACTCTCTACTGCTAAAAGGCTGGTGTTGGGAGGCAATTGAAATTTCCAAGACTGAGATCAATAGATTTTTTCTAGGTAAAGAATGTGGAGAAAAGACAAGTAAATGAAGTTCAGGTACATATCAAACATTATCTAGAACAAGCATGAGGGGCTGAATGGCTTACTAACGTTCCTAACTTCTATACATAAGTTACACTATTATCTGTATGGCACTGATACAATGACTCTTAACAAGAATCAAGTCATTACATGCATGTTCATAAACTAATAAGAAAACATTCTTCACACTAAAAGCAATGTCCTTTTTAAAAAAAAACTGAAATTTCGACCACGCAAGCTTTTTCAAAGTTGACAATTTTATTTTTGTGTATATATGGACTAAGCAAAGTCTAATATTTATTTTTTGGCGACAAATACTTTTATGGAAGTGTAATGTTATTGTTATCATATTGGGTTGAGATCATTCCCTCCCAATCCTAAAAATAACATCTGTAAATCATAAAAGGAAACAGCTCAAATAAAAATAATTGTTCTCATCAAATCATAAAAAGAAACAACTCAAAAATGATTATTTTCACCAGGTATGGCAAACTAGCCAGTCTTTAATTTGGCCAAGTTGATATTAGTGCCTTTTGAGCCAAAGATGCTGATCAATTTAAACTAATTTTGGACAAGCAAAACATTATGTAAAACAATTAAACATTTTGATTTATTAACAAAAGAAAATAACAGAACAGAAAGCTACCCCAGCCAAACATAATGAATGAACAAAATAATTCAGTTTAACACAAATATTTTTAAAATCTTTTATAAAAAGCAGACTCAGTGGCAGTGAATTAAAACAATGGCCTTTCACCTTTTAGATTTGTCTGTCCTCAATGGCAGGATTTAGAATCTCCTCATTAAACAATTGCCAGGGTCTTCAAGTGAATTGAGGCTGGGCATGCAATAGAAGAATTGCCCATTTCTTGGATGGATAGCAGGAATGGAATGGTGACATTAGAGGAACATTTGGGATGAGACAACATTGTTGGGCAGTGAAGAGGAACATTTTATTTCTCAAATCTGTTACACAGCTGGCCCAAGAGAGTTTGGTGTTGACGGTATGAAGGGAATGCCACAAGGATGTGACAGCAGTACCAAAAGTACCTGCCTTATGGGACAATTGGGAACTTTGAAACACCGATCTTTGACTATCAGTTAGACCTCTCATTACCCAGAGCATGCAATGCCTACTTCCCTTTGAAAGTTTCAATTGCAAGGGAGGTCCTACAACAAGCAATGGACCCCAATATGCATAACTACACAGATGCCTGCCTGTTTTGCCAGGAATGCTGAGCACCCCAATTTTCTGTCTTAATCAACTTTCAGACAGGCCTGTTATGCAATCAGGGTTCTATTGCTTACTATACAACTCCCATTACAACTTGGAGAAAAATAGGCAGAACATAATCGGATTTTCACCTCAAGTCATCTGTTTCTCAGGCAAGATATAAGTGGCTATCAATTCAAGGATGGGCCAAATAGTCTATTCTTGTTCCTATTTCTTATGATCTTATGATCAAGGTCTCCCATGTGCATATAGTCTTTTGTTTAGCACCACTGGACATTGTTATTTGAGAGAACATATGAATTTACCAAAAATATTCACATTATCCTTATCTTAAATTCAAAGAGAAAACTGAAGTTCATTCAACACAAAAAAGGGTTTGATTCACATTTACCTGAAGCAAACATCACAGTTATGCCCAATGACACATTCTGATGCAATGAGAATCAAATTTTAATAACCCTTGAATTGCTGAGAGGCAAATCCTACTTTGGCAAAATATGTACTTGCCTACAGATCTGGCCTCTTATTGCTGTGCAATAATTACTCCACAAATGTAATGTTTTGTCACTGCAAGTGCCTTATCCGGTAAAGGTGGTCATGTACTGGTAATGGTGGAGAACTGGACTAAGTAAGTTTGATGGGCCAAAACAGTCTCCCACAATGGACTAAATTTTGCATTTCTTGCCACAAGCAGCTCTTATCACTGTCGTTATGCTTTTGAAATTGACTGCAACTTCAGGATATCTGGCACATGTAGATTAGAGCAGAAAACCTGAAGCTGCAGTCTGTCACTGGCTGTACCACTACCACTGAACTCAGCAAGAATTTTAACTTTCCGCCATTATATCTCTGTTTGAAACTCCATTAAAAGTTACACCTCGTTCAATCAGGTGGAATTAGGTTTTAAAATGACAATTTGATTAATAAAATTTATTATTTCTGAATGACAGAACTGATTCTGAAGAAATAATTTTACAATCCGAATGCTGTTAAATGATTAAATAGAAGATTTTTTAAGTGAAATATTTTGAATAATAACTTTTTATAAGATGATGTTCTCTAGATTGCTTTAGCTTCTAACTCCACCCCATTACTATCTTCAATTTTCTGTTTGTGAAAGTTTTTAAAAGTGATTTTATTTTAGTGCTTTTAGCTTCCTTTTTTGAGGAGGTCTGTCTTTAATGTGACTGGCTGCTTGGACAGACTGATGACATGACTGCTGCTCCATGCCATGTGTATCCAGTAAAGAATGCTGTAATCAGTTGCAGTACTACGGCATAGCACTAGAGCTGAAATTCTTGCCAGGGATCATTAAATCTCACAGCAAGACTTATTTCATGGTCAGCAGCGAACTCCCTTGATTCGCTGCCAACTGTAGATTCTATTACAATAAACACTCAACAATAAGCATGTTTTAACTTGCATATTCCTAAAGTAGGTGCCTCTTTATTTGGGAAGAGAAGGATCCCAAGGTCAAAGTTTGCAGTCTGGCCAACCCTGGACATAAGGAGGAAGAGGGACGAAATTGGGATAATTTTTTGAGTTCATGGACAGGATTTTTCCGTCGGCGTGCTTGGGTGGGCCCGGCACACCCGCACGTAAAATGACCCGTGATGACCTCAGGCATGCATCCCGATGTCATCGCGCGCCATCGTGATATTCCTTTCGGCGGGCATGCGCCAGGGTTGGCTGCTCGCTCACCGAAATGTAAACAGCCTATTAAGGCCATTAAGAAATTAATTGAGGCACTTGCAAACGCTGCCCATTCAACCTTAAGGTTGGCTGGCAGGCGAAAAGCCCAAGCACCCTTAACTATAACTATGTTGGCATAAAATTACTCTTAATAATTGAGTACATTGCAAAATATTGTGATTACTGTTTCTCCTAATCATATTACATAATATGCTTCATAGATGAAAACTCAGTCTGGATGATAGCAATACACTTTGAGCAACTAGTTTCCATAATTTGATTAATGTATTTCTCAACACAGCCACAAGAAAAGCAGAGTGAGAGTAGTCAAATGTTGCCGTATACCATTCAAAATCTAATGAGGAATTAAAGATCAAAAACCCAAGACTGTATTTTTGCTTCAAGGGTATAAGACAGTAATCGGGACTGTTTCCAGGTCCCAAATGCACCCACAGGAAGGACCAGTCACTGATTGAGGATTTTGACCTGGGTGTGTTCTCAATTGGCACAGAGACAGGTCCCCTGTCCAATTAAGGGTGGCAGGCAGGGTCTTGAAGCTGGAGAGCCAATCAAAAGCCTTCCAGCTTGAGAGGAGCAGCAGGCTACAGTAAAGGATGAGAACAGAGAGGGCCATTCAACATGAAGGTGCCTCCCAGCAACTTTTTTAAAAACTAAAATAAAAAATACAAAAAGGAGCTAGGCCACCACAGTGGGGAGGGAATTCCTCTATACTGCAACTATATCCAGGTAAGGAGGAAGGTCCTATAGGCCTCGCTGGTGCCCTGGCACCCTAGCCTGCCACTGGGTTCACACCTCCAAGCAGTTAAATTGCCCCCTTCGTGTCAGAGAACTGGAGACCAACTGGAAAATCCCAGCTTCATGGGGTTGTTCAGCCTGTCAGGCCCCGAACCCACCCTCCCCTAAAATAGCCTGTGCCAGGAAAGGGATTGGGAAACCGTCAAGCCAGCCAACATCCATATTTTTGGGTCTATCCACCTCTGTTCCTGGCCTCAGCAGAGCCTGAAAATTCTGCCCCATCGTTCTTCTCTTGCTTGTGATCGAAAATGGCTCTATCTTGCTTCCAACTTTCCAATATAGATTTGCAGAACAGAATCCTACCCAAAGTAGTTCAACCTTTTTCAAATAAGCCCTTCAAAAAGTTCCCCTTATCTTTGGGTCAAAATCGTGGAACTCCTTTCCTAACACCCATGGGTGTACCTGCACCACATGGACTGCAGCAGTTCAAGAAGGCAGCTCACCACCACCTTCTCAAGGGCAATTAGGGATGGGCAATAATTGCTGGCCTAGCCAGCGGAACCTACATCCCTTGAATGAATAAAAAAAATTTTCATTCACCAACACTACATTATCCTTCATCTCCCCCCTTCTAACCATCCAAGTGAAGACGCCCATTCTGACACTGAACCCTTCCATCCTTGATGCCACCGCTAACCTGAGTTTATACAACCGCCTCCATGAAACCCTACAGTACCTGACCATGACCCTGCCAATCTCACCCTATCAATCCAACTCCCCCTGTCACCGTGACTGTACTCTCTGCCTTGCAGTACCCTAATCTTAATCCTCAGGACCCAAACCTCAACATTCATGGTCCCAGACTTTAGACACTTCCATCTACTACCATCACCACCCAGACAGACCCTCCCTCAACCAAAAGCCTGACCAACACCACTTGAGCATATCAGCCTGCCTCTATTGGCCAGGGTGAGCCTGCACTATTCATCCCCAGAGAGCTTGCGCTAACCCTCCCTGCCCTATCCCATATTTGCCCAGTCACTGCTCCACCTTTCCCCGTTAACCCTTCCACCTTTGCCCAGCCACTGTTCCACCCTTCCCCACTAAGTCTGCCTCCCTTCCTCCCTCCGCTCAACCTCCATGTAACTTGCACTGTCACCATCCGATCTCAAGCATAGTCTTGCATTTACAGACTTTAAAAAAAAAATTATGCACTTGCAGGATGTGGGCGTTGCTAGGCCAGCATTTATTGTCCATCCTTGTTCAGAGGGCATTGAAAAGTCAACCATATTGCTGTGGGTCTGGAGTCACATGCAGGCCAGACCAGGTAAGGGCAGCAGATTTCCTAAAGGACATTAGTGATCCAGATGGGTTTTTACAACTATCGGCAATGGTTTCATGGTCATCATCGGACTTTTAATTCCAGATTTTTATAGAATTTAAATTTCACCATCTGCTGTGGTGGGATTCAAACACGGGTCTGCAGAGCATTACCCTGGGTCTCTGGAATACCAATTAGTGACAATACCTCTATGCCACTGCCTCCCCCCAAGATGTTCCCCAAAGAGGTCAATGCAGTGGCAACTCACTGTTAATTATGGAAGAATTTTACCTTGCCGGTGCACGCCTCTTATAAACGGTCGTAAATGGGAATGTTCCAATTTTCTCACTGGCAGGGAACTTACTTAGGAGGGGGAAATTAATTCTGATGAGCTAGCCTTTTACTGAGCATACATGATATGCAAATACAGTCAGGAAGCTCAAACCATCTCTAAGGTCGGGATACTGATTTTTGGCTTCCCACCAAATTAAGTTCCTCCCTTGCCAAGCTTTCTGCTACAGACGGGGCCAAAGATTCCGGCCACTGTCTTTATCTTAAATCATTATAACTGCAGAAGTTGTGTGCACCATTCTCCAAGGCAGTGGTTTTCAAATTCTTCTTGGAAACCCCTCTCAGCATACAATCAACAAATTACCTAGAACTGTCTCTTCTTAATATCTGAAAGACAGTGTTATCACAGAATCACAGAATCACAGTGCAGAAGAGGCCCTTCGGCCCTTTGAGTCTGCACCAACACGTGAGAAACACCTGACCTACCTACCTAATCCCATTTACCAGCACTTGGCCCATAGCCTTGAATGTTATGACGTGCCAAGTGCTCATCCAGGTACTTTTTAAAGGATGTGAGGCAACCTGCCTCCACCACCCTCCCAGGCAGTGCATTCCGGACCGTCACCACCCTCTGGGTAAAAATTTTTCCTCACATCCCCCCTAAACCTCCTGCCCCTCACCTTGAACTTATGTCCCCTCGTGACTGACCCTTCAACTAAGAGGAACAGCTGCTCCCTATCCACCCTGTCCATTCCCCTCATAATCTTGTACACCTCGATCAGGTCGCCCCTCAGTCTTCTCTGCTCCAACGAAAATAACCAGTCTATCCAACCTCTCTTCATAACTTAAATGTTTCATCCCAGGCAACATCCTGGTGAATCTCCTCTGCACCCCCTCCAGTGCAATCACATCCTTCCTATAATGTGGTGACCAGAACTGCACACAGTACTCCAGCTGTGGCCTCACCTAGGTTCTATACAACTCCAACATGACCTCCCTACTTTTGTAATCTATGCCTCCATTGATAAAGGCAAGTGTCCCATATGCTTTTTTCACCACCCCACTAACATGCCCCTCCACCTTCAGAGATCTATGGACACACATGCCAAGGTTCCTTTGTTCCTCAGAACTTCCTAGTGTCATGCCGTTCATTGAATACTTCCTTGTCAAATTACTCTTTCCAAAGTGTATCACCTCGCACTTTTCAGGGTTAAATTCCATCTGTCACTTATCTTCCCATTTGACCATCCCGTTTATGTCTTCCTGTAGCCCAAGACACTCAACCTCAATGCTAACCACCCGGCCAATCTTTGTGTTATCCACAAACTTACTAATCCTACCCCCCACATAGTCATCTATATCGTTTATATAAATGACAAATAATAGGGGACCCAGGACAGATCCCTGTGGTAAGCCACTGGACACTGGCTTCCAGTCACTAAAGCATCCTTCTGTCATCACCCTCTGTCTCCTACAACTAAGCCAATTTTGAATCCACCTTATCAAATTACCCTGTATCCCATGTGCATTTGCATTCTTTAGAAGTCTCCCATGTGAGTCCTTGTCAAAGGCTTTGCTGAAATCCATATAAAGTACATTAACTGCACTACCCTCATCTACACACCTAGTCACCTCCTCAAAACATTCAATCACATTTGTTAGGCATGGCCTCCCTCTGACAAAACCATGCTGACTATCCCTGATCAAACCTTGCCTCTCTAAGTGGAGATAGATTCTCTCCTTCAGAATTTTCTCCAATAGTTTCCCTACCACTGACGTGAGACTCACTGGCCCATAGCTCCCTGGCTTATCTCTACAACCCTTCTTAAATAGTGGAACCACATTAGCTGTCCTCCAGTCCTCTGGCACCTCCCCCGTGGCCAGAGAGGAATTAAAAATTTGGGTCAGAGCCCCTGCGATCTCCCCCCTTGTCTCCCTCAGCAGTCTGGGAAACAAATCACCCGGATCTGGAGATTTGTTCATTTTTAAGCCTGCCAACACCTTCAATACCTTGTCATTCCCTATATCAATTTGCTTAAGAACCGCGCAGTCTCTCTCCCTGAGTTTGATACCTTCATCCTCATTCTCTTGGGTGAAGACGGATGTGAAGTATTCATTCAAAACTCTAGTGATGTCATCTGGCTCCACCCATAGATTGCCCCCTTGGTCCCTTATAGGCCCTACTCTTTCCCTCGTTATCCTCCTCCCACTGATATACTTATAGAATATCTTGGGATTTTCCCTACTTTTACCAGCCAGCGCTTTCTCATATCCCCTCTTTGCTCTCCTAATTGCTTTCTTAAGCTCCACCCTGCACTTTCTGTACTCCACTAATGCCTCCTCTGATTTGCTTCCCTTGTACCATTTAAAAGCCTCTCTTTTCCTTCTCATCGTAACCTAAGTATCTCTGGTCATCCATGTTTCTCTGGACTTGTTACTCCTTCCTATCACCCTAGAGGGAACATGTTGAGTCTGTACCCTCCCCATTTCCTTTTTGAATGCCCCCCACTGCTCCTCTGTAGATTTCCCCACAAGTAGCTGTTCCCAGTCTACCTTGGCCAGATCCTGCTTTATTTTACTAAGATCCACTCTCCCCCAATCCAAAACATTTTTTTGTCAACTTGTCTATTTCTTCATCCATAACAAACTTAAACTGTACCACGTTGCGGTCGCTATCACTAAAATGCTCTCCCACCACCACCTCAGCCACCTGTCCGGCTTCATTCCCCAGAGTTAGGTCCAGCACTGCGCCGGTCCTTGTTGGACCCTCAACATATTGATCTAAAAAGTTCACCTATATACATTTCAAGAAATCCACTCCAATCAAGCCCTTAACACTACATCTATCCCAATTAATGTTGGGAAAGTTGAAATCACCTAATATAATTACCCTATTGTTATTGTTTTTACACACCTCCGCAAATTGTGCACATTTTCGCTCCTCAATTTCCCGCTGACTATCTGGGGGTCTATAATAAACACCTAATAATGTGGCTGCCCCTTTTTTATTCCTAAGTTCTACCCACAAAGCTTCATTCGATGCCCCCTCCAAGATATCATCTCTCCTTACAGTAACTGACTCCTTAACTAATAATGCAATGCCTCCTCCTCTTTTACCCCCACCCCTGTCTCGCCTGAAGATTCTATATCCTGGAATGTTGAGTTGCCAATCCTGCCCCTCCCTCAACCATATCTCAATGATAGCTACAATATCACAATTCCACGTGTCAATCCTCACCCTTAACTCATCCGTTTTATCTGTAATACTCCTGGCATTAAAGTAGAGGCCATCCAGCCTTGCCTTACTCCCTTGAAACTTAATGCAGCTGTATTCCCTCAAACTTGATTGTTTTACTGTTTTATGATATGTCCCTATTCTGCTAACATTCTGTGTCCCCTCCCCCTGCCAAATTAGTTTAAACTCCTCCCAACAGCACTAGCAAACCTGCCCGCAAGGATGTTAGTCCCGCTCTGGTTCAGATGTAGACCATCCCGCTTTTACAGGTCCCACCTTCCCCAGAAACGGTCCCAGTGATCCAGGAATCTAAAACCCTCCCTCCTGCACTAACTCTTAAGCCACGTATTCATCTGTGCTATTCTCCTATTTCTTAGCTCACTAGCACATGGCACTGGGAGTAATCCAGAGATTACAACCCGAGAGGTATTGCTTTTTTAGTCCCTGAATTCTTGATGCAAGACCTCATCCCTCTTTCTACTTACATCATTGGTCCCAACTTGTACTATGACCTCTGCCTTATCAACCTCCCCCTTCAGGATGCCCTGCAGTTCAGTGACATCCCAGACCCTGGCACCAGGGAGGCAACATACCATCCTGGAGTCACATTGATGGCCACAGTAGCACCTATCTGTTCCCCTGACTATAGAATCCCCTATTACTATTGCTCTTCCTCTCTTCCTCCCCTCCTGTACTGACAGGCTGCTTATGGTGCCAGAAGCTTGGCTCTGTCTGCACTCCCTGGAGGAACCAGCGCCCTCATCAGCCTCCAAAATGGAATACCGATTTACGAGCGGGACACCAGGGGACTCCTGAACTAGCTGCCTGTTTCTCTTGGTGATCACCCATTCTCTTCCTTCCTCAAATCCCTTCAGCTGCAATGTGACCACCTCTCTAAACGTGCTATCCACGATGCTCTCAGACTCGCGGATGCTCCACAGTGTCCCCAGCCACCGTTCCAGCTCTGAAACCTGAGCTTCCAGGAGCTGCTGCTGGACACAACTCCTGCACACATGCTGGTCCCGGGCACTGGAAATGTCCCTGGCTTCCCACATGGAGCATGAGGAGTACACCATGGCTTTGAGCTCTCCTGTCATGACTTATCCCTTTAAATTAAACCTTTTAAATCAATTGCTCTCGGGCCCTTCATTCCTGATCTTCATTACTATAGAATATATAAACCATAAAGCACAAAAAGACCTTAAACTATAAGTGATTAAAGTAGTAAATAATTACCCGACCTGGCCCACTACTTGCCAGTCGTTCCTTTCCCTTGTAGCCTCTGCTGCTGCAGCAGGGCAAGACCACTCTCTGAAGATTTAAGAAGTTGAATTGCAAGGAAAAAATGCAAAGAGCACCTCTTCCCCTATGCACCGAATTCCCACTGTGCACCAAATTGCTAATACCCACACTCACTCTGGCTGTACCTCACTCAGAATGAGATCTCTCCCCTGTGTGCAAGCATTCATTGCAGAAGATGTTTTTTCATTCGTAGCCAGCACAGAAATAATGCGGTAACGTATTAAGAAATGCAAAAAAAGATATAGGGTACAGAATTCTCAAGACACTTAGGTTGAAATTAGGTTTAACTACCGTTGGGTTCCCTGACCTACTGCAGCACAAAGACACAACAATTCTAACCCCTGGGTCTCATGACCATGGTGCCTGTGCATAGGCCTGAAGTGGGCAGGAAGGAGCTATGATCCTCAAGGAAACCTGATACTCATGTGGCTGAGAGGAACGGGCTTTCAGGAGTGTCTCAAAAAAGGAAAGGGGGAGGAATCTGGGTTGGAGCAGGACTCTAGGGAAGGGGGAAGCTGCACATTCCCTGTGGGGACTGCAGAAGCACTCCTGCTCCTCCTGCCCCCAAGCAAGCCTCTTCGCACCCTGATCTTGTTCTGACTTACTTCAGTAGGTGGAAACGCTGCAGCAACTTTCCTGTTCAGGCTGGAGTTAAAATGGCATAGGGGAATCTGATTAACATTATTGGGCCCCAAGTAGCATATCTAAGGAAGGACCTTGCTTGCTTCAGGTAGGTGCCTTTTCCACCTGTTCAAAAGAAGCTAAAATCAGACATGGCGGATTCCAGATGGCTTTCTGACAGATTAGTAACCTGAGGAATTTTAAGTACTTACCCATCCAGTTTTGCCAGGTGTGTGGGATGAAAATCTGACAGCATTAAGGACTGCAGATCTCAGCTTGAAAACATATCCCAAGGAAGGTCAATATTTCAGTCCCTCAGACAACTCATTTTTATACTTACTTTTTCTATTTAATTCTGTTATGTTGATCTGCTTCTGTTATTCCTCATTACATTAGGACATCATTATTGCTACCCACCAAACTTCCTCCTTCAGTCCAGGGAAATGCTCAAAGTAAGAACAAAAATAAAAATTACATTTATATGCATTCATTTGTGAGGATTATACCTGCACAAATGTTTTTATCTTCAATGTTAGCTAACTGCAGAGAATATAGGATGGCAAAGCATAATATTTTTCCATTGAAAAAAGCGCAAAGTGGTTTCTTAAATTAATGAACTCTTATTTAAAGCGTTCCTAAAAAGCAGCCTGTAAATTGAGTGTTTGAGTACATAAAACAATACCAGAGAGATGTATCATTGAACGGTGAAAAGCAGAAGAGGAATAAAGAGTGCTGAGAACGTTTTGGCCAGACACTTTGGGCAGAATTTTCCCCCCGTCGGGGGCAAGTTGATGGACGGGCGCATGCTGATTGGAGGCATGGCACCGTTTTACGTGGGCAGGCCAATTAAGGCTATGCACTCCCTGTGCGGGCAGGGGGAATGCCTAAAATCGAGAGTGCGCTCTTTCGCGCATGCGCACGAGAGAGCTCACTCATCTCCCTGAGGCTAAGTGCCGCCTCAGGGAGATCGGCTCTACATGTAAAAAAGATAAAAGTAGAAAAATAAAATTTCCCTTACATGTCCCCTCAGGTGACAATGTCACATGAGTTGGGACATGTCCATAATTTTTACACAATCTTTATTAAAGTTTTTTAAAGCCTACATGAAACCACATCCCGCCGGTGGATGAGGTTTCATGTTTTTTCTAGTTGCCGCTGGGGCTCCTGACCTGCCCACCAACCTTAAGGATGGATGGGCAGGTCCTTTAATTGCTTAATTGATCCTGTCCATGGCCTCAATTGGCCTTTGATGGGTCGGCGGGCGCACAGCTGATTTTGCTGCCCCCCTGCCTTCCTGAAAATTTAAATTGGGCGCGGTGATGTCGGGAGCTCCCTCCGACGTCACCGCGCATTATTTTACACATCGGCAAGCGGGCTCCGCCCCGCCCCCGCTCACCGACGGTAAATTCCTGCCCTTTTCCTGTCATACTCCAGTGCAAACAACAATAATTTCACTTAAATTGCTCCATTTAATATGGAAATTACTTCAGTTGAATGTATTGGGCATTAAGCAGAAAATGAAAGAAGAGTTAGGGGAGTGAAGAGTTTAGTGTTAAAGAGGGCTTTTTGAAGATGTGAAGAATGTAGGAAGGCAAAAAGATTTGGAACAGATTTGCAGTGTGTGACTGATGTTACAACTGGTCCTTGGGTGAGATCCCCCAATTTATTAACTTCCCAAACAGGGCCCCCTGTTATGCTCCCGGGTGAGTAGGAATGAGCTGGCTCCCCTTCATTATTCAACCTCCTTGGTTGGCCACAACAAGGTTAATTTAAAAGGGATCCTGTGGATACCTTTTCCCAGTCCAAATTGATTTATTTTTAGAAGGATCCAATTTATTGAGGCTTTCTTAAGTCAAAGAAAGAGTAAGTTTATTAGTACTAAAACCCGAGAAAAAAGTTTTAAAAACATACGAGTCAGTCTTTGTCTTGTCCCTGGGATGTAGATGGTGGTATGTTGTGACTGTTTTAAAAATTTGTTCTAAGAACATGGGTGTCACTGGCTGGGCCAACATTTATTGCCTATCCATAATTGCCCTTGAGAACTGAGTGGCTTGCTAGGTCATTTCAGAAGGCATTTAAGAGTCAACCACATTGCTGTGGGTCTGGAGTCACATGTAGGCCAGCCCAGGTAAGGACGACAGATTTCCTTCCCTAAAGGACAGATGGGTTTTTCTGACAATCGACAATGGTTTCATGGCCATCATTAGACTTTTAATTCCAGATTTTTCATTGAATTCAAATTTCACCATCTGCCATGTTGGGGTTCAAACTCAGGTACCCAGAGAATTACCCTGGGTATCTGGAGTACTAGTCCAGTGACAATACCACCAAGCCACTGCCTCATTAAGCTGGGTGATTCTGGTAGATCTGACTTCAGCAGCTTCACAGTTAGTTTGGAGACACATGGTTCTGCAGGGTAGCTGAAAGGCTGTCCTATTTTCTTCAGGTTGTGGCTTCTGCTGAACTTTGCCTCCAGCAGCAGAGAGAAAGGGAGAACTTATACCTGCAAGCTTCAGGGAGTGATTAGCTTGTTCTTCTGCTTGCTGTCACACACAGTCACACACCAGCATACCAGCTTTTTAACTGATTTTTCCCTGAGTATTCTGGAAGGGAAAAACCTATGACTCACACCCAGAGTCCAGGAATTTTCCAGAAAGTGGTCACTTTACATTATCAGCCATCTTTTGCTCAATGAATTTGCTTGTATTTCTTTTTTAAAAAAAGGTCTTCCTTAAAAAGTTCAAATTGCCCGTAGATAATTGGTACCGTTAGTCGTAACACTGATAGTTCATTACACCATTCCATCAGCCCACCAAAATGACAGAGAGTGCTACAAAGAAACACACAGGAAGACAAAAGAGATAAGAATGCAGCAAACCAGGGGCATCTTACAGTATGAGCCCAGCATCATCTTGTGAATTGTGGTAGCATTTGTGTGTTTCTCAACTTTGCCATCAGGAAAGGACTGCTGATCGAGATTCCAGAGGATACTACAGAGCCTGCTGCTGACATTGCTGGTACTGAAGACCCAGCTCATCAAGCACCAGAAAGGTACAATGGCATCTGCGCTCAAACAGCTGAGAGATCTTTGCTCTTCACAACTAGACATTGCATTTTAACCTTGAGCTTTAACATTCTCCATTGTTATAAGAGAACCAAACACTAAGCAACCATCACATCACATATTCCACTGATTTACTACAGCTATTTAAGTAAAAACAACATTGCAGGCAAATTTTCATGGGGATTTTGCCAATTGTCCTCTTTAACATACAAACATATGAATTAGGAGCAGGAGTAGGCCACTTATCCCCTCAAACCTGCTCCGCCACTCAATAAGATCATGGCTGCTCTGGTTGTAAATTCTCACCTACCTCTGATCATCTTTCACCCCTTAACAAAAACAGAATTACCTGGAAAAACTCAGCAGGTCTGGCAGCATTGACGGAGAAGAAAAGAGTTGACGTATCGAGTCCTCATGACCCTTCGACAGAGGTCATGAGGACTCGAAACGTCAACTCTTTTCTTCTCCGCCGATGCTGCCAGACCTGCTGAGTTTTTCCAGGTAATTCTGTTTTTGTTTTGGATTTCCAGCATCCGCAGTTTTTTTGTTTTTATCTTTCACCTCTTGTTTATCAAGAATCTGTCTAGCTCTACCTTAAAGATATTCAAAGGCTCAGCTTCCACTGCCTTTTGAGGAAGAGAGTTCCAAAGACTACTCTCTGAGAGAAAAAAATTCTCCTACTCTCTGTCTTAAATGGACAAACTTTATTTTTAAACAAAGACCCCTAGTTCTAGATTCCCCCACAAGAAGAAACACCGTCCCCACATCTACCCTGTCAATGTCCCTCAGGATCTTGTATGTTTCAATCAAGTCACCCCTTTCTCTTCTAAACTCCAGTGGATACAAGCCTAGCCTGTCCAACCTTTCCTCATAAGATAACCCGCCTGTTTCTGGTATTAGTTTAGTAAAGCTTATCTGAACTGCGTCTAATATATTTTCATCTTTCCTTAAATAAGGAGGTCAATACTGTACACAAAACTCCAGGTGTGGGCTCACCAGTGTCCTGTACTACCGAAGTATAACCTCCCCACTTTTACATTCAATTCCTCTCGCAATAAACAATAACATTCTATTAGCTTTCCTAATTACTTGCTGTACTTACATACTAGCCTTTTGTGATACACATACCAGGACATCCAGATCTCTCTGCATCTCAGAGATCTGCAATCTCTCACCATTTAGATAATATGCCAAAATGGACTATTTCACATTTGCCCACATTATACTCCATTTGCCAGATCTTTGCCCACTCACTTAACCTACCTATGTCCCTTTGTAGCCTCCTTATGTCCTCTTCACGACTTACTTTCCTACCTATCTTTGTGTCATCAGCAAATTTAGCAACTATACCTTCAGCCCCTTCATCCAAGTCATTTATATAAATTGTAAAAAGTTGAGGCCCCAACACTGATCCCTGTGGCACACTACTCGTCACATCCTGCCAACCAGAAAAAGACCAATTTATGCCTACCCTCTGTTTCCTGTTAGCTAGCTAATCTTCTATCCATATGTTATCCCTTCCACCATGAGCTTTTATTTTCTGCAATAACCTTTGATGCTGCACCTTATCAAATACCTTCTGGAAATCTAAGTACAGTACATCCACTGGTTTCCCTTTATCTATAGCATATGTGACTCCTTCAAAGAACTCCAATAAATTGGTGAAACATGATTCCCCTTTCACAAAACCATGTTAACTCTACCTGATCACCTTGAATTTTTCTAAGTGCCCTACAATAAACTCTTAAATAATAGGATCTAACATTTTCCTATTTTCTATTGCTATTTTCTAATCTAATGGAACCTTCCCTGAATCTAGGGAATTTTGGAAAATTAAAACCAACGCATCAACTATCTCACTAGCCACTCATTTTAAGACCCTAGGATGAAATCCATCAGGACCCAGGGATTTGTCAGCCCGCAGCTCCAACAATTTGCTAAGTACCACTTCCCTGATGATTGTAATTTTCCTGAGTTCCTCGCTCCCTTCCAATTCCTAATTTACAGCTATCTTCAGTGGAAGAGCTGTGGAATTGCCCAGAAAATGTTGTAAACTCTGTAATCAGCCCAACTGCGGGATTCCCACACTGGGATTTCTGGTGGGTTCAGTGAGCATAGTGAACTGCTACATCAGGCCCCAGGATTTTCCAGGTTTGTACCTATACATCCAATACCAAAGATCTCATTTGCCTTTTTTATGGCCTTATTTACTGCCACAGTCACTTAAGTGGTCTGGATGTCTCACCAGAACTAAGCTGCAATATTTAAAAAGGTAAATCTTTATGAAAAATAGCTTTTTTGGAAGGATAACCGTCAAATAAAAATGATGCATTTGTACAGGGAAACTTATAGGGAAGTGGGACACATGCTAAATTAGATGCACTAATCCTTAATTTTCCCTCTGTGCCCTGCATAAGTTCAAAGCTGTGTGCATTTTTTATTTTGAAAACTGTTGGGTATATCAACCATTTCTTATTCTGCACATGGGATAAATCAATTGTCGGCTGTACACAAACAGTATACATCCATCCTTTCCTTGGTCTATTCATTGTAAGTTTTGGCTTAAGAAAGTTATATTTCCCATTGTTATTTCATTGGGCAGCTTACTGCAAGAACAAGTTTCTTGATGGCGCTATATAAAGTAAACATGAGCATAAACGGTATTGGTGGTGCAAACATTTACTCCTGTTCCTGTACAAATAATACTTAAATACAAATGTTTTGGTTAAAATAGAGCTATATGACAGGATATTCTGGGCCTATTGGCACTGCTAAGTATGTTATGATGTAAAATTCCTCTAAAGGCGGCCCTTTTGTTCTGTATTATGCACTTCATGCCTTTCACTGATTTTGGGGGCTGGATTTTCTGCACCCGCCCACTGCCGGGATCTTCTGGTCCCGTTGCAAGGCAATGGACTTCTGTCTGGGGCGCCACCTTGCCTGCAGCGGGTCCCACCCATGATGGGGCCGGAAAATCCCGGCCTAGGTATATTATACTCATCAATTTCAATTAATTCAACCACATATTCCATCTTGCCTTGGCAAATATGGAAATTAACCCACTTAATATTAATGGCTTCATGTGTGCAGCCAAAACCTCACATTGCAAATAATGACCAATGCATTTGAGTAGTTTAGTGGTTTCCTCCAGGATGTCAGTAAAACAACTTTCAGTGTAAATATTGGTATGAATTATGTACTTTTTCACAATTTGTTCTGGGAATGCATGCAACATTGCCAAATCTATTGCCCTACACCCTAAACTGAGTGCTTTGTGAGGCCACTTCAAAGAGTCAGGAACATGTTGTGAGGCTGGAATTACATCAGCCGACCAAGTGGCAGGTGTTCTCTTCCCTGCAATGACCCTTTTCCTGGAAGCAAGATCAGAATCAGCACGGCTACTGCCAGCAAACAGCAGGTAGCCTGTTAATGGCAGTTAAAGACCTATTGTCAGAATTTTCCAGTCAGTCTCCAGGTCCCCAAAGGTGTCAGGAACTAGGAACTAGGATGGCTAATTGGAGGCAGCCACCTAGCAGCAGAGCAGGGAGTCAGCACTCCAAGCAGGCCTTGAGGCCCTCCCTGCCTGTATGGCCTCAGTCAGCTGTGGCCTCAGGCCACCCTGTGGCGGGGTCCCTCCGCAAAGGTGATCCAGCTGCTGAAGATGTTTTTAAATTTAAAGGCGTGAGAAGTGGGAAAGAGGACTCCTCAAAATTGAGGTGCTCCTTCTCTCTCTTACCTGAACTTCAAGCTGCTGCTCTTCACATCCAGCTCAGAGAGGAAATGGGGCTTTGTCCGACCTTTACATTGACGAGTACTTGGATAGGCTTTGCTGTTCCTACTATATATAAATATAATATAGGCAACTATATATATTTGACCATTGACATAATTTTATCACACAGCTCATTTTTCTGTCAGACTCAAAAAAAATGTTGGCAGAAGCCATTTAGGAACCATATATTATCTGCAAAGCAACAACTTTCAGTTTCCCATAAATCAATGTATATTTCATGCAGTACTCAATGATGCTGGGATCCTTTTTCTAAAGGACTGCTGATACTATCTCTGCTGCTGTCAGTTCTGATTGGGGCCCTCCTAAAATATCTGCAATTTACTACATGGTCAAACATGATTTGGGGCCATTGTATTCAACATCTGAAAACTGTTTAATTTGTAGGTGGAATGAGGATAAAGATCCATAAAGGACTGAATATTAAACAAAAAAGTATTTCCTCCCTCTCTATTCCCATCCATTCTCTCAAAAAATAAAACACTATTTAATTCCAAAGCAGCAGACAAAGGGATCATAGCAGGAAACCACACTATGGGTGGAATTGTCCCAAAGTTGCACTAAGTGCAGTAATGGGTGGGAAAAAGGATGTTTTACCCACTAGCCACAATGGCGGCTTTTTGCACCGTAACGTCCCAACCCCACCTCATTAATCATGTATTCCCAGGAAACAAAGAATTTCACCGGTGGGTGGCCTCCAACTCGCATGCCATGCCATCGCCCCACACCTTCCTCACGCTGGTTGTCATATTTAAGGTGCAGCTGCGTGCCCACCTCTCAGTGTTGAATACAATGGCCCCAAATCATGTTTGACCATGTAGTAAATTGCAGGTATTTTAGGAGGGCCCCAATCAGAACTGACAGCAGCAGGAAACCACACTATGGGTGGAATTGTCCCAAAGTTGCACCGGTAATGGGTGGGGAAAAAGGACGTTTTATCCATTGACCACCACTGCCACCGCCTCTCAAGCCGGAGTGGTGACACATATGGGTCCGCTGCAGCCAGAGCAGTGTACAGGACATTGCAGCGGGCTCCAACAGTGTCCAGATGACGTCCAGGGGTGTGTCGCTGAATTGAGGGGTGGTGGTGAGGGTTACTGCAGTCTTCTTGCCTTTCGGGGCCATGTCTTCTGTGTAGCAGTCCTAGGCTGGAAGCACTGAGGACAGCCAACGAGAAAACCAGCCACTGAACCAACCCCAACCCCACCTCTGAGGATGATGTCTCAGAAACCTCAGAAGATGCACCATCAAGGTGTTCACCTGCAACCTCTGCCAGCACAGATATATTCACCTCAGCAGGCGCATATTCTAGGTTAGGCTCAGGGTCACAATCTGGTGAGCACATCACTAACAGAGGTCCACAGCTGGTGGAAGAAGTGATGGACGAGAGGAACATCAGGCAGAGATGCCAGAGGCCATGGCTTGACTGGACCAAAGGCTGGACTAGTCCATCCACATTCTTTCTGATTGCATGGCTCCGACATGCGAGCGCTTGGCTGCATCCATGAAAAGGGTAGCGGCCGCCTTGGAGACCCAGGTGTAACAGAATATAGTGGCTGCCGGATATGCGCTCAGACCCTCACATTAATGTCTTGTCAAAATACATTTCTAAATTGTTAATTACATTGTTACAGTTAAGAAAAACAGTAATGGGTACTAATTGAGCACATATAAATTGGGGATAGCTGGGACACTGTGTGGAAGGAGAGCTGTGTGACTGAAAAAGTTAATAAACTAACTCAATAAAGAAAAGTTCTGTGTCTTGTTTTCTGCCTCACCAACAAACTTGGATCCAATTAACCCTGCATTCTGTCGCTCTAGCCATGGGTGCACTACAGCAGTAGCTAGGCACCCTAACCTCACTCCATGTTCCCCTTCTCCTCAAGGAGTCAGGAGGGTGCCATTACATTCCCACAGGGAGAAGAAGTGCTAGCCAGGCATCCCAGGGGCTCTGTCCCGGTGTACTCCAAGGGTGCCCTCTGCCAGTGACCCCACCAGCTCCAGCATGTCAGGCTGAGGAGGGTGCACCTGCACCTGTGCAGGAGACCCTTAGCAGGCCAGGGCCCTCTAGGCCTTGGGCCACTAGAGGACACCCACCAAAGTCCTCACAGTCATCAGGGCATAGCAGTCAACAGGCTGCCTCCAACTCAGCTGTGGATGTCGGGGCTGCACCTAGGCCTTGCAATAGAAAAAGCAAATGTTATGATATGGCAGGTGGTATTTGCTGGGTTGACCAAATCCACAAGGGAAACTTGGCCATACCATCACAACAATTTTGCAATTTGTATTTATTACAAGAAGGCATTGTGCACTGAAGTCAGAAGTAATGAGCCCACCACCACCTTTAGAGATTTTAAAAATTAAAACATTTATTAACAAAAGAAGAACAAACTTAAACACACACAAGATTACAGTTACACCATTATAACAGTTCCCAAAATTTCTACTAAACCAGGTGACCAATTACATACCTTCTTTGAGGCAACAGTCCAAATAGATTCCAAATTTATAACATCATCCAGCAATATTAGTAGATACCCACCGGACAATGGACTTCCAAAAGTTTTTAACCGAACTTTGGTTACTGGAACAGCCAACTTCTTCAGGGTGGCTAGAGGCTTTTCCCCACGTCTGTTTCACACAGTCACCTTTCAAAATCTCACATGGCCATACCTCACACAGCCCTCCATCCTCCTTTTTATCCCTTTTGATTTGTAAATCCCATTGTTTCCTTTAGAAGTTACTTTTCCCAGAATATAAAAACCATTCATGTTCTCATTGTGGCCAGCACGTTTGGGAAAAAAGCAAGGTAATAACTTTGCCTTATTTACCTTGCCAGCCGTAAAAATCTTCCATGTCCTCTTGAAAATCAAACACTTCCCCACTTATCTAAAACTGCAAATTTCATTCACACCTTACTCATTCCATTACTCAGCTCCATTTCAAATGCCCATTTTACACCTGACTTCTTTGATAATTTAAACTTTGCAGTCTAACTGTCTTTGGTTTGATTATGTTAACCACACACACGGAACCACACACACACACACACACACATACACACACAAGCCTGCTTTAGAATATCCCACAATAATATTAGGAAAAATATGATAGTTCCTTAACTAAAAATGAAGAAATTTCGAAGGCACAGAGGTGGTATAGGTGACAAGTCACAGTACATACGATTCACCTTTCCAAGTATATGTTTAATTGTATTGTATTTATGCTTGCTGTATTCTCATTATGCTGTTAGTTGCTGCAATGGTCATGGGGCTTTAAGGGGATGCACCTCATTCCCAATCAGATTCTGATGATGTGGTTCTACCTATATGCCATTTATTGTATCACATCATCAGTAGTGTCATCATTGAGTTTCTCAACTTGAACATGTTTAAGCCTTTGCCATCATTCCTGAATGTGTGGCCTAGGCACCCATCAGGCAACCCAGCAGGTATTTTCTCTTGGTTTTCAGCCTTCTGAGAATGTTGTCTGCAAAGCGTTTGCAGCCAAGTCATTGCATATCCTCTTTGTGTCCTACAGTGAGTTGTGAGGAGGATGCAAAGAGACCTCAAGGGGAGTTAGACAGTTTCGGTGACTGGCCAGGAACATGACAGATGGAGTATGAGAGTCAAAAGCATCAGGTTCTCCCCTGTGGTCTGTGGGATAGAATACCAGAGTCTTTCCTAGATGTTTAGATAATGAGAAGCGTGGAAGGCCAAATGGACCTGGCTGTCCTTGTTCAAAAATAAATATAAGCTAACATGGAGGTGCAGGCATCAAGTGAGGATGCAACTGGCAAGTTGTGCTTAATTGCAAGAAGAATTGAGTGTAGGATTAAAGAGGTCTGCCTGCAGTTGACTGCAGCCTTGGTGAGGCCTCACCTGGAGTATAGTCTGTCCTGTTCATCTCCTTACCTAGTGAAGGATAGCCCACATCAAGGAATTACAACTAAGATTCACCAGACTATTATGGGGACTGTGAGTTTGGCCTGTGAGGTGAAACTGAGCAGAATGGGCCTCTATTCTCAAGAGTGCAGAGGATTGAGAGGCTATCTATGTGAAGCATGAAGACCTTTTACATTGCTCTGCAGGGTAGATGCAGGAAGGATGTATCCCATGGTTGGGGTGTCCAGAACAAGAGAACACAGTCGCAAAGCAAGAGGCAGGCTGTCTAGGATTGAGATATGTAGGAACTTCAACACTGAGAAGGTGGAGGTCTCCACTCCATAGGGCAGTGGAGGCTCTGTCATTGAGTATGCTTAATGAGCAGATCTGTAGCTGAAGAACCGGGAATATAAACCTACACATTGTTGCATCCCACACCTCCCTGGGCCCCATGGAGCTAACCCCTGACTCCTTCCCTCCATTCCAGCTACCCCACCACACCCCCAAACCACGACCCCCCCACCCCCCCAACACATCTTGGTCAACTGAGTTGCCTTTAGCACAGGCTTTACTACAGCTCCCGACCTTGCAAGGGTTTTGATGTTATAAGACCCATGAGTCGGGGAGCAAACCTGCTACCTTGTGGGTTTTACCATAGAAAGGAGAACAACATGAGTGTGGTTCTCATCCAATTGACTCATGATTATTAGTATGTGCCATTAGTCGGCCAATTGTGCTCACCATTAACTCCAACTAACCAAAACAACCCTCCTCCCACGTCAAAGGATCACACTTTCAGAATGACTGTTTCAACGAACACATTTTAAAAATGGTGCACATCACATTTCAGACCCACTCCACCACCTTCCAATCTTCCGGACACCCACCATCATCCCCCATCACCTTTGACCCACCCAACCTAACAATTGTTCTCCCCTCCGTTACCCTTCAACCTCCCCTGTTACCCTTGAGCCTATAACCATCACCCTCCAGATCTGAACCTACACCCGTTACCATCCACATGCCCACCCTGGCTTTAACACCTCCCGTTATGCGTGCCCCATGTTTTGTCCAGTTCTGTGATCACCCCCTCATGAGATCATCTGCGGCCTGACCATGATCCTGGACCTGCCACCCTAATGCATCCCACTCTCCCTCTCACTGTGATTGTTCTGTCTGCTGCCCAGTACCCACAGTTCAACCACCAGGACCCCACCATAGACAATGCCAACCCTGCCCTTTAGGACCATCTCTTCCATCATCCCTGTCCGGAATTCCCCTTCCCCACCCAACCATAGGATCCCCATGTTTAACATGCAAGGCCCTTCCCTCCCCACTACGTCCCTGCTCCCTCATATTCCCTCCCTGCCTGCATCTCTGCCTTGAACAGCCTGCCTCCCTCCCTGGCTCCCTCTCTGCCCCATACAGACTGGCTTCACTCCACAGACACCCTCCTAAACATATCCCAGACAGCCTGGCTTCCTTCCCAGAGTAGGAACATAGGAACATTGGACTTAGAAGCAGGAGTAGACCATTCAGCCCTTCAAGCCTGCTCTGCCATTCAACAAGCTCATGGTTGATCTGGTTGTGGTCTCAACTCCACTTTCCCATCTGCCCCCCATAACTCTTATCTATCAAAATCCCTTGTCTATCAAAAATCTGTCTAACTCTGCCTTGAATAAATTCAATGAGCTAGCCTCCACTGCTTTCTGGGGAAGAGAATTTCACATACTAACGACCTCCTGAGAGAACAAATTTCTCCTTATCTCTGTCTTACACAGTAGACCTCTTATTCTTAAACAGGGTCCCCTTGTTCCTTCTTCCTCCCACGAGGGGAAACATCCTCCCGGTATCTACCCTATCAAGTCCCCTCAGAATCTTACATGTTTTAATAAAATCATCTCTTAATCTTTTAAACTCCAATGGAAATAGGCCCAACCTAGAACCATAGAAAAGATACAGTGCTGAAAGAGCCCATTCAGCCCATCATGTCTGCACAAGCTTATTTTTGTGTTTTTTATTTTTAAGAATCTTTTTGTGGCAAAATCATTTGAATGTTCAGAATCACAAAACAAGTTTCCTTCATACTTCAATTAAACAGGCAAAACAAAATGGTGTGCTTCTGTTAACAGAAATTGGTATGAAAACAAACAATATTTAAATGTCAAAAAAGTCAACATTCAGCATAAACATTCTTTTTCCAGATTTCTTCAGGTGCTGGTCATACAGAAACTCGTAACAACCTGTGTGGAAAGTGTCAGCATTAACCCAACAGCTAAGTTTAGATCTTCAAGATACATCAGTGTGGTTACAGATATTCAGGCTCTACATGAGATACTGTCATACAACTCACTCAAGGGCCAGGATATTTTCTATGGTGGGTGGAGTGGGCAGGAGCAGGCGGGGGTGGGCGCAGAGCCGATCGCTGCCCGCAATCGGCTCTGCGTGCCATTTTACGCAGGCGGGCCAATTAAAGCCTACTTAGTGTAATACATGGCCGGTAGCGCTCAGTACTATCTGTGCAGACGGCGGGGGGTGGAGGGGGGGGGGGTGCGGCGGGGCGGAGGAGGGAGAGTCAGGGCCAGCATGTGCGCGAAAGAGCGCTGCAATCTCCCTGAGGCACGGAGCTGTGTCACATGAGTTGAGACATGTTTTTATATTCATTAAAATTTATTCATTTATTTAAGAAAAGCTTCATAGATGAGGTTCCCTGAAAACCGCGAAGGCCACTTGGGCTTTTTGCCTGCCCAGGAACATTAAGGTTAGCATAACTAATGACAATAATTGCTTTCTTAATGGCCTTAGTAGGCCCTTAACCTTTTGGAGAGTGTGCAGCCGACTCCGGTGCGCGTCCGCCAAATGAAACATCGCGATGACGTTGGGATGCACACCCAACATCATCGCATGTCATTTTACGCGTCGGCGTCTCGGGCCCACCCCCGCACGCTGACGGAAAAATCCTGCCCAAGGAAATTCTGCAAATTCAATTACAAGTCGCAGGTAATGTATAACCACTTAATTTAACACTTTGAGGACCACATTGAGCAAAGTGCAATACGAATGGAGAGGGTTTGTGATGCATTTCCAGCACACCTCCGCATCCCTCCAACCTCCTGCAGTCAAATTAGGATGAACTCGAAGGACAAAATTTAAATGAGACATCAAAACCTGTTCAACCTTTCTTCATAAGATAAGCCCCTCATCCCAGGAATGAGTCCAGTGAACCTCCTCTGAACTGCTTCTAATGCAATTGTATCATTTTTCAAATAAGGAGACCGAAGAGGCATTGGCATAGTGGTATTACCGCTGGACTAGTAACCCAGAGTAATGCTCTGGGGACCTGGGTTTTAATCCCTCAATGGCAGATGGTGGATGGTGGAGTTTGAATTCAATAAAAATCTGGAATTGTGAAACCATTGTTGATTGTTATAAAAACCCCGCTGGTTCACTAATGCCCTTTAGGGAAGGAAATCTGCCGTCCTTACCTGTCCCATTGGCAGCACAGACTCAGCAGAGGTACAGTGGTATACATTCGGGAGGGAGTTGCCCTGGGAGTCTTCACATCAGCTATGTACCCTATGAAGTCTCATGGCATCAGGCCAAACATGGGCAAGGAAGTCTCCTGCTGATTATCATGTATCACCCTCCCTCAGCTGATGAATTAGTGCTCCTCCATGTTGAACACCATTTGGAAGAAGCACTGAGGGTGGCCAGGGTGAGGACTTCAACGTCGAACACCAAGAGTGGCTCAGTAGCACTACTACTGACTGAGCTGGCTGAGTCCTAAAGGACATAGCTGCTAGACTGGGTTTGCAGCAGGTGGTGAGGGAACCAACAAGAGGGAAGAACATACCTCACCAACCTGCCTGCTGCAGATGCATCTGTCCATGACAGCATTGGTAGGAGTGACCACCGCACAGTCATTGTGGAGATGAAATCCCACCTTCACATTGAGGATACCCTCCATCATGTTGTGTGGCATGACCACCATGCTAAATGGGATAGATTTTGAGCAACTCAAGACTGGGCATCCATGAGCAGCAGAATTGTACTCGAATACAATCTGTAATCTCATGGCCTGGCATATCACCCACTCTACCATTACCATCAAGCCAGGGTATCAATCCTGGTTCAATGAAGAGCACAGGAGGGCATGCCAGGGCTAGTACCAGGCATACTAAAAATGAGGTGTCAACCTGGTGAAGCTATAACTACTTGCGTGCCAAACAGCATAAGCAGCATGTAATAGACAGAGCTAAGCGATCCCAAAACCAATGGATCAGGTCTAAGCTCTGCAGTCCTGCCACAGCCAGTTGTGAATGGTGATCGACAATTAAACAACTCACTGGAGGAGGGGGCTACACAGATATCCCCATCCTCAATGATGGGGAAGATTTGCTACAATCATCAGCCAGAAGTGCTCATTGGATAATCCATCTTGGCATCCTCCAGAGGTCACCAGCATCACAGATGCAAGTCTTCAGCCAATTCAATTCACTCCACATGATATCAAGTAATCAGTGAAGGCACTGGATAGTGCAAAGGCTATGGGCCCTGACAATATTCGACAATGGTACTGAAAACCTGTGCTCCAGAACTTGCCACTCCCTAGCCAAGCTGTTCCAGTACAGCTACAACACTGGCGTATGTGGAAAATTGCCCAGATATGTCCTGTACACAAAAAGCAGGACAAATCCAACCCGTCCAATTACCGCCCCATCAGTCTATTCTCGGTCATCAGTAAAGGGAAGGGGGGAGTCATCAACAGTGCTATCAAGCGGCATATTCCATGATTTAATTTAAAAAAAAAACTTGCTTAGCAATAACCTGCTCACTGATGCCCAGTTTGGGTTCCACCAGGGCCACTCAGCTCTTGACCTCATTACAGCCTTGGTTCAAATGTGCACAAAAGAGCTGAACTCCAGAGGTGTGGTGAGAGTGACTGCCTTGACATCAAGGCTGTATTTGACTGAGTGTGGCATCAAGGAGCCCTAGAAAAACTGGGGCCAATGGTAAGCAGGGGGAAAACTCTCCACTGGTTGGAGTCATACCTAGCACAAAGGAAGATGGTTGTCACCTCAGCTCCAGGACACCGCTGCAGAAGTTCCTCAGGGTAGTGTCCTCGGCCCAATAATCTTCAGCTGCTTCATCAATGACCTTCCTTCCATTATAAGGTCAGAAGTGGGGATGTTCGCTTATGATTGTACAATGTTCAGCACCATTTGTGACTCCTCAGATACTGAAGTAGTCCATTTCCAAATGCAGCAAGACCTGGACAATATCCAGGCTTGGGCTGACAAGTGGCAAGTAACATTTGCACCACACAAGTGTCAGGCAATGACTACCTTCAACAAGAGAGAATCTAACCATTGCCCCTTGACATTCAATTGCATTACCATCACTCAATCCCCTTCTATCAACATCCTGGGGGTTACCATTGACCAGAAACTGAGCTGACTGGCCATACAAATACTGTGGCTGCAAGAGCAGGTCAGAGGTTAGGAATTCTGTGGTGAGTAACTCACCTCCTGACTCCCCAAAGCCTGTCCACCATCTACAAGACACAAGTCAGGAGTGTGATGGAATACTCCCCACTTGCCTGGGTGTGTGCAGCTCCTACAACACTCAAGAAGCTTGACACTGTCCAGGACAAAGCAGCCCGCTTGATTGGCACCACATCCACAAATATTCACTCCCTCCACTACAGACGCACAGTAGCAGCAGTGTGTACCATCTACAAGATGCACTGCAAGAATTCACCAAGGCTCCTTAGATAGCACATTCCAAACCCCTGACCACTGCCATCTAGAAGGAAAAGGGCAGCAGATCGATGGGAACACCACCACCTGGAAGGTCCCCTCCAAGTCACTCACCATCCTGACTTGGAAATATATCGCCGTTCCTTCACTGTCACTGGGTCAAAATCCTGGAGCTCCCTCCCTAATAGCACTCTGGGTGTACCTACATCATACGGACTGCAGCGGTTCAAGAAGGCAGTTCACCACCACCTTCTCAAGGGCAACTAAGGATGGGCAATAAAATTGCTGGCCCAGCCAGCAAAGCCCACATGCCATGAATGAATAAAAAAGAAATGTACACAGTTTTCCAGGTGTGGACTCGCCAAGGCCCTGTACTGGTGTAGTAAAACTTCCCTACTTTTTATTCAATTACCCTTGCAATAAATGCCAACATGCCTTCCTAATCACTTGCTGCACCTGTATACTAACTTTTTGTGATTCATGTAACACATGAATGACAGTCTCCCATCCTTCCCCGCTGGTCCTCCGCCCCCTATCCCCCCTGCCCAGCCTCCGCTCCATCCTTCCCCAATGGTCCTCCCTCCCATGTCCAGCCCCCGCTCCATCTTTGCCTGCTGGTCCTCCCTCCCATGTTCGGCCTTGTGCAGCTTGGCCTACTGACACCTGATCTCAATCAAGAGGCTGACATTCGTGTGCTGTCCCCAAAAGGACCAAAGTAGCGCTACTCATTTCAAAGCTATGGAAGAAGTCAACCTCACCAGGTGCACGCCACATATATGTGGTCATATATACGAATGTTCTAATGTCGGACCGGCATGGGAATTGGTGAGCTGGCCTTTTAATGAGCATGCATGATATGCTAATGCATGCAAAAGGACTTCCCGACATTGTTCATCAGGAAGCTCAACCCACCTTTAAGGTCCCGAGAACTTAATTGCAAAAGCTCTTCCCACTGTTGGGAAACTGATTTCTGGCCTTACGCCAAATTAACTTCCCCCACCCACCAAGTTTCCTGCTGCAGGCAGGACCGGAAGATTCTAGTGCCTGTGCTGGTCATGCACAGTGTATACAGGCAGGAAGGCTGCCGAAGGATCCCCTCCTGGATCTCAAAGGAATCACTGACTGTTAGAATTAAAATAATAATTTATTAAAACTGTCAATTAAACACATTCCTTCAAATGATCTTCGGATCATTATATCCAGTTGGAAG
Organism: Carcharodon carcharias; assembly: GCF_017639515.1. Classification (NCBI taxonomy): domain Eukaryota; kingdom Metazoa; phylum Chordata; class Chondrichthyes; order Lamniformes; family Lamnidae; genus Carcharodon; species Carcharodon carcharias. Next base: position 32,957,109 of record NC_054494.1, read on the forward strand.
ATAATGCTGAGCTGACACTGAGATTCAAGATCACTCTGCAGAATAGTTAGGTACTTGGTCAATTTATCCTTCATGTTTAAAATTTTATTTAGAGCTCAGCAGCTCATGCTTGGGAGGAAATATTACTCACTAGTCTCCTGTTTGTAGCAATAACAATCTGTAGTTTATTGGTATACAAGGGCAAATTTTGAGAGAAGAGTCCTCTGGTACATTAATTTTGATTATGGGAAAATTGGGAGCTCAATCATGGCCTCTCTAATCCCCACACATCAGGCAACACTCCAGGGTGAGACCAGAGCCTCACAAAATTCAATCATGAGATAGTTTACCTAACCTCTGCATATTGGTCATCAGGGTGCATAATGAATGATCTGAGATGGGAAATTTTCCATATTGCACCAGACCCTCCACGTTTGCTGCTCTGTGGATTTAAACAAAAATGAGGGCCTCCAAGCAGTGTTTTCATAAAGTATCTCAATCTCAACCACTCTAATGCGCCAACTAGCATGACATTTTGATTTTCCACCCATTGTTCCTGTGACTTCTCAGTCTGAGGTTTTCAAATTGATGCTAACTAGGTGTTACACAAGACAATTATAACATCTGGATTTACATAATTTAAAGTTCTTATGAGCTAATAGACTAAAAACCTCAATTTCTGTGCTTTGCATTTCTGCTAACCCAAGCCTTAGGAGAAAATTACACATTGAAACACTTCACCGCTGAATCAGATCCCCTTTCCTTATCTTTTTTTCCTAAAATGAATGGTGCAAGTTGATAACTAAACTACCAATGCAACCAACACACAAAATAGACTTAATGAGGAGTTACTACTAAAGGTGCACTGAAAGGCAGACTTTTATGTGGGTAAGCAGCTTATGTTTAAAAATAAAGTCTTGAGTATTTATTTGTATCCAACTGAGCACAGCTGATGACGCAGCTGGTAACGTAACCAAGGTGTTAATGACTTTGAGCGTTGTTCAGCTTCCTTTCTTTCATTTAATGACACTTAATTTAAAGGAATCTTATTGGCCAACAGGGGACAGAAATTGCTCTGAGCAAGTATTTTTAAAGTGACTTTGGGGTAAAAATTCTGCTCTTTCTCTTTGGTGTCCATGTGGAGAGCATATAATAAAATGACTTACTCTCAGCCTACAGCTTTCTGTGTATTAAAACGAATGAGCAGACAATAATAGACTGCATGCAATATGTTCTCCCGTAATGCCAAGGAGCAGCATTTAATCATTTTAATACCTTGGCTAACATGTTTGGGTACAATTCCTATGTGCTCTCTTTTTGTTATTGACCCTTTAAAAAAAGGTTATTAATCTCATTAAAATAATACAAAGAGGAATTTTATCAATTTACATTAGCCAATTTGTTTAAAATATAAGGAAGGCTAGAAGACTCAAAGGCCATTTTGCCTTTCAAGCCTCCTTCTTTTCACAGTCCACACAGTCATGATTAGAAGGTGGATTGTGAAATGAATCTAAGATCGTGAGGAAACTTGGGGGGTGGGGGGTGGTGAAAGGTGGAAGGGAGAACCGTTTAATGCCTTTTTAAGTCTGCTGGTTGCCACATGTCTAATTTAGGAAAGGCACAGTGACACTGAATTCAAGAAGTTTCCTGCAATTAGCCCAAATTACTCTTGTTTCTATGTCTAAATGAAGACCATGATGAGGTTTGGAGCCAAGTAATTCTAGCGGAATCCAAACAGAGCATTGGTATGTAGGTTATTGACAAGTTGAGGATGTTTGCTGCATTATTGTTGATGATTGGGAGGATGCAGGAGCAGTGGTGGGATGTGATTGGCTGGGCTATACTTTTGCTTTATGCAGATAGGACATAACTGGAAATCTTCCATATTATCAGATAGATTTCACAGGCATTCCAGAACAGCTTGGCTAGAGGTGTGGTGCACAGGTGCTATGTATTCTTGTTGTCTTTTGGTTCCCAGGTGTTGCTAATAATCACACTTTAACCTTGGAAAGATCATAAACTCTTCGTGCTTAATTTTGTCACGCTGTCTGGTACACAAAGAACCGGATTGAATTGGTTCTACTATACTTCACATAAGTCTCTAGTGCAGCTGTGAAATGCAGCCCCCTGGAACACTTACACATAACAATTAGTTCATAGCTAAGTAGTTCCTAGCTATTTAGAGATATTTACAGATAATACACCAATATATAACAACAGATTTTCAGCATTACTAATGGAGCATATGTCTTTGTAGTGTTCAGCGCATGCCATCATTTCTTGACGTGATGTAGAGTGAAGCAAATTGGCTAGTTGATGTTATCTATATTAGTGGGGAGCCTTGGGACAAAACTAATCTGGAATCGTCCACTTGGCCTTTTTTGCCAAATATGCTTGTAAATATGACAACTTTTCCTCTTGTACACACAATGGTAGAAAATGTCTCCTGCTGGTTTCCTGGTTGTCCACCACCTTTCTCGGCTGGATGTGCTAGAGCTACAGAACTTTGTTTAGTGGGGCCTCTGGAGGCAGGGGAACTAGTCAGATCCTGTGGGTCCCTCCTTGTAGGGAGTAGGGTCTTTGACAAGCTGAGGGGCAGAGCCAGATGCCATGAGAGACCGCAGCAAGGACTAATGCAGGGAGTGTGGCAGGAGCCTTGGGCATCTTGAAGCCCTTGAGGGTGGCTAAGGAGCCAGGAAGGGAATTAGAAACCTAGTCAGACCTACTGGCAGCTTCCCTTAGCCTGAGAAGCCTCATGAGAGAGAGTGGAGAGAGATACGGGGCAGGACTGCAGCCGAGGGCTGGGGAGCAGAACAAGCCTGGTGTGTGGCTGGTTGAGGAGCCGAGACCCCAAACAGGACAGAGATCTGGAGCATCGGAAGTGAATATTCTCTATAAGTAGTTTGTTTCTTGGAGTTAAGTTTTCCCTTGAGGCTGATACTGCTTTGATGCCAGTGGAATAAACGAACCCCGTTTTATAACCTTTCTGCAGTCCATGTGCCTAAATCCCACATTACATCTGCCTGCATTTATTGATTGCGGGGCCACTTAATTGGCCTATCGTCTGCTCGTTTTGGTATATAGCATGCAGCTACCCCTGTGTGCACCAAAGACCCCTCAATGTTCTGACTGGATTGCTGCCTTCCATTTCCTTTCCAGCTATTCATTACACAAAGTGCACCTTTTACTAACTGAAACTCAGATCTTTTGTGCATTTTGGGTGAATGATAAATCAATTAGTTGCTTCAGGCTTTATGACAATATAGCACATTGATTTAAAATCTTCAATGTTTAATGATTAAATAAAGTGATTCAGAATCTTATCTATAGGGAATCCTATATAATTAATAAACGTATTTAATAACATTTGAATGTGCCAAAAAGTGCAAGGTTTAGATTGAAAAGACACAAGTTAATATCAAATTACTCTAATATAAAACAAAACCTAGAAATTTCAAAAGTCACAGCCCCCAATGGACAATGCTCTGCACTTTTTATGACGTGACTGTGACTGTTAAAGTTTAATCCAAGTTTGTTCAACAATACCAATATTTTAATTCAAGTTTGTTCAACAATACCAATATTTACTTTTGTATATTTAATTCTTCCTGTGGGAAATATGAAGAGGTTTTACTTTATAAAAGTGTTCTTTTACTTCCCTAGAATATTCATGTTAATTATCTCTGTTGACAGTGGGGGATTCAGTAATGGTAATGCCATTGAATGTCATTGGGAGGAGGTTGGATTTCTCTTGGTGGAGATAGCCATTGCCTGGCACTTACGTGGCATGAATGTTACTTGCCACTTATCAGCCAAAGTCTGAATGTTGTCCAAGTCTTGCTGCATATGGGCACAGACTGCTTCAATCTCTGATGAGTCATGAATGGTTCTGCACATGGTGCAATCATTGGCGAAGATCCCCACTTATGATCTTATGATGGAGGGAAGGTCATTGATGAAGCAGCTGAACGACACTACACTGAGGAACTCCTGCAGTGATGTCCTAGGACTGAGATGAATGACCTCCAACTACCACAAACATTTTCCTTTGTGCTATGTATGACTCAAACAAGTGGAGAGTTTACCCCCTATTCCCATTGGCTTCAGTTTTGCTGGGGCTCCTTGATGCCACACGCAGTCAAATGCTTTCTTGATCTCAAGGGCAGTCACTCTCACCTCACCTCTGTCATTCAGTTCTTTAATCCATGTTTGGACCAAGGCTATAATGAGGTCAGGAGCTGAGTGCCCAGGAGGAATCCAAACTAAGCGTCAAAGAGCAGGTTATTACTGAGTAAGTGTGGCTTGATAGCACTGTCAATGACACCTTCCATCACATTGCTGATCAAGAGTAGACTGATAGTGGCAATTGGCCAGGCTGGATTTGACCTGCTTTTTGTGGAGAGGACACACCTGGGCAATTTTCCACATTGCCAGGTAGATGCCAGTGTTGTAGCTGTACTGGAACAGCTTGGTTAGGGGGCGTGGCTAGTTCAGAAGCCTTCAGTACTATTGCTGGAATGTTGTCAGGGGGCATTGTTTTTGCATAATCAAGTACCTTCTGCTGTTTCTTGATATAACGTGGAGTGAACAGAATTGGCTGAAGACTGGCAACAATGATGATGGGAACCTCAGGAGGAGGCCGAGATGGATCATCCATCTGGCACTTCTGATTGAAGATGGTTGCATATACTTCAGCCTTGACTTTTGCACTGATGTGCTGGGCTCCTCCATCATTGAGGATGAGGATATTTGTGAGCCTCCTCCTCCAGTTAGTTGTTTAATTGTCCACCACCATAAATACTGCCATTTTAAGAACCAAAATTAAAACAAATGCTTATTAATCCTAGCTCTGAAGAAGGGTCATACGGACTCGAAACGTCAACTCTGTTTCTCTCTCCACAGATGCTGTCCGACCTGCTGAGTTTTTCCAGCATTTTCTGTTTTTGTTATTTATTAATCCTAATTAGATATGCATTCAATTTACTTAAATTCCTTACCTAACATAGAAATAGTATAATCATTAAAATATTGATTATTTGGATATTTGTCTCAGTTTGACATCATATAAATATGTTGCTGTCAATATACCATCTTCAAAATTGAGTTCTTTAAAAGGGTTTTGAATGTTTTCCATCCTAAATGTTTGGTTGCTTTAATATTACTTGTTCTGGCTTTCATTAAACAAAATCTACTAGAAGAATACACTTTTTACATTTGATATAAGTATTCACTAGCATTCAACCACCATTTTGTGAGGCTACCATAAACAGAGTAATCCTGCCGATTTTGCTTTTCCCAGAGGTCTTGCTTTCTGCCCTCAAATAAAATAGTCAAAAAAAAACTCAGATGGAAACATGGTTTTTTTCATATGCAATAAATATTCAATTCTGTACCAGAACATGATACACAAGGATTTCTAGATAAGTATAATAAAGCCGACAGGAGAAGAAACTGTAATGAATTTGCCGTTTCTATACTTTCCATGTACATACTGTATCACCTCATGTCATCAATAAGCCACTTCCTGTATGAACTGAATTTGATCAAAGCTTTATTTGGAGAAGAGACAGAGCAGAATATTGCACAGCTTCTGCAGATGTCAAATAGCATATTTCTATCTGAATAACAGAGGAGTTCATCTTTTTGAAGAATGAATCCTTCTGTCCCAATGTCAAGGTCTTGTACATGTTCTTTCTGTTGTGTACAGATGTAGAAAGGAGCAGCGTCTGACGACTACTCTTTAGTGGAACAGAGGTGATTAATAGGACTAAAACTTCTCCCATCTGTTTGCACTTTTCCCAGGTGAGCTGAGCTCCTGGAATTCCTTTCCTTTTCCTTTAATTCATTAATCATTGAAATTTTCAATACAACTACCCACTCCAGTAAAACTCTGAGTACCATTTGTTTTGCATCAAGCACTGTGGCATTGCTTCATATTACTTGCATAGCCTGTTAAAATCTTTTGTTCAGCCAGTCACGGTTCTTAGCTTATAACAATAAAGCTTGCCTGCAGTTTTTGGACAGGACTCAATTCGTCTCGTATTCCAGTTTCTGAATGTATCTGCATTACCATATAGCTCCTCTGCAGCTGTTTTATCTTGTTTTATGCACTGCGCATTCAAAATAATTTGCAGTGTGTGGTTTATCCTACTGTGTGTTTAGTAGCCTTTTTGCATTGGTTAGTTTACCATAGACAATATAATATCTGCCATTTTCCCAAAGTTTCTGCAGGTCTTCTGCCAACATTAAAGCAGACAAGCAGGAAAACCTTTAAGGAATTTCACTTCAACTTTTAACTTAGACAGGGGTTGCTGCAAATAAACAAACATTTTGCTTTGTATCAGTTAAATAATATTTATCATATGGTATGGTGCAAGTGAGCACCAAACATTACTTCCCTGTACCCTGTCAGACGTTAAAGTCAAAACCATTTACTAATCTAAGGCATTTTAGCACAGAAGCTGAGAACTTCATGGATTCATTATAAGAGTCAATTGCTAATTTTCTTTAGTTTAGACGTAAACAAGTTAAAGATTGGAAAAGTTATACTGATATTAAAAAAAAGGAATGTTATATTGTATTGTTCCAGTACGATTTGGGAGCTGTACGCGTACCTCTCCATCCAAACATGCTGAGAGGAATGCACCCTTATTAACAGGCCTGAATCTACCCACAGTTCTGGGTTCAGGTCATATGCTTGCTCATAACTTGCTGATAAGAATAACTCAGAATGGGGCTGTGCCCCAAGACAGGGTTGCAGCAGATCATTCTTGCACAATTGAGAGGACTGCAGTCTCAGTAATGGCCACTAACTTCGGAACCCTTTGGCTGCTGTCCAGAACAAGCAACTAGAAGGCCTCCAGTCCCAACGATACCACCTACTGGCCCAGACACTGGTGGACCTGAAAGAGCAGTTCTGGTCCCACAGGAAAGTCAAAAAAGTTGAAACATGCTTACCTTTTTAGGTTTCTCCTGGCCCGGACACTGGTAGACTAAACAGACTCTAATCTCAACCTCCTTTGTAATTTCCACTTCTCTTTCCTTTTTAAAACCTACTCAAAACTCATAAATTTGATTATCATCTCAATTGCACTTCCCCACCCACCCTTCCGCATTTCTCCCCAAGATCCCGGATCCAATGCGGTGTGTATTCCATTGGTGAAATGTCCTGGAACATATTTTGCATTTAAGGTGCTATATAAATGCAGGTTGTCATAGAACTAGATGTCACAGCTCAATAGAAATTTTGAAACCTAAATTTCAGCACAAGAAGCTCCATTGAAAAGAACCAATCAGCCAAATCAAGATCAGGCACTCTAATGTCTCCTTCAAAAATTTAATCTTAGAAAATCTACTGGCTCAGGCAGCAAATGTGTTCAAAGTGCTATGTGAAGAACAAAATATCTCCTTTGCTTATCTATTTCATCTATCCTTATCAATAATTGTTATACCATCCAAATGGAAAGTAGCAAATGTTCACGCAGAAAACATCAAAGTAAGACCCTGGCAATTGTAGACCAGGATCCCTTCCTCTCAAATCACATTAAAGGTCATCAAAATTATATTGGATAATATCTGAAAAAAATTGACCCCTACAACCCAGAATGGCTCTATCATAAACAGTGCAAGGAGATGAATTTAAAAGGAGCTGAAGGGTTGTTCCAGAGTTTCCCCAACTCCAGTAAACCATGTTACTTACTGGGAGATTTCCATTACAAGCCTACAGAACATTTTGCTATTGTTGGCCAGCTCTATGTTTATCTATTCTCATGCCGCTTTATAGTATCATTCCCCATCCACACAGTTTGCAATGAAGCTGCTTTGGGATGCTTCCTGTAACTGATGGTATCAGACTGATAGTGCCTGCTCAATGTTAAGACTTGTGCTTTTAAAAAATAACAAAGAAATAAACTGATGAGTGTATTGTTATAGAAAAATGTGGAAGGTTTGAACAAAAACTACTCCAGCTGCATCTTTTTCCTCTTAAAATCTTATATATAGAAACATCCTGCAAATGAAATCAGTTGTTCTCAAGAGTTTCGGAATCAGAGAATTTTATAGTGTAAAATATCCCATTATTCAGAAGCTGAATTCTTGTGATTTATTTGTTGTGCTAAATCATATAAATGACTCACTCAAAAGCTAGCCAGCTCATGATATAGATGCTCAACTTTTAAATGATAACATCTGGGACAGCATTCATAACCTCATCTTAAAAAATGTTGTATTTTTTTGAGTGGTAATAGGAACAAGAGTATGTCATTCAACCCTTCAAGCCTGTTTGGCTGTTCAGTTAAATCATGGCCTTTTCTCCGTTTACCTGGTTTTGCTCCAAATTACTTACCTAACAAAAATCCAATGATGCGTTGCCGACTTGATTGCTTCAATTGATCCTGCATCCATGGCCTTTTGGGAGGGAGTACCACATTTTCACTGCTCTATGTGTGATGAAGTATTTTCTTATCTTAACGTCTAAATGGAATGGTTCTAATTTTAAAATGATGTCACCTTACTTTAAACTACACCACCACAAAAAATCACTTGGAAATATATTGCTATTTCTTCACTGTCACTGGGTGAAAATCCTGGAACCCCCTTCCTAACAGCACTATGGATGTACCTACAGCACATAGACTGTAGCGGTTCAAAAAGGCAGCTCACCACCACCTTTCTCAAGGGCAATTAGGGATGGGCAATAAATGCTGGCATAGCCAGCGATGCCTCGATCCCATAAGTTAATAAAAAAAGGAAATCATTTATCTGCAACTATCCTATCAAATTCACTCATCATTTTGAACATCTCGATTAGATCACCCTCCAAATCTCTATATCCAAAGGAATATAAACTGTGTCTATGCAACCTGTCTTCATAACTTAAACCTTTAAACTCCATTATCATTCTGGTGAATGTACCATCTCCAAGGTGATTGGCAGAAGAAGCAATGGAGACATGAGTTTTTTTTTAAATGGAGCGGTAGTTAGGATCCAGAATGCCCTTCCTGAGAGTGTGGTGGAGGCAGATTCAGTGGAGGCCCTCAAAAGAGAATTAGATAATTACCTGAAGCAAAAAAATTTGCAAGGCTCTGGGGAAAAGGCAGGGGAGTGGGAGGAGGCGACATGAACATGATGTGCTGAATGCTGAATGGCCTCCTTCTGTGCTGTAATCATTCTACAGTTCTATCTGATACCAAGATATGGTGCCCAACACTGAACATACTACTCCAGGTAGGGTATGATCAAGATACTGCGGAACTGAAGCATAACTTTCTCCTCCTAGTACTGCAGTTGCCTTTCATCAGCCTTATTAATTGCTTTTTTTGCACCTGTCCACTTGGTGTTTTAGAGGTTTGTGTAAATCTCTTTGCTGTTTCACAGTTCTACTCTATATAATGGTTCTAAGCCATCCTCAGAAGAAAACAAACAATTCCAAACATATGGCTTGTTTATCACATTCATGAACTAATTTATCAAAATGTAAAACATTGATAGGTAAAGGAGAATATCCGAGTAAATGTAACCTTATTTGTCATAGTCGATAACTTCAGTAGTTTGCAAGACTATTTGATATCATAAAATGAACTTAACACACTTTAAAACACTGTAAAGAAAATCTTTTTCTTGCCCTTTGGCTTAGTACATATGAATATATGAATTAGGAGCAAGAGTAGGCCACTTAGCCCCTCCAGTCCACTCCGCTATTCAATAAGATCATCGTTGATCTGATTGTAACCTCAACTCCACATTCCCACCTACCCCTGATAACCTTTCACCCCCTTGCTTATCAAGAATCTATCTACCTTTGCCTTGAAAATGTTCCAAGAATCTGCTTCAATTATGTTTGAAGAAGAGAGTTCCAAATTACAGTGCAAATCCAGCAGCAATACTGCACTAAGCATGAGCTACTGCCCTGCTCAATGCTATCCATTCTCTAGAAATAACGAAAATGCAAGTGGATTTTCACTTCATGATTATGACCAGAACACAACCACAAAATTTGCTATTTGAATTAGGAAACAACAATTAATACAATAACTCAAAACCTGTATAGTGAATCTTTCAAGAACCAAGTAGCTATGTTTTACACATCACTTTTCTTACATGTGGAGCTTGCCACAGAAATAGAATTCCAAAGTGCAAAGAAAGGATTAACTCAATATGTTGAACTATGGATGTTGAACCATATTTGGCAGTGCAAGACAGTTGGGCAAAGTCTTCAGGTTGTTCAGTGCTCCAGAGTCTTGGGAGCAGGAATAAACCATATGGCCTCTTGAGCCTCCTCTGTTGTTTTTTTAAGATGGAGATACAGGATCTGAAATAGAGGATCAGCCATGATCGTACTGAATGGTGGAGCAGGCTTGAAAGGCCAAATGGCCTACTCCTGCTCCTAGTTTCTGGCCTGAATTTTTCCCGCATCGGACCGGCTTGACGGGAGTGGGCGGGGGCGGTCACGGGTCCAACCACCACCCACGATCGGCTCCGCACTGCCATTTTACACAAGCGGTAGTGTTGAGCGCTACCTGTGAGGGTGGGGGGAGGAGGGACAGTTGGGTCCAGCGCTCTTTTGCGCATGTGTGTGAAATAGCGCTTCAATCTGCCCGAGGCACAGAGCTGCCTCAGGGAAATTGAAGCACTTTTGGAAAAAAAATGAAAACATTAAGAATGTAATGAAACATGTCCCCTCACGTGACTGTGTCACAAGTGATGGGGCATATTTATATTTTCCAAAAAAATGTTTTATTTAATTTGTAAAAGCTTTAGGAAACCTCATCCTGTTGGTGGATGACTCCAGCGGCGCCCACCGAACAAAACACTGCGAGGCAACGCAATGACATCAGGGTGCAGGCCCGACGTCATTTTGCATCATTTTACATGCCGGCGTGTTGGGTCCATTCCCACATGCCAACTGTAAAATCCTGGCCTCTATGTTTCTGTCATAGCTGATCCTCAACTTCATGTCCACATTCTCACTTTATCCCCATACCCCTGATTCCCTTAGAGTTCAAAAATCCATCAATCTCAGTCTTGAATATACAGGATGTGCCGAATAACAATTAGCCTCCAAATGACCACAGGATGTGCCTGATCACAGCCATTAGACTTTGTAGTTTTAAAAGGACAGGCCACATTGGATACAGCTCCGTCTCAGTACCAGAATATGCATTGTGCACTACATGACACAACACTCTTGTCCTCCAACTTACCATGAACAAAGCTATGGAACACAGGCTAAGATGCATAGAAATGCAGACATCTATGAAAACAGTTCAAAATCAATTCACCATTAAAGCTATGATAATTCCAATGATTCATTAGTTATTCCTGCAAATTGACCTTGCAACATTCATGTTCTACAAGAAATATTTCCCTTTAAATTGCAAAATCTCTCTTAAGTACCTTGTTTATATATTTAACAAAACAGTGTAGTATAAGGGTGTTGGCATAGCAAAAGTTAATGTGGGACTGGAGAACAGTACTACCCACATTGTGATGTTGTGGTAATCTGAGGTGCAATACACTCTTAAGAGATTGTGAGCAAATTGACCATGTGACTGTATTACTTAATTGCTATATAGCGCAGGCTACAATGTTAATGAGTAAAACAAAAACAGAATTACCTGGAAAAACTCAGCAGGTCTGGCAGCATCGGCGAAGGAGAGAAGAGTTGACATTTCGAGTCCTCATGACACTTCAACAGAACTGAATGAATCCAATGAGAAGGGTGAAATATAAGCTGGTTTAAGGTGGGGTGGGGTGGGGGGGTGGGTGGTGGTTTGGGTGGGGGGAGAGAAGTGGAGGAGGGTGGTGTGGTTGTAGGGACAAACAAGCAGTGATAGGAGCAGATAATCAAAAGATGTCACAGACAAAAAGAACAAAAGAACACAGAGGCATTGAAGGTGGTGATATTATCTAAACGAATGTGCTAATTAAGAATAGATGGTGGAGCACTCAAGGTATAGCTCTAGTGGGGGTGGGGTGGAAAGGCTAGCAGGGCATAATAGATTAAAAAATAATGGAAATAGGTGGGAAAAGAAAAATCTATATAAATTATTGGAAAAGAAACAAAAGGAAGGGGGAAACAGAAAGGGGGTGGGGATGGAGGAGGGAGTTCAAGATCTAAAGTTGTTGAATTCAATATTCAGTCCGGAAGGCTGTGAAGTGCCTAGTCGGAAGATGAGGTGCTGTTCCTCCAGTTTGCGTTGGGCTTCACTGGAACAATGCAGCAAGCCAAGGACAGACATGTGGGCAAGAGAGCAGGGTGGAGTGTTAAAATGGCAAGCGACAGGGAGGTTTGGGTCTTTCTTGCGGACAGACCACACCTGTTCTGCAAAGCGGTCACCCAGTTTACGTTTGGTCTCTCCAATGTAGAGGAGACCGCATTGGGAGCAACGAATACAGTAGACTAAGTTGGGGGAAATGCAAGTGAAATGCTGCTTCACTTGAAAGGAATGTTTGGGCCCTTGGATGGTGAGGAGAGAGGAAGTGAAGGGGCAGGTGTTACATCTTTTGCGTGGGCATGGGGAAGTGCCATAGGTGGGGGTTGAGGAGTAGGGGGTGATGGAGGAGTGGACCAGGGTGTCCCGGAAGGAACAATCCCTATGGAATGCTGCCGGGGGGCGTGAAGGGAAGATGTGTTTTGTGGTGGCATCATGCTGGAGTTGGCAGAAATGGCGGAGGATGATCCTTTGAATGCGGAGGCTGGTGGGGTGGGCTCAACACCATCCAGGGCAAACATTTACTCCTCCACCACTGATGCGCAATGTCAGCAGTGTTTACTATCTACAAGATGCACTGCAGCAACTCACCAAGGCTCCTTTGTGAAATAATTTTTTAAAAACTTCTCCATCACTCAACCGAAGGAATGACGTTTCGAGATGGTCCCTGTTCCGAAGGCAAATGGGTCAGTTTGCATCTGTATTGACCTGACACAATTAACAAGGCAGAGGCGAGAGACATCCACCTGATATCCTCGGTGAATGACGGCCAAACCAACTTCTCCAAAAGTACGGTGTTTTTGAAGCTCGATTCTTAAAGCAGCTTCTGGCAATTTTCACTAGACAAGAGGTCCAGATTGCTGACTATGTTTATCACCCCATTTGGTAGATTCTCTTTCAACTGCTTGCCCTTCGGCATTACCTTGACACCCGAGATTTTTCAACGCACAACGTTGGCCATCTTACAAGGCTTAGAGGGTGTCATCTGACATATGGATGATGTTTTGGTCCACGGTATGACCACGGTATGAGGAACACAACAGGAGGCTCATGGCTGTCTTAGACGCTTGCAGGAAACAGAGCTGACAATGAATGAGAAATGTGAGTTCTCTAAGAACTCTATTGCTTCTTTGGACATATTGTGAGCAGCAAAGGCATCATGTCAGACCCACACAAAATGAAGGCAACCAGCGAGTTTCCAAATACGTCATCTATTCCAGACCTCCAAAGATTCCTGGGCATGGTGGACCACTTGATGAAATTTCTGCCTAACCTGATGCAGGTCACAGAACCCTTGCAGCATCTTCTCAAAAAGGGCCAGACATGCTGCCAGGATGCGCACCAAGAGCAAACATTCGGTCACATTAAAGACACGCTGCTCTCACTCAATATCCTAGCTCCCAAGACCCATTTCTGTCCACTACAATAGCTTCAGATACCTCTTCCACAGGTCTGGGGCAGTTTTATTCCAGGAGTAACTGGATGGATATCACTGACCAGTGTATTATGCATCTAGAGGACTGTCAAATGCAGAGGGGCGGTATGCTGTTATTGAAAAGGAAGCTCTCACAGTCACATGGGCTTGCAAGAATTTCTCTGACTACATTATTGGCCCACTGTTGAAACAGGTCATAAACCATTGTCTCACTGTTAGACGAAAAGGAACTTGCGAAGATGCCCCTCAGAATTCAGAGATTCCACTTGCGTCGCATGTGCTTCTCTTACGATGTTTTTTCAAGGAAAACATTAAACAACTGCAGACAGACTATCCAGGGCCATTGTCGACCTTCCCACGACACATGGGGCAACAATTTTTCCCCGTTGGGGGGTTGTGCGGGAGCAGGTGAGGGCAGGTGGGCTCCCGATCGGCACCCCCAGTCGAGGGCGCACCGCCATTTTATGTGGGTGGGCCAATTAAGGCCCGCCCAGCCTGATATCCACCAGGAAGTGCTATGCGCTCCCTGTGTGGGCAAGGGGGATTCCCTGAGCCGGGACTGGGCTCTTTTGCGCACGCATGGGAAATAGTGCACAGTTCTCCCTGAGGGAGAAGGGGAAAAAAATTACTGACATGTCCACTCATGTGCCACTATCACATGAGCTGGGACATGTCAATTTCTTTTATTTAAACATTTAATGAAAATTTTAATACCCTCATGAAGCCTCATCCCACTCGTGGATGAGGTTTCATGTTTTTTCAGAGGCTCGCCTGGGCTCCCGGCCTGCCCAACAACCGTAAGGTTGGACGGGCAGGTCCATTAATCATGTTAATTACTTTTTTAATGGCCTTAATAGGCCTTTGACATTTCAGTGAAGGTGTAGCCAAATTGGCTGTGCGCCCGCCGAACTGAAAATCTAACTGAGGCAGGGTGCCATCAGGACACATGCCCGAAGTCACCCCGTGTCATTTTATGTGTCAGCGAATGGGCCCCACCCCCCCACTCGATGAACAGAAGATTCTGCCCCTGATGTCAACCGGGTCAATGAGCTTGAGTCATATTCCCAAATGGTGGAAAAAAACTGCTGGCTACCTCAGGAAAGCTTCAGCAAATAAACCAAAAGCAGTTGCAAGGAGTGTGTCTGCATCTGTCATTATTGTCAACAAGGGTGGTCACTGCAGAGGCCAGCTGGCAACATCTTGAGAATTTATTTTGAACAGCAGAAACACTTCACCGTGATAGATGGTCTTCTAGTATTTAACGAGTTGTTGGTCATCACAGTCTCCCTTTGCCAGAAAATCTCCAATAAATCCACCAAGGCAGCCTGGGCATCGCAAAGTGCAGAGCACGGGCCCAGTCTGCTGTGTGGTGGCTGGGAATATGAAGGGCAATTGGAGAAATGATCTCAAACTGCCAGGTCTATGTGCTGCACAAAACTATCTAGGTGTAGCTCCTTATCCCCACACAGTTCCCTATCAGACAATGGGAAAGGTCAGGAATGGATATATTTGTGTTTAATAGCAGGTTCTTCCTCATTGTGGTTGATGTTTTCTCCTAATGGATCAAGGTGAAGCAGTTAGGTCCTTAAAGGAAGTGTTTGTGAGTCATGGCACCCAAGACCAGGTGGTTCTGATAACAGCCCGCAATTTGCAGATGAAAGCTTCACTCAATTTGCCATCAATAACAGCTTTCAACACCTTACTAGTTCCCCAAGGTAATCACAATATAATGGCGAGACAGAAAGAGTCATCTGCATCATTAAAACCCTTTTCAGCAAAAATGAAAACTTCCCAGCAGCACCATTAACATAAAGATGCAACCCGCTGCAGTGTGGATTGGCCACATCAGAGCTCCTGATGGGCAGAAGACTTCACACTCAGCCCCCAATGCTGCCATAGAAATTAATCCCAGGATTGGTAGTCAAGGACTACTGAAAGGTTCAGGACCAAAAACAGTCCTACAGACAGAGACAGGCTTCTGTCTACAGTAGGAGGTACCGCACTAGAAACCTTCCCCAGTTACACAGAGGTGGTAAGGTTTGGATCAGGGACCTGGAAGGAGGGGTGTCATTGTCTGGAGAGATGATGATCAACCAAGGTCATACCTGATACATACCCTGGAAGACATGATCAGGTGGAATACGGGGAGTTTCCTCCTCATCCCTTGAAGCGAACCTCCTACTATATATTTACACAAATCAGATGGAGGCAACCAAGTGTGAGAAATACAGAATACTACAATTTCAACTTCGAACCAACAAGGTGTGCCCAAAATAACTGAGCCCATCACTTCTCCAAATGTGAGAGTGAGATCCAGAAGAATGGCTAAGCCTCCAGACAGTCTGAATTTATAAAGTCAGAGATTTGGGGGCATGGATCGGCTGGGGGGGTGGGGGGGGGGTGGGGGGGGTGCGCGCGAATGAAGGGTGTCATGTAATGAAAGATTGTGGTAAGTATGTTGGGTAAAGACTTTGGGGGGCGGTATAGACTAAGGGTGTTCAGCATAGCAATGGTTAATGTGGGACGAGAGCATAGTGCTGCTCACATTGTGATATAGAAAGTCACATGACGGTAGACTGTGTGTAGAGAGAGACTGAGAGAATTAGGCAGCAAGATAGTATCTAGATAGGGCTGTACCTTGGAGATATGTATATAGTTGTGTGTTAACAATAAACATTTATGTTCAACCACACAAGCCTCCAGACCTCTTAGTGAGACACCAAACAACCTTACAACAAACAGAGGAGCTCCTTTTAAAGATTTAATTAAATTACTGACTATTTTAGGTTGCTCTATCAAAGTTAGGTCATTAAAATGTTAATCGGAAGGAAAAACATGCTAGCAAGTAAGGTGAATTGAAAAGCAGAATACTGCAGATGCTGGAAATCTGAAACAAAAGCAGAAAATGCTGGAAACACTCAGCGGTTCATGGCAGCATTTGTGGTAAGAAACTGAGTCACCTAATAGGGAGACCAAATGCAGATTGGGTGACCCCTTAGTGGAGCACATCCATTCAGCCCGCAAACATGATGCTGAGCTTCCGGTGGCATTCCATTTTAATTCTCCACCTTGCTCTCATGGTGATATTTCTGTCCTCAGCCTATTGCACTGTTCCAGTGAAGCTCAACGTAAGCTTGAGGAACATCACCTCATCTTTCAATTAGGCACTTTACAGCCTTCAGGACTCTTAAGACCATAATCTCTGTACCCATTTTGTTTCCTTTTCTTTGCATGTTTCAGTTTTTCATTTATTTTTTCCTTACAGTCAGCAGCACACTTGCTCTGGACACATCTTTTATTTCTTTCTTACCCCATCACAGTTCTCTTTGGCCCTGGAAGACTAACTCTTCTGTCATTCAATCTCTCCTGTCTTTTATCCCATCACAGACCTTCCTTTTGTCCTTGTCCCACCCAACCCCTTGTTCAGAAACCATTTCATTTCTAACTTTTCCCAGTTCTGATGAAAGGTCACACACCTGGGCCAGGATCTTCGGGTTGGCGAATGGGGGTGGGCCCCGTGCGCCGATGTGTAAAGTGGCGCGCGGTGATGTCAGGCGTGCATCCCAATGTCACCGCACGTCATTCAGGTCTTCAGTTTGGCGGGCGCACAGTGGAGTCGGCTTTGAGCCAGCCAAACTGTCAAAGGCTTACTAAGGCCATTTGAACACTAATTAAGGTTATTAACTGAGCTGCCCGTCCAAGGTTGTGGGGCGGGCGAAGAGCCCAGGCGGCCTTCGCATTTATCATAAAACCTCATCCACAGGTGGGATGAGGTTTCATGAAGGGTTTATAAATTAAATAGATTTCTTTATTAAAGTTCATTGACATGTCCCAGCTCATGTGACACTGTCGCATGAGGGCACGTGTCTTTAAAAAAAATTTTCTTTATTAAAAATGTTAAAAATCACACTAATCTCCCTGAGGCAGCTCTGTGCCTCAGGGAGATTTTTGTGCTCAGGCCCCAAATCAGCCTACTCCCCCCTGCCCGCACAGGGAGTGCTGAGTACTTCTGGGTGCGCGTCACGCTGGGTGGGCCTTAATTGGCCTGCCCACGCGAAATAGCGGCACGCAGCCAATCACGGGCAGTGATCGGCTACATGTCCTCTCCCGCCCAACCCCCCTGATGAGGAGAAAATTCTCCCCCTGAAGCATTAACTCTGTTTTTCTCCCGTGGCGCTACCATGACCTAGAAAGTAAGGTAATGCCCTAGAGTGGCGTAAATGTATGCAAAAGGGGAGGGAGACAGAAAGCAGGAAACTACAAGCCAGTTAACTTCACATCTGTCATCGGGAAAATGTTAGAAGTTATTATTAAAGGCACTGAGATAAATTCAAGATAATCAGGTGTAGTCCACAGGGTTTTGTGAGAGGCAAATCATGTTTAGCCAATTTATTGGAGTTCTTTGAAGTTATAACATGTGCTGTGGATACCGTACATCCAGTTAGACCCCCTAAAAGTGATGTGGTGCTGCCTGCGAAGCCTGGTGCTGATGATCACGAGTGCTGCCCGAAGCAAGGTAGGCAAACAAACCTCGAAGTCCCAAGTGAAGTGCAGCTCACCAGAGGCATGCTGCTTATGTTCAGTTACGAAACAAGTCGCCGTGCAATCACACCGACATGCCCGGACGATCCAGCATGGGGGGATGATTCCGACAGGCAGGCAAAATGATGAGTTGCAAATGCATTGAAATTATGTTCCCAACGTTGGATGGTGGGAAAGGCCACTGACTGGCAGAGCGGACGATCGCAAACTGGTTTCATGATGGCATAAAATCGATTTTTGGCCTTCTGGCCATGACACCCGACGCCAACAGGGACAGAAAATTCCAGCCAGAGTCTTTGAATATCTTTAAAGCAGAGGTAGATAGATCCCTGATAAGCAAGGGGTGAAAGGTCATTGGGGGTGGCACGAATGTGGAGTTAAGGTTAAAATCAGATCAGCCATGTTCTTATTGAATGGCAGAGCAGGCTCAAGGGGCCAAGTGGCCTACTCCTGCTCCTAATTTTTATGTTCATATGTATGTATGCCTAAATTCTTTGCCTAAAAACAATGAATTTGGTAAGTCTATCTCACCTTCATAAAGGGAATGACAATTTACAAGAACATGTAATTTAATCGCCAAAATGGTTTTTAAAATCCAGTGATGCAAAAAGTGAAAAATAATGGTCTATTACTCATCATGTACAAGTTGCAGACAGTGCTTCCCAAACCAGTAGTTTAACTACTGATTTATTCTTCTCATTTAATAATAGCAAATAGGATAACAATACTGCAGTGAATGGAAAGCTCATTACCTCACTCTTGGATAATGTAGGTTTTGATTAAGTGACATACTAATCTCAGGGGAGTCTAGGCTAAAGGGTTAGGACAACAGCTAACATTTTTACTGTAGATACAGTACCACATTTCAAACACTGTCAGTTTCTAACACTGAGTGGCACATTCTTCCTCAAGCAGTTTTTTCCCAACATCAACATACAACACAGCAAATTTTACACTTGAATAACTTTGCATTAATCCTACCAACAAAAGGGGAGATTTCTCTATGTTTTCTATAAATTGCAATGTTATTATGCACAACATGTTTGTGAAGACTTTCTCTTCATTGGCTGCTGTGAAATCATAAAGAGGGTATGTTTATGCTTTCACTGGCAGCATTGAAGAGAAAATCTTCAAAATGCTTTTATAATGTTGCTACTATGCACAGTGAACCAGAGGAATTCTCATCCCATGCTTGCTTTGCAGTTCATGCCAATGTTTTAAGCCTCAACCATCCTTGGTTGATAAAGGACTGTACTTGGGCAGTATCCTTTTAACTCCAGACAGGGATTTGAATTCAGCCACGAATGATTGGGTATAAGTTTTACTTTTCTGTTGGCTGTCCTCCAACATGTTGCTAGAATTACTGAGACATCGGCCTTAGGGGTGGCAGTGGCATCATGGAGCTTAAGCCCACTGTTTTGTCTCAGGATGATAGCACTTATCCTCCCATAACTGCCACTCTGCCAGTGCCCTTGCTGCTTGCATTTCATGTGGCAGCATGGCTTTCGTTATATGCAGCACACTGAAATCATGAGCCATGTGATAATGTCAACTTTTTTCTTCTCCGCCGATGCTGCCAGACCTGCTGAGTTTTTCCAGGTAATTCTGTTTTTGTTTTTTATTTAAGCAGATGGCACACCTGACTCCTACAGAAAGAAGGCATCATGACTGCTGACAGGATGCTAGGCGTTGAACTGCATGATATACTGCATATACTACACACTAGCTGGATGGTCAGGGAGTGAAATCCCATCCTGTTGTAGTACATCTCAGAGCTGACATGTGGCACATGCAAAGTTGACATGGGGTTGCCTGTAATCCTCAGAAGTGGCATGCCTGCTCCTCTAGCTTCTCTCTGGCAGAACAGAATGAAACTTATTCAGCTGTTTTGAAATATGGAGCCTTAGTGACCTTTCTAATGCAATAGTGGATGGCAAGCTCTGAGATGTTGCAAATATTGTCTGCTCTAGCCTTTTTGAAGCTGGAATGCATTAAAGTTCATGGTCATGGTTACCTTCAGGGGTACTAGCAATACTAACCTTGCCCTACCCTAAGGCTGCATGTGGCTTCAACAGTTGGCATATTTCAATTCCTTAATGAAGTGGAGCTGTCTGACACACTGCCCCTTGCACAGGTTCAGGTAAAAGTATTGTTTCCTGATCACCGAGTGGATATGGCTTCCTGCTGAGAGTCCTTATCTTCCTCCTCCTCCCTCTTCCAGCAGCTCAATTTGCTCTACATTGCCTCTACTCGTTCTCTCTGTCACGCTGTATTTCAAGTGGGGTGAGAACTACTGCACTCACAGATGGAACAACTAGCTTGTGCAGAATGAAAGCAAAGTCCTTCATCACATGCCACATCACTCCCTACAGACTGTAACAATTTTAAACAACCCTGGAAAGCATCAAACACTTCTACAATCACCAAAATACAGTCGAAATCAATTAGTGACTAGCCTGAAAGTAGTTGATGGTCCCTTTAAATAGCATTGATGTGTGGATCCTGCTTGCTGCTGAACCTGTGTTCAGTTGTGCAAGGTTAACAGAGGCCATTAGCTGAAGATCTGAGCTACAAAATGGCAGTGTTGCTGTCAAGTCCGCATTATATGCTGACAGGCATCATGATCCCCCAGCTCTGCATACTTCCAGTGAACGCTAATACCCTCATCAAAATGGAGACGGTGTGGCTGGCACTACAAGGATGCATGCATGTCTTGGGTGCCATTTTGGAGGTAAAATGGCACTCTTAGTGCACTCTACTGACCTCAATTTCATGACCTCTGAGAATTTAGTCTCCAGACAGTAGAAAATTAAATACGTAAACAAGACCAAAAGCTGTAAGCTACAAATAAACAAATAAATTTAAGTATCAACAATACTGCTTCAAGATATCCAAACCCAAAAGGAATGACTAAACCAGTATTCTTTCTTCCCCACACCTTGCCCAACACCCATTGTCAATTGTAACAGCTCCCCCGCTCTGATCCTATCCTCGCCCACACTACTCCGCACCGCCCCAGCCCCCCACTCCCCTACCCTGCCACCATGTCCTGCACACCTCAACTCAGAATAAGACCATAGTAAACTCCTAAAGGGCATGAGTGAGCCAGACAGAATTTTATATCAATTATTCATGGTCATCATTACTGACTTTTATTCTAGGTTTTATTTAATTTATTCAACTTAAATTCCTAGTTGTTAAGGTGTGATTAGAACTCAGGGCTGGGATTTTCAATTGTCCCTGGGGGCGAGAACAAGAGCAGGCATGCTTTGAAAATAGCAATCCTGAATGGCGCATCAGTACCCTGATGGCTCCATGACATACTGGGGCTGCTAGTCCAATTTGGGAATCTATATTTGAAGGTTTTGATGTGGCACAGTATCAGGGCTTGGAAATTATCCAGGCATTGGGTTTGATTGAAAATCAAGCCCTAAGATAAAAGCAAAATACTGTGGATGCTGGATATCTGAAACAAAAACAAAAATGGTTGGAAAAACTCAGCAGGTTTGACAGCATCTGTGGAGAGAAAGACAGAGTCCGTGTGACTCTTCTTCAGAACTAAAGAGAAGTAAAAATGTGGTGAAATATATACTGTTTAAGATGGGCAGGACAGGTGGAGCTGGATAAAAGGCCAGTGATAGGTGGAGGCAAAGGAGAGATTTTAAAAGATGTCATAAATAAAAGGTCGAAGGGGTGTTGATGGTGGTGATACTGGCTAAAGGAGGTGCTGATAATCTTTTAAATGAAAACCAAATCAACAAAATTGGGATAAATCAGGCACAGCCCCTAATTCAGGTCAGCTGTAAAACCAAGAACAAAGTTTTAAAGGAAACTTACAAACTTTAAATCAAAATGTGATTAAAGGGGTCAACAAAACACCCCAGTCCCCGCGGTGCCCACCGAGCACGGAAGGCCTCGAGAGTGCCAGCAGACACCGCGTGCTCCTTCTCCAGGGACATCCGGCAGCGAACGTAGCCGCGGAAGAGGGACAAACAATCGGGCGGGACTCCCCCGTCGATCGCCCGCTGCCTGGACCTGTTAATGGCCAACTTGGCCAGGCCCAGGAGCAGGTTCACGAGGAGGTCCTCCTCCTTCCCGACCCCCTTCCGCACCGGGTGCCCATAGATCAGGAGCGTGGGGCTGAAGTGCAAACAAAACATCAATAAAAGGTTTTTCAAATAACTAAAAAGGGAGTGCAGCCTACAACACCCTATGTATACATGGTCCACGGACTCCACAAGACCGCAAAAAGGGCACGTGTCCTGAGAGTCCGCGAACCAATGCATCCTCTTATTATAAGGGACTGCTGCATGCAACACCCTCCAACCCAGGTCTCCGATAGAAAGGGGGAGGACACCTCCGTAGAGGGCCTCCCATCGGGGGCCTCCGCCGCCGGACGGCAACAAGGCACGCCAGGGCGTGTCCGGTCGACGGACAAGGGCGAGAAAATGGAAGGTGTGCAGCAGCAGTCCGTACAAAAAGCTCCTCTTTGCCGTGCCAAAAGGCACAGAGGGCATGTCCCCGAGGCGGCTCATATTGCGGGGCACCAGCACCCGAGGGAGGGTTCGGGGCTTGGGGCCAATGTGGAATTCCGTCCGAACAGGGGAACGCTCAGACGGAAGACCACCGCGCACCTGGGCCGCCTCAAGACCCAAAATAACGTCGGGTCCGAGCACGACCGTTCTCAGGTCTTGGATGGCATCGGCTGCGACCTGGACACTCACAGACGCGCGTCGCGCCAACTCCTGCGGGAGCATCCAGCCCAGTCCTCCGCCACCCAGCACGTCCCCGATCCTGGTCACCCCTGCGGCCACAGCCCTCCTCTCCGCCAACCACTGAAAAGGACGGAGGGGCGGAAGGAGGTGCTGATGGTGACATTAAGAGTAGAAAGCAGAATGAGCAAGTGACAGATGGCCCTAGTGGGGGTGGGGTGGGGGGAGGGGATGGTTTGGAAGAAAAGATCGAAATAGGCTAAAAAGTGTGGATAAAACAATGAATGGAAATACATTTTAAAAATAATAATAATAGAAACAGGTGGGCAAACAATATATATGTATAAAAATTTAAAAATAAATATTTGAAAAAAGGGATCAAAAAGGGATGAGGATGGAGGAGACAGTTCATGATCTGAAGTTGTTGAACTCAATATTCAGTCCAGAAGGCTATAAAGTGCCTGATCGGAAGATGAGGTGCTGTTCCTCCAGTTTGCATTGAGCTTCACTGGAACATTGCAGCAGGCTAAGGACGGACATGTGGGCATGAGTGCAGGGTGGTGTGTTGAAATGGCAAGTGACAGGAAAGTCTGGGTCATGCTGGCGGACAGACCTAAGGTGTTCCTTAGCGATCACTCAGTCTGCTTTTTGTCTCTCCAATGTAGAGGAGGCTACATTGGGAGTAGTGAATGCAGTAGAACAAATTGAGAGAAATGCTTCACTTGAAAGGAGTGTTTGGATCCTTGGGCAGTGAGGAGGGGGGAAGTAAAGGGGAAGGGGTTACACCTTCTGCGATTGAATGGAAAGGTGCTGTAGGAGGGGGTTGAGCTGTTGGAGGTGATAGGAGTGGACCAGGGTGTCCCGGAGGGAACGGTCCCTATGGAATGCCAACGGGGGGCAGTGAAGGGAAGATGTGTTTGGTGGTGGCATCATGCTGGAGTTGGCAGAAATGGCGGAGGATGATCCTTTGACTGTAGAGGCTGGTGGGGTGAAAAGTGAGTACAAGGGGGACCCTATCATGGTTCTGGAAGGGAGAGGAAGGTGTGAGGGCAGAGGTGTGGGAGATGGGTCAGACACAGTTCCTCGGTTAAGGAGGAAGGAAGACATGTCAGAAGCTCTGTTTTGGAAAGTGATATCAAAGGAACAGATGCAATGGAGGCAAAGGAACTGAGAGAATGAGATGGTGCCCTTACAGGAATCGGGGTGTGAGGAGTTGTAGTCGAGGTAGCTGTGGGAGTTGGTGGGCTTGTAATGAATATTGGTGGACAATCTATCACCAGAAATTGAGGCAGAGAGGTCAAGGAAGGGAAGGGAAGGGAAGTGTCAATGATGGAGGGGTGGAAATTGGAAGCAAAATTAATAAATTTTTCCAGGTCCAGACGAGAGCATGAAGCGGACCCGAAACAATCATCGATGTACCGGAGAAAGAGTTGTGGAAGGGGGCCGGAGTAGGACTGGAACAAAGAATGTTCCACATACCCCGTAAAGAGACAGGCATAACTGGGGCCCATGTGGGTACCCATAGCCATACCTTTTATTTGGAGGAAATGAGACGAGTTTAAGGAGGAATTGTTCAGTGAGAGAGCACGTTCAGCCAGACGGAGAGTGGTGATGGATGGTGATGCCGTGGGGCAGAAACAGGCTGACACGATCAGTCTACCGGGACAGTCCTGTTCAAGGAAGAAGTGGAGGGCCCTCAGGCCATCCTGGTGGGGGATGGAGGTGTAGGGGATTGGATGTCCATGGTGAAGAGGAGGCAGTCGGGGCCAAGGAACTGGAAATTGTTGATATGATGTAGGGTATTAGGGGAATCGCAGATGTAGGTGGGAAGAGACTGGACAAAGGGAGAGAAAGAGAGACAGGAGTCAAGACAGGAACAAGTGAGTTCCGTGGGGCAGAAACAGGCTGACACGATCGGTCTACCGGGACAGTCCTGTTTGTGGATTTTGGGTAGGAGGTAGAAGCGGGCTGTCCGAGGTTGGGAGACCATGAGGTTGGAAGCTGTGGGGGGAAGATCTCCAGAGCAGATGAGGTCAGTGACAGTCCTGGAAACAATGGCTTGATATTCAGTGGTGGGGTCATGGTCCAGGGGGAGGTAGGAGGAAGTGTCTGCGAGTTGGCACTCAGCCTCTGCGAGGCAGAGGTCAGTACGCCAGACAACAACAGCACCACCCTTGTCGACAGATTTGATAACAAAGTCAGGATTGGACCTGACAGAATGGATTGCGGCAAGTTCAGAAAGAGACAGGTTAGAGTGGGTGAGAGGAGCAGAGAAATTGAGATGGCCGATGTCACACTGACTGTTCTCAATGAAAAGATCAAGAGCAGGTAAGAGGCCAGAGGGAGGGGTCCAGGTGGAGGGAGAATACTGGAGGCGGGTGAAAGGATCCATTGAATGAGGGTAGGACTCCTGCCCAAAGAAGTGAACAGAAGGCGGCGGAAGAAAAGTTCAGCATCGTGCTGAGCCTGGAATTCATTGAGGAGAGGGCGTAAGGGTATGAAACCGAGTCCTTTGCTGAGTACCGAACATTCAGCATTCGAGAGGGGAATGTCGGGGCTATGGTGAATACACGGCCAGGGCTGGGATTAGAAGATGGGATGGGGTCAGAGGGTTGGGAAGGGGTGGAGGGTCCTGGACGGGCGTTGGTATCAATGAGTTGTTGAAAATCAAGCCCATGTCTCTGGATCAGTAGTCCAGGCCTCTGGATTACCAGTCCAGTAATATAATTACTATGCTACCATACCCCTAATAGACTTTGTTGTCTTAGAATGACACAGCTCCATTTCAGAAGAACAATGGCTGGAATTTTCCACCAGGCCCAGTGAGCCATTGAAATCTCCTTTCACATCAATGGGACCAGAAGATCCCAATGGCGTGAGGGGCTGGAAAATTCCGGCCAATGTATTGTGCATTACATGGTACTGTATAATATTCTGTTCTTTATAAAATACATCATCTGAGCTAATGTGAACAATTCTGCAGAAACTGGTATTTTTAAAAGTACAATTTAGTTCAGGTTCTTAATTTCTTAAATCACTTTCTTTCTCTTGGTTTTCTGTTTCAATTGTTTACATTTTCTTTACTTTTTTTCTCTGTATAAATGTTCTCTCCATTTATCTTCATTTTATCATTTTCCTTTTTCTGTAACTTATGCTGACTCTTTAGATTATTTCTAATTTCTATTTTATTGTTTTTTACATCTTTTCTTTTCTCTTTTTATTTGCTTTCCTTTCTCTCCTTTTCTTTTATACTTTACTGTCACCATTACATCCTGGATCTTTGCTTCCTCATATGCTGATCTGCCCCTTCTCAGCATTTTACTTCACATTTCCTAGGATTTTGTGCCTTCTGAAGTCCAGCCTCCCATTGCTTATCCCTAATAAATATGGACCTAAAGGAATAGCGAATTAGAGTTCTGATATATTGTAAAATAGTACTTTACTGCAATTATAACAGGAGAATAGTCATATATGTATTCATCTATCTGATTTTTATTTCTTAAAAACTATTTAGTACTGCAACTAAAATGATTAATTTTCTAGAGACCAAGAGAGTCATGGAGTGAATTATGTTTTAACAGTACAACCAAGACTCAGCAGTGGGGCTATTTATAAAAACCCAAAGTATTGACAAATATTTATTTTTTGAGACCTTCTGCAAACTTAACCTTTTGGGAATTGTAATAAAATGTTATCTCTAGAATTAAAAAATGCAACAAGATTACACAATTTCAACTTAATCCAATGTAATGCCACATCATAATTTTCAGTGTTAGTGACCTACCATCTCACAGAAGGCTTACAATTGAGATGTCTACTTTGGCAACTGAAAAAGTCTTTGAGTTACATACACAACATAAATTGTTTCAACCATCCTCATGGCGTGATAGCAACACCGGACTGAATTCTGTTCCTATTTGCAGACTGACATAAAGTGCTTCCAGTTTAAGCAAGTGCAGTGGGGATCTGCCATTCAAAATGTTTTCTGAGGCTTTCTTGTGATCAAGCTTTTGCTTGTCAAGTCAGCATCAAATTTTATGTTAAATATGTGCTTTTTGACTGTTCAGGAGGATAGTGTGAGTTTCATTAAAATCCACTTCCATTTACATTTGGGATTCAAAACTTGAAACTGAAACAGAAATTATTTCTGAAAGAGGCTGGAATTTAAGGTTTTGCTCATGCAGAGAACCAGAAAATAATTGTTATACAAATATTATTTATAAATCAGAACATATACTCTTCTGGGGAACTGTATTACTTTCATAAATCAAATTGTCTAATATACCAAAAGTTACTTTCATGTATTGAAACTATCTTTGAGAAATTTCGCTAATTGTATTACCTGTACTATCTTCTGACAGGATTTTACCTAAAGCTCATTATCTATTGTATAAAAGACATTTCAGTCTTTTCAAAATGCCATTTGTGCTTCTGCATTTTTACTTTGCCTGTATAACAGGACTAAGATGAAGAAAGTGGTGGCAACACGGGTGACATAAAACTTTCCATCAGCTCAAAAATGTGCTTGTAACTTACAACAAAAAATTGTAATAATATTGCATTGTGTTAGCTGGACCTACTTCACATGAGCTCCAGTTTTATAACTCTATTCAGCACAGTGAAACTAAAGAAACGATGATCAACAAAGTTTCCAAATTAATGCTTAAGTATCTTGTACCAAGTTCTTATCTTTGCTGTTTAAATACCTTAACCTGATTTGATGTGGATGCTAAGTGCAGCACTAAATGCAATCTATATCCTTATATTGATGAAGTAATAGAGCCATCCAGATGAGCTGTTCAGGTTCTGTACATTCCTCTGTTCCTAAGTATGCTATTTAGCTTTGGTCTACATATGTTGCTTTATTATAGCTTTCACTTTCCTCTATAATTGAAATACCTGTTAGATAGACAGAATGCCATGCCTTTCTTCTATTGCAAAGTAACTTGCAGAGGAATTGTCATCCCAATAAATTATGAGTTTGTGTAAGCTCAGGGAGCCGTTTTGAAACCAGGCTGATTGTTCAACCAGGCAGATGTAAATATATTTTGCAATTGGTAAATTTACAATCTTTGTGCATTGTGCATTTTAATACATCTGTTTTATCCTTTCCTTCTGGCAATAATAAAATGTTGTTTTTCCTGCATAGCTCCTTTTGCTCTTCTCAGTATTTATTTTCATATTTCAGCAATGACTTATTTACATTAAGGCTGAATACATGAAGGATTAGCAGTGGATATACTTCTCTGACATAAAGTGATTGTACTGAGGCAAATGAAAATTTTTTCATATAATTTTATTATTGAACTCATCCTTCTTTTAAAAAACATAATTGAACTTAGATATTTATTTTTCATTTTGAATTTATTTTTGTTCCCACCTCCCATCTTAGTTATGTTCTCCAATATTAATTTCTTTCCCTAGGTGAAGAGGCAGGCATAAATCTTGCTCTTAGGATCTGACCAAAGTTGCTCTGTTACAAGACTCTTAGGGCAGAATTCTGTGGAACCTGCTGGAACTGGCAAGATGGCAAGTTTGCACAGAGAATTGCATGCGAGGCCCCATGTCGTGGCGGGAAAACTTTAAGCAATTAAGTCCAGGGTGGCAAGGTAACAAAACTGGAAACTTGCCTGTGAGCAGCGCAAAGTTCATTGACATGCTTAATTGTCCACTTGCATATATTTTAATTGCATTTTGACATGATTTAATCCTGCCTCCCAATTTACTGAAACTCACACATGTCTCTTGTGCCTTCAGTAATCCACCCAGTGAAAGCTGGCAACTGTGGCTTCCTTGACTCACTGTGAGAGTCCTTAGGAGACTGAGTCACAAGGCACTGGGTGATCTTGGAGATGTTTTTTCTGTGAAAAAACTTGCTTTAGGGGGTGAAATATCAGACAGGAGGTTCAGAACCCAGAAATAGTGGATCCAAAATTTAAAGGAGTAGCACACAGCTGAGGAGCTGAGGGGCCATACATTAAAGTTGCATCAAAGATCTGAGTCTCTAAGGGAAGGACACTTAGGAGGCTGCCTGCAAGAAAGGAGAGAGGTCGTGACAACATGGGAATCATCTACCATGTCCTTCTACATCCTTGAGGGCTGCAGAGGATGCGCCAAGTGGACTGTGACATCTCAGACCTCAGTTGAACAAACTTATGTCACCGAATGATCTTGTGTCACGATGGAGGTATTTTCTTCATGGACTTTGGAATATATTTTTGTGCTGGAGCAACAGAAATTCAGATGCTGGCGATTTAAACTACAGATCTTTCTCAAAAAGCCTGTAAGAGGATTTCCAGCATTAACACAGGGTTGGGTGCCCTTTAAATATGGCACCAGCTTCTATATGGCCATTATGTAATTATGGGCTTCCCGATGTCAGAACCACCCCTGACATATAATCCAGCGACAAACCCCCATAACCTGCATTCATGAGCGTGCTACCACATGATCAGGTTCCATGGACACATGCCAGATCCAAAACGACTTCTGGGCCCACTGATGAATGCCGCGATGGTAGGACCAAATCTGGCCCTTAGTATAATTCCTGCCTGAGAACACCAAGTATCACCAAGCGTATGTTGAAAGGCAGTACTAGATATGTGTACTTTCAATGAGAAATGTTTTTTGAGGCACCCAAATAAAAACAGCTCTTTGGAACTTTTGCTGACTTATATTGAACATCCAGTTTATAGTTTTAGCCTCATAAAGGTTGCATTTGCTTTACATCAGACCATCCAACTCAAATGCCACCATTTAGCACTACAGAAAGCAGCTCTTGATCACTTCATGCACCAGAAGGCAGTCAATTTACTGCCTGGCTTTTATGAGAGTTATTCAAGGACAAATAGCACAGAAGTATTGAGGAGGGTTTGGCTTCCAAGCTTAGCCAAGAGCTTGTATGCAAGGCCATATCCAGGCATTTACTCTCCAGAGTGCAGCTTCCAAGTAATGTTGTC
Organism: Carcharodon carcharias; assembly: GCF_017639515.1. Classification (NCBI taxonomy): domain Eukaryota; kingdom Metazoa; phylum Chordata; class Chondrichthyes; order Lamniformes; family Lamnidae; genus Carcharodon; species Carcharodon carcharias. Next base: position 32,986,948 of record NC_054494.1, read on the forward strand.
AAAAATTTTGGGAGCTAAATTGCTCCCCATCTTTGAGAAGCTGAAGATGTTCAAATTATTAGAGAAAGCTTATGAGAGTTGCGTAAAAGGTACAAAAAAGATTCAATAAAATGATACTGGGAAGTTATAAGGAAAGGCACAAAAAACTGAGGGTTCTCTCATTTGATCAGAGAAGGCAAGGGAAACATAAGGGAATAGAAATTAATCACAGGAAATAACGCAAAATGGGTGGTTACATAAGAACATAAGAAACAGGAGCAGCAGTAGACCATACGGCCCATCGATCCTGCTCCGCCATTCAGTACAATCAGGCTAATCTTCTGCCTCAACTCTGCTTTCCCAGCTACTCCCCATATCACTTAATTCCCTGAGAGATTAGATGCTTACCTATCCCAGCTTTGAACATATTTAATGATGGAACATCCATAACCTTCTGGGTGAAATGTTGCAGTCCAACTACTGTGTGGCAGCGGCACCCTCCTGGGCCTTATGAGGTCACAGGAAGAGGAGATTTGGATGGACCTGACATTCCTTGAGTCACCTGGATGGATGGCCCCAGGGGGACACCTGCTGATCCTCCTCTTATGGGTGCCCAAGGGCCCCAGGCTGACTCCTTGAGGATAAGGGGTATCTGGAGTGAGATTGAGCTTCCCACATTCCTCTTGCGCACACACTGTTGGAGGCCAATGGTGGCATCAGGGAATTGGCAAGCCTTCTGGTGTAGGCCCACCCATGGTCTTGAGGTGAGGGCAGGAATGTTTCTGCAAATTCTCCCTCAATGCACAATGGTGGCCTCATAGGTCTCAACTAGATGAGTCTTTCAGGTAGCATTGCATTTGTGGGAGATGACCATACTTGTCCTTTTATGTGTTGCATGACGCAGACTGACAAAGATTCTTGCTGAGCTGCCACACTGATCATTGCGGATGTCATGTGCCGCTGTGGTGCCACATTAAAGTAGATGAATGGTCTGGCCATCGTATGGATGCTTTTATTTTTCGGTTATCTATTCATTCACGAGATGTGCACATCGTTGCCTAGGTTAGCATCTGATGCCCATCCCTAATTGGCCTTGATAAGGTGGTGGTGTACTTTCATGAGCCACTGCTGTCCATGTGGTGCCCATCTGGGGAGACGGTGGTGTGGTGGTAATGTCACTGGACTAGTAATCCAGAGGCCCATTGCAGCTGGTGGAATTTAAATTCAATAAATAAAATCTGGAATTAATCATTAATCTCTGTGATGGTAACCACAAAACTATCATCGATTGTCGTTAAAAACACATCTGGTTCACTAATGTCCTTTAGGGAAAGAAATCTGCCATCCTTACCTCGTCTGGCCTACATGTAACTCCAAACTAAAAGCAATGTGGTTGAATCATAACTGCCCTCTGCAACGGCAGAGCCACTCAGTTCAAGGGCAATTTAGGTGGGCAACAAATGCCTATATCCCATTAAAGAATGAAAAAAAAGTATAGGTACACCCACAGTGCATTTAGGAAGGTAGCTCCAGAAGTTTGACACAACAACAGCGTTTTTGCTCAAAATCTCGATGGTGTGTGGCTTAGAGGGGAACCTTTAGGTGGTGGTGTCCCCATGCATCAGCTGCCCTTGCCCTTCTAGTCGGTTGAGGTCAAGGGTTTGGAAGGTGCTGTCGAAGGAGGTTTGGTAAGTTGCAGCAGAGCAGATGGTGCACACTGTTACTGCTGTGCGTTGGTGGTGCAGGGAGTGAATGTTGAACATGGTGAATGGGATGCTGAACAAATGGGCTGCTTTGTCCTGAATGGTGTCGCAGTCCTTGAGTGCAGATGGAGTATTCTATCACACTCCTGACTTGTGCCATGTACATGGTGGACAAGTTTTGGGGAGTCTGGACATGAGAAACTTGCCACAAAATTCCCAACCTCTGCCCTCTCTTGTAGCCACAGTGTTTATTATTGCTAGGATCTGTTCAACGGTCAATGGTTTTGTGTACTGTGACATGTTGTAAATCTCTGTTGGCACGTTTAGGGTTACCAGTCCAAGCTTTAGGTTTACTCCAGCTGAGAGGAGTTCTTTTGCATATTGTCTATGATCTGGAATTCCAGATCTTCATTCTTGCAATTGCATTGAGATTTCAGATTTATTTGTCTTCCTGGTATGAGTATTGTGCTATCATATAGCCATAACCTTACTTTTGAGGGCTGCATTTTTGGATCACTATGTTGAGCCACTTCACACAGGTCTGTGAAGGTCATGATGTTGCATGACCCACCAGTGTCCATCTTACACGTTATGTTCACTTGATGCTCTCCTTCTGTGGTCATCATTCTAACAGTCACAAACCATTTATCACCTATAGACTTGACGGAACCAAGCTGTTGTAAGGTGTATAGTGATCCATCAGACTCTTCAGCTGATGTCTCTCCAGTGTGTTTTTTCCTTGTACAGATGCTGACTGACCTGCTATGTATTTCTAAAAAATTATTGTTGCTATTTCAGATTCATAGCATTTGTAGTTTTTCATTTTTACTTTACTACACAATTATATGAGTTTGTAAAGTGTGGAGAAGATCTCAGATCAAGAGAGAGAAAGGAGACCAAATTTAGAAATTACTGACGGTAACAAGGCTACACAAATACTTAATGCACTCATGTAACATTCTTTGGTCATTATTTTACTGCCTAAAAATAGTAGATAGAAAGTATATCAAGAAAAGATGCTTCTATCCACTAATATTTTTGTAATTTTTGAGTTCATTCAGTTTTACAGAAGCCTGTACTAATATAATAAAATATCATCTACATATCCCTGTGTGGAATTTACTGAGCTACTCCCTATTCCTTATTTGCACCTTATTGTGTCTGTCATCGAGATCAATAACAGCTACTACATCTTATCCACAATAATGAAATTTGGTTAAGTTTTATAGTACTGAATTAGAATGAAAAGTGAATGTCAAATGTCAGATATTTTTAGTACTAGTAATACCAAGCTAAAACATGGGTTTAGTGCATTAGCTTGGTATACTATTAATAATAATAAAAACTGATTTTGTATTAGGACAACTGTAAAGTAGATATTTTATTTAATCAGGACATTGTATATTTACTTTTTTTATTACAAACAGAAGCATTAACTCCAAAACAAATGTTTTATACAAGTTGAAAAACATCTGTTTTACATTATCTTAGTCTGAGCACAGGAGCAATAATCCATTAGGATGTGCATTGCTAAATGGAGAACTCTCAATCAGAATTAGATTGCACCTCCATTTGACCAAAGAGTGGTATTGCACTTGTGAACAGCTGATTTTTTGATATAACTGGATGTGTAAATGGCAGTCCATACATACTTGCAAAAAAGAAAACTCATTTATAAGCCAACACTACATTGCAGCACAAAGAAAACACCGAAAAACCTTTGATCCACATAAAAATAGGGCCAATATTCTGTTAGTGCCATTGAAGGCAAGCTTTGACAGGTAGCCAAACAGCAGCAGATAACAGATTTTCAAATAATCAATCAACTTTATAATGAGTTCCTGAGGAGCCACAGAAACACTGCTTTTAGAGGGGATAAGTAATGTTTCCTTAATCCTAGCTTTCTTCTTTTCTTCACCCCAGGCTGACTTTTTCTTGAACAAAAAATGCTGGAAAAACTCAACAGGTCTGACACCATCTGTGGAGAAAAAGACAGAGGCCAGAATCTTCGGCTCAGTGAGCGGGGACAGGGCCCGCTCACCGACGCGTAAAATGACACGCGGTAACGTCGAGTGTGTGTCCCGATGTCACCGTGCATCATTCTGATTTTCAGTTCGGCAGGCGTACACCGGAGTTGGCTGCATGTCCACTGAACTGTCAAAGGCCTAGTAAGGCCATTTAAAAACTAATTAAACCGCTTAACATAGCTGCCCGTCCAACCTTAAGCCCAGACGGCCTTTGCATTTTTCATGGAATCTCATTCACGGGTGGGATGAGGTTTCATGAATGATTTATAAGTGGAATAAAGATTTTCATTAAAATTCATAGACATGTCTCAGCTCATGTGACACTTTCACATGAAGGGGCATGTCCTTAATTTTTTTTTTCTTTATTAAAATTTTTGAAACTCAAACTGATCTCCCTGAGGTAGTTCTGTGCCTCAAGGAGATTTCTCTGCTCTTTTGCGGAGAGCGAAAGAGCACAGGCCCTAACTCAGCCTACTGCCCCCATCCACACAGGGAGCACTCAGTGCTTCCAGGTGCGCGTCATGCTGGGCGGGCCTTAATTGGCCCGCCCACGTAAAATGGCGGTGTGCAGCCGATCGCGGGTGGCAATCAGCTGCATGCCAGCCCGCTCTGAAGAAGTCATATGGACTCGAAAAGTTAACTCTGTCTTTCTCTCCACAGTTGCTGTCAGGCCTGCTGAGTTTTTCCAGCATTTTTTGTTTTTGTTTTAGATTTCCAGCATCCGCAGTATTTTGCTTTTATCTGACTTTTTCTTAGTTTGCCAATCCTCTCTCTAACATACTTATATATTTAAAATGCTAAATAAGTTGCATTGTTATCTTTACTTAAAAGTTGCTGTCTGATCTCCATTCCAAAGATTAATCAAAATTATTTGATTGCCAGTATCTCTTGCCCTAATTGTGTCTGTGCATAGTGGGGACAACATGTGGCAGAATACATTCAAATCAAATTTCCCACCTACTGAGAAGCTGTTATGCAAAAGAAACTGGAATCAGGCTAAGAGTAGATAAGTGAATTCCCCAGAGTGATCTATAGATGACTATCCTTCCTTTTATATTGTCATAAATTTCTAATTTTATATGTGAGTATATATATAGTAACTCAGTTGACAAGAAATGAATTGACAGTTACAAATTATTATTTTGTGTTAGAATTTTTACAGTAGATTTATAAATTCAAATTTTCATACAAATTTTGGTTTAATTTTGAAGGGATATATAGAATTACCACCAAGAAACAATAGGATATGGACAGTTATTTGCAAAGTGCGGATTGGAAGATGTAACAAGAGTCCAAAAGAAAATTGGGCCATGTGCTTCATAACAATGGAAGAACAATATTGTAAGAATAATTATTAGTTAGCATTTTACCTCTTCCAAGCAGTACCATTTCCATTATGCTGGTGAAACACAATAAATATTTAATTTTACAATTAACTATACTGGGACAGGCACAATCTCATAACCCAAACTCGTGACATGGACAACAATACAAGATTGCTTAATATCCAACCAAAAGTGGCTAATTACAAGTCAGGCTCCAATGTGCTGCACATATTAACAGATGTAATCGATTGAAAGGGTAAGGTCAACAGGATCACAAGATTACATTTCCTATCTTGAGATATCTCCAGAACATTTTAAATATGATGAAATTTTGCTCAGTTTTGGATAGCTTTTGGGTACACGATATACTTTGTTGCCATCAGCACACTCCCCATCATTAAAGTATTTTAATGCTCAAACTGAAGAACTAATGATTTTGACAGATTATTACAATGAATTTCTATCGTATATTATATTGTGCAGGACTTAACATGAGTTAACTCTTGGCTTAAAATAGCAGAACAAGGAGCATTTTAAGAGTTTGCATTGAACAGTTGAACACTAATATTCATAGAATACCTTTTCAAGGATAATAACCTCAACAAGGATGACAAGCATGAGAATGAAACTCAAATTCTTACAACTTGTTATTTAGTTCCAGTGAAGGGGTTATTTCATTTCAAGTATTATAATTGCCAGGTACAGGTGTCATGAGACCCATCTATGGCCGTTGCATTCCTTCATGTTGATGACATCCATATTAAAGGGTTAAAGATTGTGACTTAACAACTACAGTTCACAGTTATCAACAGATGATTATCAGGAAACACCACAGTATGTATTACAAATTTATGATTCACAATTAATCGGTTATACAACTAAAAATGCCTTTGTTATCTTAAATTTGATATCATAAATGATCAGTGACATTGTGTTGAATTGCTTTACTGGGCATCAGTTGTTTGGAGAACATTTGCCCTCTTCACTTTGAGCACAGGCTATTTAAAAAAAACTTTTTCAAAGGCTGCAGCCTAGAAATTACTGTATAAAATTCTTGTATAAAGGTTTAACATTAATATAAAATTTAAAATAAGTCTTTTAATATAATATTGGATAGGGGATATTATATTCATATGTTGAGCATTTCGATACTAAAATTGTACAGCTGTTTCTGGGTTTATGCAACATTGAAAGAATTCTTTGCTCTGCAATTAATTTTATTTCAATAATTTGTTAATTACTTCATTCACTAAAGCATAACAATTACATTTTTAGTAGGATTACTTGAAGAGAAATGGCATCACATGAAGAGACTGTTAAAGGAAACTTTTGTAAACCTCAGGTCAAGTCACTTTTGTCATCTTGTTTTAAACAGGAAACTTTCAAGCGAGCATGAAAATTGAGGTTGCACAGAACTTGCAAAACTGAATAAGACAAGAGCTGGTGCCAAGTGCTCTGGCACCTGTAACTGTAAATAATATTGAGAGTTTGTTCAGTATTGTAGTGCCAGAAAAGTCCTGGGAGTATTATTCCACACTTGGCAGCTTCTATAAGGTGACCTCTACATTTTTTACATGATCTGCATCAAATGGATTCCCCTAATGTATAATGACAGATCGAAAGAAGGTTTTACAGACAGTGCAGAGAGCGACTTAAACAATTCACTTGTATTCACATCAGCCTGTCTTAGTATTTCAGAACAATTAAGCATACAACAATAGGTCAGAAATTAAATGGAAATATAATAGTAAAGAGCTAATCTTTCACAAAAATCTGTTCAATAGATTTCTAGTGCCCTGCTTTAGTGGACTTCTACTCATTAATCTAACAGAGTTACAACGGTACAGAGGAAAAAGGTGCTAGTGAACTGATTTATTTAGTATTGTTCATGTTATGAAACTCCAAAACGCTGTATCAAGGAACAGTTCAACATGGGTTTATAGGCGCAAGTCACCATATTGCAAGTGTTTTATTGCTGGCTCACCATTGTGGAGAAATGTCAAGAGGAAGCCAAGTGTTTCCCCATGTGGAGGGAGAAAATTTCAGAGGGGGAAAATTAACTGACCAGTGTTACCCAGTCACGCATGCAGAATTTCGCCCCCATAGTCAATGCATGCAGTATGGCCCATTGAAACACCAGCTAGAAAATGAAAAAAAATTGCAAAACACTTAATAACTTTTTGTTACCAAGGGATATGGAGTTGAGGAGCAGATCAGCGATGGTCTACTTAAATGGTGGAGCACGCCCCGGGGGTTAAGTGGCAGACTCCAGTTCTTAATTTTGTTGCTTGATTTATTTTGTTAATAAAAAGTTGCTAGTGGCCTCCATTGAAAGCAAATCCCCGTTCCTCAAAGATGCATCCAAGATGACAATTTGCATGTTAAACATTTTGCAAAGGAAACTATTACTTCTGGAGGAACAGGCATTAAGAATGAATCCATGCAACTCAGCTATCATGTCAAATAAATAAATCTCAAAGCTAGAGAACCACGGAATGTGATGACTAATCCTTGAAAGCCATGAACATTCGCCCATCTGTCTCCCTTTTTCTCTTCAAGAATTGACATTGATCATTTTATTCCCAGTAGATGATTGACTACTTTTAAAGAATTGCTGAAGTTTAATCACGTTTACAGGAAAAATGTATCAGACTTGGAAACCGAAAAATAGCAAAACCACCAAAGCAGCAGAAAACTTTCCTTCTATTGGTTTTTTTCTGATCATAGTATGTTGTCCAGTGTTCCACAATCTAAAAATCCGGGGCAAGCTGTATACATAATGTGCAGGTTGATAAAGGATGTGATTTTCTGGTCGCACCGGGACGGGAATTCTGGCAGGTGGGGGCACAAAATTTGGAGCGATGGCAAAAGTCAATTTTCTGCCAGTGGGAAAATAGGTTGCAATTTTCCCCTCCTGATGTTTATGGGGGGTCGAGTTTCCCGCTGCTCCATGTTGAGAACCTCATTTGCATTGCTTTGCATCTCATGAATGCTATTAAAAACCTAACTCGCCGGAATCACGTTTGCACTCGAAGCAAATTGCCCTGGTAGCAGATAATTAGACTCGTCTGATTCATGACTGGAAAAAAGCTGCATGCACCTGGCGAGCTCCAACTCATTCGTGACTTTGAGGTGCGTATGGGCAGCATTCACCTATCTTTCACTGCATTGCTCTTGCGGCAGCTCCATCTTTGTGCCAAGGTTGCTCAGGGCAGACCAGTGGGAAGGGAAGGATGGTGGTGGAAGGCATGTGCTTGACTGGGGTTGGTTGACTGGCCAGAGGCAAGGGAAGGGTGGAAAGCATGCACTGGACTGGGGGTGGGTGACTTGACAGAGGCAAGAGAAGGGGTGGACAGAGACACATGACTGTGTGGGGTGGGTGATTGGAACCCAGGAGAGAAGGTGTGGACAGTATAAAGAACAGATCTTTTAATTTCTGTTGGACTGTTGTAAAGAACATATCTTTTTGTTTCTGTCAGACTGCGGACTAAAATTACAATGGCTGCAGTTTGAAAGACATGTCTACTGGAACAGTGTGAGGGATATATACAATGTTGCTGCCCTGAGTATGCCATGAAAGGCAAGATGGTGCTGAGGAGGAATCTGGTCTATTGGGAAACTGCTTGGCAACAACATTTTAATTGTCTCCTGCCCAGGTGACCAGGGTTTATATGAGAGCAGTGCAGCAGAATGGCTCCTAGCCTGAAAGGAAAAAGACCTAAAACCTCTGTCTCCTGTGTATGTTAGATTCCAGTAATTCTACAATAATAGCTAGTTGGCTTTTTCTCCTTATATCTCTATAACCTGCTCTGTCTGAAAACCCTTATCAAGAGGCAAAGGGGAAAATCACTGTTAGAGAAATTGAATAGCAAGTGCTCAATATTATGACACAGCTGATGGTAAATGCTGAGTTGTTCAAATCCCAGAGGGAAACTTGAAACAACTATCATAACCAATTTTTGCAATTTATATGTTTCAAGATGCAGACTTTGAATTCAGAATAAGACCACCGAATCTCGAGGTTTTTTTTATAAAACTAAATTAAACACTTGTTAATTAAAAGATTGTAAACACATACATATGTCTACAAATTACTATGATAATATTTTTTAAAATCCCCTAATTAATCTGACTGTCAGTTACACCTCCGTTGAGGCAACAGTAAAACACATAGGGCAGAATTTTGCCATCGGCGAGCAGGGGGCGGGGCCCGCTCGCCGATGCGTAAAATGATGTGAGATGACATCGGGCGGAACCCCCGACATCATCCCGCCCCATTTAAATTTTCAGGACGGCGGGGCCGCAGCAAAATCAGCTGCGGGCCCGCCGACCTGTCAATGGCCAATTGAGGCTATTGACAGGACCATTTAACCAATTGAAGGACCTGCCCGGCCAACCTTAAGGTTGGCGGGCAGGCCAGGAGCCCCAGCGGCAAATAGAGAAAACATGAAACCTCATCCAGCGGCGGGATGAGGTTTCATGCAGGGTTTTAAAATTTTTAATAAAGTTATTCTGTAAATTATGAACATGTCCCAACTCATATGACATTATCACATGAGGGGGACATGTAAGGGATTCTTTTTTTCTATTTTTAATATTCTTCAAAGTGCAGGCGATCTCCCTGAGACCTGCCCGACAGGCAAAAAATTCTGCCTATAAATTTAAACAGACCCCTGGCAAAGCACAGTCTGGACAGTCAAATTCAATATGTGTTTCTTTCAGCTCTGGCTTATTGCAGACAGCAAGTTGAGACTTCAGGCTGGAGGCTTTAGATCTTAGAATTCCTCTTCTTTTACTAACAGTCTTCTCTGCCTTTATACATGTTTTCCTCTTTGAATGCAAATTTTCATTATATCACTAGGTTTTTTTGAACTCTTCTAACAATAAAACCACTTTCATAGAACCAAGTTTATTAATAAGCTTTGGAAAAAATAAACACGTTGTTTGGCTTCTTCTGGCTAGGTGTAATATTTCACCCATTCTCTTGAATGGTTTTTTTTGATGCAGATTGGCCCTTTTCACTTCACCTTGCAACTTCCCTATATTTACCTACTTACCATTTCAAACCTACTTATCTTCTATACATCAAAGCCTCTAGACCAGCTGGCTTTAATCCAATTATGAGATATACACACATAGACACAGACACCACTAGAACTCTATTTTAAAATAATTTCTAATAACATTATAGACATTATATCTTCTTGACATCAACCAGTGAACTAAAGACTGAAAGTGCTGAAAGACCACCTCGTGTCATCAGCAAAGAACTGAAAGGAATTTGGAAGACATCGATCAAAATCAACCCATCAAATCCTGTACTCCAGAATTCGTGCTATTGAACTGTTTTATCCCACCCTTAAGACACACAAAATTTTAGATTTTATGTGTCTTGTATGTGTGTGTATAAGGATTTAAGAAGGGTGAGAGTTAGGTTACAGAGTTAGAAATTATCAGTTCATATTTCTTTCTGTTGCCACTGGTTAAAGATAATTTGTTCAATAAACAGTTATTTACTTATTGCGTTTACAAATCTGGTGCTTATATCCTGTTAACCTAAATTAAACAATTAGGTGGGTTGATCAAACCTTTTCACATTTGTCGCGGCTCGAGGAGCAGTGGGGCTTGATATTGCAACACACTATCCTCAATGAGTTGTGACAACAGCAACACATGACTGGAGCCGGGAGGGAAGGGGTGGATAGAGACACATGACCAGCGGGGGGCAGCTGTGGGTGGAGTGGTGTGAGGGCGTTGAAAAGAAAGAGTGGAGATAAGTGTAATGCAGTTTTGGGGGCAGTGCTCACCATGTAATCGGGGCCAGAAATAAAAGGCAGTCCTGAGACACTGTGCACCATGTAATCGGGACCAGAAAGTAAAGATAGTTCTGAGGCAGTGCGCACCATGCTACAAGGTTATGCCTGGCATACATGTCTTGTTCACAGGGAGGGGGAGGGCCTCCCTGTGCTGTGTCAGTTGTGCACAACGTGATGTGCAAGGCATAGTCAGTTGCTCACTCATTTGGGTCCTGGGGGTTCGTGGCTTAGTACTGGGTGGCAGATGGCACAGTGACAGTCAGGGGAGGCATCTGCAGCTTGTAAATGGGTAACTGGTAAGTAAGAGAAGAGCATTCAATGGTCTCATGGTGCCGTGGGGGGTGGTGCATCCCGATAGGTGACTGTGCGTAGGGCCTCAAGATGGGGAGGGATGAAGTCAACATGGGGAATGGGGACATCAACAAAAAATGGTTCAGGTGAGGACATGGTTATCACCTAGAATAATGATGGGCTCCAGGGTTAAAGGGAGAGGCAGAAGAGTGATCGGAGGAAGGGAAATGTGCACATGATGTTCATCCAGGATAATAGGAGGGACTTGGATGGTGACGGTGGGGTTGTTGGAAGCTGGTCTCATAGTAGAATCGAAGCAGCACTATTTCGACATCCAATGGAATGATGCAGTTGAAAAATAAGCTTGGAAAAAATTGCCGGGAAGAGCTTTGAGGGCTTGTAGGAGGAGTCAAATACTGCACTTTAGGGCCAATTGAAGGGGAACACTAATAATTAACTCTTCAGGACATAGAGAGCAAGGCTCACTTGAGACATGTTAGGAAGGCTTAAATACCAATTGAAGGATTTGGGCACCTTAACTCATGATGCACATTCTTGTCAGAATCCATTACAGCTGAGGCCAAATGTAGATTTGGTCTGATTGACCATTTGTCCCTCACAGAGAAATGTAAAAAGGACAGATGATTCAATGGGCTGGTGAGGGGGATGGGATTGAGTCCGGCGGACTGGCCTTACAATAATACGCTGAAGTATTACAATGAGGTTCCTGACATCCGATAGCGGGGAACGTGGCCCGCCATCGACAGGCTGAGTGGACTTTTGCAAACTGGTTTCATGATGTCGGGAAACCGATTTCTGGCCTTCTCACCATATTGCCCATTCGTGCCAATGAACACGCCCAATGCAAGGGGACACGGAAAGCCCGGGCCAAGGAAGAATGCAGAACGCAGGCAGCAGGCAATGCTGCCTCCTTCATGGCTTTCATGCAATTGAGGGGGAGAGGAAGAGCCTATTACCGTCAAAGGCAAAGGGAATAAACACACCCTAAGGAACATGGGCCAGCAGGGCCGCATCAAGACCCAGAAGCTGAGGAATAGAGACCAGTTCCATGGAGACATTTAGTGTGACCCAGGGTGCACTGAAGCTGCCTCTCATACTTGCAGATGAGCAAGAGATTGTGCTGCAGATGCCTTCGCTTGTCAAGGGGGTATGGTGGCTTACATCTGCCACATTCTTAGGGAGGATCTGATGCCACAGGAACTGGGAAGTCATCCACTGCCAGTGGCTCTAATGGTGATTGCCACACTCAACCTTTTTGCAAGTGGCTTGTTCCAGGCTCCACTGGGCAACTCTGTGGATTATCACAGTCCTCCACTCATAAATGCATACTAGAGGTCATCAAAGCCCTTTTCAGTAAGGCACTCAATTATGTCCAGTTCTCCCCTAGTTGAAGCCTGCCAGAGCAGTGGGATTCACAGAGATCTCTGGCTTCTCACAGGTTCAGGGTGCCATCAATTGCACACTTGTGGTCTTAAGAGCTCTCTGGCAGCAGATATAAGGTTTATCAATAGAAAAAGCTTCTACTCTCTCAACGTGCAGTTTATCTGTGATCACCGAAAGCAGATTATGCAGGTTTGCGTGAGGAACCCTGGGAGCTCACACAACTCTTACATCATGAGTCAGTCGCAGGTGCCACAGATTTTTGAGGGCGCTCAGCGAATTTAGGGTTGGCTCCTCAGTGATAAAGGCTACCCACAAAAGACGTGGCTAATGACACCTGTTTGGCAACCACAGTGTGTGTCAGAGGAGACATTCAATGCGGTTCATTCTGCAACACATTCCTTGATTGAGCAGACTATTGGCATGTTGAAAGTGCATTTCAGATGTCTGGATTGGTCAGGCAGCACTCTCCAGTACTCTTCCCAGAGGGTGTCCCGTATCATCATGGTTTGCTGTGCTCTACGCAACATGGCACTCCTAAGGTGGGATGAGTTGCCACATGGAGAGACAGAGGAACTGCACGACTCCTCCAATGAAGGATGACATCGAAGAGGTTGAGAATGTTGATGCCCCACTGGAAGAGGCCATTGCACAGGCCAGACATACCAGTGAGACCCTTATAACGATAAGGTTCCAAGGCATTTCACCTGTCACTTCGATGAAGGGAAGACACTGAAACATTCTTTGTTATTCTCAACATCTCAATGAAGGATATCAATCTCAGAAAGAGTAGTCATAATATTGCTTGATGTTGGCCTCATCCTTGAAAAGCTAGGCAGCCAATGGAGTAAGTGGCTGTTCTTTAGTGGGATAAGAACTTCACTAGCAAGTACACATGGTGCAGTCCTTTAAATCATCATGCCAATATTTCACTGCCTATGGCAGCCTTCAAGAGTCAGGAACAGCACTGCAAACATCAGCACACTCATGGCAGTATGCCTGGAACATTGCAAGGTGCCTCAAGGAGGACAATCGTTAATCACTAGGTATCACTTGACCACCTGAGGTCTGATCTAAATCCGGACTGTGGTATCTCTCCAAAGGCCATCTCTCATGCATGAATAATGTTCTGGCTTCATCCTGATACTGAGCCCCAGGATGAGATTGCTCTTCAGGATGCTATGATCTGTTACTCTCAATCATGGATGCAAGTCTCCAAGTCAGGTTACCTTTGTGTGCACAGAGAGAGCTTCACTAGCACTATCATCTGATCATTAACAAGCACTCATGACCCTGTCTTTGTCGGGACCTTCCCATGTTCACTTCCAGCATTGCCATGGCATCTGGTAGTGACGTGGGCCAGATGGTCTCAACACCGCATTTAAGCATAACTTCATTGATACACAGCAGATGTACTGCAGCCTCGATCTCATCCCATTAGAGGCTTCCACATTTTCATTCTAGCAGATTGAGATATGTATGAGGAAGCCTAGGACACTGATGGCACTGTCATGATCAGATGACCTTGTCAATTACCCTTATGAGAGCTAGCACAGGGATTATGTCAAGCCATGCTAGTCAGACCGTGAGGTGCAAACCAGCAACCTCATATGTAATAGGTTGGCATCAGGAGGCCAGGCACAAACCTATGACATTGCATTGTCATTGCCGTCTAGCAGACATTTCAAGAGTCACCAAGTGCTAATTAGGTCCATTACATTGTATTATGCAGGCGGGGAGTGGGAATTATTATAGGGGTAATGTTTAACCGTAAACACGGTCACGACTTAATGCTGCAGACCACCATGAAAGGCTAAGGTCCCTGATGATTACTTAGACTATAACTCTCACCCAACTTGACAGTCATTACATGGAGGCCATTGTAAAGGACACTTGATTAGGATGACTCCAAGACAGATTGCCTTTAAAACTTATAACATCCATAGAGAATGGACTTCAGTGCAGCAGCATCAGGACAATAAGGAACTTTCCAAAATCTATACTCATGAGGCAACATTGTATGATCCTCTGACACAAGTTACATATGAATTGTCCAAAGACCTTGCACCAGAGGTGGAGGCAGCCTGCTGACTGTTATGCCCTCTTGTCTGAGATGACTTTGGAAGGCATCCTCTGGAGTCCCGAAGATTAAGGATCTCTGGCCTGCTAAGGGTCACCTGCTGTGGGGCAGGTCCACCCTCCTTGGCCTGAGCAATGGGAGATGCTGGGGTCACAGGCAGAGGGGGGTTGGAAAGGCTGGGCACCCTTGGAGAGTCCTGGGTTGATTTCCCCAGGGATGTGTGGCTGATGCTTCTCACTGTAGGTGCCCGAGGGCCCCTCCCTGACTCCTTGAGGAGAAGGGGCATCTGGAAGGAGGGGGAGGTTGTCCCCCTCTCACCTAGCCATTGCTAGATCCCACTCATGTCTATAGCCTTAATGTGCAGGTCCAAGCGCATATCCAGCACAAGCTGCTGGACTAGGGTCTCCATATTGGGCACCACCCTTCAAATTGTGACCTCGATGCGCTTGCATGTTGGAGACACGACATCAGACAGAATATGGATGGACTCCTCCATCCTTCATTCTAATCTGCTGACAGCCTCTAACAGCCCTTCCTGCTGTTCCCCTACCTGTCTTTGGAGCTCCAACATTTCTCTGAGGGCCAATTCCAGAGGCTCGTCCTCAGACTCAGACTCAGCAGGAGCCTGGTCTCCAGCAGTCCTCTGGGTGTCGGAGATCTTGGCTGTCATTGCCTCTGCCTGCTGTGAACATGTTTCTGTGCTGTGCTCACCAGGTAGTGACCCAAGCCTGCTATAGAACTAGGATCTACCGAAGTGTGTGTCCCTGTGCTGATGGAAGGTGCAGGTGAATGCAGAGACAGGTCGTCCTCGAATGCTTTCAGGGTCCTCATCCAAGGTGCTCTGGGGACTGGGGCTGATAGGCTGGCTGGCGGGGTCCCGTTGCCTTTTCTTGTTGGTGGCTGTAATAGAGAGAAGAGATAAATAGCGATTGGCTGGACAGTCACCTACATTAAAGAGCAATTATAGTGTCCATGGGTGCGTGATGACTACCGCATGGATCCTCACTGGCTTGTTGGGAGATGCTGATGTTGCCGCCAGCATAGGAACTTTCCCTGTCCTCGCCAGACAGCTCCTCAAAGGGGTTGAGTTGCCTCAGCTTCGGCATCCCCCCTCTTGTGTCCTTTAGGGTCCAGGAATCTATCTATTTCCTTCTTAAATATATTCAGTGACTTGGCCCCTACAGCCCTCTGTGGTAGAGAATTCCATAGGTTCACCATCTTCTGAGTGAAGAAGTTTCTCCTCATCTCAGTCCTAAATGGTCTACCTTGTATCCTGAAACTGACCCGTTGTTCTAGACTCCCCCCAATCAGAGGAAACATCATCCCTGAATGAAGTCTGTCCATTCCTGTCAGAATTTTATATGTTTCAACGAGATCCCCTTTCATGCTTCTAAACTCCAGAGAATACAGGCCTAGTCAGCCCAATCTCTCATCATACGACAATCCTGCCATCCCAGGAATCAGTCTGGTGAGCCTTCACTGCAGTCCCTCTATGGCAAATATATCCTTTCTTATGTAAGGAGACCAAAACTGCACACACTACTCCCGGTGTGATCCCACCAAGGCCCGTACAGCTGCAGTAAGACATCTTTGCTCTTGTACTCAAGTCTTCCCACCTTGAAGGCCAACGTACCATTTGCCTTCCTAACTGCTTCCTGCACCTGCATGCTTGCTTTCAGTGATTGGTGTACAAGGACACCCAATCTATCACCAGTTAAATAATACACTGCTATTTAGTTTTTCCTATCGAAGTGGATAACTTCACACTTATCCACATTAGACTGCTTCTGCCATGTATTTTCCCATTCACTCAACCTGTCTAAGTCGCCTTGAAGCCTCCTCATCGCTCACATTCTGACCAAGTTTCGTGTCATCAGCAAACTTGGAAATATTACATTTGGTTCCCTCATTCAAATCATTGATATATATTGTGAATACCTGGGGCTCAAGTACTGATCCCTGTGGTACACCACTAGTCACTGTCTGCCATTCCAAAAAAGATCCATTTATTCCCACTCTCTGTTTCCTGTCTGCTAACCAATTCTCAATCCAAGCCAATATATTACCCCCAATCACATGTGCTTTAATTTTACACACTAACCTCTTATGTGGGACTTTATCAAAAGCTTTCTGAAAAGCCAAATACACCACATCCTCTAGTTCTCCCTTACCTATTCTGCTAGTTACATCTTCAAAAAACTCCAGTAGGTTTGTCAAACATGATTTCCCTTTCATAAATCCATGTTGACTTTGTCTAATCCTGTTGATATTTGCTAAGTATCCTGTTATCACATCCTTTATAACAGACTCGAGCATTTTCTCTACTTTTGATGTTAGGCTAACCGGTCTGTAATTCCCTGTTTTTTCCCTCCCTCCATTTTTAAATAGTGGGGTTACATTTGCCACCATTCAATCAGCCAGGACTGTTCCAGAATCTACAGAATTTTGCAAGATGACAACTAATGCAGCCACTATTTCTATGGCCACCTCCTTTAGGACCCTGGAATATCGATTTTCAGGTCCTGGGATTTATTGGCTTTCATTCCCATTAATTTCTTTAGTGCTATTGTTTTAGTGGTACTAATTTCCTTCAATTCCTCCTTCTCACTAGGCCCTTGGTTCCCTAGTATTTCCGGGAAGTTATTTGTGTCTTCCTCCGTGAAGACAGAACTAAAGTAGCTGTTTAATTGCTCTGACATTTCTTTATGCTCTATTATAAGTTCTCTCGTTTCAGACTGTAAGGGACCTATACTTGTCTTCATTAATCTTTTTCTTTTTACATACTCATAGAAGCTTTTACAATCCGCTTTTATGTTCCTTCCAAGTTTAGTCTCATACTCTATTTTTTCCCTCTTAGTCAATCTCTTGGTCTTCCTTTGCTGAATGCTAAACTGCTCCCAAACCTCAGGCTTGCTACTTTCTCTAAAAACTTAATATGACTCCTCTTTGGATCTAATATTATCCTTGTTAGCCATAGTTGGACTGCTTTTACTATTGTGTTTTTGCGCCAGAAAGGAATGTGTAACTGTTGCAATGCATACATTCATTCCTTAAATATTAGCCATTGTCAGTCCACTGTCATGCCTTTTAATGAAGTTCCCCAATCTATTTTAGCCAACTATGCCTCATACCTTCATAGCTTCCTTGTTAAGATTTAGGACCTTATTTTCAGATCAGACTATTTCACTTTCCATCCTAATGAAGAATTCGATCATGTTATGGTCACTGTCCCCTAAAGGATCCCGGACAACAATATTATTAGTTAACCCCTTCTCATTGCACAATACCAAATCTAGGATAGCCTGCTCCTAAGCAGTTCCTCGACATGCTGGTCTAAAAAAAATCTCATACATACTCCAGGAATTCATCCACCACAGTATTATTGCTAATTTGGTTTGCCCAGTCTACATGTAAATTAAAGTCACCCATGGTCACTGTAGCACCCTTGTTACGTGCATCTCTAATTTCCTGTTTAATGCCATCCCCTACATTCATTATCACTAATGTTTGGAGGCACCTTGTTCCTTCTTAGTTCCACCCAGACTGGCTGTACATCTAGATTTTCTAAGCCAATATCCTCTCTCATTATCGCACTGATTTCATCTTCAACTAACAACGCTATGCCACTCCTTTTCCTTTTTGCCCGTCCTAAATATCGCGTCTCCTTGGATATTTAGCTCCCAGTCTTAGTCACCCTGCATCACAATCATATTGTACCCGCTTACATCCATTTGCGCTGTTAATTCACCTACCTTATTGTGAATGTATTCAGGTACAGTGCCTTTAGAATTGTCTTCTCAGCATTTTCACACATTTTTTGCACTATGGCCCTATTTGCTAGCCCTTGTTTCCACTACCTTCCACTTTTGCTTTCTACTTTTCTGTCTTTCATTGCTATCTTTGTTTCCCTCCCTTGTGGTTCCCCACTCAGGTTCCCATCCCCCTGCCAATCTAGTTTAAATCTTCCCCCACAGTAGTAGCAAATCCTCCTGCAAGGCTGTTGGTCCTAGCCCTGCTGGTGCGCAACCCGTCCAGCTTGTACAGGTCCCATCTTCCCCAGACTCAGTCCCAATGCCTCAGGAATCGAGGATTCCTCCTATACCACTCTCCAGCCACGCATTTATCCCGACTATTCTCCTGTCCCTGATCTTGCTAACATATGGCACTGGGAGTAATCCTGAGATTATTACCTTTGAAGTCCTGCTTTTTAATATATTTCCTAGCTCCCAAATTCTGTTTGCAAGACCTCATCCCTCTTTTTACCTATGTCGTTGGTACCAATATGGGCCACAACCCCTGGTTGTTCACCCTCCCCCTTCAAAATGTCCAGCAGCTGCTCAGTGACATCCTTTAACCTGGCACCAGAAAGGCAACATACCATCCTGGTGTCATGTCTGCAGCCACAGAAACATCTACCTGTTCCCCTCACAATAGAATCCCCAATCATTATTGCTCTCCCACTCTTTCTTCCCCCGCTTGGTGCAGCTGAGCCACTCGAGGTGCCACAGACTTTGCTCTTGCTGCATTCCCCTGAGAAACCAGCTCCTCCAGCAGTATCCAAAATGGAAAATCTGTTGGAGAGGGAGATAGAATCAGGGCAGTCCTGCACTACTTGTCTAAAGCTTTTACTCTGTCTGGCGGTCATCACTTGCCACAGGTCCTGGGCTGCAGAGAGTGAATGTATGTGTGGGTGTCATTTAATTATGGTGTCCAGGTCTTCTACCCCGTGGGATAACAATGGAGCTGATGAATCCCAGCCCACCCCACTACGAGATTCGACAAGCTGCTTATTATTGCATAAATAATGAGCTGAAAAGCGGAAGATCTGGCATGGCAACCCGCCTCACTACTCAGCAGGAATCACACCGACTTCCTTGCCTGCCACCGCACTTAGTCTCCGGAATGGAAAATTCCACCCAAAATGTTTTGAGCACATTTGCATGTTTCAAGATATGGTGCACATATTATGAAATATTATACTTGTTACTGTACGTTAATTTTTTAGGAACAAAATAGCCTAATAAATAAGGCAGAAAGGAATTTCTGTTTAGCATTTCTAACAAAATGTAAACATAAGACCATAAGGCCATAAGACATAGGAGCAGAAGTTGGCCGTTCAGCTCATCGAGTCTGCTCTGCCATTCAATGAGATCATGGCTGATCTGCTAATCCTCAACTCCACTTTCCTGCCTTTTCCCCATAACCCTTGATTCCCTTACTGGTTAAAATCTGTCAATCTCAGCCTTGAATATACTTAATGACCCAGCCTCTACAGCCCTACAGATTAACAACCCTTTGAGAGAAGAAATTTCTTCTCATCTCTGTCTTAAATGGGTGACGCCTCACTCTAAGATTATGCCCTCTGGTCCCACAAGGGGAAACAACCTCTCAGCATCTACCCTGTCAAGCCTCCTAAGAATCTTATATGTTTCAATAAGGTCGTCTCTTGTTCTTCTAAAACTTCAATGAAGTTCATGAAGGGGAAATGATGCCTGACAAATTTATTAGAATTTTTTGAGGAGATAACAAGAAGGATAGATAAAGGGGACCAGTAGATGTAATATATACCCATCAGAGACTTAACGTTCTGGGGGTCCTAGAAGAAGTCCAAATATCAAAACAAGAAGAAGATAGGGTATTTTAATTTCCAGGATGAGCTGGAATCTATGCTCCTGTTTTTGCCTGCACCAACTTTAGTAAAGAACACATCATAACTGGGTGTTTTAGCTGCTGCAGGCATTTAAATACTGTAGCGAACCCACATCCAATGGATCAGATCTATGTTCTGTAGTTATGCCACACCCAGTCGTGAATGATGATGGACAATTAAATAACTCACTGGAGGAGGAGGAGGCTCCACAAATATCCCCCTCCTCGATGATGGCAGCACATCAGTGCAAAAGATAAGTGTGAAGCATTTGCAACACCCTTCAGCCAGAAGTGCCAAATGGGTGATCCATCTCAGCCTCCTCCAGAGGTCCACAGCATCACAGATGCCAGACATCAGTCAATTCCATTCACTCTACATGATATCAAGAAAGAACTGAAGGCACTGGATTATGCAAAGGCTATGGGCCCTGACAATATTTCAGAAATCCTCCTGAAGACTTGTGCTTCAGAACTTACCGCGCCCCTAGCCAAGCTGTTTCAGTACACCTACAGCACTGGCATCTAGCCGCTAATGTAGAAAATTGCCCAGGTATGACCTGTACACAAAAAAATTCAAATCCAACCCGGCCAATTACCTCCCCATCAGTCTACTCTCAATCATCAGTAAAGTGATGGAAGGGGTCATCAACAGTGCTATCAAGCAGCACTTGCTTAGCAGTAACCTGCTCACTAATGTTCAGTTTGTGTTCTACTAGAGTCACTCAGCTCCTGACCTCATTATAGCCTTGGTTAAAACTTGGACAAAAGAGCTGAACTCCAGAGGTTAGGTGAGAGTGACTACCCTTCCAGAGTCGGTGGAAATCAGGGGAAAACTTTGTTGGTTGGAGTCATACCTAGCACAAGGGAAGATGGTTGTGGATGTTGGAGGTCATTCATCCAGTCCCAGGACATCGCTGCAGGAGTTCCTCAGGGTAGTGTCCTCGGTCCAACCATCTTCAGTTGCTTCATCAATGATCTTCCTTCCATCATAAGGTCAGAAGTGAGAATGTTCGTTGATGATTGCACAAGGTTCCACACCCTTTGTGACTCCTCAGATACTGGAACAGTCCATATTCAAAGACATGGACAATATCCAGGCTTGGGCTGACAAGTGGAAAGTAACATTCATGCCACACAAGTGCTAGGCAATGATCATCTCCTATAAGACAGAATTGAACCATTGCCCCTTGATGTTCAATGGCATTACCAATGCTGAATCCCCCACTATCAACTTCCCGGTTCTTCCCATTGATGGGAAACTGAGCCATATAAGTACTATGGCTACAAAAGCAGGTCAAAGGCTAGGAATCCTGTGGTGAGTGATTCACCTCCTGAATCCCCAAAGCTGGTCTAATATCTACAACACACAAGTCAGGAGTGTGATGGAATACTCTCCACTTGCGTGGATGAGTGCAGCTCCAACAACACTCAAGAATCTTGACACCATCCAGGACAAAGCAGTCCACTTGATTGGCACCCCAGCCACAAACATTCATTCCCTCCATCACCGACGAACAGTGGCAACAGCATGTACAATCTACAAGATGCACTGCTGGAACTCACCAAGCCTCCTTGGACAGCACCTTCCAAACCCACAACCACTACCATATAAAAGGGCAAGGGCAGCAGCAGACACAAGGCAACACCACTGCCTGGAAGTTCCCCTCTAAGCCACACACCATCTTGACTTCACTGTCACTGGGTCAAAATCCTGGAATTGCCCCCCCTCCCCGCCTAACAGCACTGTAGGTATACCTACACCACATGGACGGCAGCAGTTCAAGAAGGCAGCTCACCACAACATTCTCAAGTGCAATTAGGGATGGGCAATAAATGCGGCCTTGCCAGCAATGCCCACATCCCATGAGTAAATAGATAAAAGTACACCATTAATGGTGCTAAATGGGCAAGCTCCCAATCAGCGGCATTCACAATAACAGAAGCTCACTCTAAATACTCTACCAAGACTGACTGACAAAAATTAGATGGCTTAGTGCTTGGGAAGTCAGTTTATTAGCACCAT
Source organism: Carcharodon carcharias (assembly GCF_017639515.1). Taxonomy (NCBI): domain Eukaryota; kingdom Metazoa; phylum Chordata; class Chondrichthyes; order Lamniformes; family Lamnidae; genus Carcharodon; species Carcharodon carcharias. Next base: position 33,009,242 of record NC_054494.1, read on the forward strand.
TAAGAGACAGAACTATTAAGCTGGCTGGAAAGAAAGTCATTGCAGTTCATGATTAATTTTTTTAAAAAACTATTTAGGTGAAGTACAGCAAGGAAGAAACTTATTTGGGGGCAGGGTGATCTAACATAACTCTTCCCTTGCTGGGAAGAGTGTCCTGGAGTCAGCATCGTGGTGAAGCAGTCTGGGAAGCGTGTCCTGCAGTCAGCATCGTGGTGAAGCAGTCTGGGAAGAGTGTCCTGCAGTCAGCATCGCAGTGAAGCAGTCTGGGAAGAGTGTCCTGCAGTCAGCAGCGTGGTGAAGCAGTCTGAGAAGAGTGTCCTGCTGTCAGTTCTTGTTGAAATTAACAAGAGTGACATCACAAGACAGCGCAAGAGATCAGCGGAGAGATCAGAACCAGCGCAAATACGGGGAAACTTCAAAAAGTGATGTCAGCACAAAGGTGAAAGCTGGTAAGTGTTTTTCTGCCGTTTTTTTTCCAGTTTTTGTCTAGTTTAAAATAGATTAAGCTAAGGAAAGGTAAGAGTTCTAGATTTTATTTAATGTACATAAATAATTTAACTTTTTTTTATAGAATTTAACTTAAAGTAAGGGTTTCTTTTTCAACTAGAGGTTTGGCAGGGCAGCTCAGTCCAGTGTTATGTACCACCTGCAACATGTGGGAAGTCCTAGACGCTCCTTGCGCTCTGACTGACCATGTGTGCAGGAAGTGCCACCAGCTGCAGCTACTTGAGCTCTGAGGTTTGGAGCCTGAGTGGCAGCTGGAGGCACTGCTGTACATCCGCGAGGCTGAGAGTTTCATGGAAAGCACGTTTTTAGACATGGCCACTCCACAGCTTACAGAAGTGCAGACAGAGAGGAAATGGGTGACTATCAGTCAGAAGAAAGGTGGCAGGCAGGTAGTCAGGAAATCCCTAGGGTGCATCTCGCTCAAGAACTGTTTTTCTGTGTTGGAAAACGGTGAGGGTGATGGTTTCTCTGCGGAGTGCAACCACACTCATGGCACTGTGAGTGGCTCAGCTGCACTGGGGCGGGGAGGAAAAAGAGGGGAAGAGCAATAGTGGTAGGAGACTTGATAGTAAGGGGAACAGACAGGCGTTTCTGCGGCTGTAGATGTGACTCCAGGATGATATGTTGCCTCCCTGGTGCCAGGGTTAAGGATGTTACTGAATGGCCGCAGGGCATTCTAATGGGGGAGGAAAAACAGACAAAGATCGTGGTACATATTGGTACTGGTACCAACGACATAGGTAGAAAGAGGGATGAATTCCTACAAGCAGAATTTAGGGAGCTAGGAAGTTGATTTAAAAACATGACCTCAAAGGTAGTAATCTCTGGATTACTTCCAGTGCTATGCACTAGTGAGGGCCTTCAGGCAAGACAGAGAAGGAAGTAAAAGAGGAGAGGGTATTCAAATATTGATCAAGGAATCAATTACAGTAGTAAGGAGGGAGGACATCTTTGAAGGCTCCTCAAATGAAGCCATATGGGTAGAACTTAAAAACAAAAAAGGAGCAATCACATTGCTGCAAGTGTACTATAGGCCCCCAAACAGTCAGAGAGAAATAGAAGGGCGGATATGTAGGCAAATTTCAGAGAAGTATAAAAATAATAGGGTAGTAATAGTGGGGGATTTCAACTTCCCCAACATTAACTGGGTTAGTCATAGTGTGATAGGTTTAGAGAGAGCTGAATTCTTATAATGCACCTAGGGGAGCTTTTTAAGCCAGTACGTAGAAGGTCCTACAAGAGAGGGGGTGGTCCTGGACTTAATTTTAGGAAATGAAGCCGGACAAGTGATAGAGGTATAAGTGGGGGAGCATTTTGCAGATAGTGATCATAACTCCAATAGATTCAAGGTTGTTATGGAAAGAATGAGTCAGAAATCAGAGTTCTAAATTGCGAGAAGGCCAATTTTAATAGGATCATATTTGATTTGGCCAGAGTGGACTGGGAGCAGCTACTTTTAGGTAAATCTGCATCAGAGCAGTTGGACTCATTCAAGAAGGAAATAGGGAGAGTATAGGGCCAACATATTCCAGTAAGGATAAAGGACGGGACCAACAAATCCAGGGAACTCTGGATGTCGAGGGGTATACAGGATTGGATAAAGAGAAAAAGGGAGGCTTATGGCAGATACCAAGGGCTCAAAACAGCATAAGTCCTAGAGGAGTATAGAATGTGTAGGGGGGAACTTAAAAAGGAAATTAGGAGAGCAAAAAGGGGGCATGAGAAAACATTGGCAGCTAAAATAAAGGAAAATCCAAAGTTATTTTACAAGTACATTAAGGGTAAGAGGATAACTAGGGAAAGAGTAGGGCCCATTAAGGACCATAGTGGTAATTTGTGTGTGGAGCCAGAAGACGTAGGTAGGGTTCTAAATGAATACTTTGTGTCAGTGTTCACAAGTGAGAGAGACAACGTGGGTATGGAAATCAGGCAGAAGGACTGTGATACAATTAAAGAAATTAGCATAGAAAGGGAGGAGGTTAAAGGGAGGAGGAGGCTTAAAAGTAGGTAAATCTTCAGGCCCAGATGACATGTATCCCAGGCTGTTGAGCGAGGCAAGGGAAGAGATAGCAGGGGCGCTGGCAATAATTTTCAATACCTCTCTGGCCACAGGAGAGTTGTCAGAGGACTGGAGGACAGCCAATGTGGTACCATTTTTCAAAAAGGAAGCAAGGGATAAACCAGGGAACTACAGGCCAGTCCATCTAACCTCAGTGGTGGGGAAACTATTGGAAGCAATTCTGAGGGACAGAATTAATCTACACTTGGAGAGGCAGGGATTAATCAAGGACAGTCAGCATGGTTTTGTTAAGGGGAGGTCATGTCTGACCAATTTGAATTTTTCAAAGAGGTGATCAGGTATGTTGATGAGGACAATGTATTTGACATAGTTTACTTGGACTTCAGCAAGGCTTTTGGTAAGGTCCCGCATGGGAGACTGATTATGAAGGTAAGAGCCCATGGGATCCAAAGCAATTTGGCAAATTGGATTCAGGATTGGCTGAGAGGCAGGATGCAGATGGTTGAGGGGTGATTTGTGACTGGATGCCAGTGTCCAGTGGGGTTTCAAAGTGATTGGTGTTGGGTCCCTTGCTGTTTGTGGTGTATATAAACAATTTAGACTTGAATGTAAGAGGGTTGATCAGTAAGTTCGCGGATGACACGAAAATTGATGGGGTGATAAATAGTGAGGAGGATAGCCTTAGATTACAGTAGGATATAGGTGGACTGATCAGATGGGCTGATCAGTGGCAAATGGAATTTAATCCAGATAAGTGTGAGGTGATGCACTGGGGCAGATCAAACAAGGCATGGAAATACACAATGAATGGTAGGACCCTGGGAAGTATCAAGGGATCTTGGTGTGCATGTCCACCGGTCCCTTAAGATAGCGGGACAGGTAGATAAGGTAGTTAAGAAGGCATATGGGATACTTGCCTTTATTAGCTAAGGCATAGGATATAAGAGCAGGGAGGTAATGCTGTAACTGTATAAAACGCTGGTCAGGCTACAGCAAGAGTATTGCGTGCAGTTCTGGAAACCGCATTATAGGAAGGATGTGATTGCACCAGAGAGAGTGCAGAGGAGATTTACCAGGATGTTGCCTGGGCTGGAGAGTTTTAGTTATGAGGAGAGATTGGATAAACTGGAGTTATTTTCCCTGGAGCAGAGGAGATTGAAGGGGGGACATGATTGAGGTGTATAAAATTATGAGAGGCATAGATAGGGTAGACAGGAAGGAACTTTTCTCCTTGGTGGAGGGATCAATAACCAGGGGGCATAGATTTAAGGTAAGGGGCAGAAGGTTTAGAGGGGATTGAGGAAGAATTTTTTCACCCAGAGGGTGGTGGGAATGTGGAACTCACTGCCTGAAATGGTGGTAGAGGCAGAAACCCTCATTATATTTAAGAAGTATTTGGATGTGCACTTGCAATGCCATGGCATACAAAGCTATGGGCCTAGTGCTGGAAAATGGGGTTAGAATAGTTAGGTACTTGTTTGATTGGTGCAGACTCAAGAAGGGCCTTTTTCTGTGCTGTAGACCACTATGACTCTATGACTATAATTGAATTGGAGGGAAACACAATGGATCATATTGACCAATGGTTTTATATTCAATGAAGAGTGGGGCGGTTGACTCCGAATCGCCAGTTGCTGCTGATATTAATGAATGGCAGTCTGCCTGTCTGTTGAGAGGGGGTGGGAGTGGTAGACTATGTGGCACAAGACCACACCCAAGTTCTAGAGAACAGGTAGAGTGAGAGAAATCATGGTCAACATTGTGGGAGAGCCTTGTTGTGTGGTGGTGGCAGTGGGGTGGGGGGATGAGATCACAGTCAGATAAGAATTGGTCAGAGGGGGAACTGGAAGAGTCAATGGTCATGGACCTGGAAGCATGTAGGCTTATTCGTCCTGGAAGAAATACTCCTGCACCTCTTAGCCTACAAGCAGTGTGGTAAATGTACTTCCTTTGTGGATCTGACCATTTTTGCCTGCTAAGTTTCCTGAGGTCAGAAGAACACAGCCAAAATGAAAAGCATGTTAATAATTGAAGCACATGGTCTCTTTAAAGATCTTTACACCTCCTGAAGAAAGTGCATTGTTTGCCTGCCCCTCATCCTACTTTCATTAAAACGAAAAGTGGGTGAGTTGGGATCATGACTGAAATGTTTCAAATAACTTCTCATCCAATTCAAATCCACAATTCTTTGGGGTAAAATTACATGTCAAGAGGGTGCAGTGAAGTACTGGTAACAGTGAGGTACTGAGATAACAACACTTTTAAGGTTGAACTGCCTAGTTGGGAAAGTGAAGATCTATTTAGCAGTGCAAATGATAGTATACTATTGGTTTATATAATTCCTGAACCTTTGAGTATGACTTTTTAAGCACTGATTTCTACTGGTAGTTTTCATGCTCTTCTTTGCAATTACATTTCCATTGGTAAAAATTGCATTGCAGAAATAAACAAAATTTAGGAACTGCAAAAATTATGTTAAAAGAGGATATTTTTGTTTTCCATGAGTAAAAAACTCAGAAGCTTACCACATTTCTGCAAATGATGCGAAACTTCTGTATGAGCATTAAAGGATTAGCTATCAATAAATTATTGAATAAATACACATGTGCTATATCCAAAAGGCTTTCTAAAGCTGATCAGTCCCAGCTGTGTATCTTACTTACAATTTGTGATAAGCAGACACTGATCCTAACCAGTGCAGCACTTAAAGTTGGTGATTCGTTATCACACATGACATATAAAACTGGCAGGCATTGACTAATTTAAACAAGCTTACAGTTCACAAGTGAAGACTTCTCTTTATTTCTTCTTCTTCCCTACTCTTGTGTGTTGTTCACTCCAGCACTTGATTAAGGGACCAGACTGACAACTTGCTTTGGTGTGTCTTTCTACACTGCTTTTATAGGGGTGCTTCCTTACAGCAATGTAGCAAGGATGAGCAACGCAGTTGAGCACACTGAAGCTAATGGAAAAGAAAATCTGGCAGATAATGCAACGGGCAGCTGATCAGGAATGTTCAGGAGTGAAAGTTAAAATCTAGCACATTTTGCTCATGTGTGATAGGGATGTTGGAGTTTATGATTGACTTAGTCATACATTAACTGCGAAAGGATTCGACCTGATGGTTTTCTCCCATTCTAAGTTTTCTCATTAACCTCTAATATTTCTCACTGGTGCTACATGTTGGAGATAATAGAAATTAAAAAGATGCAATGACTTACTGTAGGTAGAAGAAGGAAAGCTCTATAAAATTTCTAGCTGAAAATTAATTGGTCAAAACTCCTGAATATGTATCTGTGGTAATTTGAGATGAGTACAACTTTAAGAGAATGTGAGCAGATTGACCACGTGAATGTTTTACCCAATTGCTGTGTAGCGTGGGATACATTGTTAATCAGTCGTTTTAGAGTAGGGTTTTGTTCGAGAAGACGTTAGTGCTCCATTACTTATGTTAATAAACACCATGTGCTTCATCTTACAATGGTCTCTTCATCTGCATTATCTTGATTACCAATTCATTCATCAGTAGATAGGTGTGCAATCATGTTCGCTGAGCAAAGCGACCTGATAGAAGGAACAAAACAACTGGTGATGAGGCAAAACATGACCAGTCGATGACACCAAAGAAAGCCGCAGAAATTAAACAGAAGTAAATCAGCCGTATCTTGTAGGTGATTGTGAGTGCGGCCTCCATCATAGTTGTCAAAGTTATCTTCATCCAATATTCCAGACTTTGGCCGTATTGAATCATTTGATCAGACCACCATTGAACGCCTTGCGTTCTTCTTTTTGGTCAGCAACATATGGGGGAAGAGAAGAGGCGAGTGATCCTCTTATCGATGTGTGGCAGTAAAACATACGGCCTAATTCGTAGTCTAACGTCACCCAATGCTCCAAATTCTAAGAGCTTTGATGAGTTGGTAAATCTTGTGAAAAGCCACTTTCAGCCAAAATCCTTGGTAACAATGCAGCATTTTAAATTTAATTTGAGATGTCGCACTCCTGGAGAGACAGTCACTTGCTATGTAGCAGCCTTTAAACAACTGACAGAGCATTGTGAGGTCGGGACATCGATTAGCGACATGTTAAGAGATCAATTAGTATGTGGGATTAATGAAGACGCCATTCAAAAAAGGTTGCTGTCAGAAATGAATTTAGACTTCAGCAAGGCGCTGGAGTTGGTCCTCGCAATGGAAAGTGCATTCAGGGATTCAGAAGCAATCAAGGGAGCACAAAATGGTGCTGTGCTTCACATCAGGAGGGAAGCACCAGTTAGTAAGGGCATGAAAGAATAGGGATCCGGGGAAAGGCTCGAAACAGCCACCGTTAACAAACCAGCAAAAAGCAATGGTTTAACAGAGGAAACCTACAACAATAACAACAGAAATGTAACTAGACAGCCAACAAACGAAAAACAATTTAAAAGAATTGAATGTTTCTTCTGCCGTCATCATGGACACATTATGCAACATTGCAAAGACAGATTAAGACAAAACTTTAAGCAAAAACGTAGAAATCGTGAAATCCACATAATGGAGGAACCAGAAGAAACAGAGTCAGATATTTGCTCACTATACAACTTAAAAATGGGTAAAACAGAGCTAATCTACGTGATACTGAAAGTCAACAAGAAACCCATCTGAATGAAGGTGGATACAGGGGCATCCACGACAGTTATAGGGGAACATACGTTCAAATATCTCAATGGAGGAGGCCACTCATTAAATCTGGAAAATTCAAATGCTAAGTTAAAGAAGTATACTGGTGAAGACATACGAGTAAGGGATATATGCAAGTGTTCAGTACACTATGGAGATCAGTCTGTTAATCCACCCCTGATAGTGGAAGCAGGGGAAGGTCCAAATCTACTTGGTTGGAACTGGCTTAAGGAAATAGAATTGAAGTGGACCAAGAGATTTTAACTCAGAATGAAATATCTGCAAAAATTATTCCCTCTGTTTTCAGGGAGGAGCTTGGAAAGAATCAAGGGCTGCGAGCTAAAATCCGCGTAGAACCTGAGGCAATCCCCAGAGGCCAGTACCCTATGTACTGTGAGAAAACGTTGATGTCGAATCAGGCAGGCTGGAAAGGCTGGGAGTCTTACAACCTGTACAATTTTCCGAATGGGCAGCACCCATAATTCCAGCACTGAAGTCTGACCAGAGTGTGTGAATATGTGGGGACTACAAGTTGACTATTAACAAAGTGGCCAGACTAGACAGGCATCCTATACCGAAAATTGATGAATTGCACTCCAAGCTGGCAGGAGGAACCGCATATATGAAGCTCGACATGAGCCATGCTTATCAGCAAGTCAAACTTGAAAAGGCCTCTCGGGACTTTGTGACTATCAACACATATAGGAGGTTATATCAATATACCCGGTTACCCTTCGGAGTCTCATCGCCTTGTGCCATTTCCAATGGATCATGGAAAATTTACTTCAAGGGCTGCCCCATGTTGTGGTTTATCTCAATGATGTCCTAGTAAAAGGACTGACTGATGAGGAACACCTGGCTAATCTGGAAGAGATGTTGAAGAGTTTCTCTGGTGTATGTTTGAAAAGAGAAAAATGTATCTTACAAGCAAAAGAAGTCATCTACCTGGATCATAGGGTTGACTTGCAGGGCCTTCACCCAGTGGCAGAAAAGATGAGAGCTATTCGTGAGGCGCCAGCACTGAAAAATGCCACAGAGCTCAGGTCTTTCTTGGGAATGATTAACCATTATAGCTGTTTTCTCCCAAATTTGTCAACAGTACAGGCTCTATTTTGCGGTTTGCTCAAGAAAAAACACAGGTGGTCTTGGCAAGCTCCACAACAAGAGGCCTTTATGACGGTAAAGCAGTTGCTACATTCGCCGGCCCTGTTGGTACATTTCGACCCAAAGAAAGAATTAATTTCGACCTGCAATGCTTCCCCTTACAGAATAAGGACAGTACTCTGCAACCAGATGGCAGATGGCTCCAAACGGCCCATTGGTTACGTTTCATGAACACTCAGTGTTGCAGAACGAAGATACTCACAAATAGGAAAGAAGGCTTATCCATTACTTTTGGCGTTAAGAAGTTCCACCAATACATTCATGGTCGCCACTTTACCATTATATCTGACCACAAGCCACTGCTAGGCTTGTTCGGCGAAGACAAGGCAATACCCCCAATTGCTTCTGCATGCATCCAAAGGTGGGCACTGATTTTAGTTGCTTATGAATATACTTTTATCCACTGGCTGGAAAGCCAGATAGCAAATGCCAATGCACTGAGCCGATTACCTTTAAAAGACAGCAATGTGAACATCCCAATTCGCCAAGAATTTGTCTTGTTATTAAACTCTCTGGATTCGTCACCAATACATACCAAATAAATAAGAGTGGACAAACCGCTATCCAGTTTTGTCTCACATAAGGGAACAAGTCTTACAGGGATGATTTAATGAGCCAAAGTCTGATAAAATGAAACCCTATTTTAATAGGTGGTATAAGCTCACCTGCCAGGATGGTATATTGCTTTGGGGAGTGAGAGTCATTGTGCCTCCAAGAGGAAGAAAGCCATTATTGACCGAATTGCATAGTACTCACCCTGGCATCTCTAGAATGAAAATGTTGGCGCGAAGCAACTTATGGTGGTCAGGGATAGATACAGAAATCGAAAACTTAGTCAAGAACTGCATACAGTGCCAACAGGTACAGACATTGCCCCCTTCGGCTCCATTGCATCCCTGGGAATGGCCAGGAAGGTCATGGGTCCACCTCCACATTGACTACATAGGGTCCTTTTTGGGCACAATGTTCCTCTTGATCATAGACGCTCACTCGAAATGGATGGATGTATACGAAGTAAGATCACCCACATCTGCCGCCACCATAGACAGATTGTGACAGAGTTTTGCGATGCATGGGTTACCGGATATAATAGTGTTTGATAATGGACCAAATTTCACTAGTGGGGAATTCCAAAGATTTGCAAGTCTCAATGGCATAACCCATGTTAAGACCTCACCATACCACCCTGCATCCAATGGATTGGCTGAGAGGGCAGTCCAGACCTTCAAGTCTGGAATGAAAAAACTGGATGGAGACTCTATTGCAAGTAGATTATCACGTTTCCTATTCAACTATAGGACTACGCCACACACGACCACCGGTATTGCCCCCGCATTGTTATTGATGAAGAGATGTCTAAGGACACATTTGAGTCTCATGAGGCCGAATTTAGGGGGAAGGGTAGAGAGAAGTCAGGAGGCCCAGAAGAATGGGCACAATTACCACAGATGTGAAAGAAACTTCACTGTGGAAACAGTTTTCGCAAAGAACTTTGGAGATGGGCCCAAATGGCTATTAGATGAAGTTAGTGCAGTGACAGGACCTCTGTCCTATCACATATTGGTCGAAGGTTGGATAATTAGGAGACACGTAGATCATCTCAGGAAAAGGGAAACAGACCTACAAGAAAGGATGCGCCAAGCATTCCCTTTTGAGTCTACACCACATGTAGAAGGAACTCCCCTTGGTTTGGAAGTACCTGTAGGATCCATTGAGCCTGAGAGAGTCAAAGAAGCAAACTTACAGGTTCCTACTGGACAGCCTAGTGAACAGACAACTCCTGCATGTGCTTCATCTTACAATGGTCTCTTCATTTGCATTACCTTGATTATCAACTCACTCATCAGTACACAGGCATGCAACCGTGTTCGCTGAGTAAAGCAACCCAATAGAAGGAACTTAATAGTATCTAGCAAATTTACAAGACTGAAACAGATCATCTGAAACAGCATTAAGTATTTTTATTGGCAGTCTACTTACCCAATAGTTTTCACAAAATTTATATGTTGTTAGGAAATAGTAAGTTATATTGATATTTGTAGATGCTAGGAATGAGTTTTAGCTTTAAAGTTTAAGTTTGATTTGTATTTCTGTATCTGTGTGTTGAGAAAGGTCAAATGGAGTTTTAGTTTCACTTGAAAAGGGTGTTTGCATTTCTAATGAGGTTTTTTTACGATTGTAAACTAAGTTAAATAAACAAGGTTAGAGAATAGGGCTGTTGCCTAGCAACAGGGGCCCAGAGAGGCAGGTCCCTCCCGCAGACACACACAGACACGATCGAAGAGAAACAGTAATTTTGATTTGGAAGCTGTGGAGTTCAGCTGTTTTGAAGTTGCTGCCAGGAGAGACTGGAGCAAAAGAGACAGATAGCCAGTCACAAGCTAAAGAAAAATCCCAAAATATCCAAGAGAGTGGAAGAAGTGAAAGACCCAAGAAGACCTTCTAATCAAAGGAAGGACAGGAACCTGGGAAAGGTCCTAGTGTCATAGAGGTCTACAGCACAGAAAAAGGCCCTTTGGCCCATCAAGTCTGCGCCGGTCAAACAAGTACCTAATTATTCTAATCCCATTTTCCAGCACTAGGCCCATAGTTTTGAATGCCATGGCATCGCAAGTGCACATCCAAATACTTCTTAAATGTTCTAAGGGTTTCTGCCTCTTCCATCCTTTTAGCCATGAGTTCCACATTCCCACCACCCTCTGGGTGAAAATATTCTTCCTCACATCCCCTCTAAACCTTCTGCCCCTTACCTTAAATCTATGCCCCCTGGTTATTGATCCCTCCACCAAGGAGAAAAGTTCCTTTCTGTCTACCCTATCTATGCCCCTCATAATTTTATACACCTCAATCATGTCCCCCCTCAATCTTCTCTGCTCCAGGGAAAAAACCCCAGTTTATCTAATCTCTCCTCATAACTAAAACTCTCCAGCCCAGGCAACATCCTGGTAAATCTCCTCTGCACTCTGTCCAGTGCAATCACATCCTTCCTATAATGCGGATTCCAGAACTGCACGCAATACTTTAGCTGTGGCCTAACCAACGTTTTATACAGTTCCAGCATAATTTCCCTGCTCTTATGTTCTATAGAAAGTCAGAGACCAGACGTAGAATCAAAAATACTTGTCAAGACCCTGCGGAAGTCCTGACACATGAACCTACGTGGGAATTGCCCAGGAACTTTAAACTTGCATGAGCAATTCTCCTGCCCAGGACCCTCAGCGGAGGTCTCCGAATCTCAGCTAGAGTCGGAGACTTGGAACAGATCTGTACTACTTGCCTGGATAGTTAACCAGGAAATGATAGACAGTTTATAACCTAATATAACACCTGGGTAACTTCAAACCAAGCCCCTATCGCTCCCCACACCCCGCAACCATCGACCACCCAACTAACCCCCCCAACCACCCAATGAAATCTCGTAAACCTCGACTCAAGATGAACTGACTACCCCCGTCCGACCAGCCGCAGTCCCCAACCCGCCAACACCCCAACTGGACTAGCCCCTGACTCAACTACCACCCAACCACCTCCCTAACCCAACAACCCACACCCATCTCACCCACCTACCCACTCATCCACCTACTCACCCACCTCTCCACCTCACCCACCCTACCCTCCTACCTGCCTTACCCACCTAACCACCCTACCCTCCTTACCCATTCACTCACTCATCCACTCACTCATGCATTCAATCTTCCATTCACTAACATTCATTAAAAGACTGGAGCCTGAATTTCGCGATCGCAGAATGGGCACAAGGCAGTTCCGATTCTTTGTGAAATGGGGCGTGATGTTTCGGTCGGCAAGCACATGAGAAAATCATTTAAATGAAAGGGTCAATTAAAGGCCATTTTAGCAGCAATTGTCTCAGATTTTGAGCAGCCCGTGTGCTTTTACGGTCGATGCAGAGGCCACTTGGTCAGGTGACTTTCAGATTTTTCATGATTTCTACATCCAGGGCGAGATAAAAGGCTAACAGGTTCTTGGCAGTAGGTAAAAGTCTTGATAGGAATTGGTTGGAGTTGGTTCACAAATAGTTTCTCTCATCTTTTTGGCATTCTGAAGAGATCTTTGATTTCTCAACATTTGCAGATGTTTTCTGCTAAAAGGCTCCTTGAATGCACAATCCTGTTGAATCATCTGTAAAAAAATGGGGATTGTCTGCTGGAGGGACCTCCTCAGAAGAGGAGGAGGGGGCAGAAGGGAAAGGAGGCCAGTTGCCTGCAGGCAGCATTGCAGAGTGAGACCTGTGGATTGGGAGGTGCAGCCAGAAGGGATGCAGGGTCTGCAGGAAGTGCAAGGCAGAAGGGTCTGGAAAAAGCGCCATTATCCAGCAGGTAGAATCATAGGCAGCGCTCCTGCTACCTGGACATGTCTGACGTTAAGTGTCAAAGAAGGATCCCCCTCTCCAGGGAGACTGTCAGCTCCATATGAGAGATGATTGGTCCAGAGATTGCCTCCAACTGTGTAGTGTGCCACCCTATGCCAGTGGCTCTTAAGGTTACAGTGGCACTAAACTTTTACACCTCAGGTTCATTCCACAGGTCAGTGGGAGATCTCACTGGTGTGGCAATTGGCTGCCACAGCTGCATCAAGTTGGTCATTGACACTCTTCCGAAGGGTCAGCACCTTCATTCACTTCTGTACCGACGAGGCCAGCCAGGCTGAGCTTCGCTGCAACTGCAGGATTTCCCCCGTCCAGAGAGCCATTGACTATATGCATGTACCATAAAGGCACCAGTGGAGGAGCTGGGTGTCTTCGTTGATAGAAAGGACTTCCACTCTCTTAATGTGCAGATTGTATGTAACCACAACAGTCAGATTTTGCAGGTTTGGACAGTGTCATGATGCCTATAGCCTCCGTCACTCCCAGGTGCCAAGACTTTTTATTGCTCCGACTTGCTTGGATGGTTGACTACTGGGGGACAAAGGGTACCAGCTGAAAAGGTGGCTCACGACACTACTGAGACACCCAAGGACAGAAGCTGGGGAGAGCTATAATTGCAGTCATGCCTCCACAAGGACAGTAACTGAGAAGACTATAGGCTTATTCAAGATGAGGTTCTGCTGCCTGGACTGCTCAGGGGGATCACTTCAATATCCTCCTGAGTGTGTTACCCTTATTGTTGTTGTCTGCTGCACACTGCACAATCTGGCTGTGTCAAGGGAGGACCCGTTGGAGGATGAAAACAGCGATCCTGCTGCACAGGTCACAGGGGATGACTCAAGTCCTGGGGCTGAGAAGGAGCCGGAGTAGCCCCTGGGTGTGGAGTATGATCCCGATGTGAGGATCCTTATGGGACGCAGGGAGACCAGAGAGGCCTTAACTCAGAGGACTTCCAGCTAGGCATCCAAATCAAGGAGTCAAAGTGATGGCAAAAAGTATGCCACCTTAATGATCTTTCCTGATGAGGCAATCTTGTCACCCTTAAGTCAAGGTCCAGCCTCTGAAATAAAGTTTGCAATCCTTCCTCTGTGCCACAGGCAACACCCAGGCCTATTTCCTATTGAAAGCATGAAACACTCTAGTGCCATTGCAGATAAGAAACATTTTAAGATTGAAGCCAAATATACAAATTAAACAGTGCGCATGTGCCAACGAAACATAAGTCACCAGTGAGAACGCCTTTTGTGATCATAGTGACTTAAAATTGGAGACAGCCTGCGGACTCTGATGCACTGTTGGCCTTGATGACATTTGCGGCCATCCTCTGACTGGCGGAGCCTGTGTAGGCCCTGTCTGGGCGGTAGAGTCCAGCGCCATGGCTGGGCACTCCTCAGTTGTCGTGGTGTCTTCAGATGCAACAGTCACTGGCAGAGAAGTGGAGGAGCTGCTGCCATTATCCACATCACCCTGAGAGGAGGTTGCAGTTGCGAACTGCAGGTCTTCCACCAACATGAGGTTGGTTTGAAACTCCCTGATCATCATCGGTGAATGGGCAGCTAGCAGAGTCAGTAGGTGCCTCATCTACCTCTCACACCGGTAGTGAACTGCTGAGGTCACTGCCAGTGAGTGGACCTGCAGATCTGAATGCAACCCCACAAACCTCTGATTGAATTCCTGGAGCTGCCTCTCCATGACAGTCACTACTCTCTCCATGGAGGAGGCTGTGCATTCAGAGCTCCGGGTCAATGCAGTGCTCATGCTCTGCATGGACACCCCAAGACAGAGCCCATGACATGCAGACCCTCAGGGATCTGTGGCATATCTTCTCATGCATCCTGCTGGACATTCAGCTTCTGCCATCTGATGGACGAATCCAGAGGCTCATCATTGCCTGAGACTCAGCATCGTCCTGGTCTCCAGCAATCCTCTGACTCCTGCCACCCTGTGGACTCTCTGCCTCCACTAGCTCCTCAGGTGAGTGTGATGTGCCTTCACCACTGTGTACTACCATCTGATCTGAGATATTTATGCCCACTAACTTGCCTGTATCTGCACTGGTGCTTGGTGCAGAGGGAGTGTTATGGCACAGCAGACGGTAAATGCCAGGCTGCTCAAATCCCAGAGGGAAACTTGAAACAGCTGCCACAACTATTTTGCAATTTGTATTTTATTTCAAGGTGCATTCCTTGAATTCAGTAGTAATAAGTCTACTGAGTCTTAGAGGTTTTTTTACAGAACTAAATTAAACATTTATTAATAGAAGAAAAGATTTTAAACACATATATAATTCTACAATTTACTACTATAATAATTCCTAAATCCCCTAAATAATCTGTCTCCTCCATTAAGGCAACAGTAAAAACAAATTAATTTGAATAGACCCAGACAAAGCATACAATACCCTGGACAGTGATATTCATAGTGAGTTTTCTTAGCTTCAGTTCCTGTAGACAACAATTTGATGCATAGAGGCTAGAGGTTTTTCACACTTGTAAGATCTTAGAATGCCTTCTCCTTACACATAACCTTATCTCCTTTGTACAGGTTTCCCCCTTTTTAATGTAAATTCCATTGTTCCAATATGTCTTTGCAACTTTACTTTTCTCATTATATAAATCTTTCATAGGACTCATATTATCAATAACATTTGGGAAAAACAAACACACTGTTGGGCTTAGCTTCTTATGGCTAGGTGTAACATCTTACCATCTCTTTGAAATTCAAACTAATCTAATTTATCTAAAAATGCAAATATTCCTCACACCTCTCATTCTAGAACTCCAACTATGTTTACATATTTAGCATTTCAAACCAGCTTCCCTTATGATAACTCAAAAGCTCCAGACCAGCTGCCTCCAATTCAACTAAATTCCCCACACACACATCCACAGGGAGCAACTAATCCAAACTCAACTATTAACCTACCTTTACAATAAATCACAATAATATGAAAATTATTATACTTTCATGACAGTGAGGTTGTGACACAGGTGCATCTGGCTTCTGCTCCTCCTCAGGGGTCAAGGGTGGGTCTTTAGGATCTCAGTGATGAGGATGGGCCATCTGAGGGAAGAAGAGAGAATGCCAGTCATGACATCATTACGAAGTCACAGTGCATGCACTCTGGTTGCTTCTCACAATAAGCCTCAGAAAGGCGTTCTGAATGAATGAGCAATGGGGACAATTGGGTTACACATCCCAGCCTAACAGCCACTGCCCTACATCTCTTGTACCCTTCCCCCGTCTCTCCACTATTGTCTGGACTCTTACCCTCTTCTGAAACACCTGCCCCTCCCCACCCTGCCATGACCAATGGACCTTGCTCCATGCTCGCATGCTATCTCTTTCCTCCTCTGCTGGAGTTAAAATAAGGAGGTTTGACACTCCACCACCCATTTGTCCTCGCTCCTGCACATTATGGCCCCTCCTCCCCTGTAAGGTGCTATAATGAGCTCGCCCCTCTACATGTCAGAACACAGCAGCCTCCCCCCTAGAGACACAGGTTCAGGTGCCCATCACATTGCCCCACCTTACCATTACATACATGCCAGCCATCTGGTCTAATTATTTAGTCTTTCAATTCACAGGGATATGTGCCAGCTTAGACTCTGCATTTCACATACATGAGCAACAACATGTCCTGCGACCCACAAAGACATTTATCCACCGTTTCAGAAGGAGTCAGTACTCACCCTGGCAGAGCACAGAAGGTCATTGAACTTCTTCCTGCATTGGATCCATGTCCGATGAACAACATCATGTCAGCTCATTTGGCTGTCACCTCCATTCAGGCCTTCTTGGTTAGGCGAGGTGGCCTCCTCTGACCGTCTCGTGGCAGCAAAATCTCATGGCGGGAACTCACTGTCTCCAGAAAAATGCACAGGCAATCATCTGGAAACTGGAGGGCACGCTGGCTATGGGCATTTCCATTCCACCTGGCATGGGATACAGGTCCAGAGGCTATAATGCTGACAGTAAAACCAGAATGCCCTCCTGCTGCAGTGAGGCCCAAAGAATGTCAATGCAGCTCCCTGAGGCTCCTGAATTCCCATTGCCAGCCTTCAGAGAGCTCCTTAGCAATTTTTAAAGCTCCTGCCTGAACCTTCATTGGTCCAACGCCCGCCCTCTCCCTGCGCCCGCCAGCAACGCTGAGTGTATCTCCGTGTGCGATTCACGCTGGTTGACAATTAATTAGCCAGCCAGCATGAAATCAAGGTCAGGAGCCAATCGCAGGCAGAAGCGGATTTCATATCCACTTCCAGGCCCGCTGATTGCATTCCCACGCCATGACCTTTAAACTTAGCAGAATACAGCAGCTAGTGCCATAAAAAGAGGGTGTGTCCTCTCTTTCCCCCAACACTACTCCGCTCCGCCAGAGTTTCTAGGGAGATGCTGCTCATTTCTTTCACAGCCGCAATGTGAAGATCCAAGAAGAAATGCACAGCACCTTCGGGGTCAGGAGGATCTTCATGTGCAGTGGCAATGTGCTTCATTTTAGGTTTAACCCTGCGTGACTGGGTTTCCTGGGCCACAGGAAACCCAGGAGCTTAAGGAAATTGAGGACTGCTGAATCCAAAAGCAACTAAGTGCTTTTCCAGCACCGTTTGTGAGCCAGGAAGGGTAGGAGTGTTTCCTGCTGGTATTCCTAGCTCATCTGTAAGCCACTTCAGTGATCATCCACCTCAGCCCTCATCCTGACCTTTCCCCCCACCCATCATCTCCACAGGAGCCACAATCTCCCACTAATCAGACTTCACAATTTTCCCCTCTGAAACGTTAACTAACCCACATTAGGTCATTTCATTCCCTCCCTCCCATCTCTTTGCTTCCCAAACATGGGCAAGGAAACCTCCTTCTGATTATCATGTACTGTCCCGCTCGGCTGATGAAGCAGTATTCCTCCATGTTGAACACCACTTGGAGGAAGCACTGAGGGTAGCAAGGTCACAGAGCGCACTCTGGGCGGGGGACTTCAATGTCCATCACCAAGAGTGGCTCGGTAGCACCACCACTAAAGAACACAGCTGCTAGACTGGGTCTGTGGCAGGTGGTGACAGAACCAACATGAGGGAAAAACATACTTGACCTCATCCTTACGAATCCACCTGCCACAGTTTATCTGTCTGTGACAGCACTGGTAGGAGTGACCACCACATAGTCCTTGTAGAGACCAGTTTTCACACTGAAGATACCCTCCATCGTGTTGTGTGGCACTACCACTGTGCAAAGTGAAATAGATTTTGAACAGATATAGCAACTCAAGACTGGGCAACCATTAGACGCTGTGGGCCATTAGCAGCAGAATTGTACTCAAACACAATCTGTAACCTCATGGCCCTGCATTTCCCCACTGTACCATTATCACCAAGCCAGTGGATCAACCCTGGTTCAATGAAGAGTGCAGAAAGGCATGCCAGGAGCAGCACCAGAGATGCAGAAAAATGAGGTGTCAACCTGGTGAAGCTACAACTCAAGTCTACTTGCGCACAAAACAGTGTAAGCAGCATGCAATAGACAGAACTAAGTGATTCCACAATAAACAGATCAGATCTAAACTCTGCAATCCTGCCACATCTAGTCTTAAATGGTGGTTGACAATTAAACAACTCACTGGAGGAAGAGGCTCCACAAATATCCCCATCCTCAATGATGGGGGGAGCCCAGCATATCAGTGCAAAAGATAGGGCTGAAACATTTGCAACAATCTTCAGCTAGAGGTGCCAAGTTGATGATCCATCTCAGCCTCCTCTGGAGGTCCCCAGTGTCACAGATGCCAATTCGATTCACTCTACACGATTTCAAGAAGCGTCAGAAGGCTATGGCCCCTGCCAATATTCCAGCAATAGCACTGGGGAGGTGGTGGCATAGTCATATTGTCATTGGACCAGCATTCCAGGCTCCTGCTCTGGGGACCCCGGTTCCCACCTTGTATTTGAATTCACAGAATAATAGAATCACACAGTGCAGAAAAGGCCCTTTGGCCCATCAAGCCTGCACCAACACGTGAGAAACATCTGACCTACCTCCCTAACCCATTTACCAGCACTTGGCCCATAGCCTTGAATGTTATGACATGCCAAGTGCTCATCCAGGTACTTTTTAAATGATGTGAGGCAACCCACCTTCACCACCCTCCCAGGCAGCGCATTCCAGACCGTCACCACCCTCTGGGTAAAAAAGTTTTTCCTCACATCCCCCCTAAGCCTCCTGCCCCTCGCCTTAAACTTATGTCCCCTCGTGGCTGACCCTTCAACTAAGGGAAACAGCTGCTCCCTATCCACCCTGTCCATGCCTCTCATAATCTTGTACACCTCAATCAGGTCGCCCCTCAGTCTTCTCTACTCCAACGAAAACAACCTCTCTTCATAACTTAAATGTTTCATCCCGGACAACATCCTGGTGAATCTCCTCTGCACCCCCTCCGTGCAATTGCATCCTTCCTATAATGTGGCGACTAGAACTGCACACAGCTGTGGCCTCACCAAGGTTCTATACAACTCCAACATGACCTCCCTACTTTTGTAATCTATGCCCCGATTGATACAGGCAAGCGTCCCATATAAGAATCTGGAATTAAAAGTCTGATGATGGCCATGAAATTGCTAATTGTTGTAAAAACCCTTCTGGTTCACTAATGCCCTTTTGGGAAGGAAATATGGTGTCCTTACCTGGTCTGGCCTACATATGACTCAAGACCCACAGCAATGTGGTTGACTCTTAAAATGCCCTATAAACAAGGACAATTAGGGATGGGGAAGCCCACATCCCAGGAAGAATGAAAAAAAAAGATTTGTGCTCTAGGACTTGCCATGCCCTTCCTCTCCTTGCTTCAAACTTCCTAGCTTTGTCACTTTCTCAGCCATCTCAGCAACAGAAATAGTTCTTTCGATTGATAATACTTTTTTTTTAACCAAAAGGAGCTATTATGCAACTCCTGTGACATAATTGTTTCAGAGCTTGCAAGAGCTTGAAGGTGGACAGAGGTAAAATTTTCACCCCTGTTTGATAGTCTGTAAACAATATATCTCAAAAACTAATGGACAAATTTCAACAAAACTTGATATACAGATAGGATATGGCCCAAGGAAGAATGATTGGTTTTTGCTGAAGATTAGCATCCAGATGCAGATCTAGATCTTGGAAATTTTAATCCATTAACATGGGGTAAATTGACTTTTTTTCAGAATGTTGTGAGTTATTTTATTTAGAATGCTGTTGATTGTTGTAGAGTGTTGTGGATTGCCTCAGCTGCTGTAGTGCAATTTGTCACAGCTGTCAAAATATGAGCAGAGTTTTCAGAGCAGGTTGTTGGACATAGATTGGTCTGAAGCCTCCTCAGTGAGATGGAAATTAATAAAAATGTTTCTTTTTTCATCTTTGTAATTACACAGCATCAACCAGGCAGAGAAGAGCCCCAAGGAAAAGCTGAGTAATTGAAATAACATTGAGTTAACAGAGCATGACGGAGAAATGCACTCTACTGAGCGCCCTCTTTACTTGTTTTTGCTGGGTTTGCCTATTTTTGCTGAAGCGACTGGCCATTTGATAAATGGCAAGATAATTTAAAAACTAATTCCCTATCAGCTGCCATCAGTCATTATTATACAACAGTATAATAGGGTCTTAAGTCTAAATATCAATATCCTAATTTCTAAACAATTCTTATTTAAAATACACACGTGAATCCAGACTCCTCCCAACTTCACACAGGTTTCCTGGATATAGTTCCACCATTGTCTTGATTCTTCTGAGTATTCTTTTCATTTCCTGGAAACATTGGGCTGGATTTTGCTGTTGGCGAGCAGGGGGTGGGGCCCGCTCGCTGACGGCAAAATGACGTGGGATGACATCGGGGGATACCCCGTGTCATCCTGCCCCATTTAAATTTTCAGGAAGGCGGGGACACTGCGAAATCAGTTGCGCACCCGCCGACCTGTCAATGGCCAATTGGGGCCACTGACAGGATAATTAAAACAATTAAAAGCCCTGCCCATCCAACCTTAAGGTTGGCGGGCAGGCCAGGAGCTCTGGCGGGCTTATGAAGAAACATGAAACCTCATCCACCGGCGGGATGAGGTTTCATGTAGGGTTTAAAAAAGTTTATTAAACTTTCAGTGAACTTTATTAACATGTCCCATCTCGCGTGACACTGTCACATGAGGGGGACATCTTAAGAATTTTATTATTTTTCTATTTTTAAGGTTTAGACAGCTGTCAGCGCTCTCCCTGAGGCAGCACTTAGCTTCAGGGAGAATTGCGCTCTTTCGTGCGCATGTGTGAAAGAGCGCACTCTCGCATTTGGGGAATCCCCCCCCTCCCCCCCCCGATCCCGCCTGCACAGGAAGCACATAGCGCTTCCCAGAGGACGTCACGCTGGGCGGGCCTTAATTGGCCCTCCCACTTAAAATGGTGGCAGGGCCCGCTTCTCTGGTGGGGATCGGCTCCCCGCCCGCTGGAGATTGGGTCGGGCTCGCCCATTATCTTTTTGGAGACTAATGGTGTAGAAACCTAGCTAATAAGTAAAATCTGCTTCTGACATAGGAATATAAGTAGGCCATTCAACCCTTCAATTCTGCCCATGCCATTCAACTAGATCATGAATGATTTGCATCTCAACTCCATTCCTCTACCCACCCAATCCTCTGCCATTACACCACATTCCTTGACATCCTTACCTAATAAAAGATCATTCTTGGAAGCTTCAATTGACCCTTGGATTCCACAGCCTTTTTTGGGAGAAAAAGGACAACTTTTCTACTGTCCTTTGTGTGAAGAATTACTTCCTGATTTCACTCCTAAATGGCCTGGCTCTAATTTCAAGATTACAATCCCTCATTCTGTATTCTCCCACCAGATGAATTAGTTTATCTGTATCTACTCTATCAAACCCTTTTATCATATTAATACTTGTCTATGTAATGTCCCTTTGCAACTTATTGATTCTATCATCTTTGGAGGAAAAAAGATAAATCTGCAGTCATCTGATGAGGCCTGTTGTAGCTAATAAAACCACTAACATGAATCAATTTGACCAAGTTTTGTCAGTTGGCCAATTAATGCCATCAACTCATATGAAATAATTATATAACCAGCCTTGACAAACTTCATGCAAGATAATACCCATTTAAATCTTGTTATTATGTCAAGGTAATTTTATGTCCCATATTTTATATGTTTATTGTTATCATCTCCATAAACATGTTCAGCTGTCTCTAGCTTTTATTTAACACCCCTTTGCTGCAGTCTCAACGCTGTTTCACCTCTTGGAGATTGACATGGTCAGTTCTTCAGCAATCTTCTAATAGCGCAACTCCATGGCGAGATTGGCAATATACATTTTTCCCAGTAGTTTGCTTCCACACAACTGGGGGAGTTTAATGCTCTCCCTGGGAGGAAGGATGGGAGGCTTTATAATGGAGTGGGAAGGATCAAGGTGGAGAGCCCATCGCATTCCCAACTCCCTCCAATTAAGTAAAGAGTGGGAAGGGTTGACAAAGGCATTCCTACCCAGAGGCCAGATGACATCCTTAACTGGCCATTCCTTCTTGAACATCCTATGCACAATACAAGGACTCACCAGCAGCAAGTGCTGCCCCCATGGACTGACACCCCCTGCCCCATCCTTTACACTAACATCCCTCCCCCCACTCACCTGAGCCTCCCTGACTGGTTTGGCCTTGGCAATTCCATCCCACTTACCTTTATTCCCAGGCTCCAGTGACGATCCTTCTCATGGGGCCACCTGCAGCACTAGCAGTAGCCACTGCTCCTGGTGGCACTGTTGGTACTGCTGAGCTGCAAGTTTCTGATTAGCCAATAGCTCTTGAAGGGGGGAAAATGCCCTATGCAGGAGCCTAGAACCCCAGGAGCAGCCAACAGACTGCCTGACTGGGGCTACCGGAAATAGCTGCAGCAGGATTGCCACCAGTTCTTCAGCCGGTGGACGGGCCCACTGTTGGGACCATTAAATTCTACCAAATATTTCATTTGGTATGTTGCATAAAAAAAGGTGGAAGTCATCCAAGTAAGAAAGGCAGATTTGAGTGGCAGGCAGCACTGGTACTCAAAATCTAAACCAACTGCTGAAGTGTTTGGATGATCCATCCATAGCTATCTTGATTTATGACAAACACATTCATCATTGTTTCATTATACTATGTTCCCCTAACTATACTCAATGGTTTTATTCTCTGCCAGTTTAGAAAGAGCATTCAACATCTACTTACACAATGCCTCCTCATGTGCCATACGTTGCTTCTGAATGTTTCTGAACTAAAAGTGAAAATTAGAATAATGTAGTACATACCCTTCTCAACATGAATAGCTTATTCTCAGTAATGTACACTGCTTCAGATTTTTGTATGGATCTTCAAATGTCAGCTTACTTTTCGCACTACGTATAAAGTTTGTAATTTTGCAAAATTAATAGAAATGTTAAAATTATAGACCAGCCACCACAAGAATGCCAATAGAAAATGTTAGGCCATGATTTAACCGATCAAATATAGGCTGAAATTTGAGCGATTGTGATTAAATCTTTGTTCTTATTATCAACAGAAAAATAACATTGATGTTAATGGCCTTTTGGAGAAAATATAATGGGAATTATTTTCATGTCCTTACCATCCTATTTGCACTTAAAGATGGGATGGTATTGGAACCAATATAGTGGATGGAATGGAAAAACGATTGCACCATTGAGTTTCAATCTGTTCTCATTTTCAGGCAGACCTCAATTCACGTGGACAAACATCCCAACAGTTTCAGGCAGGAACCTCATACATAAATGCCCATTTGATCTGTTAGCACTATAGGAACACTTTGTGCACACTAGGATCTCAAAAACCAATATCTAACGGGCTTACAAAAAAGTTTCTAGTATCTGAGATGGTTTCTAATTTACCTAGTGTTTCTATAAGTTTTTCCCACCAATGTCTGCAGCATTGGAGGTGGGAGATTGCTGCGTTCCAGTCAATGACTCAAAAGATGCTCAATGACCTGTAGGAGTTTGGTCTGAGGGGGCTACAGATTGCAACTCAGCATCTGCCAGGGCATCTGACACAGTTGTCTTTCCGACATCAGGCTGGACAATCGTTGAATATTGAAACCACCAACCATTTAGGCTCCCAACTTCTCCAAGGTGCAACAGAAGCTTGAGTCTAGAGTCTTTCTACATATAAGCATTAATGACAAATGTTAATATTCAAGACAGACTCCAACATCATTGAGGGAACCATTTAATCATGGAGAGACAAAACCATATACCAGAACCCCAAATAATGCTCCTCCACAGAAACTCCTTGGAAGGTACACCAATGCCTTAGCAATTGTTGGTACACAGAAATTTTATGGCTCCAAAGATCTGCATCTTTATTCTTTGTAGGGCTCCAACATAGCTGGCATATGGTGGGCTGGTTCCAGAAATAAACTTGCCATCTGTGGACACATTACCAGAAGTCAATGACTGATTTCCTGGGGGAGAGATTGGCCCTAGTTATGCAAAAATAGAAAATGCTGGAAAAGCTCAGCAGGTCTGACAGCATCTGTGTAGAGAGAAACAGAGTTGACGTTTCGAGTCACTGTTACTGCTCACTTATGTTACTGTTCATTTATATTCGAAGAAGCACCAGTCTAATTTCTCGAATGAGTACCTGATCTGCAACTCCAGTTTTACACCTGGGCAGCAAGCTGAAAAATCTACTCCACTATCTATGCCAGGTGAGGTGCCACTGTCTGTGCTTGAAAGTGTAAAAACAAGTCACAGTGCATCTTCTGGTGAATCCTCCTCCTTTGCCTGTGTATTGGAATACCCAAGTTGTCTGATCGATCTAGAAATTTTAATCTAATCCACATTAGCCTTTTAAGGACCACGGGTTACATTGCTGTGGACTCAAGATATTGCAAAGCACATGTTCCATTCAATTTATGCCGAATTTGTGAGTGGGGCCATAAAACAGGGATTGAGCCCTGATTAACACATTAAAATGGCCTAATGATTATTTCAAGTGGATGCCCTGGGCACTTGGAAGTCTCGGTCTACCAAATTCACAGCTGGCACATCTCTTTGGCCAGGGGGGAGGGGGCAGGTGGAGATTGGGCATGCAAGATCAAGCCTGGAAATCAGTCCTATCTAACGCTAATCTTTCACCCAAAAAAGGGTATAACTAGGGCCTCTGAAGAAGGGTCATACAGACTTGAAACGTTAACTCTGTTTCTCTCTCCATAGTTGCTGTCAGACCTGCTGAGTTTTTCCAGCATTTTCTGTTTTTGTATAACTAGGACCAATCTTTCCCCCAGGAAATCAGTCATTGACTTTTGGTGATGTGGCCACAGAAGATCAACATTTTGAAAGTATACTAAAATATTTACAACACTAAACAAAACTTTGAAAGTATGCAGCATTACTCCCAGGTGTAAGTTAATTACAACACCATTCAAATTGGAATTTTACATTAATTAGCTCTAATTTGACAATGTAAAATAGAGGTACGATAAGAAAATATTGCGGGAATTAATTCAAGTAATTTCAAATAAGCCATTATTAATTAACCAGTTCATAATCACACAATTTGTCAGATTGTTTACCTTAGATGGTGCATATTTACTGATTTTAAGGAGACACTGGCACAATCTGGTTTATCAGTAAACGGTGCATTTTCAGAGAATAGCTTTTTTAGGAGCTGCAATTTTATGTGATCAAAGGGAGTACAACGGAAGACCATAACCAGCCATCCCGCGCTTGCAAAATTCAAAGCAGACATTAGGTGTGATTCCGCGATTGGACAACATTTGTTAAATTATCCTCAGCATGCTCAGAATTATGCTAACAATCAATTTAAGATTGTCAGTCAGGCTCGCAGTTTAGTGTATTTGCATGTAGTGTAAGCTAGATATATTAATATGCAGGGCCCTGTTCTTTCAGACAGAAAGAACATGTACACACATTGCACCTGTTTCAGCTAAACAAAATAAGTGACAGCCATTCACTGATTCATTCCTCAGGGCAATGCCTTGACCAATCAGGATCAAGCTGCCTGGTTTAAATTTCAAACAATGCTTGGCAATTAACTGTCAGTCACAATCATTAGTGCATTCTCCATGGCAAAGCCTCTACAAATCAGAGTCCACTTGCCAACCAATCAGCACTTTTTTGCATACAGTATAAATTGTTGCTTTCCCCTTATAGTGTTATTCTTGTGAAGTGTTCTGATGAGTGCAAGATGAAAAGCTTTGACATCTCTTTTTCATCGGTTTTCTAATAGTTCATTGATACTTTCTTTGTAAATTATTTGCATTAAGTTATATTGTTAAGCTAAGCTATTGTTAAGTAACAAGAATTTAGCATTGCAAACAAGCCGTATTTAACTTGATAGTAGTCAGCAACAAGATTAGGCACTAAAGTAAATTTTCATATCAATAAGCATGCAGACAACAAAATGTATTAGGCTGCTTTGGCATTATCCTCAGAAATATTCTGTTACACAAAGAGTTAATGATATATTTTTAATAGTTGGTCAAACCAGAGTAAAATACTGATGCTGTATCATTTGATAGGAAGAGGAAATGCTACAAATTTCCTGGGGTGACTATCTGAGCCAAGTTTAAATGCCAACACTAAAAATAACATCTGGAACTAATGTGATAGCAGCTCTAGTTTATTTTTACCAAGGAAACTGCGTGAATGAAACCCGATAGGCTTCAGGAAACTTCGCTTCTCTTTAATGCCTTATTTTGTTCAGGATCGCATGAATTTAGTTGGATTATCATATGCACCACATGGAAGTATTGATTCACTGTCACATCTATTTTAGCTCAGTAGTAATGCTGAAATATTGAGACTCCTGATGATAATCCTGTTTAGTCCATTTCAGAACCAGAAGTTGTCACTGAATATTAGCAACCTGCGTCAGGTTTTTTTTAATTCATTCGCACAATTGGGATGTCACTGGCAAGACCAGCATCACCCTGAGAAGGTAAGAGAAGGCAGTGGTGGTCCTTCTTGAACCTTTGAGGGGAAGGTGCTCCCACAAGGATGTTAGGTAGGGGGTGCCTTGATTTTGGCCAAGTGGCAAGTCAGAATGGAGTGTTACTTGGGTCTGATGGTGTTCCTATGCACCTGTTGCCCTTTTCCTTCTAAGTGGTGGAGGTCATAGGTTTGAGAGGTGTTCCTGATGAAGCTGTGATGAGCTACTGCAGTACATCCTGTACATAGTATACACTGGAGGCCTCAGTATATCAGTGGTGCAAGGATTGGATGTTAAGGCTAGAAGAAGAGATTCTGACCAAGCAGATTGCTTTGTCTTGGATGGCATCAAGCTTCATGAGTGTTGTTGCATCTGGACCCAACCAAGCAAGTGGAGAGCATTCTTCACATTCCTGACATGTGCATTGAGAGACTTGGGGAGTCAAGAGGTGAGCTGCTTGCCACAGAAAACCCAGCCTCTGAGTTGCTCTCATAGCAACAGCATTTAAGTGGCTCATTTAGTTGAACTTCTGGTGAATGGTGATCCCACGAATGTTGAGGGTGGGGAGTTTGGCACTTGTAATGTCAATGGGAGGTGGTTAGTTGCCATCCTGTTGAAGATGGTCATTGCCTGGCACTTATGCAACACCCATGTTATTTGCCAATTATCAGCTCATGACTGGATCTTGTCCTGGCCTTGCTTAATGTGGGAAAGGATTATTTCATTTTACGAGTCATGCAGTATCAGATACTTCAACTTGATATAAAAAAAACTATAAATGTAAAATAATAGGCATGGCATATAATGCAGTGATATAAACCTAGAATTTCTGATTGGGTGTAAGCCTAACCGGAAGTAGGGTGGACCAAGGAAACTACTTACCTGACCTATAGAACAGTGACACCATTTGCCTTTCCAAAATCAGCGTCATTTAGCATAATCATCTTGAGCTCGGCATTGAAACAATGCCTGTTGCTGTGTGGCAAATTGTATACTATTGAAAGATTGAAAATATCTGCCACAGTTTAAAGGGGCAGGTGCCAATGTCTGTAAGACAGGGCCATTGTGTTTGGAAATATATCTGTAAACAGCTCTGCAGGACCCATAGCAATTCATAGAACATAGAAACATAGAGGTAGGAGTAGATCATTCAGCCCTTCGAGCCTGTTACGCCATTTATTATGATCATGGCTGATCCTCAATCTCAACATCATACTCCCCATATCCCTTGACACCATTAGAGTCTATAAATCTACCTATTTCCTACTTAAATATATTCCTTGACTTGGTCTCCACAGCCCTCAATGGTAGAGAATTCCACAGGTTCACCACTCTCTGAGTGAAGAAGTTTCTCCTCGTCTCAGTCCTCAATGGCCTACTCCATATCCTGAGATTGTGACCCCTTGTTCTAGATCACCCCCCCACCCAACAGCCAAAGGAAACATCATCCCTGCATCCAGTCTGTCCAGCCCTGTCAAAATGTTATACGTTTCAATGAGTTCCCCTCTCATTCTTCTAAACACCAGTAAATACAGGCCTAGTCAGCCCAATCTCGCCTCATACAACAATTCTGCCATCCCAGGGCTCAGTCTGGTGAATCGTCGCTGCACTCCCTCTATGGCAAGTATATCCTTTCTTAGGTTAAGAGACCAAAACTGCACACAATACTCTCACCAAGGCCCTGTACAGCTGGAGTAAGGCATCCTTGCTCCTGTACTCAAATACGCTTGCAGTGAATTCTGATGGAGGAAGTGAAGAACAGCATGGTGGATCTCTTTGGAACAGAGCATGCTCAGCAGCTCAGGCAAGCTACCCAACAAGAATGCCAGAGGGTGGCAGGAAGTATAAATGGCATGAGCAATATACCACAAATGTGGTAGTAATATGACCAAGATAAAGAAGCACAAGTTTGCCAGGGAGAAAATAAATTCAATGGTGACAGCAAAGGTACTGACAGAACTCTAATAATTCAGATTTCCAGCATTTTCAGTTTATTATTTGTGTACTTTGCTGGAAGATGTAACTTACAGTCCTGAAGTAGCTTTTCAGATGCTGAATAAAATAATATCTGCCATTATGGCAGTTAGAGAAGATGGCACTGAGCTGCGATGACACTGGATTTTACATTGTTCATCGCTTCAGTTTACTTTCTTCAAGTTTTTCATCAGTTTTTAACATTTATGATGTAATTTTCCTCTTTCATTGTTTATTATTTTTTAATGAACAAGCAAAATATCTGCAATAAATTTCCGAATGGACAATAAATTTGAACTGTATTGAAGAAATTTAATGACCCTACTAAGTCAAACAAGATATCAAAGCGCACTGTTCTACTATTTCAGTGTACTAACAACATGTGACACTGACAATTACCTGTCCCAAATACCATCTTAAATTAATTGCCATGAATGCTCATTAAATACAAAGTGCATTTAGCACCAACAGATTTCTGCAGGAAACATATCTTCACTTAAACAGTTGCACGCACTCCAGCCAGTTATCGGGAGGACTTTTCCGAGCCTGCTGGTGACGGGCGTGATAGGTGGTGTGCACGGAAAATATGGCGTGACCTGCTTCATGACGGTGTGAAGGCAGATTGCAATCGTCTGCTCAGCTCGCCAATGGCAGGCTGCATTTCCCACCATCGGTCGGCGGGGAGCTAATTGTAATACATCAGCATATAATTAAAAGGGCATCCCGCTAGGCTCTTGGAACCCTGCCATATTGTCTGACTACGTTGGCGGGAAAGCATGCCGACGTGTTTCACCATAGCCCACAGGCGATGAGCACTTGGCGGCCTTCACTTGGGGAACTGTGGTGAGTGAGCAGCAGCATTCTCCACAGCTTGCCTGTTGTTTACAGGCCTCAGGTGCTGGGGGGCAGTGGCAACTGATGCCTGGCCCCAGAGGCGACTGCTGAGGAGGCGGGGGGGGGGATGTGTCTGGGGGCAAATGCTGGCCAGCCTCGGAGATGACTGTTAAGGTTGGGGGGTATCATCGGAGGCAAGGACTGACCAGTCTTGGAGGTGACTGCTGGGGTGGGGGGGTGGTTCAGTGCTGCCCTGGCGCAGGGTAAGCAACAGAAGTAGCAACGCATTAGGGACACCTGTATAAACTGAGCATGACTCTGCAACTGAGACAGATCAGGCGCAGCCACAGTGATATGATTGGGGTCGGGCTCCTAGCCTGCCCGCCCATGCGAGCAACGCGGAGGCAACAAAGGGCCACCAAGCACTCCATACCTTACCATCCCCTCACCTCGGCCATCCACTGCCCCCCACTCCGGCCGCCCATTCCCCCCACCCCCACCCCAGCACTGACTTCGAGTCCGCCACCACTTTATTGGACCGTGGAGCAGTTGGGCTTCACACATTGTACAATCTCCCCACCAACACTGGCAATGTAGCAGTTACTGCTGGAGGTGCTCACAGCCCCTTGCAATCTCAGCATCCCGGCTTGGACCAGTGTCTCCCATGTCACAGGTTGACAGGGCAGCCATGCAGCGCACTCACCTCTGGCCATCTGAGGGGTAACCTCCGGGAAGCGTTAAGGGGCTGTCACACAGGGCCAGGAAAGGTGCTAAGTACAGCCATGATAACCACGTCTCTCTCTCCTTCATGCTGCAGGAGGACCACTTCAGGATCATGGATTCTGGTGAACTAGCTGTATACCTGATGTGTGATGGTCTACATAGACCGCAAAAGACGGAGGAGAAAGTGACTGAGGCTCCTGGCTACGCAAAGACAGGAGCAGCAACTTCACGAAGAAGGGACAGCAGGAGTTCCTGCGTACACTGCCCAGGGGTAACAGCAAGAAGTGACTGTTCAACGCCTAGCAACACCCAGGGTCTATAGACGCTGCCTGCCATTCCTGCAGATGACTGAGAACCAGTCGCCGACGACTGCGCATGTCTAGGGACCTGGTGGCTCACATCTGCAACTTAATGCAGGGCACCAAGGGGACAAGGAGGGCATGGTGAAAGTGACCGTGATGCTCAATTTCTATACCAGTAGCTCCTTTCAGGGCTCCACAGGTGACTTCCGTGGGATTTCACAATCTTCCACCTACAAGCACATCCATGAGGTCATGGATGCATCTTCTCCATGGCACACAACTTTGTGCATTTCGCCCAGGACCAGGACAGCCAGGATGCAAAGGCCATTGCATTCGCCCTGATCTCGGGATTCCCACAGGTGTAGGGTGCGATTGGCTGCACTCATGTGGCACTCAGGTCTCCATCACTACGTTCGGTGGACTTCATCAACTGCAGGGGCTTCCACTCACTGAACATGCTGCTGGTTTGTGACCACCAGAAACGCATCCTGCAGGTGTGCGAACGGTTTCCAGGGACTGTGCACAATGCCTACGTCCTGAGTCACTCGCAGATCTCTGCAGTCTTTCAGGGTCCACAGAGGCTGCAGTATTGGCTCCTTGGGGACAAGGGCCACCCGCAGAGGCTGTGGCTGATGACACCCATGCAGTGGCATCAGACTGCAGCAGAGCGATGCTATAATGAGGCCCATGCTGCAGCTTGCAACGTGATGGAGCAGACCATCAGGATGCAGAAGATACAGTTCTGGTGCCTGGACCAGTCTGATGGAGCTTGCAAAACAGTCCGCAGAGAGTGTCATGCATCATCATCATCTGCTGCGCCCTTTACAGCCTGGCGCTGTAATGGGGAGAGGAGCTGGCTGAGGAGGAGTTGGAGGAGCTGCATGTCTCCTCCGATGAGGAAGACACCAACAGGGATGAGGGTGAGGGGGTCCTCGGTGGTGACAATGACAGGGATGAGGCTCTCGCACTGGCTAGACAAGGAGGTGCACTGGGGTGGCCCTCATCATTGCCAGATTTGTGGAGGAAGATCCTCACATCACAGTTGTGAAAGTTTGACTCCAGTCTGGCTTGTGGCAGCGCCAATACCCTCTGTGAGAATTCTCCTGTCATGGAGATGCAGTGGAGACCCTAATAATTGCTCGATCGCAGAAGGATGATGGCAACATGCAGTGAGGACACTCGATTGATCTTCACATAGCCTCTGAGAATATTTGACTCCTGTATGGCAGAGGGCAACTCGCTTACGCTCCATCTCAGAGACGCAGACATGAAACCTTAGAAGCATCTGATGCTGTGTCCACCTACAGCATCTCAGCCCTTCAGGAGCTGGTGCACAGCATCACTAGTCGCAGATGCTGGTGTGATGGGGGCCAGCCCCACCTTAAATGTGGTGAGAGCACACAGAGGGAATGAAAGAACTCTGTGGTGCCAGCCCACTACATTCTGGTAACAATGACCAGCACTGCCAAGGTACAGGCATCAGTAACGTTTCCAGGGAGTGTGAGGCGGGACTATCACTGTGGCCTGAAGGCTGCACAGAGCACAGGGAAGAGGACGTGGACTGAGACACCTGCCTTTTATCTTGTGCAGAAACGTTTCACATCTGAATGACAAGAACAGTGTTCATCAGAACTAGGAGCCACAGGCAGGGTTAAAGTCTTAGGAGTTTATTGACAATAGTGAACAATATGCACAAATGATCAACACCTGTGCCCAGACTGTGCAACTACTCTTATCTAACTTTCCTAACCCTGCTGCTACATCTTGGTGCTCCCCGGATATTCACAGTGGAAGTGGAGGCAGCCTGCTGACTGTGACGCCCTGTCTGTGATGACCTTGGCGGGCGTCCTCTGAAGGGCCGAGACTTGGAGGGCGCTGGCCTGCTTTCAGAATCCTGCTGTGTGGCAGTGGCACCCTCCTCAGCCTGTGAAGCTGGAGCTGCAGAGGTCACAGGGAGGTGGGATTTGGATGGGCCGGTCACTCTCAGAGTCACCTAGGTAGATAGCCCCGGAATGTGCACCTGCTGATCCTCTTCCCTATGGGTGCCCAAGGGCCCCTGGCTGACTCTGTGAGCGGAAGGGGTAGCTGGAGTGAGATCGAGCTGCCCAGCACCCCTCTCGCGTACACACTGTTGGGGGCCAACTATGTCATCAGCGATGGAGTTAAGCCTGCGCAGCAATGCTGGAGTGATGTCCTGGACCAAGGTCTCCATGCAAGTCACCATCCTGCCAACGTTGGCCTCAGTGCATTGTAATGACGGTGCTATGGCCTCAGCCTGAAGATGGATGGACTCCTCCATCGTGCCTTGCAATCTGAAGAGTGCCACAGACATCCCTTCCTGATGTTCCCTAGGTTGCCTTTGCAGCTCCATCAACTGTGACACGACTGAGTTCATTGGCTCGTCATCTTACTTGGACTCAGCAATGTTCTGACCTCCAGCAGTGCTCCGAGTGCCAGGGACCTGGGAGGTCTCTGCCTCTGCCCGCTGTAGATCAGAAAGTGCAATGTGCTCACCAGATTGTGATCCTGAGGCTGCTCTAAAGATAGGTCCCACTGGGATGTGTGTCTCTGCGCTGGTGGAGGGTGTGGATGAGCGCTGTGCCGGGACTTCAGGGAGCTACCTTCAGATTCCTCTTCAGAGGTTTCTTCGGAGCTTGATTAGAGGCCCTGGGTCATGGACTCAGTAAACTGTTTGGCAGATGTGCCTGTGAAAGCAAGAGGAGATAATTAGTTCATGACTGTGGCCTGTGAAAAAGGACCCATCACTCAAGCATGGTTATCTGATGGATGTTGCACTGCTGGATCTTCACTTGGTAGAGCAGCGCCAATCTCATCTTCAGCACAAGACCAGTCCTGGTCATCACTGGCCAGCTGGATGGCTGTGTTTTCAAATTCTGTCAGAACTTTGATCTCCAGCATCCCTCCACTTGTCTGCGACCTTTCCCTTCTGTTGTGTGCCAGTTTGTCCTGCATAGGTAGAGATGGGGAATGTGTATCAGGACACCTGCTGGGCCAGATGATAAGTATATCTGGCCTGTGTGAGTGGTGAGTGGTCCTCTGGATAGGATGAGGACAATGACAGTGTGTGTTCAAGAGTGAATGTTAATGACCCTTGCACTGGCAGTGAATGAGGACCCTGCGGATGTGTGATGGGGTTGTGAGTATGTGAGTTGGGAGTGATGAAAAGAGTGACTTACCCTGGCGGAACAGAGGAGATCATTCATCCTTTTGCGGCACTGGGTGGCTGTCCTCCTGTGCAGGGCATTTGTGCTGACCATCACTGCCACCGCCTCCCTAGCTGAGTTGGTGACTTTGCTGCCCATCCTGTGGCCAGGGCAGGGATAGAGCACATCCTGGCGGGCCTCCACAGCATCCTGCAGATGCTTGAGGGACCCATCGTTGAAGTAGGGGGCTGCAGTCTTTTTTCCTTTGCTGGCCTTGTCTCCCAGGCAGCGGTGGTGAGCTGATGGCAATGAGCACTTTGCTGGCGTCTGCCTTTTAAAGTGTGATGCAACAGTGGGGTGATGGCGGGCGGGCAAATGACAGGCCACTCGCCATGGAGATGACATGTTTCGTGGGAGTGAATAAATAATGAGGTGGGCTCGAGACAATACGGAGTGAAAACCTGCCATTTTCGTCAGTGGATAGGACTCCATTTTACTTGCCCGCTACCACATTTCGTGCAATTCTGGGACAATTCCGCCCATTGTTCCATCTAACGCAGCTGAAGGATGCAACTACATCATATCACACTAACGACAGACCACATACTGATTTTGCATCTGTGTATAATCATGACCCACAACAAAATAGAAAGAACCTTCGTGGGAGAAGCACAGCTGGTATTCACACACTAACACTGTATGAGGAGATGTGCCAACCTCTTCTCCTGCTGTTTATTTCCTCATTATATTCTCTCATTTACTTGCTGAGGACAAATAATTTACTATGACACTCATCCTATTGGCAGCAATATGTGAAAGTATCTTATAAGGGTACTAAAATAAAATCTCTTCCCTTTCTTTTTCCCTAGGTGTGCCAGAGAAAGTCAAGATAGTAACCCCAGAACTGCTCCAAACCACTCATTGTCACTCATTCTATCCAACACAAGAACCAATTCAGGTTACTCTACTAGTGTTTTGGGGAATGCAGTGTTAAAACTATGGAACAGGAACGCTCGTTATGACAGAGGGGAAACATGGACATGACATCAGAAATTGTCAGCTTGTGCTACTCCTAGGCTAATGAACCCAGGAACCTGGAGCTCATGGGATGTGATTTGAAAAGAAGAATGTTGCTCTTTTAGTGCAATTATTTGTTTTATGGATGTGACAGTTACTAATAAGGTCAGCATTCATTCCCCATTCTTAATTGCCTTTGAGAAGGTGGCAGTGAGCTGCCTCTTGGATCACTGCAGTCCATGTGGTGTATGTATACCCACAGTGTTTTCATCTGCAGCAATTTGATATAAATGAGTAGCTTGCTAGGCCATTTCGAAAGACAGTTAAGAGTCAACCACAAGGTCGTGGGTTTGGAGTCACTTGTAGGCAGATTTCCTTCTCTAAAGGACATTAGTGAACCAGATGGGTTTTCACAACAATCAATGGTATTGTGATCATTATTATTGAGACTAGCCTTTTATTCCAGATTTAATAATTAATCCCCCCAAAGCGCCATGGTGGCATTTGAACTCATGTCTCCAGGCCTCTGCATTAATTGTCCAGTAACATTACCACTACACTACCATCCCCCTGGAGACTGTGTCAAACTGCATGCTTTTATTGTTATTTGCTCTTGGGATGTAGCATCACTAACAAAGCTGGTATTTATTACCCATCCCTACATATCCTTGAGCAGGTGGTGGTTACCCACCTTCTTGAACCGCTGCAGTCCATGGGGTGCAGGTACACCCACATCTAAGATTTTGACCCAGCAACAGTGAAGGAACGGCTAAATATTTCCAAGTCAGGATGATGTAGAGCTTGTGGAAATTTGTATGTGGTTGTGGTCTCATGATCTCTTGCCCTTGATCTGTGGTTTTGGAAGGTGCTTTTGAAGGATACTTGGAGAGTTGTTGCAGTGTGTCTTGTAGATGGCATACACTGCTAACCCTGTGTGCTGGTGGTGGAGAGAGTGAATATTTAAGCTGGTGGATGAGGTGACGATCAAGTGGGCTACTTTATCCTGGATGGTGTCAGGTTTCTTGAGTATTGTTGGAGCTGCATTCATCCAGGTAAGTGGAGAGTATTCCATACACTCCTTGTACGTGGTGGACAGGCTTTGGGGATGCAGAATTCCAAGCCTCTGACCTGCTCTTGTAGCCACAGTATTTATTTGGCTGCTTAGTTAGGTTTCTGACCAATGGTAATTCCCAGGATGCTGATGGTGGAGGGTTCAGCGAAGGTAATGCTATATATCAAGTGGAGGTGGTTAGATTCTTTTTTCTAGAGATGGTCATTGCCTGGCACTTATTTGGTGTGAATGTTACTTGCCACTTGTCAGCCCAAGCCTGAATGTTAAGCAGGTCTTCCTTCATAAAGACGCAGACTGCGTCAATATCTCAGGAATTACAAATGGTACTCAACACTGTGCAATCATCAGTGAATATTCTCACTACTGACTTCATGTTGGATGGAGGATGATGAAAGAGCTGAAGATGATTGGGCATAGGACACTACCCTGATGAACTTCTGTAGAAATGTCCTGGGACTGAGATGAATGGCCACCAATAACCACACCCATCTTCCTTTGTGTTAGGTATGATTCCAACCAGTGGAGAGGTTTGCCCCTATTCCCATTGACTTCAATTTTGCCAGGGCTCCTTGATGCCACACTCAGTCAAATGTTGCCTTGATGTTTAAGGCAGTCATTCTTACCTCGCCTCTGGAATTCAGCTCTCTTGTCCTTATTTAGGGTCTGGAGCCGGGGATGGGGGGGAGGGGGTGCATGGTGGCCTGAACTTGGCATTGGTGAATTAATGCCACTTGATAGCACTGTCGAGGACATCTTCCTTCACATTGCCGATGATTGAGAGTCGACCGATGGGGTGGTAATTAGCTTGATTGGATTTGTCCTGTTTTTTGTGGTTAGGTCATACCTGGGTAATTTTCTACCTTTTTGAGTTGATGCCAATGTTATAGTTGTACTAGAACAGCTTGCAGATGGACATGGTTAGTTCTAGAGCATATGTCTTCAGTGCTACAGCTAAAATATTGTCAAGGCCCATAGCCTTTGCTGTATCAAGCACTTTCAGCAGGAGGTGGTTCAAAAACATGTAAAGTTTGGCAACTCTAAGAAACCACCCCCCCAACCCATGCCAAAGACTCTGTCATTTGGATACGCCCATATGGTGCAAACTGGTAATATGGATGCCTGAAACTCGAGATAATAGATTTGGCAGCCAAAAGGTGTGGCTATGGGTACCCGTATGGGTCCTAGCTATGCCTGTCTTTTTGTGGGGTATGTGGAGCATTCCCTTTTCCAGTCCTACTCAGGTCCCCTCCCACAATCTTTTTCTGATATATTGATAACTGAATCAGTGCCACTTCTTGCTCTCATCCACAACTGGAAAAGTTCATCAATTTTGCTTCCTATTTCCACCCTTCTCTCACATTCACATGGTCCATCTCTGACACTTCCCTTCCTTGACTTCTCGGTCTCCATTTCTGGAGATAGACTGTCTACTAAAATTCATTACAAGCCTCTCAGAGGGTTGTGAGACTTTGGAATTCTATTCTTCAAAAGGTGGTTAAGGCAGTCTTTGAAAATTTTTAAGGCAGAAGAAGATAGATTATTGATAAGCAAGGAGGTGGAAGGTTATTGGGAGTGGACAGGAATTGAGGTTAAAATTAGATCAGCCATGATCTTATTGAATGGCAGAGCAGGCTTGAGGGGCAAACTCCTGTTTCTAATCTGTATGTTCGTATGTCACATCTGTTCTGCTGATGCTACCTTCCACCACGGTGTTTCTGACATGCCTTCCTTTCTCCTGAACTGAGGATTCCTCCGCACTGTGGTCAACAGGGCCTTCAAGCACATCCAACCCACTTCCCGCACTTCTGCCCTCACCCCTTTCCCTTCCTCTCAGAACTACAATAGGATTCCCCTTGTCCTCACTTTCCTCCCCACCAGCCTCTGTATTCAAAGGATTATGCTCTGCCAATTCCACCATCTCCAGCATGATGCCACCACCAAAACAATCCTCCTCTCCTGTCCCCTGTCAGCATCCCAAAGAGAGCTTTCCTTCCATGACATGCTGGTCCCCTCCTCTATCACCCCCAACACCTCATCCCCTTCCCATGGCACCTTCCCATGCAATCGCAGGAGGTATAACACCAGTCTCTTTACCTCCTCTCCCTTCACTGTCCAAGGCCCCAAACACTCCTTCCAGGTGAAGCAGTGAATTGCTTGAACTTCTTTCAATTTAGTCTAATGTATTTGCTGCTCACAATGTGGTCTCTTCTACACTGGGGAGACAAAACGCAGACTGGATGACCACTTTGCTGAACACCTCTGCTCAGTCTGCAAGCATGACCTGGCCTTCCAGTCACTTGCCATTTCAATCACCATCTTAATCACATTTCTGTCCTCGGCCTGCTGCAATGCTCCAGTGAAGCCCAACGCAGCTGGAGGAGTAGCATCTCATGTTCCAATTAGGCAACTTAAAGCCTTCTGGACTCAACATTGAGTTCAACAATTTCAGACCATGAAATCTGTCCTCCATTTTTTTATTTCTTTTCCCCAAGTGCCAGTTTGTATCTTGTTTTCATGCTTATGCTTTCAGAACTGACCTTTATTCTGCTATTAACATCTATTCTGGACCAATGCTTTGTTTCTTTACTACTACCATTACTACTCCCTTTGCCTGGTACTTAATCTCCCACAGCCTCTAACCTATCCTTGACCTTCCCTTTTGTTCCACCTGACCCCCTTCCCCTGCTTTTTTAACAGCATAAAACCCATCACATTTCTACCTCTTTTCAATTCCAAAGAAGGGTCATTTTTGGACTCGAAATGTTAACTCTGTTTCTCCGTAGATGCTGCCAGACCTGCTGAGTTTTTCCAGCGCTTTCTGTTTTATTTCAGATCTCTAGCATCCACAGTATTTTGCTTTATTGTATTATATAGGAACAACCTTTAAGTAGGGCACCATTGACCCGATTGGTACAAAAGCAAAATACTGCGAATGCTGGAAATCTGAAATAAAAACAGAAAATACAGAAAATACTGAAAATACGCAGCAAGAATACTGTAGTAGAAAATCAAGGGGCAAAAGGGAGAGAGGAACTTAAAACAATCATGATCACAAGAGAAAAACACTAAGTAAGCTAATGGGACTAAAGGCTGAAAAGTCTCCTGGACCTGATGTCTTGTATCCTAGCATCTTAAAAGAAATGGCTGCAGAGATAGTTAATGTATTGGTTGTAATCTTCCAAAATTCCCCAGATTCTGGAAATGTCCCAGTGGATTGGAAAACTGCAAATGTAACGCCTCTATTCAAGAAAGGAAGGAGACAGAAAGCAGAAACTATAGGCCAGTTAGTCTAATATCTGTCACTGGGAACATGTTAGAATCCAAAGGAAGTAGCAACAAGACACACAGAAAATCATAATAAAACTATGTTCACTCTGCATAATTGTATGGAATCATGTTTGACAAAGCTATTAGAGTTTTTTGAGGATGGAACAAGCAAGGTAGATAAAGGGGAACCAATAGATGTAGTGTATATGAATCTCCAAAAGGCATTCAATAAGGTGCCACATAAAAGATTAATACACAAGATAAAAGTTCATGGTGTTGGGGGGTGATATATTAGTATGGATACAGGATTGGCTACTTAACAAGAAACAGAGATTCAGAATAAATGGGTCATTTTCAGGTTGGCAAATGGTAACTAGTGGAGTGCCACAGGGATCAGTGTTGGGGCATCAACTATTTGTGATCTATGTTAGTTTCTAGGATGAAAGGAGCAAGTTTATTGTAGCCAAATTCGCTGACAATACAAAGATAGGAGGAAAGCAAGTTGTGAGGAGGACACAGAGTCTGCAATTGGATACAGATAAGTTAAGTGAGTAGGCAAAAAATTGGCAGATGGAGTATGGAAAATGAGAAGCTGTCCACTTTGGTGGGAATTATAGAATGAGGAATATTATTTAAATGGAGAGAAACTACAGAATGCTATAGTACAGAGGGATCTGGATGTTCTTGTATATGAAATGCAAAAAGCTCTCATGCAGATGCAGCAAGTGATTAGGGAGGTAAGTGCAATGTTGGCCTTTATTGCAACAGGGACGCAGTATAAAAGTAGGGAAGTCTTGTTACAATTGTACAGGGCATTAATTTACCTCTGGTACGCTGCATACAGTTTTGGTCTCATTATTTAAGGAGGGATATACTTGCATTGGAGGAAGTTCAGAGAAGGTTCACTAGGTTGGTTTCTGGGCTAAATTGG
The DNA here is from genome assembly GCF_017639515.1 of Carcharodon carcharias. Lineage (NCBI taxonomy): Eukaryota > Metazoa > Chordata > Chondrichthyes > Lamniformes > Lamnidae > Carcharodon > Carcharodon carcharias. Next base: position 33,049,226 of record NC_054494.1, read on the forward strand.
TTTTCTTATGAGGAAAGATTGAGCAGTTTGGACCTATACTCATTGCAGTTTAGGAGAATAAGAGGTGATCTTATTGGCACATATAAGATTCTGAGGGAGCTTGACAGATAGGCCTTGAGAGGATGTTTTCCCTCGTTGATGAATCTAAAACTAGAGAACACAGTTTCATAGTAATAGGTATCACATTTAAAATGCAGGTAAGGAGAAATTTCTTCTCTCAGGGGTTAATCTTTGGAATTTACTACCAGAGAGCAGTGAAAGCTAGGTCATAAATATCTTTGAGGCTGAGTTAAACTGATTTTTGATCTACAGGGGTGTCAAAGATTATGCTGGTAGGCAGGAAAGTGAAATTGAAGCCACAATCATTTCAGTCATGATCTTATTGAATGATGGGGCAGGCTTGAGGGCCAATTGGCTTACTCTTGCTCCTATTTCTTTTGTTCTTATTTTCAGGTCCAACAGCCTCTGTGGAGAGAGTAACAGAGTTAACGTTCATATCATCGACCTGAAACGTCAACTTGTTTCTCTCTCTATTGATCTAATTGGTGTAATTTTCCTGCCTATCAGAGACCATGGTGAGGCAGTGCCCAGCAGCAAGAGCAGCATGACTAATTATGTGACTTACAAGAGATTCCTATGCACAGACAGCCATCTCATGTACTTTCACTAGTGAGATAGCATCTAGACAGGCATAATAAGGTGCACATTGTATACTTACACCAAGTGAAGTACCATGGAAGCAAATATTATACACACACATGGCATGGTTTGAGACTAAAGATGTGATTTCACTTAGGTTGTACAAGCAAAGAGTTTTCTCACAAGGGTATTCAAAGAGGGATATTAAATCTGCAAAAACAGGATATTTATGAGCCATCTGGGAGATTGAAGCCATGATAAGTGAAGATCTGTTGACACCTATACGACATATAACATATATTTGATTTATTGCAGCATACAAAAATGTAAGGAGGAAAGTTAATGAAGTGGGAATATTGCACTAGTAGAAGGTCTTCTATATACGACTGCTTGCCAAATGGTTCTTATAGCCAACATCAGATTTTGATATTTAATCAGCATATTAAAACTTATAACAAAAAGAAAAATTGCTGGAAAAACTCAGCAGGTCTGACAGCATCTGCAGAGAGGAATACAGTTAACATTTCGAGTCCGTATGACTCTTCATCAGAACTAAGGAAAAATAGAAATGAGATGAAATATAAGCTGGTTGAGGGGGGTAGAGGGCCAGTGATAGGTGGAGGCAAAGACGAGATTGCCAAAGATGTCATAGACAAAAGGACAAAGGGGTGTTGATGGTGGTGATGTTAGCTAAGGAATGTGCTAATAGGTGACATTAAGGGTAGAAAGCAGGACGAGCAAGTGACAGATAGCCCTAATGGGGCTGGGGTGGGGGGAAGGGATCGAAATAGGCTAAAAGGGGGAGATAAAACAATGAATGGAAAAACATTTAAAATAATAAAAATAGGTGGGAAAAGAAAAATATATTAAAAGATATAAATTATTGGAAAAAGGGGGATCGGAAAGGGGGTGGGGATGGAGGAGAGAGTTCATGATCTAAAGTTGTTGAACTCAATGTTAAGTCTGGAAGGCTGTAAAGTGCCTAGTCGGAAGATGAGGTGCTGTTCCTCCAGTTTGCGTTGAGCTTCACTGGAACATTGCAGCAGGCCAAGGACGGTTATGAGAGCAGGGTGGTATGTTGAAATGGCAAGCGACAGAGAGATCTGGGTCATGCTTGCGGGTATTAAAATTTATACCTGCTTTTTTAAGGCTGGAGTTTCCTGTCTTTCTCAAAACCACAAACAACAATGACTGAATGGAAAACCTAGGCTACGGCTGTTCAGCAGTCCAACATATTTGGTTTGTTGTTGTGCTTGAAATGTTCAAGGACTGGAAACAAACAAAGCAAGGTGGGAAGGGGTAAACATGTCCTATTCAGGGTGAATGAGTGATGGTAAAAGGAGTGGAAGGTTGAGTGTGTGTGGTAATGCCAAGGCAAGATTGTGGGTGTTGAGGTGCTCACTTGACACAGGCAAATTTCCCTCGTCTTCAGTGAGGGATGCATACAAGCCCAGAGTGTCCAAGGCTCTCTGCTCATGGCATAGTGTGGGGGGTGGTTGTGAAAATCAGGATCCCCTCCTTTTGGGGTTCCTCTGATGACCTTGAGCCTCTTCTGAGTGTTATATGCCAAATTAACCTACACGTTAAGTAAATGAGGGTTAGGCTTGCAGTTAAGGGGTGTGGCAAAAGTAATGGAAGAGGTGAGGTAAGGGATGAGTAGGTTTGCAAGTATGGCTTAGTGGCGGCATTTGTTTTGGGGTGCTGCAAGGTGGTTGTTAGGGTGGTGTATAACCATAGTACAGGGGTTGTGGTGTCCTTAAGTAGTGGAGTATGAAGCGTTAATGGTGTGCATTTTTCTTTAAGAGGGTCAAGAGTATGATGATGTCCAGATGAGAAAGGAAGAAAGGAACAGAGCACTATGGGCCTTTCCTTGCCTGCCCTGGTCAAGCCTTTGACTTCTTCTGGTATTGCTGTGTGAGGGAGTTGGCATTAAGTGTTCTCCCCAGAAAGTGAGGCTGATACGATGGGTTTCTTGCTGTGTGATACACCAGATTTGACTCAATTGTCCCTCCTGCCTTCCACTTCTTCCAGTCTTCTTGTGAAAATTCTCAGCAATTTGAGGGCACTGGCTTGTTATAATGCTTCTTGGGCACAGTTAGCCTGCGACTGGTCATAGTTCCGGCAAGGGCACCTCAGGTAAAGGTAGGAGACAGCCTGACTGGATCAAATGGAAAGTAAGGTAAAAATCTCTGCAGCTTCCCCTTGCTGTCCCAAATCATCCTGTGCTAAAAGCACCTGAGGTCTATGCTGCTCACAGTACTTTTACAATGTAATTACACTACACCTACTGCCACTATATATACAATTTAACCAACCAGGAAAATTCTGTGCTACTTCCCCTGCTGGTGTTATTTTCAGGCACTGTAACAGCACCTTGGACATAGAGAAAATTCAGAGCCCAATGTTGACCAGTAGTTGGCAGATGTGGCAGAGCACCCAGTTTGCAGTAAATTAAGGTGGATAGAAGATGAAGGTTGTTGAATATTCTTATCAATTTCATATGTGAGCACAAACCTTTGTTGTAAATCAGGAAATTAGATTTGTGCTCATTAAAAAAGATAAATAGTTCAGCCGATTATTAAGGTGAATTGGTCCTAAAGTGTGTTGGTGATCAAGGGTTTTTTTAAGGGGAACAAGATGCTGTAAGCATTTTCATTGTAACTACACTTAGAGGAACTCTACATGGTGATTTTTTTTCCACATTTCAAATGCATTTTATTTTCTTTACAAACTTTTAACGTAGAATCAGACCAGATTTGCACAAAGTACGGCAGCAGGCTGGAAAAATGGTGATCTGGACCATTCCTGTGCTGACGATGAGGTCGGCTTTGAGGGTCCAGCAGTGCAACATCCATCAGACAACCATGCTGTGAGTCAGTTATCCCATTCCGCAGGCCCCTGTCATGCGTTTATTATCTTTCTTTGCTTTCACAGGCACATCTGGAAAACAGCCGAGGGGGTGCAATACCCAGGTCGTCGACTCAAGCCCCAGATGCACCTTGGAAGAACAATCTGATGACAACCTCATTGAAGACCTGTACAGCGCTCACCCACACCAGCACAAAGACATGCATCTCAGTGGGACCTAGTTCTAGAGTAGCCTCGGGGTCACAATCTGGTAAGCATATCGTACTGTCTGATCCACTGCAGGCAGCGACAGAGACTTCCCAGGTCTCTGGCATTCAGAGGACTGCTGGAAGCCAGAAATCTGCTGAGTCCGAGTCACATGAGGAGCCTCTAGACTTGGTCATGTCTCAGTTTCTGGAGCTGCAAAGGCAACCTCGGGAACATCAGGAAGGGATGTCCCTGCACTCCTCAGATTGCAAGGCATAAGGCAGGAGTCCATCTGCCTTCAGTCTGAAGTGAAAGCACCAGCATGCCAATGCATTGGGGTAGGATGGCAACCACCATGGAGACCTTGGTACAGGACATCAGTCCTGCCCTGCTGCGCATTGCTGACATATGAACATACGAAATAGGAGCAGAAGTAGGCCATTCAGCTCCTTGAGCCTGCTCCACTATTCAATAAAATCTTGGCTGATCTGTATGTGTTTCGAATTCCATTTTCCCATCTACCACCAATAACCTTTGATTCCCTTGCCTAACAAGAATCTATCTACCTCCACCTTAAAAATATTCAATGCCCACCACTTCCACCGTCTTCAGAGGCAGAGAGTTCCAAGGTTGCATAACCCTCTGAGAGAAAAGGTTTCTCCCCACCTCTGTCCTAAAAGGGTGACCCTTAATTTTAAAACAGTGTTCCCTGGTTCTGGACTCACCCGCAAGAGGAAACATCCTTTCCATGTTCACCTTGTCAAGACTGTTCAGGACCTTATATACTTCAATCAAGTCACCCCTCACTCTTCTAAACTCCAGTGGAAATAAGCCCAGTCTGTCCAACCTGTCCTCATAAGACAATCTGGTCCTTCCAGGTATCAATCTGGTAAACCTCCTCTGAACCGCCTCCAATGCATTTACATCCTTTCTTAAATAAAGAGACCAAAACTGCATACACTGTACAAGACGTGGTCTCACCAATGCCCTGTATAACTGAAGCATAACATCCTTACATTTATGTTTATTTCCTCTCACATTCCATTAGACTTCTTAATTACTTGTTGTACCTGTAAATTAACTTTTTGTGACTCATGCACTAGAACATCTAGATCCCTCAGAATTTTGCAGGCTCTCTCCATTTAAGTAATACTCTGCCTTTTCATTCTTCCTGCCAAAGTGAACAACTTCACATTTTCCCACATTATATTCCATCTGCCAGATTTTTGCACATTCACTCAACCTATCTATATCCATCTGAAACCTTCTTATATCCTCTTCACAACAAACTTTCCTACCTATCTTTGTGTCATCCACAAATTATATACTTCAATCAAGTCACCATCAAGTCTCTTCTAAATTCCACCATAGTTAGCCTCCAACTTGAAAGGGGTGCGGGGCAGCTTGTTCTCTCCAGCTACCCCTTCTTCTCAAGGAGTCAGCCAGCGGCCCTCAGGCACCCATAAGGAGAAAGATCAGTGGGTGCATATCCCGGGGCCATCCACCCAGGTGACTCTGGGAGTGCTGGCTCATCTGAATCCCCTCTTCCTGTGACCCCAGCATCTCCAGCCTCCACAGGCTGAGATGGGTGCCACAGCCACACAGCAGGACTCCAAAAGCTGGCTGGAGCCCTCCAGGTGTCAACCCCCCAGAAGATGCCCTTCAAGATCATCACAAGCAGGGCATGGCAGTCAGCAGCCTGCCTCCTCCTCTGCTTTGGATGCACCAAGGCATAGCAGCAGAGTAGGAAGGTTAAGGAGATGCAGTTGCACAGCCTGGGCAGGGGGGTTAATCACTTGTACTTAATGTTCATTATTCTAAATAAACTCCCAAGAGTGTCTCCTTCACATGGCTCCTTGTTATGATGAACAGTGTTCGTATCACTCAGATGTGAAACCTTGGTTCCTGCACAAGATAAAGGCAGATATCAGGCCAGGGCCTCTTCCTCGTGTAGTCTGTAACCTTCAGACCAAAGTGATGGTTCGACTTAACACTCACTGGACACATTAGTGAAGCCTGCACCTCAATAGTGCTTGTCATTTCTGCCACAATATTGTAGACAGGTGTCACAGAGTTCTGTCATTCTCTATGTGTGCTCTCAGCACCTCTAAGATGGGGCTGGTCCCCCATCTTTTCAACATCTGTAACCGGTGATGCTGTGCTCCTGAAAGGTCAGGTGCTGAAGGCTGACAAAGGATCAGGTACATTTAAAGTTTCATAGTTGCATCGCCATGAAATTCTGATCACATCCTGATCACAGAGTGCAATTGAGCTGCCCTCAGCTAGACAAGAGTTAGATATTCACAGAGGAAATCTGAAGATCTATGGAGTGCCCTTACTGCACATTGTCATCATTCTCCTGGTATCTAGTAACAATTAGGGTCTCCGCTGTGTCTCCATAGCATGAGCCTGAGCACGGAGGGTATGTGCACTGCCATCAGCCACACAGGAGACAAACATTCACAAATGCAAGGTGAGGATGTCAGGACTGTCCTCACTGCATCTCGTCATCATCCTCCAACAGTCTTGCAGCTATGGGGGTCTCCAAGGTGCACCTGCCTTACCTGGCCATTGCACTTCGCCTCATCACTAGCATCCTCACCTTTGAGGACCTCATTACTGTCATCCCCTTTGACATCCTCCTCATCAGATGATACATGCAGCTCCTCCTCAGCCAGTTCCTCCCTGCTTTGCAGTACCAGGCTGTGAAGCACGCTGCAAGCAATGATGATGCATGACACCTTCTGGGGACTGTATTGCAGTGCTCCACCGAACCGGTCAAGACACTGGAACCTTATTTTCAAAATGCCTAGAGTTTGCTCCACCAAAGTCTTGATCATGGCATGAGCCTCATTGTACTGTCGCTCTGCTGCAGTCTGAAAATGCCACACAGACGTCATCAGCCACGTCCTCTGAGGGTTACCCTTGTCCCTGAGGAACCAACCCTGCAGCCTCTGTGGACCATGGAAGATGTCAGAGATCTGAGGCCTGCTAAGGATGTCGGAGTCATGGATGCTCCCTGGGAATCCTATGCAGAGCTGCAGGATGTGTTTGTGGTGGTATATTAAGTGTGTGGAAGCCTTTGCAGCTGACATAGCTGACAGCTCATTGCCACAGAGATCTGAGGGCCATGTGAGTCCAGTTGATGCCACACCGCACCTGTGGAAAACCTGAGATCTGCACAAATCCCAGCATCCTTGCTTCTTGGGTTTCCTAATCTAAGGCAGAATGAACAAAGCTCTTTGCCTTGGTAAAGATGATGCCCTTGACCTCCTGGATACACTTGTGCGTGGAGGTTTACGAAATCTGTGAAGCCCTGGAAGGAGCCTGGCGTAAAAATTGAGCACCGCGGTCATTTTCATGGCCATGGGCAGTGGATGCCCTCCATGTCCCTGTGAAGTCAAATCCTGCAGCAGGTAGCATATGTGGCCGACCAGTTCCCTAGACACTGGTTTTTCAGTCATCTCCAGGAATGAGAGGCACCATCTATAGACCCTGGGTCTAGCGAGGAGCCTACAAGTGGCAGCTTGCTGTGGATCTTCAGCTGCGTGTGCAGTAGCCCCTGCCACTCCTTCATCTTGAGGAAGGTGCTCCTCTCTTTGCTGAGCCAGGTGCCTCCGCTGCTCACTTCTTCTACTTCTCTGGTCTCTGTAAGCCATGAAGCCTACTGCTTAATCACCAGGCTCCATGATCCTGATGTTGTCCTCCTGCTGAATCAAAGAGAGAGATGCATGGGTTAGCATATATGCCTAAGAACCTCTCTTGGCAAAGCCTGAAGGCCCCTTCATGCATGCAGTAAAGTGCTGGTCACCACTCGGATGGTTACTGTGCAGTTTGCTCATCGGCCGTCTGAAACCCCACCCACCCCTGCCCAACTCCACTTGACAGATTGGCAGCAGCTTCGGCCATTGGACTGCATGCTGTGTTCTCAGCTCAGGTGTAGGCATTCTCCTAACCCGCACTGCAAGTCTGCACTGTTCGTTTGAACCATAATGGATTCTGCTCCACACTTTAATAAAGACATTGCAAGAGGCTGTGAGCATCTCCACCAGGGGCTGTGCCTTGGCCAATTTTCGCAAGGGGATTGTACTACTTGCCCAGTTGGCCAATTGCTTTGCTGCATCTTAAAACGCACATTAATTTGCAGCCTGCACCTGAAGAGTGAAATGTTCTGGAGCATTAGGTGGCCATTTCATTTTTTACGTTGCTTGAGTGGGCAGTAAAGCTTCAGAGGCCCAAGTCCAAGCATGTCAATGGAGCTGCAGCTGAATGGTCTCAGCATCAGCAATCAACATTTCCATTTCAAGCACAGAGTAGATTAGATACAGGGTAAAATATCGTACCCTGTTCCAGTTATAACTGATTTCACACAAGATCCTTATAATTGTGCCAGACAAGACATTTTCAATCTCTGGTCCAGCGGTAACTAGGCATTGTGCAAGTTCATCTTATCTGCCTGTGCTCAAATGGAAGAATTCAGTACCTACATCCCTCATTTAAGCATCAAATTCATAGTAAACAAATTAAACACAACGGGTGTAATTTTCCATGCCCACTGGCATCAGGCATCATGGCGGCATGAGTGGACAAAATGGCAGGAAGGCCAAAAATCAATTTCACAACTTCATGAAACCAGTTTGCAATTGTCCGCTCCGCCTGTCAATAGTGGGCTTCCTTTCCCGTTGCCGCACATCAGGAACTTCATTTTAATACATCTGCATATCATTATAAGCCCTGCTCGCTGGAGTCACCCTCCCCCGCTGGATCATCTGGGCACAGTGACGTTTTTCACAACTGTACATAAGCAACGTGCACTTGGCAAGCTGCACTTCACTCAGGACTTCGAGGCTCGTTGGCACTTGCAGTCATCAGCACCAGGCTTTGCAGGCAGCACCACATCGCTTTTAAGGGGGCTCACAGGGAGGTCCCTAATTACAAGACCAGCCGTAATGCAGAGTGGCTTTTCATCGGCTGCGGGGCTATAGTTTGCTTGGGGAAGGGGGAGCAGGGGCATCAGGCAAGGGAAGAGGCTGCAGGGCTAAGGCATTACTGGGAAATGGGGCTATCCCAGGGTGTGTGTGGAGATATATATTGGTCTGTGAAAGTGGCTTCAAGAGGGTAAAAATTGAGAAGGCTTTCTCCAAAGGAGATGAGGCCAGATGGAGATGTGAGGGTGTGTGTGAAAGAATACGTGGTGATGTCTCTTGAGCTGGCAGTGAGTGAGATGAATATGTGATGATGTTGTGTGTGTGTGAGTTTGGAGAGATGAGATGGTTGCCTTCCACTGGCGACACAGATGAGATCATTCATCCTTTTTCTCCACTGGATAACAAGCCTCTTCGGTGCAGCATTGGCATTGACCACCTCTGCCTCGGCCTCCCAAGCCAGAGTGATGACACTGATGGGCTTCCTGTGGCCAGATCATGGGTAGAGGACATCACAGTGGGCTCCAAAGGTGTCCAGAAGTTGTCCCAGGGATGCCTCATTAGTTCAGGGGCTGCAGTCTTTTTGCCTTTCAGGGCCATGCCCTCTGTGCAGCAGTGCTGGGCTGGAAACACTGAGCAATGTGTGAGTGACTACACTTTACATATGGTGCCTGGCGTGAGGAAGCAATGAGGTGACGGTGTGGTGGGCGAATCAGAGGACCCCCGCCATCGAAACAGTCTCTTTCCTAGGAATGCATGATTAAAGAAGCTGGATTGGGATGACACAGCGTGAAAAGATGTCATTGCGACCAGCAGGTAAAATGTTCTTTTTCCCGCCCGCCACTGCACTTAGTGCAATTCTGTGACGATTCTGCCCAACATCAACAAATACATAGCTGCACTAGTGCCTATAATTATATGTAAAAGATTGCTTCTATTGCAAGAAAAAGGCTATGCCTGGATACTTGTTACTAATATACACCAAAGGGCTAGCAAAGCTAATGGCAGTACCAGTCGGTTGCAGTCTCTAGCCTGTCTCCATCTTCTTCCAGGATGTTGCAATGTTAATATATGAGGATAGTGCCCATGACACAGAGACAAAAGGTGAAGACTATTTTGAGCTTTATTTCTGAGTAATTAAACTTGAGTGAAAACAAACATTTCTGGAGAATAAATCACAATATAGAAGCAAAAAATACATCCATATTTTCAGAGCATATTGGATCATAACAGATTTTATTAATGGCTGCAGGATCTTGATTCTCTGCTGCAATGCTTTCATAATTAAAACAAAATACCTATTTTTCCGACAGAACTTCACACTCTTATACACATTAAAACATAAGTTCCTTGTGCGAAAACCAATAGCAAAATGTGGATTACCAGTACCAAAAACCAGTGGTAGAACTCACTTGCAGGCTAAGATAAATAGTACGGTTGTCCCCAAGCAAATTCTTGAATCCACTGATCCTGCCCCGAACCTACCTGTCTGACGGCAAAGATTCTCCCCTTCAATCTTGTGTTATTTCTGGGTCTGTTGTAGACCATATTGATAGTAAATTATTGCTATGACAGTCAACAACTCCATTATCATTATGTCATGCAACTGCCTTGGACACTACAAGGTAAAGTATATGGACTTGGTATTTTCTCATCTGGCAAATTCTATAATCTCATACTGAAAGAATAAGGAAAATTCTGCTTACATATGGTCTTGCCTACCTAACAACAGCTATTCCAGAGAAGAAAGTAATTAATTGTGTGAGGCTGCTTGAGATATGAAAAGGCACAAGATGAAAGCAAGTATTTCTTTTTGTTCAAATAAACTCACAGCTTATCTTCCCAATGGCTAGTTGATTTTGAACTGTAAAACAAAAGCCTGAATCTGACTTTGGAAATTAATCAAATTCCATTTTAATTTTTAAGTAAGTCTTGTGTGAATTTTTCATGGACTATGTTAATAAAAAAAAGTGGAAAGAAAGGAAGTAAATATCGATGGAATATTTCAAAAGGAAGTCAACTTTAGTTTTAAAAAATGTCAATAAGCACAGTTTAAATCATGGTGAGTATTTTTGTGAAATAGGAAATTTGATTAAAAAAGGATAGGACTGCTATCCAAACCAATCCACAAGCTCGACAATTCAAAAGATAATTCTTCAGCTGCATGAACTATGTTGCTACGATCATCTGCCTTTTGCCAATGATAAAGCATTTTTTCTGTACAAAACTACTTGCCCATCTATTTGAAATAACTAAACACTGGTAGAACTACTTGAAAGAGATAAATTAGCAATATTACAAGAAAAAGTATTTCATCTGGGTTTTCTTTATGAAGAGAATTTGATTATAATTGTTTGATACACTTTTCTCTGAGAGGATGTAAGTGAATGCCCTTTTCATATGGTCTTTACGGTCCATGCAGTACTGATTCTTCTAATTGCACCTCCTTATAAAAGGAATTTTTATTTCATATCGAAGAGAAATTTAGATTTACTAAACTGCATTCCTCATCATCTGTACACCTGTTGGAATGGAGTGTCTATAACATGCCAAGAATCAGGATTGATTCCCTGTGCTGGTCAAAATGGCAAAATACTAATGTTTACAAAGTTAAAGTAGAAGAAACAATTGAAGTTTCTACTCTCAAAGTCCAAGGCATCATGCACTGTTATACATTAGCCAATATTCTTTGGGGCTGAGCTTGTAAAAAGAACAGATAAGTTGGGACATTCTTAAGCCACAGACCGATGCCAATCATAGAGCGGATCAAATCCTAGAAATTTAATCAATAACAAAGCATAAAAAGTTGAATATAATGGGAACATCTGAATTCCCTTTTAAAAAGTAATTTATGGAGTCTACTTCAACAATGTTTTGCTGCAGACAATTCGCATTCTAATTGCCTTCTGTGTAAAAATATTGACCTGAAAATTTGTGGGTCACAATCCTAGTCTAATAGTAGGAGATTGCAACCACTGCTGCCCTCTAGCCATACCCTGCTGAAGGTTGTGGAACTAGTAGAAGGGCAGTTAATATTCATGGAGTCAATGGGTGGGTGCCTGCGGCTGGAAAATCTGGAGCTTGGCCACCATTGGGAATTTATTCACACACCACCTCATGACGTCACATTGCTTCCCTCCCTTGAACATCTGTGCAAAGGATGACCCTGTTTTCTTTTTCCAAAGAACATGCAGCGGTGTTAATTGTATATTAATTTTGTGTTTAATTGTATGCAGGAAATGGGCATGAACTGGAAATTGACTTATACTCCTATAAAGAGAAAAAAACTGAAACTGCAGTGTGGGGTTAGGAGGTGCATACTTGTAATATGTAACACTGTAAATAAATGCTTATAAAAGTGCAAAGATTAGTTCTAGTTCTATTCTTCACCAACTGGAGTATGACAAGGAATTCCAGGTCTTAGAAAGCAAATTGAAATTGGCAGGAACACAGTGCAACTGGTTGTTTGCCATTTTCTGGTCTGCTCTACCAGACTCCTGCTGGAGTTATAACAGGGACCCAGTGTCTAGAGTAAATTTAGGGCCATTTTTCTAGCCTCCCCTTTACTTCTTTTTAAGAAGATTTTAACATGCCATTATTCATGGCAAAAAAGATACATATTTCCTCTGCTTAAGCAAACAAAATAGTTTTATTTATCGCATTACTAATGGCATTGTCCTTTAACAAAGAATACATTACTGATACATAGTGGACAGTGGTGAAGCCTCAAGAAGGCTAAAGACCATATGATAGTAAGCTCTGCAACACTTTTTTTTTTTCTGTAGTGGCTTGGTACAACTGAGGGGCTTGCTAGGCCATTGCAGAGCACAGTTAAGAGTCAACCACATTGTGTGGGTCTGGAGTCACATGTAGACCAGACCAGATAAGGACAGCAGATTGCCTTCCCTAAAGATATTAGTGAATCAGGTAGGTTTTTATGACAATCAGATAGTCTGTGATGGTGACAATGAAACTATCTTTTAATTCCAGATTTATTAATATATCGAATATAAATTCCAGCAATTACCATGGTAGTATTTGAATCCATGTTCCAAAAGCATTAACCTTGGTCGCTGGATTACTAGTTTAGTAACATTACCACTACATCACCATCCGTTATGATGCATCAGCACAGCATTAGGTGCCAAAAAGCCGTAACAAAACTGAAGTCAATGGGAAACTCTCCAAAGGTCGGAGTCATACCCAGCCCAAAGGAAGATGGCTGTAGTTGTTGGAGGTCATCCAACTTAGTTACAGGACATCACAGCAGGAGTTGCTCAGGGAGATTGAATTGCTATTGAAATTATTAAATACATGGATTACGAATTTATTTAAACATGTCCTCTTATGTGACTGTGTCACATGAGATGGGACATGTTTTTATATGTAGGAAAACATTATTATTTAATTAATAAAAGCTTTAGGAAACCTCATCCCACTTATGGATGAGGTTTCCTAAAAAACATGAAGGCTGCTTGGCCTTTTCGCCTACCCACCAACCTTAAGGTAGTGTCCTATACCCAACCATCTTCAGCTGCTTCATCAATGACCTTTCCTATGCTACAAGGTCAGAAGTGGGGATGTTCGCTGATGAGTGCACAGTGTTCAGTACCATTTACAACTCCTTAGATATTGAAGCAGTCCACGTACATATGAATGAAGTCCTGGACACCACTCAGGCTTGGAATGATAATTGGCAAGTAACATTTGTTCCACACAAGTGCAAGGCAATAGCCATCTCCAACAAGAGAGAATCTAACCATCTCCACTTTACATTCAATGGTATTACCATTGTTGAATCCCCCACCATTAACATCCTGGGGGGTTACCAATGATCAGAAATCTAACTGGAACAGCCATACTATGGCTAGAAGAGCAGATCAGAGGCTGAGAATACTGTGGTGAGTAAATCACCTCCAGATTCCCCAAAGGCTGTCCATCATCCACAAGGTACAATTCAGAAGTGTAATGGAATACTTTCCACTTGCTTGGGTAAGTCTAGCTCCAACAATACTCAAGAAACTCGACACAACCCAGGTCAAAGCAGCAACTTGATCGGCACCCTCTCCACCACCTTAAACTTCACTTCCTCCAGCACTAACACACAAGTAGCAGCAGTGTGTATCATACACGAGACGCACTGCAACAACTCACTAAGGCTTTAACAGCACATTCAAAACCCATGACCTCCACCACTTAGAAGGATAAGGGCAGCAGACACATGGTAACAGTACCACATTTAAGTTCTCCTCCAAGTCATTCACCATCCTGACTTGGAACTACATCACTATTCCTTCACTGCCACTGGGTCAAAATCCTGGAATCTCTTCCTAATGGCCTGAATTTGTCAGGTGGTGGGCGGGCTCAGCGGGAGCAGGTGGGGGTGGTCGCGGAGTGCTACCTGTGTGGGTGAGGGGAGGAGAGAGAGTCGGGGCCAGCGGTCTTTCACGCATATGCGCAAAAGAGCCCTTCAATCTCCCTGAGGCACAGAGCTGCCTCAGGGAGATTGAATGGCTATTGAAATTATTAAATACATGGATTACGAATTTATTTAAACATATCCTCTCATGTGACTGTGTCACATGAGATGGGACATGTTTTTATATGTAGGAAAACATTTTTATTTAATTAATAAAAGCTTTAGGAAACCTCATCCCACTTGTGGATGAGGTTTCCTAAAAAATGTGAAGGCTGCTTGGCCTTTTCGCCTACCCACCAACCTTAAGGTTGAATGGGTGGCATTAACAATTACTTCCTTAATGGCCTTAATAGGCAGTTTAAATATCAGCAGGTGCGCAACCGAATCCAGCGTGCGCCCACTGAATGAAACATGTGAGACAGCACGATGAAATCGGGACGCATGCCCAACATCATCATGTGTCATTTTACGTGTCGGCATGTCATGCCTGCCCCCACATGCCAACTGAAAAATCCTGTCCAATGGCACTATAGGTGTGCCTACACTAGATGGTCTGCAGTGGTTCAAGAAGGCAGCTCACCAATGCCTTCTCAAAGGCAATTAGGGGTCAACAACAATACTGACCTTGTCAGCAAAGCTCACATCCCACGAAAGAATAAATAAAGACACGTTCTTGAACAGGAATTGACATATTTGCTTTGAACATGTGAAAATTCAGTAGCACGTATTGTATTAAGAAGATACAGGGTTTGTGTTTCATTTTGTGATCATTTTAAACAATAGTTCCAGAAGTGCCATTGTAGGATTCATAAATCACTGCAAGAATTTTCATACACCTGGGACCAGATTTTCATATTGAAGGTGGGAGTTGGGAGTAGGGAGAATTCCTGGTGTCACAGTCCCAACCCCTACCCAACAGTGCCCGAGGACTCTATTTTCATGGAGGGGTGTTGGGGACAGGGTGGAGTTGGGCGTGTCCCCTCCCGCAGCAGGCCCAAAGCAGAGGTGGAGGTGGGCTGATGCTAAGGTGGCCAAGTTAAAAGGCCCACATCTGTTCACTGAGGCACTGGCCCAGTTCTGGAGATGACTGTGAGGCCTCCTAACCCTTACCCTCCTACCGCCATCACTTCCCCCTTATCCTTCTCACCACCTCCTCCCCAACACCCCACCAATCCACTCACCCAGTATCCACCATAAACAGAGCCAACAAGCCCTAAAGTAACATCAGGAAGCTTTTGAGAATCTCAAATCTGTCAAAATAAACAGGCAAGTACTTGGTATCCACTTAAAAAGCATAATCCTCTTAATACTCATATATCTGTCAAAATAAATAAATTCACGCTCCCCATGACAGCCGTGTCAATAAACCTTGCTGAGTAGAATCCATTAGTAGGTTTGAAAGTCAACCAAGCATTCATAATGATATTCCACTGAATGACTGTAAACAACCTCTGCTGCATTGAATCTATTAGTGGATATGGAACTCAGCCAGGCATTCATAAAGAGATCCCATTGAACAACTGTGTCAACAAGACTTCCTCAGCTGAATGCAATGAAGCATTTGTAAACAGTCAGGAGCTCAGCAAACTGTAAAAGCTTTGAAACAGACAAACAGATGGCTGAGCTGAACTTCAAAGGTAGTGAAATCTCAACTATCTATCAAAGCTTTGCAACAGCCAAACAGATGGCTGAGCTGAACTTAAAGAAAAACATGAAAACAATGGGGGCATTTCACACCATCAAATCTGGATGTCACTATTGTGCATGCAGAAATAATATTTTATCCTGTGGATAATGATCTTTGATGCATCTGAAGACTTTTCCATCTTCACAATGCTGTTTATTGTCTTGGCAACTTGCCAGATGTCAGAACTGACAACCAACAAACACTTTATTTAATAGTCACTTACCTTTTCAAAACAAAGCCCTGTTATCACTCACCATCTTAAAAACTTATATATAAAACCTATGATACAGCATTTCATTATGACATATGAAATTGGCAACACCTTTTGAACTTACCTGTCATATGGTTCCCAACTCCAAACCATGGTTCTCCCATGATTCACGACACCTCTATGCTGGTGTGAAACATGTCGTCTTCTAAAGCTGTCCTGGCTCCTTCAAAATTGCAGATGTTCTGAAATTTCCACTTCTGCACAGGAGCTGGCAACATCAAGACACCAATGTGCGGGCTTGCAACCTGTGCCTTGCACCATTGAAAATTGCCAGCAATAGGGATGGTGACGGGAAACCCAGAATCGGGTCCCATCAACTATTTTTAAGTCCTGCACATGCACTTCAGCCCCATGTCTGGTCATGACGATCCAGCCCGTGCCATTATATATTGCCATGTGCAAATTACCAGAGAATGTTGACACTTCTATTCTTATTTAAATGGTGTTGATTTCAGTGCTTGACTTTCATTCAAATGGGAACAAGTTAAAGTTGACAAGTGAAATATTTCTACTAAATGTCTAGAATGAGAGCGAGTACAGTATCATTAGCCTGGAATAGTTTAACACTTCAGCCTCAATGGCAGTGAAGACAGAATTACTGTCTTATTTAGGAAAATAGGCTCTTCTGGCACAAATATTGTTGAGAAGAACTGATGTTAATGTAAAAAAACAGCAATTCTGTGGAAAAGCTGTCTGAAATTTATTAACCAAAGTAAGAATTCAGGTTAACAATAGCTTGTATTATTTGTATCTGGTATATTTAGTTCTGATACTTAATGGATACTTCTGGCTGAAATTGATTAGCAGGAAGAGGACGTCAGTGTTAGTTATGTGAAAAGCATCTGCTCCAGGATGCAAAGACATATTCAGATTGGTTTTAAAGTCCATAATGAGTCAACAATGTTGAATACTACTAAGTAATGCTCTGATGTTTCAAGTCAAGCACTTCTCTTTGGCATTCTTCCATTTTCAACCTAGCACATCAAAATTATTCTACATCTGAAACCAGTAGGAAATTAAAAACACCTCTCTCATCTAAAGGAAGTTTTGGCAATTGAACTGTTCTTATGCTTATCTCAAAGTCAGAGAACTGGCAAGTCACCTGTTGCTGACTGTCTTAGGACCCTGGTAAAACAATGAAAATAAGGAAACATTTTGAAAAAATACTCCCAACATTGTGCCAAGTCAAATTAAGGGTTGATGATCAGTTATAGATACTAGATATCAAGTTGGACTTAACACATCAGTATCATCCTTTGATGTCATGAACCAGATATTTGTGGTCATTAATACTGGAGAACACAATAAATCTCTACATGACATAATTTCCTGATCCTGGCAATATGAGGTATTAATGTGGCATCTGATAAAAATATAAAAATATCTGTATAACTTAGAACATAACATCAAATAGAACATAACATCAAAATAGGTCAACAGAAATCTGCTTAAATGGCAATGGCAGATAAAGAGGCATTGGTTTATTTTTCATTGGGGCTTTTAATGTAACCTAACACAACAGGGCAGCCAGAGGTACAAATGCCTCCTATAATTAATTTTGTGGATTATTGGGAACTGGAGAATATTTATGTTAGCTTTTTGTTTGCTTATTGGTGCCCTTCCTATGGCCAAATCCATACTTGAACAGCTGTGCCCAAGTACACGATACTAACACTATGGCCTGAATTTTTCAAATGGCAGGGGTTCACCTACCACCATCTGAAGAGTAGGCGGGGAACACATCCCTGCCGACTCCGACTGCCCCGCAGCCAATTTATGCTCCAATGAGTGTTGACTGGCTGCAGGCGGGACTTCTGCCATTCTCTTGGCCGGCTGTTCTTCAGTCCCTGCAGAGACAGCGCTGCAGTGAACAGAAGAGGAACTACACCAGCCTGCCTGAGGCTAAGTGCCAGAGCCAGAGGACAAGGTAAGTGTAAGGGGTACCAGGCAGGCAGGGGTAAGGAAGGCCTGGGAGTTGCAAAGGGGCAATTAGGATCTCGGGGGAGAGGCCAGAGGTGGGAGGAGGGAGGTCACCAGCCCTTAAGGGTAGGGCGCCTCCAGTCAGAAGGGAGCTTCCGATGGAGGCACCCCTCCCCACTCCCCCACCACACCACCACCCCCCATCCCCCCCACCACCCGCCCCCCTCACCACCCCCCCCACCCCAACCTTCCCCCCCACTCCTCACCCTCTCTGCCTTCCTGACCAAGATCTAACCTTGACTCTTCCCGGCCTTCACGCCAGCCTAAAAATTGAGGCTGGGCAGGAAACAGCCTTTAAGTGGCCATAATTGACCACTTAAGGGCCTCAGTTAGGGCAAGGACAGGCTTCCTAGCTGAGGCCTTGCCCACCCCAGCATAAAATCGCTGTGTGATTGGGGCAGACGAGAATTCCAGAGGGAATCCCAACCCTGCAATTTCATGCTCCCTCCCACCCTGCCTAAAAACCCATAGGTGGGGGAGCATAAAGTTCAGGACTATGTTTAAACTGCTACATTCAAGGCACAGAGTTCCAGGTTGTGACATTGGAGGGAGAGTTTTCCAAGTCGATGAAACAAGCTGGAATTTTGTTGGGCTGCTGGGGATCTCACCCACTAGTCGGACAACTGGCGGAGAACCCCAATCAGTCCCATGGGGGAGGCCTGACAGAATCAAGTGCCCTTCAGACACTTAACTGGCCACCGTCAGGACTTCCTTATGATTGAGGTCCCAGCGGTGGAAGGCCTGCCCACTGAGAGCTACCAGCCAATGAGAGGCTGGTTGCTAATCATTGCTGCCAGTGCCATCAAGAGCGGTGGCTGCTGGCAAAACTGCACTCTCCCAAGGCCCAGGGTCGCAGAGGGACCCCAGGCCACAGGTGAGTAAAGGCAGAATAAGGGTCACGAAGTGGGAGTCACCAGGGGAAGAGTTGGGGGAGAGTTGAAGACAAGGGCAGGGGTTGACTTCCAGTGGCTGCCTCCCTGCCCGATGCCAGGTCCATTGAGTGCCCGATAGAGAGGGACCCCCACAGGAGGTATATGACATAAAATCCAACCCATAGCATTTGAAGCCTCATGTCTTAGATTTCCAATGGACATTTTGAATTGAAATCCTCTTAAAAGATCGGATTACAAGTAGCCATGTTATAATATTCTTCTCACTCCCAATCTGTACTTGAACAGATCACTTTATTTAATCTTACATTTTGTAAATAATTTTTATTCTTACATTCTAGCTCCTGATGTTAAAACACCACATGACACATGACTCCATCCTACTCACAAGGAGGTACAGTCGAACGATGCCCAATTTCTTATTAAGAGCAAAACCTATCCTAACTGGATAAATAGACAAACCCACGGATCACCAATTTCCAAATTCTTTAATTTCAACTATTGGTAGAATTATTGTTACCAAGGATCTGGTAAATAAAAAAGCCAATGGCTCACTATACTTTCCTTTTACCCCTGGGAGATAAGTTGATAGATTTTCTAGCTAATAAAGAAATGTTAACATTGGCTCCAGTTTCATTATTCCAACCTGTGAAAAAGGGTGTCATGTGTCACACCTCAGTAGATTAGGCAGAATTGTTGACTATGATATTTACTCAAAAGTCATTGAATAACTGAAGTCAACTATTAAAAGTACAGCAGCCCAATAAAAAAAGACTTGCATTTATATTGTGGTTTTCACAACCACTGGCTGTCTCAAAGCTCTTTAACAGCCAATGAAATACCTTCTGAAGTGTAGTTACAGTTGTAATGTAGAAAATGTGCCAGCCAAATTGGGCACAGCAAACTTCCAGAAACAGCAATGTGATCATGACCAGATGATCTGTTTTTTTTTGTGATGTTGATTGAGGAATAAACATTATCCAATTCACTGGTGATAACTCGCCTCTTCTTCTTCGAAGTGGTGTCATGAGATCTTTTACAATCCGCCCAAGCAAGCAGATAGGGCCTTAGTTTAGTGCCTCATCAAAAAGATAGCAGTTCTGACAGTGCAGCACCTCCTCAGTATTTCACTAGAGTGTCAGCCTAGATTTTCATGCTCAAGCCCTGGAGTAGGACTTGAACCCAGAACCTTGTGACTCAGAAAAATCTGATGAATCATAATCAGGCACAAGAATTAAAACAGCTTCTTCAAAAATCTAACTGCAGAGTTACAGGTACTGATGGCATAGGTGCCCTGGTTACATTTTACTGCTTCCTAATGGTTGAAAAACAAGTAGAAAACAGTCAATCATACTTCACAAAGACTTCTTCAAAATTTCAATTTTCTTTTTAACCACACTCCACCAAGTGTATCCAATCACATTCCTGCAAAAATTCTCCTATGTACAGCAGCCATAAGTTTATCATCCATCATATGATGTACTGCAAGATAAAATTTGTCACATAATAAACATGTTAAAAATTCACCAAAAATAAATACTTACTGTCACGGGCAGGTGAGAGAGAAATTGAACTTCTTTATCCTCACCCCATTAGTCTGTAAGCAGAGGTGCTTTTGAATTCTTTTCAAGTGGTGTGGCGTGTTTTCCCAAACCCTCAATTTAATTATAACTTGTGTTATGATTAACTCAAGTTAATTTATTCACATTTAAACCTGGGAGTTATGGGGGGAGTGTTAGCAAACTCACACACACAAAGCCAATAAGGGGGTGTAGAAAAGAGGAAGATTTATAATTATGGGCAACAACATTAAAAGAACCACAGAAATGAATATTAGTTCCCGTGATTTCCAGAGTCCAAGAAGTCAAAATTCAAACAGTATTTCCTTCATGGCAGAGTTCAGTCCAGATGAGTTCCTGGTTGGAAATAGCAACATGGAAATTCTTGAAGCAAATGACACTACAGCACAATAGGGTTTCTGTGCTTAGAGAGCTTGTCAGGCAATGATCAGAGACTTTTAAAATCAAACAGGCTTTGAGGAGTTGAGAGTTGATGGCCGACTGCTTGGTCAGCCAAGAACTGTTGGAGTTCTTCACGGTTGGTGTCAAAGCACCATACTGAGCTGTGTGGCTCGAAAAATAATATTAAAATGATCAAAAAGGCTAGAAGCATGGGGTCATGTGATGTTGCCCATTAATAAGTTAATTGCAGCCTTGCAAGCAGTTTCTGTGTTCCTGGCCAAAATCCATTATTTCCCTTAGGAGCAAAATGGGGGCTGTTAACACTTCTGCAGGTGTTACAAGTTTGATGCCGTTGTCTTTGTTATCATCCCGGCTGGGGGAGTCAGTTTGTCTGTTAGTCATCTTCACAACTTCAATTCCGCAATGAAAGGGCAAATACAACTTTGGAGTGGGGACGAAGATTTGTGAACTAAAATCATATATATTGTCAGAAGGGCAGGCAATGAATTTGCAGAATGAGAAAAAAGGTTTTGAGGAATAACTTAGAAATGAGTAACACTCGATTTTGCATCATGACAAGTTGAGAATCTCCCACCATTGACAGACATAGTGGCTATCTACCACTTTTTAGAAGCCTTTTTTATTGCTGTACAACTCTACTAATTCTACTAAGGCTTTCTCTTTAGCATTACTGAATTAGAAAAAAGTAGGTGAAACCAAAGAAAGTACCAGATAAGCTGGAATAAAGGAGAAAAGAATGCATTTAAAAGCCTAAAAGGAACAAATGCAATAAAGCATATTTCTGGATGGATTTTGGATTCTATGTGCATTTGCAATTTTAATTAAATTATCTTCTATCCCTCGCTGAAAAAAAATTTACTTCCCGATACTCCTATGGCTTTTTCCCCTTCGTGGTGCTTTTTCTTCATAGAACCAAGGTCAGAGGTTTGTGGTTGGCTGCCTGCTGCAGCTTTCTCTTTGGTGTTATAGATTCTCATTTTTGAATAAGAATACAAATAGTCAAAAGTTACCTTTTCTTGCTATGACATTCAGTGAAACCCAATTGTCATTGTGAAGCCCATAATCAACATGATGGCAGATGCATGGAACAGGTAATTGGGGAAAATATGTTCCACTTCAATTATCTGTCACATTTGTGTACCCAGAGCACCTGATTTTCAGTCTATGTAACAGCGCAAAAGGCAAAGGCTAGGGAAGTGTAATTTTCTGATATGCACTCCTCATGTGTTTTGAGAGCATCAAGGCAGGAGGCTTTCTTTACGTTTCATTGGTTGAGTTGGTATATGTAAGGGTGTGAGTGAAGGTACATTTCTAGTCATTAGGGTGTAAATGGAAAAGTACTTCCCTGTAAGTGTTCATGGTAATCAATTAAAGTACTTTGACATAGTTTGAAAAGCAGGTAATTGTAAGTGGTACACTTAGGATACAGAATTCTTGGAAGCGGTGGCTAGCCTTTCTTGCCTAACTTGTTAAGGTAGTTTAATGTCTTCCTGCATTGGATGACCATGTTTGCAGCGGTGGAGTTAGCGTTCACACTCCTGAGCATCTCTTTCCATTGCCGTGGGGACCTCTCTTTGGAACTCCATGGAACTGCACACTCAAGTTGATCTACATTCTCTGCCTCCAAAAGCATGTCTACTGCTCCATTTAAGCGCTAAGGGGCTCACTTCAGTGTTGAATATATTCCTTAATCTCTCAACTTTCTTTTCTTCACCACAAATGATGCTGAAGACGCCTTCCCCTTTACACTGCTACAGGCATTTAAATCCTGGAGTAAAACATTATTTTCTCCCTACCTCATCCACCTCGTCCTGATGGCAATGCTTCAAATTAGAGACAATTCTAAAGCTTAGAAGTCCCCCAAAAATTATAATGAAGCTGATCATAGAAATTTCTGAAATTAGCATCCATTCTGCCATACTTGCAAGAAATGTGTTTCATCATATTTGCATCATGCTCACAATTGAAATTAGGAAATTTGGTTGATTCACCAGAGGACAGCTGACTTCAACAAGAATCAGTAGGATAAGTTTCCATTCTCATTGCGGAATCTCTGAGTATATGAGCACAGAGTGGTAGTTTGGGCTACCGATTCACAGGGCATCAATTTTCCAGTATTGCCAACAGTTTGATCAGACGAGGATAGCTAAGGAGATTGCAAGAAAATTGGTATTTCCTCTGGTTGTCACAATAGTCCTTATGTGTTCTTCGGTTTCATTATCATGTCCCTAAATTATAACATTTGGGACATGCATTACAGCCACGACAGTTTATGACATTATTTAGGAGGACAGTTAGAACATGACTGTGTCAGATCACTATATCTACAGTTAGAGTTTCCGCATCAAGTGAGGCATAAGAGGCATTACCTCACCTAGAATTTTGAGTGTGTGCATGAATGGGAAGTCTATTGGCTGAAGCTCGAGCTGTGGATGAGCAGATTGGAGCAAAGCAAAAGGGCTGTGTTCTACAACATGATGGGCTGGCTTGGTGATAGGAGAGGTGGAAGATAGAGTTAGGCTGTGAAATTAGAGGGAGGTATGGAGGCTCATAATGTGCATGGTATTAAGGACAAGTTCAAAAAAAAGGGGCTGGCTTTGCCAAAGTGTTTATTGGTTTTCTTTCCTCTCATCTGTTTTACTAGTTCCCCTTTTACTCTGTACTTTGACCTTGCCTTTTCCTTATAATGAAAGATGGCTTTGAAAATAAAATGCATTGCACATGTGCAAAGGGCTTATAACTCTGATAACACATTGGGTTGGTTGGCATGTATATCTATGCCTCACCTGTCAAAAGGCTCACCAGCTGCCACAGGTTGCAGGCACTACATTGTAGTGTTGATAATGCATCAGTAATTAATGCATCCAGTATCTTCCTCAGCTCATAGTATTTTATTACTGCGATCTACCTCTAGTTTGATCATTAGTCAAGTTATACAAAATACTGAGGTATCATCTAATAAATGAAAAGATCATAGAAACCCCCATGTTTAAATTCTGTCTGTCTTTTGGACAACTCATGAGATGTACTTCACTGCAATCCTAAAAATGGACAACATATCTCTTGTATGCTGCCTCAAATTCAGCAATCAAGTTAAATATCAGCCTGATGTTTCTATAAAACACGTGTGTCCTAGCTTTGCAAGAAACAGAGTTCCAATGTCCTTCAGGTACAGGTAGCAATAGCAAAGAAAATTAACAACTGTAATTTTTTTTCATTCGTGGGATATGAGTGTCGCTGGCAAGGCTAGCATTTATTTCCTATCTCTAAATGCCCAAGAGGAGATGGTGGTGAGCAGCCTTTTTCAACCACTACAGTATATGAGCTGCTGGTACACCCATGTTGCTATTAGGGAGGGCATTCCAGGATTTTGACTCAATTACAGTGAAGGAACAGCAATATACTTCCAACTCAGGATGGTATGTGACTTGTCGGGAACTTGCAGGTGGTGGTGTTCCCATGTGTCAGCTGTCCTTGTTTGTTCTTCTAGGTGATAGAGATCACTGATGGTAGGTGCTGTCGAAGGAGCCTTGGAGAGTTGCTGCAGTGCATCGTGTAGGTGGCATACACTGCTGCCGATGTACACTAGTGGTGGATGGGCTGATTGTTTAATATAGAAAACATATAAAATTCTCTCTGCAGGTATCAGAATTTTGCTGAATAAGCTATTCCCATGCAGCAACTCCACAAACCTGATCTTTAGCTCAGTGAATAGCACTCTCAGCATGTAGTGGGTTCAAGTTCTGCTCCAGACATATGAAGACTGGGCTGGTACTTGAGTGCAGTACTGAGAGAATGCTGCACTACTAGAGGTATACCATCCTTGGCATATGGAGTTAAAACTGCTGTCTCAGATGGATGTAAAAGATCCTATGGCACTGAAGAAAAGTAGGTATTTTCTCCCCGGTGACCTAGTCAATATTTATTTCTCAACCAACATCACTAAAACAGATTATCTAGTCATCATTTCATTTCTATTTGTCAGACCTTGGCAATTGGCTGCCATATTTCCTGCATTTCAACATTCACTGTACTTCACAAGTACTTCGACCATACCATAGTGGTATTGTCACTGAGCTGGCATTCCAGAGACCCAGGGTAATATTCTGGGGACCTGAGTTCGAATCCCACCATGGCAAATGGTGAAATTGAATTCAATAAAAATCTGGAATTAAAAGTCTGATGATGACTGCAAAATTGATTGCCAATTGTTGTAAAAACCCATCTGGTTCACTAATGCCCTTTAGAGCAGGAAATCTGCCTTTCTTACCTGGTCTGGCCTACATCTGACTCCAGACCCACAGCACTGTGGTTGACTCTTAAATGCTGTCTGAACAATGGCAATTGGGCAATAAATTCTGGCCAGCTAGCGACACCCACATCCCAGGAATGATTATAAAAAGTGTTTTGGCACATCCTGAGATTGTGAAAGGCACTATTTCAATGCAAGTTTCTTTCTTTTCCTTTCTTTCTTCTTGGTGTCTCTGAGCTGATCACTTTAATTGTGAAAGATTATGTTCAACCTTTTTTCAAGATACAGAAACAAGCTCTGGGGTTGGTAGATAGTGGTCACGAAGATGGTGGCTGATTTACTCAGTGCTTCTCTATGATCAGTTCAACTTCCTGCACTATAAATTTTGATTTTCTGATTTTTTGCAGTAAAGGTGTCATTTTCAATATTATAAATCACTGGCATAATTGTCTGGTATGTTATTGAATGATCTAATTTCCAGCTAATTGAGCTAATTGGACCATTGAAAATACGTTCTAATATAATGACTTACAATTGATGATGAATTAAAATATGAGAATGTGGTAGATCAAACTACCTCAGTAGCTAACACTTAATTATCACCAAAATATCCACAATTAGTCTTTTTCTAAAATGGGGAATGAATAGCAGTGAGCAGAGAATAGTTCACATGCTAAATAATAACAAATGTAAAAATTATAGAATTATGTGATACAATTGGCTCTCACCAGTTCAGTAACAACAGGCATTGACACACACTTGATTTGGAGTTTGATCTTTTCCTACTGGAATATCCATATTCTATGTGTTTTCTGATAAATGAAATAACTGAAAATAAACACAAACCGAGGGATGTACTTTTAAAGTTCCTTGCATTACTCTAACCAATATATCAGTGGTACCAATTGCAAAAGCTGCAGGAATTGATATGTGCACCAATATAATTTAACTTGGCAACTTTGGAGTTTATTAGTAATAGGCTATACTGTTTACTAATCTGTTAACAGGTCCCAGCTGGTCCTTGAAGACCGGTCATTGAACTCCACTAAAGAACATTCCAATGTTACTGTCCCTAAGGGGTAGATTTTAACCCTACCTACCAGGTGCAAACCTTGCAGCTTAAAACCCAGTTCCTGCCAAGTGTGATCTTAACCTGCATAGTTCTGCAGGTTATATCAACAATTAAATTTGGATCTGCATGGGTAAGCTGTTATGGCTTTATTGCCAGGTTAAACCAGGTCAGAAACTGTCGGGAGAAAAAGAATGAAGCCCATAAGGCAAGTGGAAAACTTACCTGATGTGGTGATTGTTGCTTGAAGGCCAGCCTTACTGAGTAAGGATCACATGGTCAGAACAGCCAATCAGCACCCAGCACAAGAAAGTTTATAAGAGGTGGAGTTTTCCTAGTCTAGAGTGTGTACTGTAACCTTGATAGAGGCCTGCTGCTAATCCAAAGCTCTGTAAGTAAAATTCGTTTTTCAACTAAAGAAGCCTCTCGATAGTGCATCTCTGCATCTGGCGACAGGGTTGGAATTCAACCCAACACGTGCAAAGCACAATGGATTACATGGAAGAACAGGTTAAGGTGATAAAGGAGGTGCCTTCTCCTGCAAATACCACCGAACTCAAATCATTTTTAGGGATGGTAAACTACTACGGGCAAGTTTTACCCAACTTATCAACTGTACTGGCCCCCTTGCTGATAAAACACCATTGTTGGTCCTGGAAGGCTCCACATGAGACAGCCTTCAACAGAATAAAACAACTCCTGCATGCCTCAATCTTGTTAATGCACTTCAACCCATCTAAAGAATTGATATTGACCTGCAATGCCTCTTGATATGGCATTAGTGCAGTATTGTCCCATGAAATGGATGACGAGTCTGAGAGGCCAATAGGTTACGTATCAAGAACCCTCTCAGTGGCCAAAAAAGGTTATTCATAGATTGAGAAGGAAGAAGTGTCAATAGTCTTCGGAGTTAAAAAATTCCACCAGTACTTACATGGCAGACACTTTACTATCGTCTCCAATCATTTTTGGGCCTTTTCAAAGGAGACAAGGCTATCCTGCCAATAGCCTCGGCAAGAATTCAGCAATGGGCATTAATTCTATCCGCCTATGAATACACTTTCAAGCACCAACCTGGGATACACATAGCAAACGCGGATGCCCTTAGCCGCTTACCCTTGCAAGAAAGTACCCCGTGTACTCCTGTAACCCAAGAAATCATCCTTGCAGTTAATTTTTTTACACAAACCACTCATCTGCGCAAAGCAGATCAGGCACTGGACCAATCAAGATCCGCTTCTGTCCAAAGTTAGAGACCAGATACCTACGAGATGGTTAAATAAGCCAGACTCCGAGGAAATGAAACCATTTTTTACCCACAAATACGAATTGAGTTGTCAGGATGGCATCATACTCTGGGGAGCAAGAGTAGTCATTCCTGTACCAGGCAGGGAACTGCTCCTAACTGAATTACACAGCACTCACCCTGGCATTTCTAAAATGAAAATAAGTGCCAGGTGTTACATATGGTGGCCTGGTATAGATGAAGATATCAAGAAGTTAGTCAAGCACTGTCAACAGTGCCAACTTCAACAAAAGTTAACAGCCACAGCCCCACTACATCCTTGGGGATGGCCTGGCTGATCATGGGTGCAAATCTATATAGACTATGTGGGTCCATTCCGAGGCACAATGTTTTCGCTCATAATTGATGCACACTCAAAATGGATGGAGATTTTTGAGGTGGAATCACCTACGTCACATGCTACCATCAATAGGTTATACCAATGCTTTTTGACTCATGGATTTCCCAAAGTCATTGTATCAGACAATGTAGCTGTATTTACAAGTGCTGAATTTCAGAACTTCACCAATCTAAACGGCATTAAACATTGAACTACGCCTTACCATCCAGCATCAAATGGACTAGCCGAGAGAGCCGTCCAAATTTTCAAGTCAGGACTAAAACAATTGTCAGAAGGAAGCTTGGAAACCAAAATCTCACACTTCCTTCTTAGCTGCAGCACGACTCCACATACAACAACGGGAACTCCACCAGCAGAACTGCTCATGAAGCATCATCTCAGAACAAGGCTGAGCCTCATATTTACAAATTTGCCAGGGAGGGTAGAGATGAACCAAGATAATCAGAAAACAAGCCACGATTTGCATAGTAGAGCCCAGAAATTTATCGTAGATGAAGCCGTATATGTAAGAAATCTTGGTAGCGGTCCAAGTTGGCTCCCAGGAATTATTGGCAGCATCGGCAGAGAAGAAAAGAGTTGACTTTTCGAGTCCTCATGACCCTTCCACAGAACTCAGTTCTGTGGAAGGGTCATGAGGACTCGAAACGTCAAGTCTTTTCTTCTCCGCTGATGCTGCCAGACCTGCTGAGTTTTTCCAGGTAATTCTGTTTTTGTTTTGGATTTCCAGCATCCGCAGTTTTTTGTTTTTATCCCAGGAATTATTGTCTGTGAGACCGGACCCTTTCATACCAAGTAGATGTGGAAGGCCAGATCATTCGTAAACACATGAATCACCTGAGAAGCATGGTGATGCTTCCACAGTCAATGTTGCCACCAAGGAAAGTTATCAAACACATAAACACCGAAGTAGCTGATCAACCTGTTATAGACATAACTGATGTCTCCATTAAATCAAATAGTGATGAGCTGCCTGTGCCAAAAAAGGTATCCTTTATCACAGTTCCTGTTAGTGTCGATCCTGTAGGAGAGCCTCAGGCTATATAATTACGCTGCTCTACCCGGAACAGAAAGGCCCTCAACAACTTGATTTGTAATTACTGGACCTATGTATATAAGTGAAAAATCTGAATTCATGACAAAGTGACAATGTGATTATTTCTGAGGTTTTTGATATTGCTTTCTATTCACCTGTATAAAGTAATTTGTGTAAATAAAGAATGTAAAACAAGGAATTAAAGGGGGAGGAATATGGTGGTTGTTGCTTTAAGGTTAGCCTTACTGAGTAAGGGTCATGTGGTCAGAACAGCCAATCAGCACTGAGCATGGGGAAGCTTATAAGTGGTGGAGTTTTCCTAGTCTAGTATGTATTGTCGCCTTGCTAGAGGTCTGCAGCTAATCCAGCAGCTCTGCAAATAAAGTTCATTGTTCAACTAAAGAAGTCTCTCAGTAGTACATCTCTACACCTTTATGGGATCAGCTTCTTAGTCTAATAAGATGAGTCATAGGCCGAGATTTTCTGTGCCCACCAGAATTGGGCGTGTTCAGTGGCGTGAGTGAACAATATGGCGTGATCAGTTTCACAATGGTATGAAACCAGTTCGCAATTGTCCTCTAAACCCACCGATGGCAGGCCATGTTCTCCTCCATCAGACGTCAGGAACCTCATTGAAATACAACAGCATATCATTATTAGGCCAGCCTACCGAAATCGTCCACCTCCGCTGGATCGATCGTCCAATCGGCGGAAAAACACGCCGACATGTTTCAAAACAGTGCAAAAGCGACATGCACCTGGCAGGCTGCACTTCACTCAGGACTTCAAGGTTTTTTCCCCCAACTTGCTTTGGTCAGCACTTGCAGACATCAGCGCCAGGCTTCACAGACAGCACCATATCACTTTTAGAAGGGCTCACGGCAGACTTCTACCTACCAGATCAGCCATGTGTGGGCAGCCTTTTCAATGGCTGCAGGGCTAGGGCTTGCTTGATGAAGGAGGACAAGTGACCTCAGGCAACAGAAAAGGCTGCAGGACAAGGGCTATACTGGGAAGGAGGGTAACCCAGGGTGTGTGTGAGGGGTACATTGTGATCTGTGCAAATGGCCTCAAGATGATGACAGCTCAGGAGGTAGTCTCCAGAGGAGGTGAGGCCAGATGGACATGTGAGGGTATGTGTGTGAGAATATGTGGTGATGTCCCTTGAGCTGGCAGTGAGTGAGATGCCAGTGAATGTGTGATGGGCTTGAGTGTGTGAGTTTAGAGTGCTGAGATCATTGCCATACCCTGGCTGCACAGATGTGATCATTTATCCTCTGTCTGCATTAGATGGCCAAACTCTTCTGCGCAGCATTGCCATTGATCACCACTGCCATTGTCTACCAAGCTGGAGCGGTAATGTTGCTGCCCCTCCAGCGGCTAGAGCAGGGGTAGAAGACATCACTGCAGGCCTCCATGGTGTCCACGGGGCACTCAAGGGCTGCGGTTTTCTTGCCTTTCGGGGCCATGTCTTCTTTGCTGCAGTCCTGGGCTGGAAACACTGAGCACAGCTGTACTTTAAATGTGGTGCTTGATGTGATGAAGTGGCAAGGTGAAAGTATGGCAGGCAAATTAAAGCCTGCCTGCCATGGAAACAGTATGTTTCCCGGAATGCATAAATAATGTGGTGGGTTTGGGACGATACAGTGTGAAAACCTGCCACCACAGCCAGCGGGTAAAAAGTCATTTTGCCTGCCCATTACTTAGTGCAAATCTGGGGCAATTCTGCCCATGGTTTCCCCTGCAAAGTAATCCCTTCTGTCCCAAAACCCCCTTTCTGTAATTTAATGGAAGCCAGCAGGCAGCTAATTGCTGTTCAGTCTTCAGCAGCAGATAGTTACAGTGACCTCTTCCTGTAAATGGGAACTTAACTTGGTTGAGTAGTCTCCCATCAGAAACCTACTCCAAATTAAATTCCAGCCCTAAAACACACATTGCTTCATTACCACAATTACATTATGACCGTTTTGCTTCCATGGGCTTGATTTCTGATCCAGTCAGGACCTAGACTGGAGGCAGGTGAGCACTGAAAATAGCACAGCCAGTCTATGAGTCTATGAACATGCATGCCAGTTCTTGGCTCCATTTGCTGATGGGCCTTTTTTGTGGAGGCAGTTTGAGGTGTTGGGGGGGAGGGGCAGCCATGCACTGGGTAGCAAATCCAACTTGTTAACAGCCACTTAAGGTCAATTAAAGGTTTGCTGCACAGCGGGGACCAGTTCAACTGCTTAAAGATAGCCTCCCAATGGCAGGCAGGGGGGCCGGTGCGTGTTGTAATATGACGACATGCACTAACCTCTTCACATCCAGAAGAAAAGAACTGGTGTGGAAATGAAATAACTTGAAATAACTATCAAAGTTCATCATGTGTAAGTGATTCTGCAGCTCTGTAGGAATTAACACACCATCCCTTCACATTGAGATCATACCTTGCTTCAGGTAGCAGGCACCGGATCCCATTAGATTGTTCAAATCTGGGAGAGCTTAAGTAGTAAAAGTTTATCTGCTGTGAAGTTTGTACAGGAACAGAAACTAAACAGGTGGCTTTAGCTTTAAGCTAAATGCCGCAGGCAGGAGAATTCATTACTGCTTACTGTCCCTACAGGAGGTCTGGGGAGGCTACACACAGCAGACTGGGCTGGGAAGAAGAATCTATCCAGTAACAGTTTCCAAAAGCTAAAAGAAGCATAAAAAAAAAGCTTTGTTCATTGTTTGCTTTCATCTTTGAAGCCCTCCAGCCATTTTCCCACCGAAATCATTGCTTTGTGGTTGGCGTTTAAATTAACCCAGGAAAAATTGAAAGAGCTCAACATTGCTACCTTGCAGTCAAGCTGTAACCTATACAAAAACAGAATTACCTGGAAAAACTCAGCAGGTCTGGCAGCATCGGCGGAGAAGAAAAGAGTTGACGTTTCGAGTCCTCATGACCCTTCGACAGAACTTGAGTTCAAGTCCAAGAAAGAGTTGAAATATAAGCTGGTTTAAGGTGTGGGGCGGGGGGGGGGGGAGGGGGGGGGGGGAGGAGAAAGAGAGAGAAGTGGAGGGTGGTGGTGTGGTTGTAGGGACAAACAAGCAGTGATAGAAGCAGATCATCAAAAGATGTTACCAACAATAGAACAAAAGAACACATAGGTGTTAAAGTTGGTGATATTATCTAAACGAATGTGCTAATTAAGAATGGATGGTAGGGCACTCAAGGTATAGCTCTAGTGGGGTTGGGGAGAGCATAAAATATTTTAAAATACTTAAAAATAATGGAAATAGGTGGAAAAGAAAAATCTATATAATTTATTGGAAAAAAAACAAAACGAAGGGGGAAACAGAAAGGGGGTGGGGATGGAGGAGGGAGCTCAAGACCTAAAGTTGTTGAATTCAATATTCAGTCCGGAAGGCTGTAAAGTGCCTAGTCAGAAGATGAGGTGTTGTTCCTCCAGTTTGCGTTGGGCTTCACTGGAACAATGCAGCAAGCCAAGGACAGACATGTGGGCAAGAGAGCAGGGTGGAGTGTTAAAATGGCAAGCGACAGGGAGGTTTGGGTCATTCTTGCGGACAGACCGCAGGTGTTCTGCAAAGTGGTCGCCCAGTTTACGTTTGGTCTCTCCAATGTAGAGGAGACCACATTGGGAGCAACAAATGCAGTAGACTAAGTTGGGGGAAATGCAAGTGAAATGCTGCCTCACTTGAAAGGAGTGTTTGGGCCCTTGGACGGTGAGGAGAGAGGAAGTGAAGGGGCAGGTGTTGCATCTTTTGCGTGGGCATGGGGAGGTGCCATAGGAGGGGGTTGAGGAGTAGGGCGTGATGGAGGAGTGGACCAGGGTGTCCCGGAGGGAGCGATCCCTACGGAATGCCGATAGGGGGAGTGAAGGGAAGATGTGTTTGGTGGTGACACCATGCTGGAGTTGGCGGAAATGGCGGAGGATGATCCTTTGAATGCGGAGGCTGGTGGGATGATAAGTGAGGACAAGGGGGACCCTATCATGTTTCTGGGAGGGAGGAGAAGGCGT
This sequence comes from Carcharodon carcharias, assembly GCF_017639515.1. Taxonomy (NCBI): domain Eukaryota; kingdom Metazoa; phylum Chordata; class Chondrichthyes; order Lamniformes; family Lamnidae; genus Carcharodon; species Carcharodon carcharias. Next base: position 33,082,077 of record NC_054494.1, read on the forward strand.
GAGGACGGATGCGCGGGAGATGGGCCGGACACGGTTGAGGGCCCTGTCAACGACCGTGGGTGGAAAACCTCGGTTAAGGAAGAAGGAGGACATGTCAGAGGAACTGTTTTTGAAGGTAGCATCATCGGAACAGATGCGACGGAGGTGAAGGAACTGAGAGAATGGGATGGAGTCCTTACAGGAAGCGGGGTGCGAGGAGCTGTAGTCGAGGTAGCTGTGGGAGTCGGTGGGTTTGTAATGGATATTGGTGGACAGTCTATCACCAGAGATTGAGACAGAGAGGTCAAGGAAGGGAAGGGAAGTGTCAGAGATGGACCACATGAAAATGATGGAGGGGTGGAGATTGGAAGCAAAATTAATAAATTTTTCCAAGTCCCGACGAGAGCATGAAGCAGCACCGAAGTAATCATCGATGTACCGGAGAAAGAGTTGTGGAAGGGGGCCGGCGTAGGACTGGAACAAGGAATGTTCCACATACCCCATAAAGAGACAGGCATAGCTGGGGCCCATGCAGGTACCCATAGCCACACCTTTTATTTGAAGGAAGTGAGAGGAGTTGAAGGAGAAATTGTTCAGTGTGAGAACAAATTCAGCCAGACGGAGGAGAGTAGTGGTGGATGGGGATTATTCAGGCCTCTGTTCGAGGAAGAAGCTAAGGGCCCTCAGACCATCCTGGTGGGGGATGGAGGTGTAGAGGGATTGTACGTCCATGGTGAAGAGGAAGCGGTTGGGGCCAGGGAACTCCGGCCCCCTTCCACAACTCTTTCTCCGGTACATCGATGATTACTTCGGTGCTGCTTCATGCTCTCGTCGGGACTTGGAAAAATTTATTAATTTTGCTTCCAATCTCCACCCCTCCATCATTTTCACGTGGTCCATCTCTGACACTTCCCTTCCCTTCCTTGACCTCTCTGTCTCAATCTCTGGTGATAGACTGGTGATATCCATTACAAACCCACCGACTCCCACAGCTACCTCGACTACAGCTCCTCGCACCCCGCTTCCTGTAAGGACTCCATCCCATTCTCTCAGTTCCTTCACCTCCGTCGCATCTGTTCCGATGATGCTACCTTCAAAAACAGTTCCTCTGACATGTCCTCCTTCTTCCTTAACCGAGGTTTTCCACCCACGGTCGTTGACAGGGCCCTCAACCGTGTCCGGCCCATCTCCCGCGCATCCGCCCTCACGCCTTCTCCTCCCTCCCAGAAACATGATAGTGTCCCCCTTGTCCTCACTTATCACCCCACCAGCCTCCGCATTCAAAGGATCATCCTCCGCCATTTCCGCCAACTCCAGCATGATGTCACCACCAAACACATCTTCCCTTCACCCCCCCTATCGGCATTCCGTAGGGATCGCTCCCTCCGGGACAGCCTGGTCCACTCCTCCATCACGCCCTACTCCTCAACCCCCTCCTATGGCACCTCCCCATGCCCACGCAAAAGATGCAACACCTGCCCCTTCACTTCCTCTCTCCTCACCGTCCAAGGGCCCAAACACTCCTTTCAAGTGAAGCAGCATTTCACTTGCATTTCCCCCAACTTAGTCTATTGCATTCGTTGCTCCCAATGCGGTCTCCTCTACATTGGAGAGACCAAACGTAAACTGGGCGACCACTTTGCAGAACACCTGCGGTCTGTCCGCAAGAATGACCCAAACCTCCCTGTCGCTTGCCATTTTAACACTCCACCCTGCTCTCTTGCCCACATGTCTGTCCTTGGCTTGCTGCATTGTTCCAGTGAAGCCCAACGAAAACTGGAGGAACAACACCTCATCTTCCGTCTAGGCACTTTACAGCCTTCCGGACTGAATATTGAATTCAACAACTTTAGGTCTTGAGCTCCCTCCTCCATCCCCACCCCCTTTCTGTTTCCCCCTTCCTTTTGTTTTTTTTTCCAATAAATTATATAGATTTTTCTCTTCCGTCTATTTCCATTATTTTTAAGTATTTTAAAATATTTTATGCTCTCCCCAACCCCACTAGAGCTATACCTTGAGTGCCCTACCATCCATTCTTAATTAGCACATTCGTTTAGATAATATCACCAACTTTAACACCTATGTGTTCTTTTGTTCTATTGTTGGTGACATCTTTTGATGATCTGCTTCTATCACTGCTTGTTTGTCCCTACAACCACACCACCCCCCTCCACTTCTCTCTCTTCCCCGCCGCCCCCCCACCCCCCACCCCCACACCTTAAACCAGCTTATATTTCAACTCTTTCTTGGACTTGAACTCAAGTTCTGTCGAAGGGTCATGAGGACTCGAAACGTCAACTCTTTTCTTCTCCGCCGATGCTGCCAGAATTGCTGAGTTTTTCCAGGTAATTCTGTTTTTATTTTGGATTTCCAGCATCCGCAGTTTTTTTGTTTTTAAGCTGTAACCTATCACCAGCTAAGGCAGTGGCCACTCAAGGTACTGCAACTCAGAGCTAACAACTCTGAAAGAGCTGGAGAAAACCTGAACTGCTGTCAAAAGTTCCAGATCGCATTAAAATCCTGAAGGTAGCTAAAAGATAACCACAAAATTTCCAACACTCAATTGGAAGGCAATGAATCTCCTATCTGATTTACTTTATTCCAACAATGTGTGAAGCTGCGTTTTCCGGACCTTAATATTTCTGAACCAGATAAACAAGCTGTTAAAAATAACATTGCTATAGGCAATGAAGGCTCCACAGCCTGAACATGTCAGGTCTGTCCAATCACCATCTTAAGAATTCAGGTAAAATATGGTGGATATAGTGCCAACAGAAGCCTTTGCCTCCAGATTATATGCCTACAGATGCAGACTCAGCATAATCTATATGCCATACTGGATACCAGTGCAGGCGCAAACATTCTTCCACTGCATACACTGAAATGTATGTACCCACTGAAGTGGCAAGTGATGACTCAACCAACCACTGCCAAACTCACCACATACAATGGCTCAGAGATTCCATCCCTGGGATCCATTAAACTCAAGTGGCACTACAAAATCTCATCATGGTCACCCCAGAAATTTTATTTGTGATTGCAGGCCAATTGATCCATGGCAACGCAGAGACCATGATGAGGACAGGAAACCACAAGGAGCACCATCAGAAATCCTATATTTACACTCTGTGAAATTTACCTAACTCTGCAACATAGATCATCAGTCAACAGGCAACACAACACTGTTTGAACAGAATACATACACCCATTCTGAACTTGCAAACTTCATACTGTAGAACCAATGCAGAATTGCTATCAGGCAGACAAGTGCAGATAAACCTCCCCAGCCATCACTCGTCGATACACCCAGGGATACATGGGGCAGAATTTTGCCCTCGGATGGTGGGAGGACACCAAAACGGGGCCCACCGCCATTTTGAGTGGGTGGGCCAATTAAGGCCCGCCCGGCGGCCTGCCTGACAAGAAGCGCTATGCGCATCCTGTGTGGAGTGGGGGGGGTGGGGAGGGATTCCCTATCTGTCAAAGTGCGCTCTTTCACGCATGCGCACGAAAGAGTGCACTGCTCCCTGAGGCAAAGTCTTGTCTCAGGGAGTTTAGTGACAGGTAAGAAAAGTCAAAAAATAGAAAAATTTTAAAATTATTAACATGTCCTCCTCATTTGACAATGTCACATGACATGGGACATGTTAATAAAAATGACATAAAATTTATTAGACTTTTTAAAAACGACATGAAACCTCATCCCGCCAGTGGATGATTTTGCTGTCTGCCTGCCTTCCTAAAAATTTAAAGGGACCGGGATGACATCGGGGGTTCCTCCCGATGTCATCCTGCGTCATTTTCCTGTCGGTGAGCGGGCCCCGCCCCCAAATTGCCGATGGGAAAATTCAGGCCATGATGCATTGCTTGTCAAACAGAGGAAGATGAAAGATGTTCGCGACCAGCATGCGGGTAACGAATTACCAACCTGAACATCGGACAGAAAGTTCAAGTACGAACGCCAAATGGCATGACTGTGCAATGAAACAGATGCCAAATCAGAACAATACCACAACAAGAAACACTGAGTAATCCTATTGTGACTAGAATACCGTCTGAGATGCAACAAACAAACTCTAACCAGCATTCTGAAAATGTACAGCAGCTTCCAGCAAAGATCACCATTACTAATCTGGATGGATAAGGAAACCGCCGATATATTTCAGAGACTTGTAAATTTATTGCTCTGTGTTAAAGTACAGGCAAAATATTATTTTCTTTTGCTTTCATGTAAATAGTTTGGTTCTTTAAAGGTAGACCTTTACTTTAGAAGGGGGATGCTGTGATATGATGACATGTACCTTTAAGGGCGCATATCTTAAACTAGATGTCAATCATTACACACCTCAACACAAAGTGAATCATTAGTCCCATGACTTATAGTTATGACTTGTAGAGATCTAATATACCATGCTTCATCTCAGTTAACTCTATCTGTATATAGTCTTATCTTCAAATAAAGAACCCACTTATTGTTTCACCAATCCTTGTGTATGATTGGTATGTTCACACTGAAGAGAAGAAGAATGTAACAGAGTGCAACACTGGCCTAGAGGCCCTCCTTGGGTGCAGCAACAGCCAGTGGCTGTGCTGTACAGTGGTGGCCTGGCTGCAAAAACCCATTTTTTAATTTAAATTTTAAGAAATATGGAAAGAGGATGCCTCCATTTTGAAGCACCCTCTCCCATATTTACCTTTCATTACAGCCTGCTGCTTCTTTCAAACTGGAAGGCCTCTGATTGATCTCCAGCTTCGAAAGCCCGCCTGCTGTCCTTAATTGGGCAACCAGCCTGCCTTCTGGCTATTAATTGGCTGCCCAGCCAAAATCACAATAAGTGACTGCTTCCTGCACAATGCTGGCTCCTGACCCACATTTTAGTTTGGCAGCAGGGTTCAGATGCCCTCAGGGAAAATTCTGCCCCCTGTTTTATGTAGATTTTCTCAAAGTATGGAGTAATGATTTGAGCCTGTCAGTTTTGTGTTTAAAATGTTATTTTCATTCTCTTTTATGCTAAAAGCATTGAAATTTCTGCTTCAACTATTAACTATATAAATTCAAACATTTGTGTGGCACTGCTTTAAAATAAATAGATTAATGTATCTGTTAAGGAACACTGAACAATACTTTTTAAGTATCATATGTAATATTGCAAATTTTAACCTGTCCATAATTTAAAAATGTAAAAATATGGCTTATAATAAAATTAGTAGGATTTTTTTCCTCTTCCTTTTGTTCACAATTCTCCCTGTGTGATGTGACTTCAACTAAATCATTGCTATGTGCAGAATACAAACTACCAGATTTTACAAAGTTTGTTGTAACTTAGTTTAAAAATTTACATTGAACAATAAATCATCTATGCAGTGGAGCAATGGATTTTCTTCAGACAGTATGATTTTGAATTCCAGCCTTGAGGCTATCATTTAAACACAGCTGCCTTCCATTACCAACTTCCACTGTTTCTAATTTCAGGTGTAATAAAGTAGTACTAAAACCAAAGTAACTCTCAGGATATTGCTGCATCAGATCTCAAATAAATTTGTAGAGTCAAGAGTAGCAGCATTAAAACAGTTCATAAAATGACTCAGAATTACCCCAACTTAACTATGATAATTCATCCAACAATTATATCTAAACTTTTAATCAACACAAAGTTCACCTATTGCAAATTAATTCTATATGGCAGGCTAGAAAAAGAAATATTACTTTTGTAAGATCATACAGACCTTAATGGTGTTCTCATTATGGTGCTCTGTAATATGGTATAACAGATTGGCTGTGAAGTAATGATCAATATTTAGCCAAGAGTAGACTAACTTCCACATTTCCAACATTATGTTGCTGGCTGAGATGAGGTGTTGGTTGCTGTGAAGAGTTCAGCTACAGTGGTCTATGTTTTTAAAGCATCACCAGCATGTTCTAGCATGACTTCTTGGGCAATAGGGAGGGAGATGTTCACATGATGCCTTTGTGACTTTAATTTCGGACTATGGAGGTTCCCCGATTATAAACTCTGCCTGAGATTCTCTTGGGCTGCATATAATATTTTATATTTATTCTTATATATAGTACATCTTCTATTTAAAAAGCATGCTCTGCATATTCCTAAAATATGCATTCCTCCATCCAACATACTTAAGACTCAGGTTGTAATTTTCAAACCTTTTTAAATTCACAAGCAGATAACATACACTTTGTGATCTAGAAAATCCCACAGGTGCAGTATTCCAGTGAAGAACGTTGTGTTTTAATCAATTTTGATCAATATATATACAACATACAAGCAAGCTTTTTCCAATCTTTTTGCCAAATATAATTGAGCCAGTCACTGGTGGATATGCAAAATGGGAGTGAAGTGATTTACATACTGAGGTTGCATTTCCATCCATATGGGATAGTGTCCCTACTCTGATTAGGGCATAATGAATATCTTGCCTGATGAGGAAACCCAACTTGTGAAGGCAAGGACACGTATCCTTACCATTGTGTAGCATTCTGAAAGGTCAAAGTACCATGCTGAGTCTATTATTTTTAATTGGGTTTTCACTGTATTGCTTTATATTGAAGTAGTACAAAATTTCAAGATAAGGAAATGCAAATAGCTGGATAAGTTGAAAATAGTCTTCAATGTTAGATTCAAATTTAAGTCACCTTCATTTTGACATATTACCCTTTATACATGCTTTTCAAATCTCCCACAAAAAGTGACAAGAGACTATTTTTAGTGATTGTATCAGAGATCCTTTCCCTGCTGCAGTCACTGTGGCTCAGAATTTGATAGCTTCACTTAATCATCAGAGATGTTTGTGTGAGCTTTACTGTTTCCTATGAATAAGCTGTGCATCACTGTCTTATTTTAATGCAACATTCTAAACTGAGGGCACATTAAGGACAGAGTGCAGCTCATATCCGGGCACTGTTTTTGCCAGCAAAGGATGGTATGTTAGGATATATATTAATATTGAATTTAAAAGCCCATTCTGTGGACTGCATGAGAATTACAAACCTTCTAACCTGTACAACCCACTAGAGATTTTGTATTCTATATACTACAATTTCAAGTAAAATCACCTGCAACATGACTCTATCCAATTAAGGATCAACTCACCATCATAGCAAAATGCAAAAATATTCTTAGGGATAAGTAACTGAATATATATATATATATATATAATTTAAATTTTAATCACAATAAAAAGTAACCCATAGATTATTTACCATTGACACTTTATAGTTTTTACCATGTCATATCTATTTAAGGATCCTTCAGAACACTTAATTCTAAAACTACCTGTTTATATTAATTTGACTGTACTATCATAAAATGTGCTTTCTTTCATGCTCATTCCATTCCAGCATTTTCAATTTGCAATAGTTGTGCAAAGTTTTTGTGGCCAAAAATCTTAATCATTTTTTCTCCCTTCTTAAATCCCTTAGTGCCACATTCCAAATCTCAGTGAAGCAGGTGGCAAGGCATCCTCCTGTGTCTGTGCCAATGTCACTTCGAGTCTTCTGTTAGGAAGTTTGTTAGAATGGTTCAAATTGATTCCCCCTCTGATTTTCATCCTCTACCAGTGGGAAAACATCCAATCTCCATTCAGCATTCATTCCAGTTCAGGTGTTTACTCTATGGGGAACTGTAACTCAATCCATGTACAGTCACACTGGAACTTGAACATGCTGTGCCTCCTCACTGCCCTGATGAAATTCTTACAGTTTATCTAAACTAAGATTATTTCTGAACCCAGTAAATAGATAATTATAACACAAAATAGATCAGGACAGTCAGAAGAAAGGAAAGACCAAATAATTTAAAAGATGTGCAACCACTTTTCCTGTGGGACTAATGTAACTATATCTCAGCAGCTAAAATTTCTCTCAATTATTCCTTGAAAGTGGTACCTAAAGCCATTCATCTCAACGTTATGTTAGTGATTCATTTCCACCATTGTTGTCTTTTATAATAAGTAATAACACAAACATTTTTTGAAAGATGCATTGAACACCACCCAAGATAAGGTTTACATTTTATGGACTATACTTTCTGTTAGAAACATAATTACATCTGCAACTGACCTCTGGTACAGCTAGCTGAACTTGTGTAGTCCGGTGGGTGATGATCCTTGTTAGGATCACATTTCAGCTAAGATCAAGTTTCTGTTAGTGCTTTGAACCTGATCCTGGAAAGGTTTTGCTGTATCAAAATACAGTAACACAGGCTTTGCATGACACAAATGTATACATACCTGACACTAACACATATCCCATCCTCTAACTGGACGGGGGTGGTTATTCATATGGCAGTAATATGGTTCACAATTACATCAATCAATATAAACAAGGGGCAGGGTTCTCTGAAGAATTAATGATGAGATTTTACATTCATGGTCTTCTGATAGTGTCATAAAGCACGTAAGCAAAATTGAAATGATTTAGCTATGTAGACCTCCAAGAGTATATTAAGGATGTGAAAACATTTCCAGACCCAATTTAACTTGTCAAAATGTAGACCTCCCAATTGGAGTTTTAGAGATGGATTTATGGAGGTGAAATTGGACCTCATTGCACCAGTTTGTTGGTAGAAATATTTTCAAAATTAAAAAAAAACTTTCATGAGAGACAATGCTGGTTTAGCAATTTCCTAAATATTTAGCCAAATCCTGCGGTCAGAATCGCAGTGAAGCAGTCTGGGAAGAGTGTCCTGCAGTCAGCATCGCTGTGAAGCAGTCTGGGAAGAGTGTCTTGCAATTAGCTCTTCTTGAAAATAACAGGAGTGACATCACAAGACAGTGTGAGAGAGCAGAAGAGAGATCAGAACCAGTGGGAGTGCAGGGAAGCTTCAAAAAGTGACGTCAGCACAAAGGTGAAAGCTGGTAAGTGTTTTTCTCCAGTTTAAAATAGATTAAGCTTAGAAAAGGTAGTTTTTATTTAAAGTACATAAATAATTTAAGATTTTCTTACTGTAGTTAACTTAAAGTAAGGAGTTTTTTTCAACTAGAGGCATGGCAGAGCAGCTTAGTCCCATGTTACATACCGCCTGCAACTTGTGGGAAGTCCTAGACGCTCCTTGTGCTCTGACCAACCACATGTGCAGGAAGTGCCACCAGCTGTACCTACTTAAACTCTGAGGTTCGGAGCTTGAGCAGCAACTGGAGGCACTGAGGTGCATCTGCAAGGTTGAGAGTTTCGTGGATAGGACGTTTTTAGACATAGTCACCCCACGGCTTACGTAAGTGCAGACAGAGAGGGAATGGCTGACCATGAGTCAGAAGAAAGGTGTCAGGCAGGTTGTCAGGAAATCCCCAGGGTGCATCTCGCTCGACAACCGTTTTTCTGTGTTGGAAAACGGTGAGAGTGACGTTTCCTCTGGGGAGTGCAACCACACTCATGGCACTGTGAGTGGCTCAGCTGCACTGGGGGGCGGGGAGGAAAAAGAGGGGAAGAGCAATAGTGGTAGGAGACTTGATAGTAAGGGGAACAGACAGGTGTTTCTGCAGCTGTAGACGTGACTCCAGAATGTTATGTTGCTTCCCTGGCGCCAGGGTCAAGGATGTCACTGAACGGCTGCAGTGCGTTCTAAAGGGGAAGAGCAAGCAGACAGAGATCGTGGTACATATTGTGTACCAAAGACATAGGTAGAAAGAGGGATAAGGTCCTGCAAGCAGAATTCATGGAGCTAGGAAGCAGATTAAAAAACAGGACCACAAAGGTAGTAATCTCTGGATTGCTTCCAGTGCCACGCGCTAGTGAGTATAGAAATAGGAGGTTAGTCCAGATGAATGCGTGGCTGGAGAGATGGTGCAGGAGGGAGGGCTTTAGATTTCTGGAACTTTGGGACTGTTTCTGGGGCCAGTGGGACCTGTACAAGGCGGATGGGTTGCTCCTGAACTGGAATGGGACCAAAGTCCTTGCAGGGAGGTTTTACAAGTGCTTTTGGGAACGGTTTAAACTAGCTTGGCATGGTGGTGGGATCCTGAGAGGAGGTTCAGCAGGGGGAGATGCACAGCCAAAATTAGAAGAGAGAGCAAGTGAGTCTGAAAGACATAGAAATTATAGGCCAATTAAGGCACAAGGGAGTTTGGCAAGGTTCGATGGTATTTATTTTAATGCAAGGAGTCTGACAAATAAGGCAGATGAGTTGAGGACACAAATTAACACATGGAAGTATGATGTAATTGCTGTCACAGAGACATGGTTGAGAGAGGGGCAGGACTGGCAGCTCAATATATCCAGGGTATAGGGTCTTCAGGTGAGACAGGGAAGGAGGTAAACGAGGAGACGGTATTGCAATATTTATCAAGGAATCAATTACAATAGTAAGAAGGGATGATATCTTAGAAGGGTCCTCAAATAAAGCCATATGGGTAGAACTTAAAACAAAAAAGGAGCAATCACATTGCTGGGAGTGTACTATAAGCCCCCAAACAGTCAGAGAGAAATAGAAGAGCAGATCTGTAGGCAAATTTCAGAGAAGTGTAAAAATAACAGGGTAGTAATAGTGGGGGATTTCAACTTCCCCAACATTAACTGGGTTAGTCATGGCGTGATAGGTTTAGAGGGAGCTGAATTCTTATAACTCACCCAGGGGAGCTTTTTAAGCCAGTACGTAGAAGGTCCTGGATTTAATTTTAGGGAATGAAGCTGGGCAAGTGGTAGAGGTATCAGTGGGGGAGCATTTTGCAGATAGTGATCATAACTCCGTTAGATTCAATGTTGTTATGGAAAAGGACAAGATGGGTCATAAATCAGAGTTCTAAACTGGGGGAAGGCCAATTTTAATAAGATCAGATATGATTTGGCCAGAGTGGACTGGGAGCAGCTACTTTTAGGTAAATCTGCGTCAGAGCAGTTGGACTCATTCAAAAAGGAAATAGGAAGAGTACAGGGCCAACATATTCCAGTAAAGTCAGAGGGTGGGACCAACAAATCCAGGGAACTCTGGATGTCGAGGGATATACAGGATTGGATAAAGAGAAGAAGGGTGGCTTATGGCTGATACAGAGAAGCAGAAGCTCCAGAAGAGTATAGAATGTGTAGAGGGGGACATTAAAAAGGAAATTAGAAGAGCAAAAAGGGGGCATGAAAAAACATTGGCAGGTAAAATAAAGGAAAATCCAAAACTATTTTACAAATAAATTAAGAGTAAGAGGATAACTAGGGAAAGAGTAGGGCCCATTAAGGACCATAATGGTAATTTGTGTGTGGAGCCATAAGACGTAGGTAGGGCTCTAAATGAATACTTTGTGTCAGTGTGCACAATTGAGAGGGACAATGTGGGCATGGAAATAAGGCAGAAGACTATGATATAATTAAAGAAATTAGCATAGAAAGGGAGGAGGTTCTAAGTGGTTTGGCAGGTTTAAAAGTAGATAAACCTCCAGGCCCGGATGAAATGTGTCCCAGGTTGTTGTTGAGCAAGGCAAGGGAGGAGATAGCAGAGGCGCTGGCAATAATTTTCAATACCTCTCTGGCCACAGGAGAGGTGCCAGAGGACCGGAGGACAGCCAATGTGGTATCATTATTTGAGAAGGGAGGAAAGGATAAACTAGGGAACTACAGGCCAGTCAGTCTAATCTCAGTGGTGGGGAAACTATTGGAAGCAATTCTGAGGGACAGAATTAATCTACACTTGGAGAGGCAGGGATTAATCAAGGACAGTCAGCATGGTTTTGTTAAGGGGAGGTTATGTCTGACCAATTTGATTGAATTTTTTGAAGAGGTGACCAGGTATGTAGATGAGGGCAATGCATTTGACGTAGTCTACTTGGACTTCAGCAAGGCTTTTGATATGGTCCCGCATGGGAGACTGATAACAAAGGTAAGAGCCCATGGGATCCAAGGCAATTTGGCAAATTGGCAGGAAGCAGAGGGTGATGGTCGATGGGTGTTTTTGTGACTGGGTGCCTGTGTCCAGTGGGGTTCCACAGGGATCGGTGTTAGGTCCCTTGCTGTTTGTAGTATATATAAACAATTTAGATTTGAATGTAGGAAGGTTAATCAGTAAGTTCGCAAATGACACAAAAATTAGCGGGGTGATAAATAGTGAAGAGATAGTCTTAGATTACAGGAGGATATAGACGGGCTGGTCAGATGGGCTGATCAGTGGCAAATGGAATTTAATCTGGATAAGTGTGAAGTGATGCACTGGGGCAGGACAAACAAGGCACAGGAATACACAATGAATGGTAGGACCCTGGGAAGTACCGAGAATCAGAGGGATCTTGGTGTGCATGTCCACCAGTCCCTTAAGGTAGCGGGACAGGTAGGTAAGGTGGTTAAGAAGGCATATGGGATACTTGCCTTTATTAGCCGAGGCATAGAATATAAGAGTAGGGAGGTTATGCTGGAACTGTATAAAACGCTGGTTAGGCCACAGCTAGAATATTGCGTGCAGTTCTGGAATCCGCATTATAGGAAGGATGGGATTGCACTAGAGAAAGTGCAGAGGAGATTTACCAGGATGTTGCCTGGGCAGGAGAGTTTTAGTTATGAGGAGAGATTAGATAAACTGGAGTTATTTTCCCTGGAGCAGAGGAGATTGAGGGGGGACATGACTGAGGTATATAAAATTATGAGGGGCATAGATAGAGTAAACAGGAAGGAACTTTTCCTCTTGGTGGAGGGATCAATAACAAGGGGGCATAGATTTAAGGTAAGGGGCAGGAGGTTTAGAGAGGATGTGAGGAAGAATATTTTCACCCAGAGGGCAGTGGGAATCTGGAACTCACTGCCTTAAAGGGTGGTAGAGGCAGAAACCCTCATAACATTTAAGAAGTATTTGGATGTGCACTTGCGATGCCATGGCATACAAGGCTATGGGCTGGAAAATGGGATCAGAATAGTTAGGTACTTGTTTGACCGGCGCAGACTCGATGGGCCGAAGGGCCTTTTTCTGTGCTGTAGACCTCTATGAATCTATAACTTTAACAATCCAACGTTATCCAGTAGTTCATGTCAAAGTAAACCACAGGGTCCTGTTTAACTTGTCTTGTGTGTGTTAAACTTCACTTTGAAAACACTTTGAAAATATTTTGCTAGCTCAGGTGCTTTACTTGTGGCCAATGCCAACTAGCTACATTATAACACTGTGTGCTGGTCCTGCAACAATCAAGTTGCATAGAACTATGATGTCTCAATGAAGAAACAGTAAGAATTGTTGGAAAAGATTGATACAATGATGGCTGGTAGGACAGCTAGAAGTCGAAATGTTAAACTAAATCAATAGAGTTTAGAAGAAAACCAGCACAGCATAACAGCACGAGTTTCAGGCTTGAAAATCTTCAACTAGTGGCAATAAGTTTGTTTTGATTCTAGTCAAATTATGTCTTTGGAGCTCACAGTTCCTTCATTATTACTTTGCCAGCGTCCACTGTACTAGTTTGATTTTAATTACTACTTTTCCATTCTCAAATTCTATAGATGCTATTTCTCTAACTGTAGGTTCTTACATGTATATAATGTTCCATTTCCTAGCGAAGATGACAGGAAAATTAAATACTCTGTATTAATTCAACAAAGCTGCTGAACTATATAGTTGGCCTTTGGAATCCAGGTCGACTTGGCCTTTGATTTTTCTATCTTTGTGAAGTACTTTTTTGCCTCCATTACTGACGCATTCTAAATTAAAAACTCACCATTAAGAAAGAATACCTCCATCAAAATGTATTACCAATACTGTAAATTTTTTAGGAGAAGTTTGTTATTTTTAGAAACATCCTAAAAGTATTTTAGTATTACAGTGTCATGGGGTCAGGCACTTTATGACTCTGGAGGTGGGTCTGCCACTCAATTAGTGGCCAGTGAGTGGAGGGGGTTAAGAGGGGGAAAGGGGAGAGGAAGGGTGTGGAGAAAGGGGAAAGGGGAGGGGAGTGGAGAAACGGGAGGGGAGGGGGAAAGGGGAGAGGGAGGGGAGGGGGAAAGGGGAGAGAGAGAGAGGGGAGAGGGAAAGAGAAGAGGGAGGGAAGGGGGAAATGGGAGGGGGAGAGGGAATGGTGGGGGTGGGAGGGGAGGGGGAAGGGGAGAGGAGTAGAGAGTGGGGGGAATGGAGAGGGGAATGGAAAGGGGGAGAAATGGAGGGGGACTGGGGAGAGGGGGGTGGGAAGAGGAGGTGAAGAGGAAAGAAGGGAGGGAGGAGAGGGAGGAGGAAGAAGGGGAGAAGGAAGTGGGGGAAAGAGAGGGAGTAGGGGAGAGGGGAATGGGAGGAGCAGGGGAATGGGGGAGGGGGCAGGAGGGAGGGGAAAGGAGGAGGAGAAGGAGGAGGAGGAGAAGGAGGAGAGGGAGGGGGAAGGGGGCAGGGAGGAGAGGAGGAGGAAGGGGACGGGAAGGATAGGAGAAAGAAGGGGAGGGCAGGGAGTCGGAGAGGAGGAATGGGGAGAGGGAGATTGGGGGGAGCGCGGAGTTGGAAGAGATGGGGAGTGGGGGAGGGGGGGCGGGGGGAAGCGGTGGGATGGGGGAGAGGGGAGGGAAAGGGGGAGAAGGGGGAGAGGAGATGAGGGGAGAGAGGAGGGAGAGGAGGGGGTTGGAGAGAGGAGAGGGGAAAGGTGGAGGGGAGGGGGGAAGGGTGGAGAAGAGAGGGGGACATGGGGATGGGGAGTGGGGGAGGGGGAGAGAGGAGAAGGGGAGAGAGGACTGAGGGAAAGAGGAGGGGAGAGGGGATAAGGGAGAGGAGTAGGCCCTATTCTGGCCCGAATCAAACAGCCAGTGGTGTGGTCTTAAGGAACTGAAAGGATCTTCAATTTCAAAGCGGCCATGGCAAATGGAGACCTGAGAATCAGATAGATTAGGGAAAGATTGGCTAATAAAATTTTATTACTTCTCAGTAATTTTTCGTTCAAACTTTCACTTTTTGTATTAAATAAAATTGTTTCAGCACTGCTGCTCTTGTTCTTGCCAGGTTGTGGCTGGTCAGCTTCAGGGAGCTGCTAATGGCCTCCTGCCCCCATGGAAATCTCAGGAGGTTAGAAGGTTTGACCTTGATCATCTCAATTAATGAGGTTTCACTTTCCCACCCACCCCCCACTCTCTCCCCGTCCTTGGGAAAATCAGAGCTGGGAACAGAGGGATGGCAGACTGGCACACGGGCTGCCAGTGTTTTTTTTTGCCATTCCACCTCTGTTCCATCCCGATTTGGGACGGGAAATTCTGGCCCCAGTTGTCACCAATTCTTTGCAATTGTAGTTTCAGATGCAGGTGGTAGAACGGACAAAACCTGACTGACCATTTGTATTACATGTGGTATTAGACACAAACGCATATATATCTGTGTATATAATGGATATGGAGATCGAGTTAAGGATCAGTATGATCTTATTGAACGGCAGAGCAAGTTGGTGGGGCTAAAAGCCATACCCGTGCTCTTATTTCTTAGGTTCTTGTTTGTATTTTCCAGTTTTTAATGTAGAATCCTTGTACTGTACTGAAAATCTAGGCTTCTGAAAATTAACTGCAGGCAGGAGTTGTGCAGTTGGGGGCTGAGGCAGGTGGCAAACCATCTGGCCACCTCAACATCAGGCCAGGGAAATTTTAAATCCTAGGCCTCATTTCCATAATGGGCATCAGCCTCTCAACCTAGAGTGAAATGGGATTTTGAAAAATGGGAAGCCACTGTTGCCTGTCACTAAGGTAATGGATTAGGGTGGAGCTTGTTGGGGCATAGGGGTTGGAATGTCCAGTGAGCATTGCAGTTGGGGGAGGGAAGCCCACGGCAGAAGAAGCCCAAAGTTTCTTTGTGGGTCTTGGAAGATACCCTTCAGAGTCTTTTGAGAGCTTTTCTTGCATATAATATCTTGAACCATTAAATTAGTCATCCAACAAAAAGAGGTTATTTTTTAAAATATTCACTTAAGGATTTGTATTCAACTATATTATAAAGATATGATATAGGAAAAGTATTTCTAATGTACAATGTTTTTAAAAAGAGGCTTGTCAACATCAGTCTGTACCTTATTTATATCTATATTTCCCAGTGAATAAATTTAAAAACAATACTGACTTAGCACATGAGTCCAAGTGATCTGCTTTGCCATGAAACAGTGCAATACATGCTGCCATTTGTAGTTCCCAACTTCAGTTAGACTGTCAGAGATCCAAAGCTGGGGCCAAATGCTTTACTAGAGGGATAGGAAAATAAAGATTTAGGATATATTACTCTGGGATGCTGTCATTCTCTGAGTGACACGCTATAGAGTGTTCTGTGAGTAGCCTATCTGTTCACACTTTTGGATAAGGAACAGTGCATAATGCTAGAAAACAAAAAAGACACTATAAAGTAGGGGTAGAAATCTACCCAATAAGTAACATATATAATAGAAACAGCTGTGAAAAAGTGGACCATATACAGAAAATATATTGAAGTGCACTGTCAACTTCATGCCTTTTAATTATCCCTGGAAGTACTGGATACATTTAAATGAACAAGAGCCATATATTGCTGAAAAGAGACATGTGCCGAAGCTTTTCACCTTGCACTCATCAGGACAAAGACTAGAATGCCAAAATTTCAAACGATCAGAGCAATTTACACAACAGGAGAAAAGATTGCTGAGCTGTCACCAGGGAGAAAGTAACGGGAACCATAGGCTCCCCAAGCTTCATGTAAGAGCCGTATGAAAGAAGATAAAAGTGAATGAAAAGCGGTGCAATTGTATTAAAGGTATTACAGCTGCTATGTTATCTACTTCACAGATGTAATGATGGAATATCCAATAAACGCCTTATTACGGCATCAGATATTCCTTGAACACCAATGTTAAAGTTATGTGGTGGTGCTTTTATATTTTGCTTTACTGAAAACATCTATATATGGTCCCAGCAAGGAAATTAAGAGATTATTCTTTTATTGAATAAGGTCCGCCTTTCATTTGCCTTTGTGTAGTTCATGGAAGCAAATAAGTGTGTTAACATTTACAATATAGGGATGTTCATTTATGGGATGTGGGCATCACTGGCTAGACCAGCATTGATTGCCCATCCCTAATTTGAGAAGGCAGTGGTGAGCTGCCTTCTTGAACTATTGCTGCAATCCATGTGATGTAGGTATAGTGCTGTAAGGGAGGATTTTGACCCAGCAACAGTGAAGGAACAGCAATGTATTTCCAAGTCACAACATGAGGGGCCATTGTCATTTCCAGTGCCTAGGTCGATGCCGGGTGGTCCGTCCGGTTCCATTCTTTTTAGACACAACTTGCTTGGCAGTTAAGAGTCACATGTAGGCCAGGCCAGATAAGGATAGGTGGGTTTTTACAATGGTCATCATTAGACATTTTAAATTCCGGATTAACAATTAATTTATTGAATTCAAATTACACCATCTGCCGTGGTGGGATTTGAACCCCAGCTGGGTCTCTGGATTACTAGTCCAGTGACAATACCACTACACCACCAACTCCCAGTTGCTTAATATGTTTGTTCTATGATTTAGAACTCCTAGTGGTGAATTTTCATGGGCGATTATGCCATTTTTGTGGGGTTTCCGTTGCTCTTCTACGAAGTTAGAGTGGACAAGCGAGAGAACCCTTGGAGATCTTTCATTGTAGGTTTCTCCACATTTCTGTGCAGTTTTAAACATCTGTCTGCATTTTTCTTGAGTTTCTTCTAAAACTAAAGCCCAGGGCTGCAGTTTCAATACAAGTTTAGCATTAGTGTGAAACAATTTTGCTAGCAGTCTCACAGTTTTGGTTTGATGCAGCATAGTGCTAAAATGTTGTACGGTATCAAATCTGGTTAACCAAATCAACATTAAAGCAAAATAGTGCAGCTGCTGGAAATCTGAAATAAAAACAGAAAATGCTGAAAATACTTAGCAGGCCAAATAGCATCTGTGGAGAAATAAGAGTTAATGGGCGGAATTTTCTGTGCCCGCTGGTGGCAGGTGTGATAGGTGGTGTGCGCGGATAATATGGTGTCATCTGTTTCACAATGGTGGGAAGGCAGGTTGTGATCATCCACTCAGCCTGCCAATGACAGGCCGCATTTCCCGGCAATGGTCATCGGGGAGACCATTGTAATATATCAGCATGTTATTAAAAGGCATCCCCTCAGCCTCTTGGACCCCCTGAAGGATCATCCGCCCATGTTGGCTGGAAAGCACGTCGACATGTTTCACAACAGCACACAAGCGACATGCACTTGGCAGCTTTCACGTTGGGGGAACTGGAGGTGAGTTAACAGCATCGTTCTGCAGAGCTCGACAGGGGCACCTGTTGCTTTGCAGGCTTCAGGGGTGCTGGGTGCTGGGGGCTGGGGTGAAGTGCCACCCTGCCATGGAGGTGACTGTTGTCGGGGGGGTATCTGGACACAACTGCTGCCTAGCCTCAGAGGCAACTGTTGTCAGGGGTGGTGCAACTGCTGCCCTGGTGTTGGATCCCGTGCACAAGAAATTGAGGTGGGGAGGCAGGATAGGTGAGGGAAGTGGCCACGCAGCAGGGACACCTGTATAAACTGACCATTCATCTGCAACTGAAACAATTCAGGCTCAGCCACATTGGTATGATTGGGATCAGGCCCCTAGACGGTCCGCCCATGCAAGCAATGCAGAAGCACCAAAATGCCACCAAGTGGCTCCAGACCTTACCTCCCCGCCCCGGCACAGACTGCAAGTCTGCAACCATTTTACTGGACGGCGGAGCAGTTGGGCTGCACAATTGTACAATCTTCTTGCCAATGCTGGCCATGTAGCAGTCACTGCTGGGGGCTCTCACAGCCCCTTGCAATCTCAGCATCCCAGTTAGGAGCAGTCTCCCCAATATCACAGGCTGACAGGGCAGCCATTCAGCACACTCATCTGTGGCCATCTGAGGGATGGCCAGCACTCCCCGGGAAGCATTAAGGGGCCATCACATAGGGCCAGGAAAGGTGCTAAGTATACTCATGCTAACCACGTCTCTCTCTCTTTCAAGCCACAGGAGGACCACATCAGGGGCATGGAGCCTGGTGACCTAACTGTATGCCTGATGGCCTACAGAGAATGGAGAAGATGGAGGAGAGAGCGGCTGAAGCTCCTGGCCATGCAAAGGCAGGAGCAGCAACCTCAGAAAGAAGGGACCGCTGGGGCTCCCACAAACGCTGCCCAGGAGTGACAGCGAGCTGTGGCTGGTCGGTGCTATTGTGACACAGCTGATTGGTAAAGGCTGAGTTGTTCAAGTCCTAGAGGAAAACTTGAAACAACTGTCATAATCCATTTTTGCAATTTGTAATTTTGAGATGCAGGCTTTGAATTCAGTAGGAATAAGACCATCGAGTCTCGTGGGTTTTATATAAAACTAAATTAAACATTTATTAATTTAACAAATTATACACATATACATGGCTACAAATTACTACTATAATAACTTTTTAACAAATGCCCAAATTAATCATCCCCAGGTAAATCTCCACAAAGGCAACAGTAAGCCATAGGCTTTAAATAGACACCAGGCAAAACACATTTGACTTTACAAATTTCAAATGAGGTTCCTTTGCAAGTTGAAGGTGTACAGACTGTTTAGGTCTTAATGCCATGACCTCACACACACAAACTCCTTTCTTTATTTATCTAGCTTTCCCTTTGAATGTAAATTTTTCATTGTATCACTAGGTCTTTTGAACTTCAGCTCTTCTAACAATAAAACCACTTTCATAGTACCAATTTTATTAGTAAGATGAAAAAATAAACACATTGTTGGGCTTCTATATAGGTGCAAGATTTTACCCACAGTCTTGAATGGCTTATTCAACAAATGCAAAAGAACACTTTACCTTGCTGTTCTCCTTACTGTTCACTCAATTAACATCTCAAAACAACTATACATCAAAGCACCCAGACTAGCTGGCTTTAATCTAATTAAGACACACACAGACACAAACCTAGACACAGACCCCTACTAGAATTCTATTTTAAAAAATAATTTTCAATAACATTATACACATTAATATCTCTTCATGACATCCCCTCCTCATCGAAAAATGAACCGTCATAATTTTAAAAGACGGCTTCATTTTTAATAAGCCATCTTACACTATCACCTATACTTATTACACTTTTACATTACCAGATGCATGCATTAACATAACTATATACGCAAGTATGAGCAGAAATCATTCCAGTTCAGTGCCCAGGTTTTAAATGCCCAACTTTCCCTTTAAGCTTCAAACTCTTGCTAATGCATCTGCAATCAGATTCTTTCATCCAGCGACATGTATTATCTGTAGATTAAATGGTTGCAGTAATAAACTCCATTTCCATAGCCATGCACCTTTGTCTCAAAATTTGTCCAGAAACTTTAAAGGATTGTGGTCTGTATAAACAATTGTTTCTGATGAATTGTTTGCCACATAGATGTCAAAATGCTGCAATGCTAACACCAAACCCAACGGCTCTTTTTCAATCATTGAGTATCTTCTCTGTTGTGCATTCAACTTCCGTGAAAAATACCCTATCAATTTTTCAATTCCAGTGTCGTCTTCTTATAACAGTACAGCCCCAATTACTATATTGCTTGCATCAACTGCCAACTTAAATTGCTTGGCGTAATTGAGTATTGCCAAAACTGGTGTCATAGTTAATAAAGTTTTCAAACTATCAAATGCCTTCTGATACTCGAGTGTCCATTGAAACTTCTTGTTCTTTTTTAATTGTTCATTCAGTGGAGCAACCACACTGCTAAAATTTGGTATAAATTTCCAGTAAAAGCCACTCATGCCCAGAAATCTCAAAACTTCTCATTTTGTTGCAGGCACTGGGAAATCCATGATAGCTTTGACTTTCACATCTCTTAGAGCCAGCTTACCATGTCCAATGGTATGGCTGAGATACATAACTTGCGCTTTTCCAAATTCACTTTTAGCCAAGTTCATCACCAAATTAGCTTCTTGTAATCAAGAAAATAATTCTTCCAGATGCTGTAAATGCTCATCTCACACCTGACTGAAAACTATTAAGTCATCAATATAAACAGCACAATTGCTTAGACCTGCAATTACTTTGTTTGTCAGTCTTTGAAATGTCGCAGGTGCATTCTTCATACCAAATGGCATGACTTTAAACTATTATAGTCCATTTGGCATCACAAAAGCCGATATCTCCTTTGCTTTCTCAGATAACGGTACTTGCCAATATCCTTTTAGCAAGTCAATCTTTGTGATAAATTTTGATTGTCCCACTTTCTCAATGCAATCTTCTAACCATGGTATAGGATAGGAATCTGCTCTTGTCACTACATTCAGCTTTCAATAGTCCACATATGGTCTTTGTGTTCCATCTGGTTTCGGTACCAGTACAATAGGCGAACTCCAGTTACTGCAACCAGACTCAATGATATCATTTTGAAACATGAAATCAATTTCTTTCTGTAGTTGTGATAACTTTGCCAGATTTAATCTATAAGGATTTTGCCTTATTGAAGATGAAACTTGTACAGACACATCATGTACAGTTAAATCCATCCTCCCCAACTTATTCCCACAAATAGGTTTGTGTGACTGCAATAGCTTTTCCAAATCACTTTGACACTTGTCTGGAAGGTAACTTAATATCACAATTAAATTTTCAAGTACCCCCTCATTATCCAATTTAATTAGAGGAAAATTAATTTCAGAATCCTGCACTTCTACCTCTTTCTCATCATCCACCATCACTAATACCTCTTTTTGTTCCTCTTCCCTGTAAAAGTATTTTTAAGCATATTTAAATGACACACCCTCTGCTTCTTTCATTTAACTGGAGTATTTAATAATTAATTTACTTCACTCAATTTTTTTTCAATCCTGTAAGGTCCACTAAACCTTGCATTTAATGAATCACCTAGGACTGGTAACAGAACTAGCACTTTCTCTCCAGCAACAAAACTGTGAATTTTAACTTTCTTATCTGCCTTCCCTTTCATCACTTGCTGTGATATCTTTAAATGTTCCCTAGCCAACTAACGTGCTCTGTCCAATCTCTCTCTGAAGTTTGATACATAATCCAGGAGAGTAGTTTCTGGATTTTGACCACTGACTTCTCATAAATTAATTTCAGTGGTTCCCGCTTACTTCATGACCATAAACTAGTTCAAAAGGGCTAAAACCAGGATTAGGAGCATCTCTAATAGTAAATAACAAGAATGGAATTCCTTTATCCCAATCCTGTGGCTAAACCTGACAGGTACGCTCTCATCATAGCTTTTAAAGTTTGATGCCATCATTCCAAAGGTCCTTGTGACTCCGTATGATAAGCTGTTGACTTAATCTGTTTTATCCCCAAACTGTTTTACTTCCTTAAACAGTTGTAACATGAAATTTGACCCCTGATCTGATCGTATTTCTTTAGCTAAACCTTATCTTGTAAAAAATTTATTTAATTCTTTCGCAACCATCTCAGTTGTAATATTTCTTAAAGGTATTGCTTCAGGAAGCCTGGTAGACACATCCATTATTGTCAGAAAGTACTGATTTCCACTTTTAGACTTAGGAAGGGGTCCTAGACAATCAATCATGACCTTAGTAAAAGATTCTTCAAATGCAGGCTTAATCACTGCTTGTGGTTTCCCTACAACCTTACATCACAAGCCGCCACCCACAGATGTACCTATGAGGTCACGGATGCTATCTTCTCCATGGCACACAACTTGTGCATTTTGCCCAGGACCAGGACAGCCAGGATGCAAGGGCCATTGGATTCTCCCGGATCTCGGGATTCCCACAGTGGTGCTCAGGTCTCGGTCACTACATACGGTGGACTACATCAACCGCAGGGGATCCCATTCACTGAACGTGCGGTTGATGTGTGACCACCAGAAACACATCCTGCAGTATGCACAAAGCCTAAATCCAGTTGGTCACAGATTCCTAAAGTCTTCCAGGATCCACAGAAGCTGCAGGGATGGGTCCTCTGGGACAATGGCTACTCCGAGAGGCCATGGCTGATGGCACCTGTGCAGCAGCTTCAGAGTGCAGCAGAGAGACGCTATAATGAGGCTCGTGCAGCAGCTCGCAACTTGGTGGAGCAAACCATCAGGGTGCTTAAGATGAGGTTCCAGTGCCTGGACTGGTTTGGTGAAGCCCTGCAATACAGGCCACAGAGGGTGTCACGAATCGTTGTCATCTGCTGCGTCCTTTACAACCTGGTACTCCAACGGGGAGACGAGTTGGCTGAGGAGGATTAGAGGAGCTGTACATCTCCTCCAATGAGGAGGACGCTGACGGCATTGAGGGTGAGGAGGTCCTCGGAGGTGACAATGAGGGGGGTGTGGCCCTCACATTGCCAAGACGAGGCAGGCGCACTCGGGAGACCTTCGTAGCTGCTAGATTTGTGGAGGATGATGACGACCTGCAGTGAGGTGACCCCCATAGATCCTCACGTCGTATTTGTGAACATGTGACTCCAGGCTGCCCTATGGCAGCGCCAATACCCTCTGTGAGAATGCTCCTGTCATGGAGATGCAGTGAAGGCCCTAATAGTCGCTCGATTGTAGAAGGGTGATGATGACATGCAGTGAGGACACTCCATAAATCTTCACATAACCTCTGAGAATGTCTGACTCCTGTCTGGCCAAGGGCAGTTTGCTTGCGCTCCGTGATCATGGACATAACATAGAGACACAGCCATGAAACTTCATGCAGCCATGATACTTTGTCTGCCTTCAGCACCTGAGCCTTTCAGGAGCTGGAGCAGAGCATCAGTGGTCACAGGTGCTGAAGATATGGGGGGCCAACCCCTCCTTAAAGGGGCTGAGAGCACTGCTAGAGAACGAGAAAACTCTGTGGTGCCTACTTACTACATTCTGGCAGCAATGACAAGCACCGCCGAGGTGCAGGCATTAGTAATGTTTCCAGGGATTGTGAGGCCGGACCATCACGTTGGTCTGAAGGCTGCACAGAGCACAGGGAAGAGGCCCCGGACTGAGACACCTGCCTTTATCTTGTGCCGATAGGTTTCAAATTTGAGTGACAAGAACACTGCTCATCAGAACAAGGAGTCATAGACAGGGAGGCATTCTTGGGAGTTTATTGACAATATTGAACAGTATGTACAAGTGATTAACACCCCTGCCCAGGCTGTGCAACTAATTCTCCTTAATGTTCCTAACCCTGCTGCTACATCTTGTTGCTCCCCAGACATCCACAGCGGAGGTGGAGGAAGCCTGCTGACTGCGACGTCCTGTCTGTGATGACTTTGACAGGCGTTCTCTGGAGGGCCAAGACTTGGAGGGCCTGGGCCTGCTTTTGAGGTCATGCTGTGTGACAGTGGCACCCTCCTCAGCTTGTGGAGCTGCAACTGCTGAGGTCACAGGAAGAGGGGAGTTGGATAGGCTAGACACCCTCGGAGCCACCTGGGTGGATGGCCCTGGAGTATGCACCTACTGATCTTCCTCCCTATGGGTGCCAGAGGGCCCCTGGCTGACTCCATGAGCGGAAGGGGTAGCTGGAGTAAGATCGAGCTTCCCAGCACCCCTCTCACATACACACTGTTGGAGGCCAAATATGGCATCAGCAATGGAATGGAGTTAAGCCCACACAGCAGTACAGGAGTGACGTCCTGGGCCAAGGTCTCCATGGCCATCCTGCCAATTGACCTTGGTGCGCTGGCATGCCAGTGCTAGCACCTCAGCCTGAAGGTGGACAGACTCCTCCTTTATGCCTTGCAATCTGAGAAGTGCAGCGGACATCCCTTCCTGATGTTCCCTAGCTTGCCTTTGCAGTTCCAGCAACTGTGGCCTGGCCGAGTCCAGAGGCTCGTCATCTGACACGGACTCAGCAACACTCTGGCCTCCAGTTCTCCGAGTGTCAGGGACCTGGAAAGTCCCTGCCTCTGCCTGCTGTGGATCAGAAAGTGCGATGTGCTCACCAGATTGTGATCCAAAGACTACTCTAAAGTGTTTGTCTCAGTGCTGGTGGAGGACTGGGTGAGCGCTGTGACAGGTCTTGAGGGAGAGTGCCTTCAGATTCCTCTTCGGAGGTTTCTTTGGGGCTTGATTGGAGGCCCTGGGTCATGGACTCTGTTGGTTGTTTCGAAGATGTGCCTGCAAAAGCAAGGGGAGATAATTAGTGCATGTGAAAGAGGACACATCACTCGTGGCACGTTTGTCTGATGGATGTTGCACTGCTGGATCCTCACTTGGTAGAGAAGCACCAACCTCACCGTCAGCACAGGATGGGTCCTGGTCATCGCTGGCCGGCTGGATGGCTCTGTTTTTGAATTCTGTCAGAACTTTGATCTTCAGCATCCATCCACCTGTCTGCTCACCTTCCAGTTGTGTGCCAGTTGTCCTGCATTAGTAGAGATGGGGAGAGTGTATCAGGAGGCCTGCCGGGCCAGATGATAAGCATGCCTGGCCTGTGTGGGTGTTGAGTGGTCCCATGGATGGGATGAGGACAATGACAGTGTGTGTTCAAGAGTGAATGGTGATGTCCATTGGACTGGCAGTGAGAGAGGACCCTGTGGATGTGTGATAGGTTTGTGATTGTGTGAGTTGGGAGTGACTTACCCTGGCAGAATAGAGATCCTTCATCCTTTTGCAGCACTGGGTGACTGTCCTCCTCTGCAGGGCATTTATGCTGGCCACTCCTGCCACCGCTCCCAAGCCAGGTTCGTGACTTTGCTGCCCATCCTGCGGCCAGAGAGAGGGTGGAGCACATCCCTGCGGGCCTCCATGACATCCAGCAGTTGTTCGAGGGACTGTTGAAGTGGGAGGGCTGCAGTCTTTTTTCCTTTGCTGGCCATGTCTCCCGGGCAGCGGTGGTGAGCTAGTGGCAATGAGTGCTTTGCTGGTGGCTGCCATTTAAAGATTGCAGCTGGCGTGATGCAACAATGGGATGATGGCAGGCGGGCGAAAGAGAGCCCACTCACCATGGAAATGACATGTTTTGTGAGAGTGAATAAATAATGAGGCAGGTTCGGGACAATACGGTATGAAAACCCGCCATTTTCATCAGAGGGTAGGACTCCATTTTACCCACCCACTACCGCATTCAGCGCAATTCTCAGAAAATTCCGCCCAATGACTAAATTCTGCCACACCAATACCTGATGCACATCAATATTAAAATTCTCTCCTCCCCCACTCATATTCTGAACAATTTTATTTGAACTCCATCACTTCATCAGGTTAAGTTAATTCCTCTGAACCAACTTCTCAGTGGTATCATCTGCTAGCACAATCCAATAGAATAAGCAAGTGTTTGAATAGCATAACTAATCATAAAGAGAAAGTCAAAATGAATTTCTTTATAGTGACACCACGCTGTTTCATCAACAACATAGAAGACGTTTTGAATTTCTGCATGAATTTGGATATTTTTTAATGGTTTAAAACAATGATGAAACATACCTAAAGATAAATATTTATTAGTTACAACTTTTAGCTTGCAAATAACTTTTAAGGGATGTGTTCAAAAGGTCAACAGAGATAGAAAACATATACCAAAAGTTGTTAAAATTGAGTAATAACTTTTTGCAGATGTCCAATGTTTAATAAGGTGCACTTATAGCCAATATTCTTCCTATAAGATATTTACTTACAATAAAAAGGATGTTTATAATGAAACCCTGGCTGAAGCACCAGACATGTTCAATACACAAACTATGATGACAAATATTTCCCAGAGGAGCTAGGTACCATCCATGGCAGATATTTGTAGGGTAAAGCAACATGAATATCTTGGACCAGTAAAAGACAACCATTTCAGCAAGTGATGCCTGGTTTAGCTGTTTTACTCATATAAATGTTGGCAGAATATAGATATTAGTCTGTGATGCCGACACAATTAAAGCAGAAGCAGAAACCATGTTGCAAAATAGGAGTTTAGAAAATCTGCTTGTTACATGTTGTACCATTGCCCTCTCCTGATGACTAATAGTTTCACTCCTGGTTTATTTTCTATCTTATAAGTAGAAAACACTTGCTGTATTTCATACTAATGAAGTTCTGAGGATACATCTTGTTTGATGTAGTTTTTGCAGTGTTTTGTCTACACCTTCACTGTAATAATATTTACATTTCTCCTGCAAATACTTACACATACAAGCTTCCCACAGTAGCTCAGATAGGAGGGGGAACGAACCAATTAAAAAATCTAAAGATAGCATACATCTATGTCAATAATGGATTACTTTCTCTTAAAAGTGAACTTGAATAGTGTCAGAATACCACTCCAAAATTAAGTTGTTTTTCCTCAGCCCTCCAGATTGCCCCACCAAAACTGAAGAAACAACCCACTGAGGAAGTAAACTATTAATTATCTGTAACGTTCTACAGGATAATTTTTTATAATGGCTGTTCAATAGGATGTGTCTGTTGTAATCCAAGAATGTGTGATCACAGATTCTGCCACAGCTTGGAGGCCTCTTAGAAGACAGGTCCCTTCTCTGCTTTTACTTTACAAAAGGAGCCTTCCATGGTTGAGTGTTCAACCCTTGATTGAAGATGATAATCTTGCTGTACAAATACAGAAGTAGTCTCAAGTTGCTGGAATTTGAAGGAGGACATGCAGAGCATCACTCTGTTGTGTAACCTACATTACAACAGTGACTAGACTTTACAAATACTTAATTAGCTGTAAAGCAGTAAAGCACTTTGGGACTACAAAGGATATAGGATATATGGCATAGAAACATACCATTCAGTCCAACCACTTCCTGCTTGTGATTCTGCTTGTCCTGAGCCTTGAAGTTGTGAATGGCGCTCTACAAATGCAAGTCTTCCTTTTTTTTACTTTAACCATGCCAATTTCCTTAAAGTGTCATGCATCTGTTCCAAAATTCTGCAAGTATTGAACCTGGTCAACACCTGCTGTCAGGAATGGGTTATTGCTGTCCTCAAGGAAGGGTGCCAAACTGGGCAACCTTTCTGTACCAGTTCGACACTTTAATTTGGTCAGAAAGGGATTTTGATTTAACTTGCTATGACATTCGTTTGTTATTTCTCTTTACCCCAAATCCTACCATTGGCTTGGCAAAGGCTGTTAAATAACTCTAATTCATCTATCTGTAGCTTACAAAGACTGAAACACAGAAGATTCTCAACAAAAGCAAAATACTGCAAATTCCAGAAATCCAAAATAAAAACAGAAAATGCTGGAAATATTCAGCAAGTCTGGCAGCATCTGTGGAGAAATAAATAGAGTTAACATTTAGCTCGATGACCTTTCATCAGAACTGGAAGATTCTAGAAATATATTGGTTTCATGATGCAAGGTCAACAACAGCCAACCTCGCAGGGTTTCATTCTCGTCTCCCAAAATTCTGTTCCCTAGATTCCCAAGTATATACTCAAGCACCAACTCACAAGCACAATTTCAGATCTTCAGCTGCACCAAGCAGAACACTACTACTCCAAAGTGTACCTTTGCCCCCAACGGCACGCAGCACAAAGTCACCAACCTTTGGCTGCCTTCTTGAATCTTTAGGGCTTCTGCTGACACCTCAAGGCTTCCCTTGAGCCCTCTTCACTTAAAGTCTGCTACCCACAGCCCTTTTCCTATCTGAAGCCTTTTTCTCTGCTCCTCTCTTTTGAACTGAACTTCCTGTCCCTGACCCCTCTCTAGGACTCTTTTTTTGGGATCTTTCCCTGTCCCCTCTCCCTTTGAGGCAAGTAAAGAAGCAAAGGATGTGTGAGAGGAAGTGTGAATAGCAAGATGTTAAGTAGTTGCTGCCTGAAAGCAATGGAAATAAGAGACAAGCAAGAGAAAAAAAGAACAAACCAGCAAAGAAAAAAATGGGAAAGATGGTTGACTTTGGTGCACTTGGCACATGCCTTCAATGGATGGAAGATAAGCAGGGCACAAATGCATAAATTTCTCCTTTATTCCATATGCAACTGTATACTTTTAAGCATGTATATCAGTTCAATTTGAACAAAGGCTGGCCAAATTTTCAGTATCCCTCATTGGGCTTGGCTGCCTACACAAGGCCTATGCTGCACTGCCATCGGTGAATAACTATTCAAATAATCTGACAACATAAAATTGCTGGTCTCCTGACCCTGTCCCTTGCCTGCGACTCTTCTTCTCAATGTATTCCGCTCCCAGTCACCTGACCCGGGTTTTTGCGTCGTTTTTCTTCTTGCATTCTGGGTTCAATGAATATAAAAATGCCAATTTGTGCGTGTGCAGCCTGCTCTCAGTCTACACATTTGCAAAAGCTCCAAGATCTGTCGGGAGTTGAAGTTCTCAACATCCACTCTCAAAGTTAAGGTAAGTTTGACTTTCATAGCACTGCTCTTAACTATATACGTGCTGATTGCAAAGAAACCAGTCTGACAGGCTTTCTTGAATTTAAAACACAAAGGGGTTAGTTGTTATTGAGCTAAAACCCACCCAGGTAAAGATATAATGATATTTATATTTATACACTCACGCACTACAAGTTATCTTTTGGCCAAATTAAAATTCAATGATAAAAGGCAAAAAATAAAGAGTTCATTGTTTATGAGTCCTTTGCTGGTATCCATTGCTGAGGCTGATTTTTTCCATAGCAGTTTTGAAATTCCAATGGACTTGAAGCCAATATAATCTGCAATTACTGGAGATGGTCTCTTTTTTTAAATGTAATCCAAATTTTTCAAAAGTCATTGATTTATGCACCTGATGTTCCTTTCATCTGAGAATTCTCTATCTCTGTGATAGACTTTAAACTTTAACAGAGTTAGGGTCTTGAACTTGAGAGAGAGGGAAGAGAGAGTTTATAGGGCTTGTTACTGCTCCCTTGGCAGATTTCTTCTAGGCTCTTTTTAGCAGCTTGGGTGTTGTACTAATAAACACTTAAAATGGTTATTCAGGTCACATGACCTCTCTCCCCTTGTAACTTCAGCAGGTAATTGATTAGCTCATGTCTGGACAGATCGTGATTATTTTTATGGCCTAGATTATTCGTTTCTTTAATGTTCCAGCCATTAACTCCTGAACAATCAATCCTCCACCTTGATGAAATAGGAAGGACAATTTCTACTTAGCCAGGATCCTGGTAGACTTTCTTTCTCCACTTGAAAATTAGCCTTATAGAAATGCAAATGGTGAGGGCCAGTACAGTTTCAGTAAATCTTTGAAGTAATCCTTGACACCAGCAGGTGTGAAATTCCATAGGAGGTGGCCTTGGCATGTCTTAATTGTAATACACATTGGAACCTTCCAGAAACTGGCCAACTTGTAATACCAGACATCAGGTGGCCTGAGGCAGCCATCTTAAGCCAGTGTCTTAGCCTGTGTTTTACAAATTCTTTTAAACCAGTTCATTTTTGATCATATAGTTCATATATATTTGATCAGCTGATAAAACTAAAGATTCATATCATAGATGTGCATGTCACATCATTGTGACATCAACAAACCATCACTTTCCATTAAATTATATTCAATATTGCATACAAGGCAAATCAACCGAGGACAAGACAGATTTAAAGCAGCAGAACAAGTGAAGAAGGCACCAAGGAGAACACATACCTCTGCCATGCTGTGTTAACTCAACATTATTACAATTACGCAGCTCTTGGGGTTTTTCCCTGCTTGGTTGATGATCTGTAACTACAAAGCTGACAAAAGAAATATTTATATTAAGAGCTTCCATTTCACTGAGGAGGCTAAGACAGCAGCTGAAACAATCCACAACATTCTGAAACAAACAACCCACAACATTCTTAAAAAAAAGTCAATTCGCTCTATTTCCCAATGATAATGGATCCTTTACAAAATTCCAGGATCTGAATCCAGATCTGCATTTTCGTGAAAAACTAATCAGTTATTCCTTGGGCCATACCCTATCTGTGTACCAAGTTTCGTTGAAATCCATCCATTAGTTTTTGAGATATTTTGTTTTCAGACAAACAGACTGTCAAACGGGCAAAAATATTACTTCGGCTGACCTTCAGTGGCGGAGGTAATGAAAATGTACTCTAAAATGTTAATAATTAATGTATTTACTTTTGTTTGAAATTTCTTGTCTACTGTTGGAACAATGATATTAATGCTTTCATTTTAGTTTCAGAATTGTAATCACTTAGAATTTTATTCTTGATAGACTGTCAAAAAGTTTGATAAACATTGAATTTGGGTTTTGTTCCAATTTATCATGAAAAATGATAATGAAATTGAAGTATAAACCATATTAATGCAATTTTTCACCTATTAAGTCATGCCTTTTCTTCTATCTCATCCCCTTTTCTAATAAAAGATACTGGCTGGGATTTTCCGGCCATGCCACGGTGGGGTCCGCTGTGGGGGTGCAGCAAGCCAGCCAAAAGTCTATTGACTTTCGGTGGGACCAAATGATTCTCGCGGCAGCCAAGGCTGGAAAATCCTACCTACTCACTTATACTGGTATAGATCCTCAAAACCCAGAAGGTCCACTGAACATTCAGCAAAATGTCCACTCTTTACTTGCAGGTTCAAGGTTGGTCTGTTGTTTAGCCACAGAGAGCAAGCCAACCCAGTCCTGTTCTCACTCAAAGATCATGAATATGCAATATCCAGTAAGAACTTAAGTTGATTTTCTCTCCCTAGACCAAAAGCATTATCAAATTGTTATGCCCCATCTGCTTCCCCTGATGACAACCAAATAGTTAAGCACAGGATAGTAATCAAACTAGGCTCCTTTGGTCTGCATCAATTGGGTGTCTGCAATTTCAGCAACAAAATCCATTTTCACTAAACTTTTCTCATATAATTTTAAGATTATAATCAGAAGGATTGCTTCCATAAGAAAGTTCCTTCCATGTCTGTAGGACAACCAAGTAATTACACTTAAAGGGTACCTATTGCTGTTTTGTTGGCAACACAGCAACTGATTTACACGTAACATGGTCCCACAAACAACAGTAAGACAAACAGCCAGTTAAACTACTTTGTTGGTGTTGGTTATGGAATGATTGGTGACCGGGACAACTCACCTCTCTTCTTTGAAAAGTGTTATGGTGATATTTTCATCCATTAGGTTTTTTTTAAAATATGTCCTCAGATCCTATAATGTGGCTTGGAAGTATAACCAGCTGACACAAAGTGCTCTGGAGTTCTATTCCCTCTTCACAATAATAAATTGTGAGCACCAATCAAAGAAAAGTCATACAAGTAATAATAATGGAAAATAAAACTTAGAATGACCTTATGAAAAAGATAGAATTTTTAAAAATAATTGCTTCTTCTTGAATTCTGTATCAAGATGCCACCAACATGCTACAAAGTAACCGACCTTGGATCTTCTTGTTAACTTGAAGTGCTATACATATGTTCTACGCAACTACCCCTCGGGGACAGAATTATGAATTAGGGACAAAGTTTTTTCTCATGTGAGATAGTGGCCATAAGAGCCCAAACTTTTTGTTTGGGCTTAATTTTCACAGATGATATGTGGAGATCGGAGGAGTTACTGTTAAACGAACATACAAATTAGGAGCAAGAGTAGGCCATTTGGCCCCTCAAGCCTGCTCTGCCATTCAATAAGATCATGACTGATCTGATTGTGGCCACATCTCTACATTCACACCTACCCCTGATAATCTTTGTTAATCAAGAATTTATCTACCTCTGCCTTAAAAATATTCAATGACCCTACTTCCACTGGTCTTCGGAGGAGAGAGTTTGAAAGATTCGCGACCCTCTGAGAGAAAACATTTCTTCTACTCTCCATCTTAAATGGGAGACCCCTTATTTTTAAACTGTGTCCCCTAGTTCTAGTCTGTCCCACAAGGGGAAACATCCTTTCAACATCCACCCTGTCAAGTCCTTCAGGATCTTATATGTTTCAATAAGATCACCTCTCATTCTTCTAAACTCCAATGGATACAGACTCAGCCTGTCCAACCTTTCTTCATAAGATGGGGAGGGGAATGGTTATCAGTCAAGTGAACCTTCTTTGAACTGCTTCTAACACATTTATATCCTTTCTTAAATAAGGAGACCAAAACTGTACATAGTACTCCAGATTTGGTCTCACAGCCGCAGCAAAACATCCTTAGTTTATATTCCATTCCCCCTTTCAATAAATGACAACATTCCATTTGCCTTCCTAATCACTTGCTGTACCTGCTTAATAACTTCTTCTGATTCATGTACCAGGACATACCCCAGAATTCTGCAATTTCTCTCCATTTAAATAATATACAGCTTTTCTCTTGCCAAAGTGGACAAGTTCACATTTTCCCACATAAAGATCGATCTGCCACATTTTTGCCCACTCACTTAACCCATCTGTCCCTTTGCAGACTCCTTATGTCCATTGCACAACTTACTTTCCTACCTATCTTTGTGTCATTAGTAAATTTAGCAACCATACTTCATCCAAGTAAATGGTTGAGGCCCCAGCACTGATCCCTGTGGCACTCCATTCATCACATCCTGCCAATTTGAAAATTATACATTTATGCCTATTCTCTGTTTACTGTTAGCTAACCAATCCTCTATCTATGCTAATGTGTTACCCCCTACACCATGACAGGAAATTTCCCATCGGCGAGCAGGGGTGGGGCCGCTCGCCGACGTGTAAGATGACACGGAATGATGTCAGGTGGAACTCCCGATGTCATCCTGCGTCGTTTGCATTTTCAGGTTGGCGGGGGTGCAGCCAAGTCAGCTGTGCACCTGCCGACCTGTCAACAGCCTATTGAGGCCATTCAAAAATCAATTAAAACAATTAGTGGACCTGCCCAGTCCAACCTTAAGGTTGACAGGCAGGTCAGGGGCGCTGGCGGCCACCTGAGAAAGTATGAAACCTCATCCATGGGCGGGATGAGGTTTCATGACTGAATTAAAAAATGAACATTCACTTTTACTTGAAGTTATGTCCATGTCCCAACTAATGTGACATTGTCACATGAGGGGACATGCGTGACCAAATGAAATTTTCGAAACGTAAACTTTTTCCCTTTGGGAACTGATCTCCCTGAGGCAACACTTAGTCTCAGGCAGATTGGCATGCTCCTCCGCACGCATGCGCGAAGGAGCACACTTCCACATTTGCCATTCCCCCCTGCCCGCACAGGGAGCACACAGCGCTTCCATGATGATGTCACGCTGGGTGGGCCTTAATTGGCCTGCCCATGAAAAAGGCGGCGCACCCCAATTGGGGGCGCCAATCGGAGGGGCACCCGCCCATGCCCGCTCCTGCACTTCCCCACCCAACTTTTTACCCCTTATTTTGCATAGTAACCTTTGATGTGGCATCTTGTCAACAATGCCTTCTGGAAATCTAAGTACAGCACATGCACAGGTTTTCCTTTATCCACTTTGTTTGTTACTTCCTCTAAAAAGTACAATAAATTAATCAAACATGATTTCCCTTTCACAAAACCAGGATGACTCTACCTGACCGCATTGAGATTTTCTAAGTGCCCCACTATAACCTCCTTAATAATAGATTCCAACAATTTACTTATAACAGATGTTAAGCTAACTGGTCTCTAGTTTCCTGCTTTTCATCTCCATCCTTTTTGGAATAGAGTTATAATTGCTATTTTCCAATCTGATGGTACATCACCAGAATCTAGGGAATTTTGGAAAATTAAATCCAATGCATCTACTATCTCAGCAGACACTTCTTCTAAAACTGTAGGATGAGAAAGGAAATGTGGTGAAGTGAGTGATGGAGTTGGGACTGCCAGGAAGAAGGAGAAAAGGAAGACCTATGACCAGATATAAAGATGCGGTGGTGAGAGATTTAAACACAATGGGATTGGAAGAAGAATAAGTGACTGACAGGAGGAGATGGAGAAGGGTGATCAACCAGTGTTGTTGCAAGTAAAATGGGGGAAGGGGGTTGGAAGTGGAGGTGGGAGAGGGGGACAATGAGGGGGAAGAGGAAGAAGAAGAAGGAGAAAGAGGAAAGAAGAGTTCTTAAAGGGCTATCTCCTGTTATTATTCAAAGACACAGGGTCAGCATTCATCTTCTTCACCTGTAGTAGAAATTTGGCAAAAATAATGGAATGAAAATTGGGTGGGTTCTATAAAAGGTAGGTGATACGTTTTGAAAGATTATTGCTCAGGTGGTGAAGTTGAAAATCTACTATGTATATATATATATATACTGGCCACACAAGTTTTCCTTACTGTCTAGTTAACCTGCAGCAACATTCTAACTCTCAGTTTCCAGCTCTGTGATGGCTTCTGGATCCCTCTTTTATTCCTCAACATATTGGTCAAATCAACTAAACTACATTCTTAAAGATGATAGTTAAAAGAGATCATATCAGAATAAGCCAGGATAATTCAAAAGTTTTGTAGGCCAGAAGAGTTCAAACCATTGTCCATGTCCACATGTGGCTCTGAATCCTGGCAATTGGACCTGCAAAGCACACACAACTCTAGGAAAATATCCTATTTGTACTTCTATTTTGAACTCCATGGTGTTCCTATTTGAATTTTGGTTGCCTCATGAGTTGAGAAATCTTAAAACAGAACATCAAAAGGTCTGTTAGTAATTGCAGCTTAAGATATATCTAAATTTGTCAGAACACTTAAAGGTTAAAAAAAGCCATATAATGTTCTCTGTGAAGAATCGTGTTCAAAGGGCATATAATTCAGATCTTTGGTCCAACAGTGTTTTAGCTCTATCCTGATATGTACACCTTCGAGAACAAGGGATTGGTTAATTTATTCTTATACCACATCACTGAGGCTTCATGCTAAGCATCTATGCAGTGACACAAAGACAAAAGCTCCTCAAGGACAAAAAAATCATAGTTCAGCATTTGTGTCCAAATTCAGGACCCACAGTAGCTTCTTCAGTTTTAACTTTTGGACTAGACTGCCCCCTGGTGCAATGCATAATGTTTTGTTTGAAACATTCAAATCCAAACAGGCATATTCCCAGTTCAGCAGAATGCAAGAACATGACATTGGTGCTTAACTGAAAGATAACATTTATTGAAGGGGTTGCTGGATTTAAATATTAGTAATTGAATGGGTTTATAGACCTTTTCTCATTTATGGAGATTCTAATGTTCCATTCATCCATCTTGAGGAAGCATTTTAAAAGAAAGAAAAGAACGACTTGCATTTATATAGCACTTTTCACAACAACAGGGTGTCTCAAAGCGCTTTACAGCTAATGAAGTACCTTTTGAAGTGCAATCACTGCTGTAATGTAGGAAATGTGGCAGCCAATATGCTTTCAGGAAACTCCCAAGCACAGCAATGTGACAATGACCTGATAATCTGCTTTTATTGTGCTGTTGCTTGAAGGATAAATATTGGCCAAGACATAAAGAATAACTCCCCTGACATCATCAAAATAGTGGCATGGGACCTTCTATACCCACTCCAAACAGGCAGATGGGGTCTCAGTTTAATGCCTCATCCAAAAGACAGTATTTCTGGCAGCTCAATGCTCCCTCAGTACTGCACTGGAACATCAACCTTGATTTTCATGCTCAAGCTCTGGAATAGGACTTGAACCCAGAACTTTGTGATTCAGAAGTACTAGGGCTAGCAACTGAGCCACTGCTGATACAACCATATGGCTAGCTGTACTTGGATTTAGCTAAATGTCAGTACATTTCAGTACAGTACATTATCAATTACT
Organism: Carcharodon carcharias; assembly: GCF_017639515.1. Classification (NCBI taxonomy): domain Eukaryota; kingdom Metazoa; phylum Chordata; class Chondrichthyes; order Lamniformes; family Lamnidae; genus Carcharodon; species Carcharodon carcharias. Next base: position 33,118,517 of record NC_054494.1, read on the forward strand.
GAAATTTGTAATTTTTAGATCCAATATGAAGGCACCAATTCAAGTTGTAAAATTGTGTTACATGCTTGAGTAAAAGGTGTCATTTAATTTTGAATCTCCAGCAGCAAAAATGTAATTAGGGCAAGGGGTTAATTTTTTCATGTTCATTGCTGACATAGGTGTGATTTTCAGAATTATTTGTATCCCTGTAGTGGATCTAAAATATTAAATTGTTGCCTCAAGTGACTATATTAAATAAAATAGAACATATTACAGGTGTGCAACTTGGAGATCTATCACCAAGGTATGCAATGACTGTATCACAAATGAGAGGTATTAATTTAACAGGAGTATATCTGTTATATTTCAGAAAATTAATTTGCTTTTTTGCACCAGAAGCTCAAAATTGTAAGACCAATATATTCATTCCTGTTAAATGGGCATTCAGTTTTGAGAAGCCATATACCATAAAATCACAGCGCAGAAGGAGATAATTCATCCAACGTGTTTATAGTAATTCTTTGAAAGAGCACTTCAATTAGTTTCACTCTCTTGCTCTTTCCCTAAAGCCCTGCAAATTTTTCCTTTTCAAGTATACATCCAATTCCCTTTTTAAACTTATTATTGATCTCCTACAACCATAGTTTCAGGCAGTGTATTCCAGATTATGGAGCCATAAAAAGCAGTGAGACTTTGGGGACAGAGAAGACAGCCTCTTCAGTCTGTGCATTTAGAACCAGAGTTTGGAAACAATAATCAAAGTGTAACTCACAGGGAAGCAGGTGGGTGATTGGCTGGTGAATATTTCCTATTTATCCTATCTAAACTAGGGATTTACCAGAGAGAGAGAAGAGGCAGCGGACCTGCAAGGGAACACACCAGAGCTGGAGAGGATAACTGTAGCAGCTGCTGGAGAACACAGAGTTTGAAAAAAAAATTGAACCGTGACATCACAGGAAAGTTGTAAGTTGATTGGCTGGTGAGTATTGCTGCTTTGGGACTGATTCTTAACAACTGGAAGTTTGAAAAAAGTTGAAAAAAAATTCTGTTAATAACAGGTAACGCGTTAGCAGTTGCTGAGTCTTATGTATATTTTTACATAAGGCTTATTATCACCAGTAAGGTGTATTAAGTGTTAGTAGAGTTTATCAGTAATAGTAGAGTTTTTTGGTAGTGGTAAGGTTTATTAGTATTGGTAATCTTTATTGCTAACATTTATTAGGAGTGAGTTTTATTAGCAGTAACAAGGTTATTAATTAATAAAAAGCAGAATGGCAGGACAGCTCCAACCTTGAGAGTGCACATCCTGTGCAATGTGGGAACTCCAGGACATTCTCATGTCCTGGATAACCATATTTGCAGGAAATGTCATCAGTTGCAGCAGCTTGAAGTCCAGGTTTCAGAACTTGAGCAGCAGCTGGCATCACTTCAGCACATCCATGAGGCTGAGAGTTCCAATGGCTAGCACGTTTGTAGATGTAGTCACTCCGCATCTTAAGATCAGACAGGAAGAGAGGGAATGAGTGACCACCAGACAATCGAAAAGAAACAGATGAGCAATGCAGGAGTCCTCTGAGTGCAAGCCGCTCTCCAACCAGCATTCAGCTCTGAATACTGATGAGAGTGGTTCATCTGGGGATGGGTGGCTCAGCTGTATGGGGGTTACAAAGAAGACTGGAAGACCCTTAGTGACAGTATGTTCAATAGTTAGGGGGATAGGCAGTTCTGTGGTCGCAGAAGTGAGTATGTTGTCTCCCTGCTACCAGGTCAAAGATGTCACTGAGCGGCTGCAGAGCACCCTGAGGCAGGAGGGTGAACAGCCAGCAGTCATGGTCCACACTGGTACAAATGACATAGGTAGAAAGAGGGATGTGGTCCTGCAGTCAGGTTTAGGGAGCTGGGTAGGGAATTAGCAAGCAGGACCTCAAAAGCAGTAATCTCCGATTAAAAGAACATAAAAAGGAGCAGGAGTAGGCCATTTGGCCCCTCAAGCCTGCCCCGCCATTCAATAAGATCATGACCAGGCCTCAACTCCTTTGTCGTGCCAGCTCCTCATAGCCCTCAACTCCCCGATATTTCAAAAATCTATCTACCTCCTCTTTAAATACTTTCAATGATCTAGTCTCCACAACTCTCCGAGGTAGACATTCACTACGCTCATGGAGAAGAAATTCCTTTGCATCTCAGTTTCAAATGAGTGGCCCCTTGTTCTGTAACTATGTCCCCTAGTTTGAGATTCCCCCACTAGTGGAAACATCTTCTCAACTTCTACCCTGTCAAGCTCCCTCAGAATCTTGTACGTTTCAATAAGATCACCCCTCATTCTTCTAAACTCTAATAAATAAAGGCCTAACCTGTTTAGCCGTTCTTGATAAGGCAACCTCTTCATCCCAGGAATAAGCCTAGTGAATCTTTTTTGAATTGCCTTCAATGCCAGTATATCCTTTCTTTAATACAGGGACCAAAACTGTACACAGTGCTTCAGGTGCCGCCACACCAACACCCTGTACAGCTGTAACAAGACGTCCCTATTTTTAAACTCCAAACCCCTAGTAATACAGGCCAAAATTCTATTCACCTTCTTAATTACTTGCTGCAACTGTATGCTAACTTTTTATGTTTCATGTACAGGAACACCCAGATCTCTCTGTGATGCACTTTTTTGGACTCTCTCTCCATTTAAATAATAGTCAACCTTATGATTTTTCCTACAAAAGTGCATGACCTTACAGTTTCCAACATTAAACTCCATCTGCCAAGTTTTTGTCCACTTACTTAACCTGTCTATATCCCGTTGCAGATTCCTTATGTCCTCATCACAACATGCCTTCCCGCCTATTTTTGTATTGTCAACAAATTTAGATACATTACACTCTGCCTCCTCCTCCAAGTCATTAACATAGATAGTAACCAATTGAGGCCCTAGAACTGATCCTTGTGGCACTCCACTAGTTATGTCTTTCCAACCTGAAAAAGACCCATTAATCCTGACCCTCTGTCTTCTGTGTGTTAAGCAATCCTCAATCCATGCTAATACATTACTCCCAATGAGCTCTTATCTTGTGCAATAACCTTTTATGTGGTACCTTATCGAATGCCTTCTGGAAATCCAAATACACTACCGGTTCCCTTTTATCAACTCTGCTTGTTATATTCTCAAAGAACTCTAGCAAACTTGTCAAACATGATTTCCCTTTCACAAAACTATGTTTAATCTGTGATTGTGTTAAGCAATCCTGCTATTTCTTCCTTAATAATGGTCTCTAGCATTTTCCTAACAACGGGCTGACTGGCCTATAGTTTCCTGCTTTTTGTCTCCCTCCCTTCTTGAACAGGGATGTCACATTAGCGGTTTCAAATTCACTGGTACCTTCCTGGAATCCAGTGAGTTCTGGTATATTTCCACCAACACCTCCACTATCTCTGCAGCCACCTCCTTTAAAACCCTTGGGTGGAGGCCATCAGGTCCTGGCGACTTGTCTGCCTTTAGTCCCATTAGCTTCTCAATTACTTTGTCCCTCTTGATAAAGACTGTTAGCTCTTCTCCCATTAGCTCCTTGCTTACTTGATATCTTTGGAATGTTTATAGTGTCCTCCACGGTGAAAACCGATGCAAAATATTGATTTAAATTATCTGCCATTTTCCTATTCCCTGTTATCAATTCTCCAGATGCATCCTCCAAGGGTCCCATGCTCACTTTCGTTACTCTCTTTCTTTTTAAATACCCGCAGAAGCTCTTGCTGTTTGTTTTTATATTTCTTGCCAATTTACTTTCATAATCAATTTTCTCCCATTAGCTTTTTCATCATCCGCTGCTGGTTCCTAAAAAATTCCCAATCCTCTGGCCTACCACTAGTTTTTGCCACTTAGTTCTGCCTTAGTTTATGATTGGATACTCTCCTTGGCTGCCTTTCTTAACCATGGGTGGTTCATCCATCCCTTCAAGTCCTTTTTTTTGGCCAGGATACATTTTTTGCTGAGCGTTGTGAAATATCTGCTTAAATGTCTGCTGCTATTCATCCACTGACCTTCCCCTTAGTCTATTTTCCCAGCCTACTTTAGACAACTCTTTCTTCACACCTCACACCTGGGATTACTCTCAGTGCCACATGCTAGTAGGCATAGAAATAGGAGGTTAGAGTAGATGAATGCAGAGCTGGAGAAATGGTGCTTCTAGATGGTAGTTGTCATGGGTTTGGAGGGTGCTCTCTAAGGAGGCTTGGTGAGTTCCTGCAGTACATTTTGTAGATGGTACACATTGCTGCCACTGTGCATCAATGATGGAGGGAGTGAATGTTTGTGATGTTTGTGGATGCGGTGCCAATTGAGAAGGCTGCTTTATCCTGGATGACTTATTGTTTTTGCGCAGATTTTAACTACCCCAATATTAACTGGGATAGTTTTAGTGTGAAAGGAATCTAAGGAACAGAATTCTTGAGGTGCATTCAGGAATATATTTTTGGCCAGTATGTAGCAAATCTAACAAGAGAGGACGTGGTTCTGGACTTAGTTTTGGGAAGTGAAGCCAAGCAGGTGGAAAGAGTGGTAGTGATCATAATTCGGTTAGTTTTAACATAATTATTGAAAAGTACAAAGACAGATCAGGAGCTTTAAGGTTCTAAATGGGGGTAAGTCCAATTTTATTAGCTAAGGAGTGATTTAGCAAAAGTGGACTGGAAACAGTTACTTAAAAGAGTAGTGGGAGACATGCAATTGTAAAATTCAAGGGGTTCAGAGTAAACATGATCCCACAAAGAAAAAGGGTGGGATGACCAAATCTAGAGCATCCTGGATGTCAAGGAGCATACAGGGTAAGATAAGGCAGAAAAGGAAAACTTATGTCGGACATCGAGAACTCAATACGACAGAAAGCCAGAAGGAGTATAGAAAATGCAGGGGTGAAATCAAAAAGGAAATTAAGAAAGCAAAGAGAGGGTATGAAAGAATAATGGCAAGTAAAATCAAGGAGAATCCAAAGATCTTTTATCAATAGATTTAGAGTAAGAGGATAATTAAGGAAAAAGTAGGGCCCATAAAAGACTAAAAAGGTAACCTATATGTAGAGGTGGAAGATGTGGGTATGGTTCCTAATTAATACTTTTCATCTGTCTTCACAAAAGAGGGGGACGATGCAGACACTGTAGTTAAGGAAAAGGAGGGTGAAATATTGAATGTGATAAACATAGGGAGAGAGGAAATATTAAGAGACTTAGCATCCTTGAAAGTGGATAAATCACCATGGCCCGATGAAATGTAGCCAAGCTGTTAAAAGAAGCCAGAGAGGAAATAGTGGATCCTCTGACCATCAATTTTCCAGCATCACACCTGCATCCAGTGAGGATTGGAAAATGGAGGACTGCTAACGTTGTTCCTTTGCTTAAAAATAAAGCGAGGGATAGAATGAATAATTACAGGCAAGTTAGTCTAACCTCGGTAATGGCCAAAATTATTGGAATCAATTCTGAGAGACAGGGTAAACTGTCACTTAGAAAGGTAGTGGGTAATCAAGGACATTCAGCATGGATTTGTTAAGGGAAGATCGTGTCTGACTCATTTGATAGAATTTTTTGAGGAAGTAACAAGGAGGATTGATGAGGACAGTGCAGTTGATGTGGTCTACATAGATTTTAGCAAGGCTTTTGACAAGATTCCACATGGCAGACCGGTTAAAAAAAATAAAAGCCCATAGGATCCAGGGGAATGTAGCAAGCTGGATAGAAAATTGGCTCAGTGGCAGGGAAGGCAAAGGCCAATATTTGACGGGTGTTTTGCGACTGGAAGGCTATTTCCAGTGGGGATCCACTGGTACTAGGTCCCCTGATTTTTGTGGTATATATTAATGATTTGGATAAAAATGTAGGGGGTATGATCAAGAAATTTCCAGACAACACAAAAATTGGCTGAAATTTTTATGACATGTCCCTTCATGTGAAACTGTCACACGAGCTGGGACAGGTGCATTAAATTTAATAAAAATGTTTCTGAAAATTTTATATCATTCATGACAGAGAGTCAGGATTAATGGGTCTTTTTCAGGTTGGAAATACATAACTAGTGGAGTGCTACAAGGATCAGTTCTAGGGCCTAATTATTTACTATCTATATTAATGACTTGGTGGTGGGGGCAGAGTGTAATGTATCCAAATTTGCTGACAATACAAAAATAGACGGGAAGGCATGTTGTGATGAGAACATAAGGAATCTGCAAGGGGATTTAGACAGGTTGAGTGAGTGGGCAAAAAACTTGGCAGCTGGAGTTTAATGTAGGAAACTGTGAGGTCATGCACTTTGGTAGGAATCAAAAGGCAGATTATTGTTTAAATGGAGAAAGACTCCAAAAAAGTGCAGCACAGAGGGATCTGGGTGTTCTGGTGCATGAAATACAAAAGGTTAGCATGCAGGTGCAGCAAGTAATTAAGAAGGCAAATGGAATTTTGGCCTGTATTGCTAGGGGATTGGAGTTTAAAAATAGGGAAGTCTTGTTACAACTAATACTATGTACACTTTTGGTCCCCGTATTTAAGAAAGGATATACTGGCATTGGAGGCAGTTCAAAAAAGATTCACTAGGCTTATTCCTGGGATGAAGGGGTTGACTTATCAAGAACGGCTAAACAGGTTAGGCCTTTATTCATTAGGGTTTAAAAGAATGAGGGGTGATCTTACTGAAATGTACAAGATTCTGAGGGGGCTTGACAGGATAGTGGTTGAGAAGATGTTTCCACTAGTGGGGGAAATCTCGAACTAGGGGACATCGGGGAGAATTTTCTATCCGTTGGGGGGGTTGTGTGGGGGCAGGCGTGGGCGGTTGCAGAGCCAATCGGCACCCCCGATTGGCTGGGCAATGCCATTTTAAGTGGGTGGGCCAATTAAGGCCCATCCAACGTGACGCGCACCTGGAAGCGCTGAGCAGTCCTTTGCAGATGGCAGGGAGGGGTTGCCTGAGTTGAGAGTGCACTCTTTCATGCAAAAAAGTGCAGAAATTTCCCTGAGGCACCATTAGTTTTAAGTTTAAACAGTTTAATGGAGTGTTGTAAAAAATTTTATGACATGCCCCTTCATGTGAAACTGCCTTTAGATGAGTCTTCATGGATAATGAGATGGCTGCCTGGATTTGTTTAAAAGTTATTATGGTAGTAATTTGCAGACATGTGTATGTGTTTAATTTGTTGTTAAATTAACAAATGTTTAATTTAGTTTTATATAAAAAAACTTTCGAGGCTTGGTGCTCTTATTCCTGAATTCGGTGCTGCATCTTAAACACACCAATTGAAAATATAAGCTATTACAGTTGTTCAAGTTTCCTTCTGGGATTTAAACAGCTCAGCCTTTACCAACTGCTGTGTCATAACAGGATGGGCAAAAAATGCTGGCCTAGTCAGGGACACATCCCATGAATGAATAAAAAAAAACTGCAAAGTGATAGAGAGTGTCATTGATAATGCTATCAAGTGATGCTTACTCAGAAACAACCTGCTCACCAATGCTGTTTGGATTCCGCCAGAACCATTTGGCTCCAGACCGCAGTACAGCCTTAGTCCAAACATGAATGAAAGAGCTGAATTCCAGGCGTGAGGTGAGAGTGACTCCCCTTGATATCAAAGCAGAATTTGACGAAGTTGGCACCCGGGAGTCTTAGCAAAATTTAAGTCAATAGGAATCAGGGGAAAACTCACCATTAGTTGGAGTCATACCTGGCAGAAATGAAGATGGTCTTGGTTGATGGAGGCCAATCATCTCAGCTTCAGGACATCACTGTAAAAGTTCCTCAGGGTAGTGTCCTAGCCCCAGTCATCTTCCCTCCAATACAAGGTTAGAAGTGGGGATGTTTGCTGATGATTGCACAGTGTTAAGTACTATTTGAGATTCCTCAGATACTGAAGAAAGCCCATTCTTGCATGCAGCATGACCTGGTCAACATTCAGTCTTCGGCTGAAAAGTGGCAAAGTAACATTTGTGACATTACCAGGCAATGACCATATCCAACAATGGTGAATCTAACCATCTCCCCTTGATGTTCAATGGCATTACCATTACTGAACCCCCCACCATTAACATTAACATTCTAGGGGATTACCATTGATCAGAAACTTAACTGGATCACCAGCCACATAAATACTGTGACTACCAGCAGATCAGAACCAATGAATTCTGCAGTGAGTAACACATCTCCTGACTCCACTTAGCTAGTCCATCTTCTAGAAGACACAATCCAAGGGTGTGATGAAATAATCTCCACTTGCCTGGATAAGGGCAGCTCCAACAACACTTTTTTTTTCTTTATTCTATGAGATGTGGGCGTCACTGGCAAGGCCAACATTTTTTGCCCATCCCTAACTGCCCTTGCTGCATTTCTGGGACTAGCTTTAAATTCCAGATCCATTAATTGAATTCAAATTCTACCAGCTGCCATCTGCCATGGTGGGATTTGAATCCATGTCCCCAGGACATTAGCCTGGGTCGCTGGATACAAGTCCAACGACATTACCACTGTACCACCGTCCCCCCAAGAAGCTCAACAACACCCAGGAAAAAACAACCTGTTTGATCAGCACCCCATCCACCACCTCAAATATTTACTCCTTCCACCATTGATGCACAGTGGTAGCAGTGTGTACTATCTACAGGATGCATTGCAGCAACTCACCAAGGCTCCTTTGACAACGTCTTCCAAACCTGCAGCCTCTACCACCTAGGATGGCAAGGGCAGCAGATGCATGGGAACAATGACATCTGCAAGCACCCTCCAAGCCACACACCATTCTGACTTAAAAATATATTACCCTGTTCCTTCACTGTTGCCGGGTCAGAAATCTGGAACTCCCTCCTTAATAGCATTGTGGCTGTACCTACACCACACAGACTGCAGTTGTTCAAGATGAGCACTCACCACCGCCTTCTCAAGGGCAATTAGGGATGACAGTCAAATACTGGCCTTGCCAGTGATGCTTGCATCCCATGAAAGAATAAAAAAAATGTGAAGGCTATGGAAACACTAGTTGAATTGTTTCAGCTGGTAGCATCCTGCAAGTTGCCTCAACCATGTTGTGGTATTCCAAATAGCTGACTTGATAAATCCAGTTTACAGAAACATTCTAGAATGAAAGAAAGTTGTGCATTTATATTGCGCCTTCAAGACTACCGGATCTCCCAAGGCACTTTACTGCCAATGACGTATTTTTGACATATAGTCACTACTGTAATGTAGAAAACGATTCAATGACACTCAAGGGCTGGATTATCTCTCCTGGAAAGGGAGACAAAGCTCAGGACTGTTTCCTGATCTCAAACCCCTGATTTTTCCAGACGGACAATTAATGGCCAGAGGACAGGTGCACCATCCAATTAAGGACTGCAGGACGGCTCTTGAAGCTGGAGGGCCAATCTTAGGCCTTCCAGCTTGAAAGGAGCAACAGGTTGTAATGGAAGGTAGGTAATAGAGAGGATGCTTCAAATGGAGGCACTCTCTCCAACTTTTTAAAATCTTTAACTGAAAGCTAAATTCAGCAGCCAGGCAGAGTCAACATGGTTTCATGCAAATGAAATAATGTTGCACAAATATATTAGAGTTCTTTGAGGATGTAACAAGCGGGGTGGATAAAGGGGAGATGGAGTTGGGGAACCCCTCTACAGGATTGCCTGTGGCTGCTCCTGCACCAAGGTAGGGATGGAGACCCCCAGGTGCCAGAAAATTCCAGTCAGCCTTCTTTAATTGGCCTCAATTAGGCTTTTAATGAGCCTGATCGGCTACCCACCACACGCAGGTGGATAGCCCCCAGGCCCTCGATCATTCATCTGCAAATATGGCTCAAAGGCAGGATGGAGGCAGGGAACTGGCACATCAGTAGGCAGGCTATTTTTAGCTCCTGCATGCCTTCAATCCTGGCCCTAGCAGGGACTGAAAATCCAGCTTTCAGTGTCACATACTCTGGGTTATGCTCCATAGGTCTGATGTGCTGTATGCAAAGCAGTCATCATCATCAGCTCTCCCTCTATTTGAGGTTGACACCTACTCAGGGTTGTGAGTTTCTGCCAAGGGTCATGTGACTGAGAAGGCAGATTCTTGGCCCACAGCTCTTTCAGCACATGGGGCAGGATTTCCTACAAAGTAATGGGATCCGGAGTGCAGGATTTACTTCCTTTCCTTTCCTCTTCTGCCATCAGTCTGCCTCTTCACTAAGACGTTGTAACGCAAAGTTTAATGCAACTTGATGGACAAATTGTCATCATCCTGAATGACCAGTAGCAAGCATCATCCAGTCATTAATATCAAGGCTGCCGCGCTTCAAGGAGAGCTTCAGAATATCTTTAAAAATTTTTCTTTGTCCTCCCCTGGGACATTGGCCATTTGAAAATTCAGAGAAGAGAACCTGGTGAGGGAAATGGTTTTTAGCCATCAGGATACAGTGACCAATCCATCAAATTAAATTTTGCAGGAGTTTTGCCTGAATGCTTGTGGACCTGACTTCAAGGACACTAGTATTTGTTGGATGATCCTCCCATTGAATCGGGAGGGTGCAGCAGAGGCCTTGCTGATGGAATTTCTCTAGTGCTCTTCTTATGTGTTGCTGATACACAGCCCAGATCTCTGCAGTACAGGAGCATGATGATGACAAATGCTCAGTACAAAGCACTCCATGTGTGCATTCTCTCAATATTTCTGCATCAACAGTTGTGGTTGCTGAAGGTCGATCATTGAATCCTCAGGACATCACTATAGGAGTTCCTTATGGAAATGCACTCAGCGCAAACATATTCAGCTGTTTCAATAACCTTCCTTCCACTATAAAGTAAGAAATGGAGCCATTCATTAGTGATTCTGTAACATTCAGATCCATTCACAACCCATCCTATTCCATTCCAGGACCTAGATGACATTCAGGTTTAGGATGATAAATGACGGAAAACATTCATGTCATTTAATGCTGGATAATGTTCATCTTGAATAAGAGAATTCCAGGGCATCTCCACCGACCACCATGACACAAGAATTACTGAATCATCCAACATCAACATCCAGCAAATCATCAGTGACCAAAGGTTTAACAGGACCAACAATATCAACACCACAGTCAGATTATGATATGCTGAGGCCAAGCTATGTCAAGCTTAAGCAACCCCATACAATAAAAATAATACTTTATTACTCTCACAGAAAGGACACTGAAAATATAAACATGAAAGCTTTATATTTACATTTAAACAATGGTGAAGGCATATAGAAAAAATTATGAACTAACTAAAACACCCGTTACAAAATACCTGTTTGCATTAAATAATACTTTCAAATTAAAATAAGTCCATGATTTCTTGATTATTATATATGAAAGCTTTACGTCAACACCAATAGGAAAGCTGGTACGCAAATCAGCAGCTTACTAAATGGAAGCAGTCAACCTGCAATGTGTCCATCTGTACATCACAAAGTTAAAAATTTTAAACATTTCCTTTTATGATTTTTGGAGAGCGAAGTCATCAGTGATGTCTTCAAATGATAAGCTACGAAGTTGATCACTTTCGATGCACATAATGCTTAGGGCAGATAGCTTTCCTTGCAGTATTGTTGACCGCAGTTCATTCTTGATATTTTTCGGTTGCGAAAATGACCTTTCTCCTGAGCAGTTTGTTACCATAAGACTCAAAAAGAAGCACAATATTGCTTCCACATTAGGGAAAGCCAATGGAATTTTAACTTGGATGATGACTTGATACAGACATAAAGTTCCTTTATCTGAATAATTTTCAGTATTGCTGAAAAAAGAGACTTTTTTGTCTAAGCTTTTTGTCATGCATTCATCAGGACAATTCGCAAGAAAATACCAGTGTCGGGAGAAACAGCATATTTATGCTGTGTGAGAAGAGAGTGCTGATTGGTTGGCAAGTGGACTCTGATTGGTAGAGGTGTAGCCATAGGGAATGCACCAGTTGATGGTGACTGACAGTTAACTGCCAAGCATTGTTTGAAATTTAAACCAGGCAGTTTGTCTCTGATTCGTCAAGACGTTGCCCTGGGGAAGGAAACAGTGAATGGGTGTCTCTTATTTTCTTTAGCTGAAACAGGCACAATGTATGTACATGTTCTTTCTATCTACAAAGAACAGGGCCTTGTGTATTAATATATGTATCTTCCAGGACACGCAAATGCCCAACACTGCGAGCCCAACTGACAATATTAAATCGGTTGTCAGCGTAATTCTTAGCACACTGGGGATTATTTAGCAAATGTTGTCCAATCACAGATCACATCTAATGTTGGACACTGTATTTTGAGTTTTGCAAGCATGGGCTGATTGGGTACAGTCTGTACCTTGCCCGCTGTGAACAGTGGAATGGACATGCTATTTTGTACAATCCACCAGTCTTTGGGACGTATGGCCTACATGCCTAGCATCACACTGGCACTGAAATTCATACACCACATTACTCATTTATGTGATAGGCAGAATGTCTTTTTGGTTTAACGGCAGCATCCTGTTAGTGGTGAATACCACTTGTGTTTCTACTGCACAGTAGCAGCGTGAAACAGCGAACTTCACCTGTTGCTCAAACTTTTGAGATACCTTGCCAAAATTTGAGCAACAACTGTTTCACAGATTGCGACTGCATCGCGTGTGTTTTTCACACTTTAAAAAAATTCTCAAAATTAAAAAAGGAAGACATTTTAAAATAAAAAACACTTTTATATTTATTATTGTCTTGAAAAAGCAATATAAGGCACATTTATTTAGTGCTTGAAGCGTCCAAAAGGAGGTCAGGCGAAAGGACTGACCGCAGATATAAATTATAGTTATTTCTGCACAGATTTATAAACTCAATATGACAAATAATAGTGTAGCCATATAAGTGTATTTTTATCATATCACAACCAAAGTGTACATTTTAGAGAGTCCTTCTTTCCCTGTCTCTTACTTTTCAACCAATTATGTAAAACTTGAAATTTAGTCGATATATTCATATTCAGAGGCCCCTCATAACATGAGGCCCTAAACTGTAACTTACTTAGCTTATGTGTAAATCCAGCACTGATCAACACCATGACCACAAGAACAAGGCAGAGGTAGTTCTGTGATTGATGGCTTGCCTCCTGACTCTTCAAAGCCACTCCACCATCTGCCATGATTCCAATCAGGAATGTGATGGAGCACTCATGACTTGCTTGGATGGATGGAGCCACAACAACACTCAAGAAACTTGGTATCATCCAGGACAAAGCAGTTCAATTAATCTGCATTCCTGCCACTGTCTCCATAGCCAACCTGTCCATTACCAGTGCAGCAGTATGTATAATTTCCTAGTTCCCCTCCAAATCACATTCCATCGTGACTTGAACATATTGTTACAAGGATGTGATTTTTTTTTAAAGAAAATATACAATTTCTAATGCCTCTTTTTCTGACTGGATTTTAATAAACTGCAATCCCATGAAGACTATGGAGGGACTGCCAGCCAGCAACAATATACAATCTTGCATTCCACCCAAGTGGGATGAAAAGGAACAACTCTCAAAATCCTTGGGGAGCAGGAAAGACCATCTCCTTTTGGCTTTTACACTATTTGGAAACTCCTCAAAATTTGCTGAGATGAGACATCAAATTGCAATTACCTGTTCTACAAAACAATGACTACAGCAGACATGGTAATGGAATTCCTTTGGAATATACAGCCAGTAGGATTTTTAAGAACTGTTTATCGCACCAGGGGAAAAAGATCAGAAGCCTATAACGAAAGGCTGCAAATAGCTGTTTCTCTCTCTTGAAGTATTGTGCGGATTTGCAAAGTAACCATCCTGAGAAAAGAAATCGAGATCTTTTGGGGATAAAACGTGGAAATTTGCTCCATACAACTACACTCAGGAAAACAACTGAACAAAATGGCCATAACATGGAATCACCAAATTGAGACCAGCCAAAGGCGAGTTAACCATGTATTTCTTTGATTGTTTATTTTCTTCACAAACTATAAAAGGTCTATCCTTGTATTCTACTATCTGTACTAGTGTGTGTGGTTGCGATTTATCTAGTTTTTTTTAACTCAGGAAGTAGAGTCAATAAATTTATCTTGTTCTTTGTTTTAAACTCAGAATACCTGCTTAATTAATTCTTCATAATCTGAAAGCATACAGAGTGGGACTCCTGCAGTATTGGCAAAGCATATCCTCGCTAAATTCACAACAAAGCCCTGTTATGGTCAGAACCAGAGTGGTAAACTAGGACAGTAATTTTTTTACCCCTCCTCACGTGGTCGAAACAATATATCACCATTTCATTATCATCAGTGGTTCCATAGACAGGGAATTCTCTGTCTACCACTTCATAAACTTTGTGGGAGCATTAGTACCATGAGGATTGCAGTGGTTCAAGGAGGAGGCCAAGACCTAAATTCGCATTGCTTTAATTTTATGTCTGATTACATTTGCCATTTCTAATGTAAAACACTCTAGTGGTTTAATTTGGTGACAAAAGGACAAATACAAATAAAGAAAAATAATGCCCATATGAAAATGATGCTCAATTTAAAATATTTCAATATTTCAATGTTTCAAATTATTTTAATCTTACATTAATTTTTAATTTTTTGGATGTTCCCAGACTTTGTTGTCTTCTCCATCCCAAGACTATCAGCTTTGACAGTTATTAAAACTGAGTTGTGCTATACCTACTGAGATCAGGTGGCTCAGAACGATTGAATAGAAAATTTAACCTTCCTGGTCTACATAACTGTTACTTGATAAACGCACTAAATCCTTAAGGGGTCCCAGACTCCTCCTTTGAACAGAAGCAGAGCTTGGACAACTTCTGTTGGAGCCAACTAGTACCTTGTAATGATATTTTGTGAAAATCTCTCCTTTTGTGAAGAGCAGAGTACCCAGATCCATACATTTCTGGAACTGCATGAAGAGAAATTTTACAAATCTAAACAGACTACAAATCTCCAAATACTTCAACTAAATTTTGAGTATTTTGAGACCCTAAGCTACTCTATACACATTTATGCGGCTACTTACTGGTGAGCATTGGTCAGATTAATAAAATGATTTTAATATTTGAACAGTTCAAATTTGTATTTCACTAGCTCAGAAGAAACTCCTCAGGGTCAGCTGATGAACTTATTAACATGTGAAGCACAGCTACACGTGCCTAAACAAGCTAGTGTTTTACGATGGTCCTTTGTTCATTGCAATGTTTCATTATGAAAAGCAAGTAAGATCAAAAATATGCAAAAGCAGAACCAGGAAAGAGGTTGGAGGAGAGGAAGCCAATAATCACTTTGGCAAAGCCAGCTCCTTCTTTTACTTGTTCCTCATGTGGTGCACATTGTAAATCTCCATCTAACTCTCTAATTTCACACCACAGACCCATCTCTCTCTGAGTCAACCCACCATTCTTTCGGCAGTCCTTCTCGTGGAAACCCACCACGATGGGCAGCAAAGCCCAAACTACTCAGCTCCATCTTGCTTATCTGGGACTCTAAGCTTCTGCTGACAGTGATTCTAAATTGCCACTTGTGCATACACATAAAATTCAATTGTGTGCCTTACCTCAACATACATCTACAATTCCACTTTTTTGAAAGGAAGGAAAAATACCATGGATTAATTTTTAATACTTTCATATTTCTTTGAATCCTGGCTCAAATTATATTATCTGGCCAGTTCATACATATGTAAAAGGCTTTTGCACAGGTTCAGTTGGTAAACGCTTTGTGGTATGGCAATGAATTACAGAGAACAGGAAGGTATGACATGTAATTGATGAATGGGCAATCCTCGATGTGGCAGTCAGTGTCGGATTGCCATTCTATGCCCAAATACTTACGTGATTTTTCTTCTGATCCTTTCTTGCCTGACCTTCCAACTCAGGCCAGCGAGATCCAGGCAGTGCAGTGCATCTCTGGGGCACAGCACCAAAGTCCAGTTCCGTTGAAGTGAAGGAGGACATGTCCCCTTTTTTATGGCCTGCAAGGGTGTTTAGGGGTGGGGCCTTGGGCATATGTGGGATTGAAAGTCGGGCCACAGCGGTGGGGGTAGGGGTGGGATGATGGACAGGAGTCACATGGCAGGAATCCCATGGGGGTGTCAGGGGGAATGGGTAATACCAAGAGGGGGATGGTTAGTCAGTGGTGGGAGGAGTCCCCTGGGGGGTCTGCGATGTGGGGAAGTCCTGTGGAGGTGTTGATCTGGGTCTGTACAATAATTACCCAGAAGTTAGAAGAGGCTTTAATTCTTCTAACTTTTTCTGGGCAACTATTGGGGTAACACAGTCAGAATCATTTGAAGTTTATGATTTAAATCATTTTTTTGGATGGTTTCCAGTGCAAGCAATTGCCCAGGGGAAATTTGCGCTTCTGGGAAATTGCAGTGCAAACCTTTATCTGGGAACTTCCAAAGAGGAATCCCCAGCACATCTTTGGGGTACCCCCAGATACAACACTGGGGAGTTTGGAAGCTATGGCCCAATTTTTAAAGTAAGGAAATCACGTTCAGCATGACAGTCTTCGAATTGTTCTCAAGATGCCCAGGAAGAAACACTGATGAGGAAGAGTATCAGAATTAGGAATCTAAGCTAACAGTTTTTCTTTCTGTCAGTGTATACCAGGCAATTTTCATTAACCGCTGCATCAATACCTTCAACCACCTCCACTATCTTAATTAATTATGGCAAACAATCAGGGATAAATAATGTAGGATGCATGAATAGATATTTATTCTAGAGTTTTGTTTGATTTGTCTTTGGGAATATACCTTGTAGAACCTTTTGTCAGAGATGAAATGGGTTGGTAGATGAAGAAAAGAGTAGATTATGCTTTGTCTTTCTGGAGGAAAGATGGGTCAGATGGGTTTTTCTAGTTTTAATGTGCTCTTCAATTGGCCAATGAATACAATTTTGAATCAAGGCAAGGGTATTTAGTGCAAAGAAGGAAATAAAAGCATGTTCTTCACTTGAAATACATGAAGAATCAAATTATAGAATCATAGAATGGTTACAGCACAGAGACCATTCATGCCTGTGCTGGTTCTCTGCAAGCGCAATTATTTCTCACTTGAGGATAATATGTGTTATGTCAAGATGCCACTGGGCTTTTGTTTGAACTCCATTGCCTCTTCTACTGACGCCTTTTAATTTGCTTTGCTTTCCTTTCCTCTTGGCAGTGACACACATTGAGGTATAGTTCCACAGGCAACAATAAAATCATAGGATCAAGATTGTAAGCGCTTGTCAATTTTTCTGTTTTCCAGCCCAATATCATTGAGCCTACATTGTGTAAACCATCAGCCCAACCATCTTCAGCTGCTTCATCAATGACCTTCCTTCCATCATAAGGTCAGAAGTGGGGACATTCGCTGATGATTGTACAACACTCAGCACCATTCGTGACTCCCCAGATACTGAAGCAGTCCATGTCCAAATGCAGCAAGACCTGAACAATATCCAGGCTTGGGCTGACAAGTGGCAAGTAACATTCGTGCCACACAAGTGTCAGGCAATGACCATCTCCAACAAGAGAGAATCTAACCATCGCCCCTTGATGTTCAATGGCATTACCATCACTGAATCCCCCACTATCAACATTCTGGGGTTACCATTGACCAGAAACTGAACTGGACTAGCCATATAAATACTGTGGCTACAAAAGCAAGTCAGAGGCTAGGAATCCTGCGACGGGTAACTCAGCTCCTGACTCCCCAAAGCCTGTCCACCCTCTGGACAGATGGCACAAGTCAGGAGTGCGAAGGAACACCCCCCACTTGCCTGGATGAATGCAGCTCCCACAACACTCAAGAAGCTTGACACTGTCCAGGACAAAGCAGCCCACTTGATTGGCACCGTATCCACAAACATTCACTCCCTCCACCACCAATGCATACTAGCAGCAGAGTGTACCATCTACAAGATGTACTGCAGGAATTCACCATGGCTCCCTAGACAGCACCTTCCAAACCCACAGCCATCTGGAAGGACAAGGGCAGCAGACAAATGGGAACACCACCACCTGATAGTTGCCCTCCTAGTCACACACCATCCTGATTTAGAAATAGATTGCCATTCCTTCACTGTCATTGGGACAAAATCCTGGAACTCTGTGCAGGCATAATGTGGGTGTACCTCCACCACAGGAACTGCAGCGGTTCAAGAAGGCAGATCACCACCACCTTCTCAAGGGCAACTAGGGATGGGCAATAAATGCTGGCCCAGCCAGCGAAGCCCACATCCCGTGAAAGAATTTTAAAAAACTCTACTGAGTTCACTTTTAGCTTCTGCCATGTGTGGCTTAATATCACATCACTTACTGCATTTATGCACTATGCCCCAAGAGAGAATGTTACAATAAAAATAAAAATAATTATTTTAGCTCTAAAACCATTTCAAAAATGATACTGAAGGAGGCATAGATTTTTCCACATACAATTGTTCCACTGAACATGGTGGTTTCATATGCAAACCAAGCTGGCAGCCGAGGACCTGCTTCTCCCTCAAACTCCTGGTGTTGTATTTGTGTTTCAGTAACTAACTCCCAAAGAATGATATTTTTGCCACATATGAGATCTATTGCTCTTACCATTAACAATTTGAAAGAAGCAGAAACAGTATTTTATTTTGCAAATGAAACTTCACTTTGCTATTTTAGCATATTATTTTTAATTGCCCACCAATCAGAGGAGCTCATGAATACAAATCATATTTTTTATGACTTGTTACACTGAATCCTTGGTGCCCAGATATCATTTTCGTGAGTCAAACTTTAATGAAGCTGGCTTCATTTAAGCATCTGCAGTTGGTCTCCATGCTGCTTTCACTAATATATGCAGGCCAGAAAGTAAGATCATGCATGGATCAGACTTCCACTTCAAATCAGCAACAATTTACACGAGCATTGCAGATCTATTTCAGCTTCTTACAAAGGAGTTTCTTTCAAGTCTACAACCATTTCACAATATAATATTATGATAATCATCATTAAAAAGTTCTTTAAATACAATTCATTGTTTAATTCTGAAATAAAAATATACCCCAATTTGGAGACATCAATAGAGAACCTATACTACAAATGCTATTTTAATTAGTGTCAGCTGTCATTGTAATCAGGATGTTAGAAGTTTTCCCTGGCCTAAAACAGGACATCAAAGTCATTAGTTTCTTGCTCTGTCCTTTCAAATCTCTGAAATCACATTCAGATTAGGTCATGATAACCCAAGATGAATGCAGTCTCTTAGGCTGAAAATCATGCAAGTGCTGCTTCTAGTCAGTTTATGCATCAAGTCTAAAATTATATTACATTATAGTACCTACATATAGAATGTACATATCTTTCATTTACAGCTTAAAATCAATTAAGCTTTACAGCTGCGGTTTGCACTGATGAGAACTTCCTACCTCACTGCACCAGACAACACAGGCTCACTGGAGTAACTCCTCAGCAATATGAGCTGTATTGCAATTCTCAAGAATATCAATTTGCAGCACCAATGTGATCCAGAGCTAAGTTTTCTCTATTTTCTATCTGAAATTTGTACCAAAAATCAAATGATGCTCTGTCAGAGAGATTTGGAATAGTTAGGATACAACATGTGGACCTTACAGTATTAGTTTAGTCCATGATGTTCTTCACAGCAGCTTTGTATCAGGTGTGCTATCAGAAGACCCCCATATAGAAGACACTTCCCCATAAAAGAAAAGGAAAACTAGGAAACATGTTACCGCAGGCACTTTCACACAATTTGTAGCAGTTAGCACAATAGTAATGTTGACAGAGCATAGGTTCCCACCCTTTCATTAAAAGAATGGTATGTGACGAAGAGAGAAAACACTTGAAAATCAAGGCAAAACACTACCTACTTCTTTGACCAAGCTTTTGGTCACCTGTCCAAATATCTCCTTATTCAGTTTGAAAAACAGGTGATGGCAGCATTTGGAATAGACATTTGATATTAACCCTCAGCATTCAACCTTCCTAGGTCCAACAAATTTCTGTGCTTACGGAGCAGCCTGCTATATGTAAGCACATTAGAAAATGGAAAAAGTTCATAAATTTTAATAACCAGCCCTTCAGGATAAGCAATTTAGGAGGCTTATTATGGGATATTCCTTTGAAGCCAGCTGATCACTGTTTTCAGAAACACATTAATCAAGTCTCAGTTATGTTGTTCAAGATGTACAACTTGTTATTAAACTTAGAGATATAAAAACAAAAAACTGTGGATGCTGGAAATCCAAAACAAAAACAGAATTACCTGGAAAAACTCAGCAGATCTGGCAGCATCGGTGGAGAAGAAAAATGTTGACGTTTCGAGTCCTCATGACCCTTCAACAGAACTGAATGAATCTAAGGAGAGGGGTGAAATATAAGCTGGTTTAAGGTGGGGGGTGGGGGTGTGGTTGGTGGGGGTGGGGGGAGAAGTGGGGGGGCGGTGCGGTTGTAGGGACAAGCAAGCAGTGATAGGAGCAGATAATCAAAAGATGTCACAGACAAAAGATCACAGAGGCGTTGAAGGTGGTGATATTATCTAAATGAATGTGCTAATTAAGAATAGATGGTAGGGCACTCAAGGTACAGCTCTAGTGGGGGTGGGGTGGAAAGGCTAGCAGGGCATAGAAGATTTAAAAATAATGGAAATAGGTGGGAAAAGAAAAATCTATATAAATTATTGGAAAAAACAAAAGGAAGGGGGAAGAACCAGAAACAGGGAGATCAGCACCAAATTTAAAAATGAAGGGGCAAAATTAGAATTTCCCTGACATGTCCCCTCATGTGACACTGTCACATGAGTTGGGACATGTCCATCACTTTAAAGCATACATTTATTAAAATTTTAAAAACCCTCATGAAACCTCATCCTGCCCATGGATGAGGTTTCGTGCTTTTTCTGAAGCCCACTAGGGCTCCCAGCCTGCCAACCAACGTTAAGGTTGGACGGGCAGGTCCATTAATTATCTCAATTACTTTTTAAATGGCCTCAATAGGCCGTTGACAGGTCAGTGGGCACACAGCTGATTCGGTGGTGCCCCCGCCAACCTGAAAATTGAAATGACGCAGCAGTTCCGCCCGACATCATCCCATGTCACTTTACATGTCGGAGAGCGGGCCCCACCCTCATCCACCTAAAGATCCTGGCCTATGTGTGTGTGTGTGTGTGTGTGTATGTGTCTTAATTGAATTAAAGCCAGCTAATCTGGGATCTTTGATGTATTGAAAGAAGTAGGTTTGAAATGGTAATTAGATAAACATGGGGAAGTTTAAAACATGGGTGTCAGGGGGGCAATTTGCATTTTTAAATAAAGTAGTCAAAAGAATGGGTGAAATCTTGCACTTAGCTAGAAGTCACCAAGCAATGTGCTATTTTTTTCGGCTTACTAATAACATTGGTGAAATCTAAGGATGTTGTTGTTAGAAGAGATAAAATTAAAAACCTAGTAATACAATGAAAAATTTACATTCCAAGAGAAAGATATGTATAAAAGAGAAAAGAGATTGTGCGTAAGGCAGAGGCATTGTAAGATCCATCAAGTGTGAGAAGCCTCTAGCCTATAATCCTAAAGTCCGTCTGCAAGGACCTAGGTTTAAAATAAACTCATTTTGAATGTGACTGTCCAGGGTGTGCTCTACCAGATGTCTCTTTAAATCTACGAGCAGAATTTTGCCCTTGATGGGTGGGCGGGCCCGATCGAGTCGGGGGCGGGTGGGCAGCCAATCGCCGCAGCCAAAACGAGCCCCATCGTCATTTTAAATGGGCTGGCCAATTAAGTGCTGCCTCAGGGAGATCGCTGAAACTCTTGTGAAAGTCTAAAAATAGAAAAATTTAAAAATCATTAACATGTCCCCCTCATGTGAAAATGTCACACGAGATGGGGCATGTTAGTGAAGAACACAAACACTTCATGAAAAGTTTTTAAACCCAATATCAAAACTCATCCTGCCACTGGATGAGGTTTGTAAAAAAATTACTTACCCGCCTGCCCATTAGGGCCGTGCGCCGACCCGAAGTTCACGCGGGCCCCTCAAAATCTTAGTCGATTGGAGAGTTAATGGCCTTAACAAGGCCTTTAATTAATGGCGGGCACGCGTCCGGCTGCATAGCGTGCCCGCCGACCGAAATATCGCAATGCCATGCACTGACGTCAGGACGCTCACGTGACATCAGTGTGCAACATTTTAAGTGCTGGCGTGTGGACTCCACCACCCGCACGCCAGCCAGAAGATTCTGCCCTATGAGTTTTACTGTTGCCTTAAAGGGGGTGTAACTGAGAGTCAGGTTAATTAGGGGATTTTTGTACTTATTATAGTAATAGTTTTGTAGACAAACGTATGTGCTTACAATTTTTCTTCCATTAATAATTGTTTAGTTCAGTTTTATAAAAAACCTCTTGCGACTCCATGGTTTTCTTACTACTGAATTCAAAGACTGCATCTCGAAACATACAAATTGCAAAAATGTTAAGTTTCAAGTTTCCCCCTGGGATTTGAACAACTCAGCCTTTACCATCAGCTGTGTCATATTAATTGGGGGCTCGTCCGGGATATAATTGAAACTCCTTGATTGTTTTGGATTTGGTGAATCTTAAGGCTACGAGTATGAGAAGCACTTAGAATTCAGGAATGGGTGTGAGGTTTTGAAGTGGTGAGACAGCAAAAATGGCTGTATCCATAGCTAAATCTTTTTTGAAGTAGAAGACATAACTCTGATTGGGTTACAAAAAGTATCCAAGAGTAAGTTAACAGAGCTGGTGGATAAATTACAATTGGGGTTACATTTGGGGGCTAGGAAAGCAGTCATAATTGAAGTGATAGCACAGCTTTTGAAATTGGAAGAAATACCTGAGAGACAGAATCCTCCAAAGGGTTGGTAATTGGAATGGGCTCAAATTCAGTTGCAATGAAAACAATTGAATTGGAAGAAAAGGAAAGAGACAGGGAATTCCAAAGGGAATAGGTAAAGAGACAGGAGAGAGAAAGAAAACAGGAAAGGGAGTTAGAAATTGTGAAGGTAGAGAAGGAGGAAAGAGAAAAGGAGAGTGAGAGAATCTGTTTGCAGATGTGTTATCAAGAGTTTAAAGCTTAAAGGGAAAATTGGACATTTTGAAGCCTGGACACTGAACTGGAATGATTTCTGCAGATACCAAGGATTTGTATATATTTTGTTATGTTAATGCATGCATCTGGTAATGCATTAGTGTAAGAAGTATAGGAGATAGTGTAAGATGGGTAAATAAAAAATGAAACCGTCTTTTAGAATTATGATGGTTTATTTTTTGATAAGGAGAGGGATGTCATGAAGAGATTAATGTCTATAATGTTATTGGCCTTTTTTTAAAATAGAATTTAGTGGTGTCTGTGTCTATGTTTGTGTATGTGTGTGTCTTAATTGGATAAAAGCCAGCTAGTCTGGAAGCTTTGATGTATAGAAAGAAGTAGGTTTGAAATAGTAATTAGATAAACATGGGGAAGTTTAGACACATAGGTGTCAAGGGGGTAGTTTGCATTTTTAAATAAAGCAGTCAAAAGAATGGGTGAAATCCTGCACCTAGCTTGAAGATACCAATAAATGTGTTATTTTCAGCTTAATAATAAAATTGGTGGAATCAAAGGGTGTTATTGTTAGAAGAGGTAAAATTAAAAATCTAGTAATACAATGGAAATTTTACATTCAAAGGGAAAGATATGTATAAAGAAGAAGGGAGATTACGTGTAAGGCAGAGGCATTATAAGATCCATCAGATGTGAGAAGCCTGCAGCCTGTAAACTTCAAGTCTGTCTGCAAGGACCCAGGGCTGAATTAAACATATTTTGTGTATGACTGTCCAGGGTGTGCTCTGCCAGGTGTCTCTTTAAATCTATGAGTTTTACTGTTGTCTTAATGAGGGTGTAACTGAGAGTCAGATTAATTAGTGAATTTTTATAGTTATTATAGTAGTAATTTTGTAGACATATTTATGTGCTTATAATTTTTCTTGTATTAATAAATGTTTAATTTAGTTTTATAAAAAAAACTCTTGAGACTCAGTGGTCTTATTAGTACTGAATTCAAAGCCTGCTTCTCGAAACATACAAATTGCAAAAATGGGTTATGACAGTAGTTTCAAGTTTCCGTCTGGGTTTTGAGCAACTCAACCTTTACCATCAGCTATGTCATAATTCCCATAAATAATGATGAATGCCATTATTTTGACAACCAATTATCACAGAATTTGTAGAGAACAGAAGGAGGCTACTCCGCCTGGAGTGTCTGTGCCGGGTCTTTGTAGGAGTAATTTACCTAGTGCCACTCCCCTGGCTTCTTCCAATAGCTTCACACATTCTTCCTTTTCAGATAACAATGGAGTCATTTATGGCACAGAAGGAAGCCAGTCATTAGTTAATTTTATAAGTCTCCTTTTGTTTCCACGTATAGTTTTTGATTAGTTGTGGCCCTCTTTGTTTAAAAAAAGAGACAATTTTTGTCAGTGGTGTAGAGTTGCTGGAGGGCACGAGAATGCTGCTCTGGCCCCTTCTATTTAAAGCAGACTTTTCCGATTCAATGTGGCCCACCAAACCTGTTGGACATTCAAGTGACTTTTATTTGAAAAATGCTGTAAAGCTGCTCATCCAGTAACAAACTGGTTCCTCCCTGCTTTTGCTGTTGATAGGCTCACTAGTGAGGGTGGGGGAAGAGTGTGAGGAGGTGGGGGACGTAAAGTGATTCACATTAATTCTTTGGATGTGACGGCCCGAGAATGTGAAACATGGTATAGTGCTTGTATTCCTTGCTGGCTGCATTACATGTAATTTACAGCATAGAAACAGGCCATATGGCCCACCCCATCTATGCTGGTTCCCATTTATGTTCCCACCCTTAATCACACTGTCAGGGTAATCTTCAGCTTCTTTCTTCCTCCTGTGTTTATCAACTTCCTTGAATGTACCGTTACTAGAATCATAGAATGGTTACAGCACAGAAGGAGACCATTCAGTACATTGTCTTTGTCTCATTTCTCTGCAACAGCAACTCAGTTAGTCCCACTCATCAACCTTTTCCATGTAGCCCTGTAAAATCTTTTCTCTTCCGATAATTATACAGTTCCGTTTGAAAACCGCAATTGAATCTGTCTCCACCACATGCTCAGGCAGTGCATTCCAGTTTCAAATCACTTGTTACATAAGAAAGCTTTTCCTCATGTCGTCTCTGGTTCTTTCGTTAATCACCTTAGGGTCTCGACCTTCTGCTGATGGGAACACTTCCTCCCTATTTACACTATCCAAACACTTCATAATTTAACATCTAACAAATATCCTCTCAACTTTCTCTTCTCCAAGGAGAAGAGCCCCAGCTTCGCCAATCTGTCCACATAACTGAAGTCTCCCGTCCTCTGAACCATTCTTGTAAATCTTTTCTGCACCCTTTCAAAAGCCTTCACATCTTCCCTTTGAGGGACCAGTGATTTATGAAGGTTAATAACTTGCTTTCTGGCTCTGTGCCCCTATTTATAAAACTCAGGATTCAGTATAATTTATTAACTGCTTTCTCAACCTGTCCTGACACCTTCAATGATTTATGCACATGTACACCCAGGTCCCTCTGCTCCTGCATTTCCTTTATTTTGTATCCTTTATTTTATGTCACCTCTCCTCATTCTTCTGACCAAAATGTATCACTTCACACTTCTCTACATTATCATCTGCCATGAGTCTGCCCATTCCACCAGCCTGTCCAGAGTCTCTGTTACGAACAGGTGAGGGGAACTTAGGAAACAGTGCAATTAGTGTACATGTTCTTTCTGTGCGCAGCACAAAATATATGTAGCTCCAAATACATGCAAATGCACCACACTGCGAGCCCAACTAAGAATCTTAAATTGGTTGTTAGCATAATTCTCAGGATTATTTAGCAAACGTTGTCCAATCGCAGAATCACATCTAATGCTGGACACTGTGTTTTGAGTTTTGCAAGCTAGCAAGTTGAGTACAGACCGTACCCAACCAGCCCGTGCTTGCAAAACTGAAAACACAGTGTCCAATAGTAGATGTAATTCCCAAAATCCCATCTCCTGTTGATTTATATCTCAGAATGTGTGTAAAGAAATGTTCTGAGATGAAAGCAAAACGGACTATGAATGCAAGACATGCCTATTCCGCCCCACTCCCCCTCCCCTCCACCCCTCCTGGGAATACATAGAGAAAATGAGTTAAAAATTGGCTTGAGACCAGTGAGAGCAGAAGAACAAAGAAGCAAGAAGGACCCCTCTTCCTCTCTCTCTCTTGCTCAAGGAAAGTGTGATTTAACAGAGTCAGGCAGCAAACAGGAATAAAAAGGACAGACTGTTAAGTTAACCCAGCAGACAACCAGGTCATATTTTCTTCTGGGGACAATCCAAAAAGTGTCTAACAGGCTGCAAAACCAACAAGGACAGATCCATAGTTCTACCAGAATCGTCAACTTAATGGCTGCAACATACCACCATCTACACCTCACTGACAAGCCAAGGTCTGATTTGAATATTCTTTTTAATTTTCTTTCTTTGACTCAAGAAAGCCAGATTAAATTGTCTCCTTATAAAAAGTAAATACATTTGGATTGGGAAAAGGTATCCATGGGGAAAGAATTTTAAACAAGCCTTTGTTGCAACCAAACGAGGGGGTTGAAAAGAAGACAGCTCATTCTTCTCACCCGGTCCTAACAGAGGCTATAGACAGGCTGGTGGAATGGGCAGACACATGGCAGATGAAATTTAATGTATAGAAACAACAAAGTTAAGGGCACTCTAGCTGAATGTGCACAGCATTCACAATAAGGTAGATAGTCCAAAGCCATAAATAGAGGTAAATGGATATAATATAACTGCCATTAAGGAAACATGACTGTATGGTGACCAAGACTGGGAATTGAATATTCAAGGATATTCCAAGTTTAGGAGTGACAAACAAGAAGAGAAAGGAGGTGGAGTTGCACTGATAATATGTGCATTCGTAAGGGAGGATCTCAGATTGGAAGGACAATGTGTGGCATCTGATTGGGTGGAGCTAAGAAACAGCAAAGGGCAGCTGACATTGCTTGGAGTTGTTTATAAGCCACCAAACAGTAATGGTAATGTGAGGCATGGTATTAATCAGGAGATAAAAGAGGCATGTAGCATGGGCAATACAGTGATCATGGGCGACTTCAATCTGCATATAGACTGGATAAACCAATTGAGCACTAATGCTGTGGAAGATGAGTTTCTGGAGTGTGTTAGGTATGGTTTTCTACAGCAGTATGTTGAGGAGCCAAATAGAGGACAGGCTATTTTATATTACAGAATTTTACTTTGGACAGGATTTTTCAGTTGGCGTGCGGGGACTGGCCCGACATGGTGATGCATTAAATGACGCGCAATGACGTCGGGCATGTGTCGTGATGTCATCGCGTATTCCCGTGATATTTCATTCAGCAGGCATGCGTTGGAGTTGGCTGTGCACCCGCCAATATGTAAACGGCCTATTAAGGCCATTAAGAAAGTAATTGATGTAATTGGTAACACTGCCCGTCCAACCTTAAGCTTGGCAGGCAGGCAAAAAGGCCAAGTGGCCTTCACATTTTTTAGGAAACCTCATCCTCAAGCATCACTAGAACTTACAGGCGGGATTTTCCATCACGGCTTGCTGCCGGGATCATCCAGTCCCACTGAAAGTCAGTGAACTTTTGGCTGGGCTGCTGAATCTCTCACATAAGGGGACATGTTTAAATAAATTTTTAAACCATTTATTTAACTATTTCAACATTGATTCAATATCCTTGAGGCAGCTCCGTGCTCAGGGAGATTGAAGCACTCTTTCGCACTCATGCATGAAAGAGCACTGGCCCCGACTCTCCCTCATCTCCCAGCCCGCACAGGGAGCATTGAGCACTACGGCTTGCGTATTATGCTGGGTGGGCCGATTAAGGCCCACTCGCATAACATGGTGGCGCAGAGCCAATGGCACTCCCACCCACTCCCGCCGCTTGAAAAAATTTTTTCTTTATGTTTGAAAGTGAGATAGTTCAGTCTGAAGCAAGGGTGTTGAAGTGGAATAAAGAAAATTATGAAGGCATGAGGGACAAATTGGCTGAGGTGGATTGGGAAAATACATTAAAAGGTATGACTGTATATAGGCAACGGATAGTCTTCAAAGAACTATTACATAACTTAAAGCATCCATACATTCCTTCAAGGTGCAAAACCCCCCAAAAAAGTCAGTCAACCCTGGGTGACAAAGGGAGTTAAGCATTGTATAAGATTAAAAGAAATGACTTATAAAGTTGCCAGAAATAGTAGTACACCTGAGGATTGGGAGGCTTTTAGCATACAGCAAAGGAAGACCAAGAAACTGGTTTTTAAAAAAAAGAACAAAATATGAATGCAATCTCACAAAAAACATAAAAAACACACTGTAAAATTTTCTATAGGTATGTAAAAAGGAAGCGTTTGGCTCAGACAAATGTAGGTCCATTACAGGCAGAGTCAGGAGAATTCATAATGGAGAATAGAGAAATGGCAGAGAAGCTAAAAGATTACTCTGTGTCTGTTTTCACAGGGAAACTCCCGGATTTAGAGATCCAAGGGACTAGGGAGAATGGGGAATTGAAGGAAGTTAGTATAAGTAAGGAGGTTGTATTGGAGAAATTAATGGGGCTGAAAGTTGATAAGTCTCTGGGACCTA
The DNA here is from genome assembly GCF_017639515.1 of Carcharodon carcharias. Classification (NCBI taxonomy): domain Eukaryota; kingdom Metazoa; phylum Chordata; class Chondrichthyes; order Lamniformes; family Lamnidae; genus Carcharodon; species Carcharodon carcharias. The sequence goes on from NC_054494.1 coordinate 33,147,143, forward strand.
ATATTCTGCATCCCAGAGTGTTGAAAGAGGTTACTATAGAGATAGTGGATGTATTGGTGATCATTTTCCAAAATTCTATACATTCTGGAACGGTTCCTGAAGATTGGAAGGTAGCAAATGTCACCCTACTTTTTAAGAAGGGAGGGAGAGAGGAAACAGGGAACTACAGGCCCGTTAGCCTTACATAAGTAGTAGGGAAAATGTTAGAATCTATTATAAAGGATGTGATAAATGGATACTTGGATAATCATGATCTGATTAGGCATAGTCAGCATGGATTAACGAAAGGGAAATCATGTTTGACGAACTTGTTGGAGTTTTTTGAGGATGTTACTAACAAAATTGTTAAAGGATAGTTGATGGTCATAGTATACTTGGACTTTCAGAAGGCTTTAGATAAAGTACCCCACAGGAGGTTTATTAGCAAAATAAAAGCACATGGGATAAGAGGCAACATACTGGCATGGATTAAGGATTGGCTAACAGGCAGAAAACAGAGAGTAGGAATAAATGGATCATTTTCACATTGGCAGGCTATGACTAGTGGGGTACCGCAAGGATCAGTACTTGGGCTCCAGCTGTTCACAATATATATTAATGATTTGGATGTGGGGACCAAATGTAATATTTCCAAGTTCGCAGATGATGCAAAGCTAAGTGGGAATGTGTGTTGTGAGGAAGATGTAAAGCAGCTACAGAAGGATTTGGACAGGCTTAGTGAGTGGGCAAGAACATGGCAGATGGAATATAATGTGGAAAAATGTGAGGTTATCCACTTTGGTAGAAGGAACAGATGTGCAGAGCATTTCCTAAATTGTAAGAGATTAGAAGGTGTAGATGTACAGAGGGACCTGGATGTCCTTGTCTATAAGTCACTGAAAGCTAACATGCAGGTGCGGCAAGCAATTAGGAAGGCTAATGGTATGTAAGCCTTGATCGCAAGAGGATTTTGAGTACAGGAGTAGTGAAGTCTTACTTCAATTGTACAGAAGCTTGGTTAGACTGCACTTGGAGTAGTGTGTGCAGTTTTGGTCCCCTTACCTCAGAAAGGATCTCATTGCCATAGAGGGAGTGCAACGAAGGTTCACCAGACTTGTTCCAGGGATGGTGGGACTGTTTTATGAAGAGAAATTGGGCCTCTATTCTCTAAAGTTTTGAAGCATGAGAGGTGATCTTATTGAAACCTACAAAATACTTAAAGGATAGATGCAAGTAAGATGGGGAGTCTAGAACGAGGGGACATAATTTCAAAATGAGTGGGAAGCTACTTAGGACCCAGGTGAAGAGAAATTTCTTTACTCAGAGAGTTGTGAATCTTTGGAATTCTCTACCCCAGAGGGCCATGGAAGATCAGTCATTGTGTATGTTTAAGGTAGAGATTGGCAGATTTCTGATTAACAATAATGTAAAGGGTTATGGGGATACTGTGGGTAAAGGGCATAGAAATGTTCGATCAGCCATGATCATTTTGAATGGCGCAGCAGGCTCGACAGGCTGAATGGCCTTCTCCTGTTCCCATGTTCCTATATTTCAGCTAAACAAAGTAAATGACATTCATTGGGTGGTTCATTCCCCAGGGCACAATGCTTGGTAGTTAACATGTCAGTCACCATCAACTGGTGCATTCTCCATGGCAATGCCTCTACCAATCAACACTCTCTTCTCATACAATATGAATACAATATAACTGTTTCCCCTGACGTTGGTATTTCTTGCAAATTGTCCTGATGAGTGCAAGATGGAAAACTTTGACAAAAAATCTTTTTTTTCAGCAAGACTCATGTTCTGTACCTTTCTTTCAAGTGTCTCTATTTGAACTGGGTCATGACACCTGTTCAAGTGCGAAAATCCATGTTCTCAGGACAGGTCTGTCAGTATAATCCACATAGGAATCTTCCAGAAAGCTGTCACTTTACAGTATCAGCTATCTTTTTGATCAGTGCCTTTACTTGTATTTCTTTAAAAAACACAGGTCATCCTTAAAAAGTTTATTATACTTGTAGGTAGTTGAGGAAGCTGTAGCCCACTTTTGTAACACCTCTTGAAGTCTATCACTATCGTCCTCACAGTTCACAATACTTCTAAGTCTTGCATCATCTTCAAATGTTGAACTTGTGCCGCCCCTCTATATACCATCCCCAAGTCAGAAACAAGTAAAGTTTTCTGTAATTTAAGTTTTTAATAGATTGGAATTAAAGAATTAAACTTTTGCATAATGAAATTCTAGCTATGTTAAAGTCTGATTCAAAGTACCACATGGTTTGAAATAAAATGCCCACCAGCACTAATAGTTTTCACTTAAAAGGCATGAGCTGGAATTTTCTAGCCCCGTCATGATGGGACCCACCACGAGAGATTCAGCAGTCCAACCAAAAATCCGCTGACTTTGAGCGGGGCCGGATGGTCCCCGGCAGCAGGCTGGGATGTGGAAATCCCGCCTATCGTTTTGGGGGTGGGGGGGCTCAAACGCAGACATAATGGCAGATTTAGAAATGATACGGCGGCCGACACATTTTCTTCGAGCTCCGGCGCCTCAAAACCTGGCACTGCGCCCCTGCCTTTCTCGTTAAAATTCGTTTCCGTTCGAGGGCACTGGGTCCATCGAGTTTTATGAAGATAAAAAAACCAAAAAAACTGCGGATGCCGGAAATCCAAAACAAAAACAGAATTACCTGGAAAAACTCAGCAGGTCAGGCAGCATCGGCGGAAAAGAAAAGAGTTGATGTTTCGAGTCCTTATGACCCTTCGACAGAACTTGAGTTCGAGTCCAAAAAAGAGTTGAAATATAAGCTGGTTTAAGGTGTGTGGGGGGGCGCGGAGGGAGAGAGAGAGAGAGAGAGAGAGAAGTGGAGGGGGGGGGGGGGGTTGGTGTGGTTGTAGGGACAAACAAGCAGTGATAGAAGCAGATCATCAAAAGATGTCACCAACAATAGAACAAAAGAACACATGGGTGTTAAAGTTGGTGATATTATCTAAACGAATGTGCTAATTAAGAATGGAGTTTTATGAAGGAATGCCGCAAACCATTGGCACACGTTGTGGGGGGGGGGGGGGGTGGTGGTGGATGCAGATACCGTCTTCCTCTCCAGCAGATGCTGTCAGACCTCTGCTGAGTTTGTCCAGTTAATTTTTGTTTTTGGTGTACAAGATAGGTGGTGGGGTGGTTTTGCATGTGGGTGGTAACTGGTGAGGACTTGTCCAGCTTTTGGTGGTGGTGGTGGTGGGAGGGTGGGAGGGTGGGAGGGGGTAAGCTTATGCCAACGGTTAAGCTTCAATTATTTTTATGTTGGGAGATTTTGCGTTTTTCCTCTCTACCCGGCGCTAACCTATCCTGCCCTCGACTGGTGATTTCCTCTTGCTGATAGGCTGAGTTTGTATTTTCAAATGGGTTACCACAGAGAGAGAGAGAGAGAGAACTTCCCCTTCCTGCTCCATCCACAGGATTAATACAGGAGGGAACAAGAGCTGCAACCACCAACTGCCGCCCAGAACAGGAGGTAAGTGCCAAATAAATGTTTATTTATATCATTTTTAAAATATATATATATAACAACACAGCGGGTTCAGTTGGAAATAAGGATAAAGGATCTCTGCTGAACACCAGAAAGTTTATATATGTGTATGTATATATGTACACGTTTGTGATAAATATATAAGTGGAGGTTGGGGGGGGGGGTGACACGGTCGCCGAGACTTGTCTCGGGCACCTGGTGGTGGGAGTCGGATTTTTTAAAAAAAAATCCTAAATATTATAAATGTGAAGAAATACCTGAGAGGAGAAAAATGTATTTTTTTTTTTAAACAATCCGTATCGTCTGCAGGCAGTGGGCGTCTTATTTATTTTTTGTTTGTTGCGGCGGGAAGCGCTTGGCCTCGGTTTTTTTTGTGTGTGTGTGTGTGTGTGTATCCTGCTCTAGGCCCAGAGGTTTAAAAATTATTATCAACTGATTTAAATAGATTTATCTTTCTTGAGAGGGGTTAGGGGGTTGGGGGGGGGGGATTTTTGTTATTTTTCTGCGTCGGCCTGTGGATATTTATTTATTCTTTTCCCGCCCTCGGCGGGTGATGGTTGGATGGAAGCGGCCTTCCGCGCTCCAAAAAAAAAAATTTACTAAATCTCCCAGTCCTGCATTCACCTCAACAACAACACCCGTAAATAAAATTTTCCAAACGTGTGTGGGGTTTGTTATGAGAGCTCTTACCGGCTTGTAATGCTGAGGCGTGTGGGAGAAGTTCCACTTTTTGTGTGTGTGTGTGTGTGTGTGAGGGGACCTTGAGCCAGGCCTGCGAAGCCGAAGCGCGGCGTCCTCTCCTCTCCAGCGATGGCTGTTGAGCGGCCGGCGCTCGCGGTGACGGTTTGAATTCGGGCGGGAGGCCGTCGCCACGTTCCATTCGGTTGGAAGTTCAAAATTTAAACCAAGCGCTCGCGCTCATCTCCCTTTGTCTCGCTCGGGCTCCTCAAGATGGGATGTTTTGTGTGGTGGGGGGAGGGGGAGGGGGAGGGGGGGTGGTGGTTGGAGGGATGGGGGGGAGGAGGGTGCGAGGGTAGTGGGGGGCGAGTGTGGTGGGGGGGGGGGGTGAGGGTGGTGGGGGAAGGGGCGAGTGGGAGGGGGCGAGGGTGGTGGGGGGCGAGTGTGGTGGGGGGGGCGGTGAGGGTGGTGGGGGGAGGGGGCGAGGGTGGTGGGGGGAGGGGGCGAGGGTGGTGGGGGGAGGGGGCGAGGGGGAAGGGGGCGAGGGTGGCGGTGGGGGGGAGGGTGGGGGGGGAAGGGGGCGAGGGTGGCGGTGGGGGGGAAGGGGGCGAGGGTGGCGGTGGGGGGGAAGGGGGCGAGGGTGGCGGTGGGGGGGAAGGGGGCGAGGGTGGCGGTGGGGGGGAAGGTGGCAAGGGTGGCGGTGGGGGGAAGGGGGCGATGGGTGGGAGGGTGGCGAGGGTGGGGGGGAAGGGGGCGAGGGTGGCGAGGGTGGGGGGGAAGGGGGCGAGGGTGGCGAGGGTGGGGGGGAAGGGGGCGAGGGTGGCGGTGGGGGGGAAGGGGGCGAGGGTGGCGGTGGGGGGGAAGGGGGCGAGGGTGGCGGTGGGGGGAAGGGGGCGAGGGTGGCGGTGGGGGGGAAGGGGGCGATGGGTGGGAGGGTGGCGAGGGTGGGGGGGGAGGGTGGCGAGGGTGGGGGGGAAGGGGGCGAGGGTGGCGGTGGGGGGGAAGGGGCGAGGGTGGCGGTGGGGGGGAAGGGGGCGAGGGTGGCGGTGGGGGGGAAGGGGGCGATGGGTGGGAGGGTGGCGGTGGGGGGAAGGGGGCGATGGGTGGGAGGGTGGCGGTGGGGGGGAAGGGGGCGAGGGAGGGTGGTGGATGTTGTGAGGGGAGTGACGGAGGCTTGGGTTGGGGGGAGACCTGACAGAAAACCTGTCCACGTACCTGTTGGTATGGAGGAGGGAAGGGTCGAGATGTGCAAGATTATGATAGGTTTAGGTTTGAAGGAGATGAAGAAAAGCTCTTCCACTTTTGCCTGTGGTACAGGGATGAGAGGATGCAGGTTTTAGTGGAGAACGAGAGACTGAGGGAGAATTTTTTTTACGCAGCAATTGGGATGGATCTGAAACCCACATCTTCATGAGGGTCGCAGTGGAAGCTGAGACGATCAACAATGACCAAAGGAAATTGGATGGGTACTTGAGCAAAATAAACTTGCAGGACTGACTGGCTTGCCCTCCAGAGAGCCAACATGGACTGAATTACCTCCTGCTATGCCATTTTGGCCTTATGACTGTATACATGCTTTTTAAAATATGAACTGCAACTTTTTTATGCTTTTGGTTTGTTTCTTTGAGTTGACAATTCCCAGTGACCGCCACCACAGTTGGTTGGGCTGGATGATGAAGAATTGTCTGCTTCTGCAGTTCTTTTTAAAAATACTGGCTTTTAAAAAAACAAGTCTTTCTAATTGTGCCGATGAATGCATCTGGTTTAAAAGCTCTCCTTAACGTGCTGGTGAGTGAGACTAACCAAATTGTACTTGCAGAGAGCCGGCACGAACTTGAAGGGCTGAAAGGCCTCCTCTCGATGATTTGTGCAGAATTGTGAGAATTCCATAAATATTTGCAGGACAAAGTTTTGCAGGGGCTATGGAGAAAAGCAAAGCAAGGAGTGGGACTAATTGTTTAAGTCTACCATAAGACTTTGCTGTATCAGTCTGTGGTCACAAATTTCTTTTACTACCTTTGCGTTCTTCCCACTCGAAGTTGTTTTCTTTGAGTCTGTTTCACTTAATCTAAAAAGTTCTGCAGGGGTGCATTGAAAAGGAAGGACCAGAAGCTGATTCCTGTCAGCTAACGACACAGGAAGGAAGAGGTTTGAGGTCCTGCAGTCAGAGTTTAACGAGTAGGGGAGGAAATTTAAAAAGTGCCTCAAAGGGTCTCCCATTGCCATGCATTAGTGAGAGCAAGAATAGGAGGATGTGGCATTTGAATGTGTGGTTAGAGGCCTGCTGCAGGAGGCAAGGCTTCAGATTCCTGGGGAATTGAGCTCAGTCCTGGGGCAGAAGAGAGTTTATTTAAGGAGGAGAGGTAGCATCTGAACAGAGCTAGGACCCTTGATGTGCAATGGCATTACCGTTGCTGAATCCTCCACTATCAATGTCCTGGGGATGTGGGGGGCTTACTGTTGACCAGAAACTTAACTGGACCAGCCATATAAATACTGTGGCTACAAGAGCAGTTCAGAGGCTGGGAATTCTGTAGCGAGTAACTCTCCTCCCGACTCCCCAAGTCCTATCCATCAGCTGTAAGGCACAAGTCAGGAGTGTAATGGAATACCCTCTACTTGCCTGCATGAGTGCAGCTCCAACAATACTCAAGCTCAACCCAGCCTGCTTGATTGGCACCCCATTCACCAACTTCAACATTTGCTGACTCCACCACTGGTGCACAGTGGCAGTAGTGTGTACCGTCCACAAGATGCACTGCAACAACTTGCCAAGGTTTGTTTTTGGCACCTTCCACACCGGGAACCTCTACCATTTTGGAGGACAGCAGATGCACGGGAACACCACCACTTCTTTCATAGTTGCTGAGTTAAACATCTCAAGCTCCCTCCTAATATCACTGTGGATGTATCTACATTAGATGGACTGCAGCAGTTCAAGAAGGGTGGTCACCGTCATCTTTTTGGGGTGATTAGTGGCGAGCAACAAATGCTTTCTATCATCGCTCACATCCCATGAACGATTAAAAAAAATATTGTGGTAAGGTTGGTGCTGTGGGGAAGGGTTTAAATTAATTTGGCAGGGTTGGACACCAAATTGTAATAAAAAGTTGAAACAAGCTGCAGAGGGCTGAGAGAGACTTGTGGAAATGATATAAAATTAAGTGGGATCATAGAACTCTGTATTTTCTAAGTTAGGTTTGAAGTGCATGTATATGGTGAACTGCAGATACAAATACCACGTTGGAATACTATGTAGTGGTGGTAACTGAGACCTCGCTCAAAAAAATGGAATGATTGACTTCTTTATATTCATAGGTGTAAGGTGTTTAGGAAGGATAGGCTACAAACTCTGTTCCCTAACTATTGACCCATTCCTCTCCCTGGCAACCTCTTGAGGTTGAACCAAAATGTTTGGTGTCATTTGACCCTGAGGTGAGCTTCTGACCACATGTTTGCACTATCATTAAGACTGCCTATTTGCATCTCTGCAAATTGTCCATCTCGATCCCTGCCTCAGCTCGCCTGCTGCAGTGAAATCCTCATCCATGCATTTGTTACTTCTAGACTTGACTATTCCAACATACTCCTGGCTGATCGCCTATATTCTACGCTGCCATAAACTTGAGGTCATCCAAAGCATTGCTGGTGTCCTTTTTGCACCAAGTTCTGTTCATCCAATTACCCCGTGCTCACTGACCTACGTGGGTTCCTGGTGATGCAACACCTCAACTTTATCGTCCTTATCCTTGTTTTCAAATCCCTCCATAGCCTCGTCCCCTCCTTACCTCGATAATCTCCTCCAACCCTCTGAGATAACTGCTTTCGTCTAATTCTGGCCTCCTCAGTGGCCCTGATTTTTATTGCTCCACCGTTGGTGGTCATGCCTTCAGCTGCCTAGGCCCTAAGCTCTGGAACTCCCTCCCTCAACACTTCCACTCCTCTACTTCCCTTCTAAGACATTTCTTAAAATTTACCTGTTTGACAAAGATTTTGGCCATCTGCACTAATATTTCCTGATGTAGCTCAGTGTCAGGTTTTGCTTTATACTGCCACTGTGAAACACATTGGGATGTTTTGTGTTAACAGTGCTATATAAATACAAGTTGCTGAATAAAGGAGGATTGCAGTTCTGACTCGGGAAAATATTACACTGCTAGAAGGAGAGATTATCCTTGAGGGCTCAAAGACAGAATCTATTTGCTTGGAGTTAAACAATAAAGGAGCTATTACACTACTTGGTGTATTCTATAGGTCACCAAATAGTGGGAAGGAGATAATGGAACAGGTTTGCAAAGAACTTACTAAGAGGTGCAAGAATTATTGATTAATGAAAAATGTAAGTGTTTAACTACCCCAATATTGAATGGGTGGCAAAGGGGAGGAATTTCTGAAGTCTGTTCAGGAGAATTTTTCTTGTTCAGTATGTTTCTAGCCCAAAGAGGGAAGAGGCATTGCTGAATCTAGTTCTGGGGACAAAATGGGACAATGTTCATCAGGGAGCATCTAGAATAAAAATACTCAACTAGAGGAGGGTTAATTGAAGCAGCATCTGTCCTGGGTAATTTGGAGTCAAAGACTGGCAGGCAGTTTTGGTCTCCTTCCCTGAGGCAGGATATACATAACTTGGAGGTGGAACATTGGAGGTTCAGTAGATTGATTCCTGTGATGAGAGGGTTGTTGTATAAGGAGTAATTGAGTAGAATGGGTTTATATTCTTTAGCATCTAAAAGAATGGAAGGCATTCTTTGAAATATATAAAATTCTGAGGGGTCTTGACAGGGTAGGTGCTGAGAAGCTAGCATCTAAAAGAATGGAAGGCAGTCTTTGAAGCGCATAAAATTCTGAGGGGTCTTGACAGTCTAGGTGTCTAGAAGCTGTTTTCACCTAGCTGGAGGATCTAGAACAAAGGATTGTAGTATCAGAAAAGTGTATTAACCATTTAGGACCGAAATGAGAAATAGTTTCTTTCTCAAACTTTGAAGCTTTAGAAATTTCTATCTCAAAGAGCTGTGGATGCTCAGTTGTTCTGAAAAATTCAAGACTAAAATCTATGTGTCTTTGCACACTAAGGGAATCAAGGGAATCGGATAGAAAAGTGGAGTTGAGGTAGGAGATTCACCATCATTTTATGGCTGCATGTGTTTGCAGCACAAGTGGGCTGGACCAGATATCTGATTGGTTCACTTGGACAAGACACAACTAACAGTTTGTCTGGAAGATGTAATTTGATGTGCTCTGCTTTGGAGTAATTAAATGTTCTTTGCAATATGTAATTTGATCCATTAGTTATCAAGCATCCTGTCAAGTTCAGATAAGGCACGTAGCTGCCACTACTGCTTTCAGAGAACATGCAGCACCTGTGTTACTGAGTTTGGATAGGAAGGGATTTCAACATGAGGGTAGGAGTTTTAAAATCAAGGTGTTTTTAGTCGACCATGAGTCAATGTAAGGCAACTAACAAGTACAGAGGTGATGAGTGAATGAGACTTTCTGCGATTTAGGGTACAGTGCAGCAGTTTTGGATGAGCTCAAGTTTATTGAGGGTGGAAATTGGGGGGCTGGCCAGGAGAACATGGGAATTGGTGAGCCTGGCAATGTAACATCATGCATTTTGGTAGGTCCAACACAGAATTTTGTGAAAAATGAGAATTACATTTTTAAAAATGTATTAATTCTCAGGACACAGGCAAGGCCGACATTCACTGCCCATCCCTAGTTGCAAGAAGCAGCACATCCATGATGGACCAAGTGGCTGCCTTCTGTGCTGCGCTGCATGTATCTATGTCAAAATAACTAATTATTGTGTTTGTTTAGATTCACAGTTGGTTTAATATTTTGCCCCACAACATACAAGATGTCAGCCCGAAGTGGAAAAAAGAAGATGACCAAGTTGTCACGCTCAGCCAGAGCAGGGGTAATTTTTCCCGTTGGTAGGATGATGCGTTATTTGCGGAAAGCAACTTTCAAATATCGTATTGGAATGGGAGCACCTGTTTACTTGGCAGCAGTCATAGAGTACCTAGCAGGTAAAAAAAATGTTAAGAACAATGTATTAAAGTTTAGTTTAAAAAGAAAATCTCTTTGGAAGGAAAGAAGGTTATAGAAATGGGTCTCTTAATCTTGTTGAGCATATTGTTTTGAATCTTTAGATAAAAAGAAGTTCTGGTATTACTTTCTCTAACCCTTTCAACTGTAACTGTGTTGCAGCTGAGATCCTGGAACTCGCTGGAAATGCAGCAAGAGATAACAAGAAGAGTAGAATAACTCCAAGACACATTCTGCTGGCAGTGGCAAATGATGAAGAACTAAATCAAGTAAGGCTTGTAATGATAAAATCAAAATACTCCAGGTGCTGGCAATTTGAAGTGAAAACAGAAAATATGGCAATTACTTGGGTCAGGCAGCATCTATGGAGGGAGAAACAGAATTAAGACAGAGATGAGGAGGAATTTCTTCTCTGAGGGTAGTGAATCTGTGGAATTCTTTACTGCAGAAAGAAGCGTTAAGTATATTCAAGGCTGATATAGACTGATGAAAAATCTAAGGGAATCAAGGGTTATGGGGCAAGGGCAGCAAAGTGGAGTTGAGGATTATCAGATCAGCCATGATCTCATTGAATGGTGGAGTGGATTTGATGGGCTGAATGGCCTACTTCTGCTCCTACATCTTATTGTCTTAAAATTTCAGATTGATACATTTCTAACATTTTCCAGTTCTGATGAAAGGTTAACATATTTTAAGCAAATACAGAGGGAGGGGAAGGGGGAAAATGAGGGGAAAAGCCTGTGATAGGTTGGAAGGCAGGAGTGGTTAAATGCAAAAGAGGGGTGATGTGCAAGAGGGTAGTAGTGGGACAAATGAAGAAAGCGAAAGATTAATATGAAGAGGGTATAAAAGGGAATAGCAAAATGGTTACCAACAGCTGCTGTCTGCTGGGGTTGGGGTGGGAAATGATCTGAAATTGTTGAACTCGATGTTGAGTGCAGAAGCCTAAGTAATACTGATTTTGTGCTATGAGAGATTCAAAACCCATAGTCATTCTATTTTTTTAAGTTAATTGCGTAAGCTTAGCTTTTCAAATTAATATATTACAGGAACTGCAATATGCTAGTTTCTCCTCCCATATTTATAACAGTTTTACAAGTTAATTTTTCAATTTGCGGAAATAGATTGGCTATGATTAGAGCAACTATTTAAAATGTGAATCTAACTGCAGAGCTTACATTGCCTGATACTTATAAAGCATATCAGAGTGTCCATTTCATTCTATATATAAATTAAATTTGCATCCAGATTTGTGCATTCCAATCACCTGATTTCAATGGTGCTGCTCCCCACAAACTATGTTGTGAGGTGTGGACCTAAAAACAACTTCAACCCTTATGTTGTTATTTACTGGTTTGAAATGTATTTTGCTCTAATAATGATGCCACAATGTACTAACATTCTTAATGACATATAAATGCACACCCATAATTAATCTTCATATTCAAAACTGCTACTACTTTTGTGCCTGTAGCTACTAAGGGGAGTAACAATTGCTAGTGGTGGCGTGCTGCCTAGAATTCATCCTGAACTTCTGGCGAAGAAACGTGGTTCCCGAAGTAAAGCAGAAACCATTCTTTCTACGCCGTCAGAAAAGAAAGCAAAAAAAGCAAAGGCTTCTCCTGTCAAGAAATCTGTCAAGAAATCTGTCAAAAAAGCGGCAAAATCCAAATCAGTCAGAAAGGTAAGTGTGCATCATGAGAAGATTCAGGCATATTATTTTGGACATTGTGTCACTCTGATAGTAAAGAGGTACAATGGTGCACAACTATACAGGACTAGTAATTAGTAACCAATTATTAGCTATTATAACTTTAACCTTGCTGCAAAGAGACATGTTGCCGAAGTTTTTAGTCAGGACAAATGCAAGAATGTCAAATTTCAAATAATCACCGCAATTTAGACCACAGGAGAAAAGGGGTGTTGATTGGTTGACAAGGCGACCCTGGCTGGGAGAACAATAGACTCCTTATACTTCCGGGTAATTCAAAAAACGGCTGAAGACTTGAACCTATTCTCTTTGTTTGCAGAGAATGGGTCCCTGCGTATGAACATATGTCGCTACGAGCTTGGTTGTTAGTGTAGCTATTGGTGCACGCAGGATTGTTCAGTAAGTGCTCCGAATGGCAGAATCACAGTAGACGTATTGTTTTGGGTTTTGCAAGCACGTGCTGATTGAGTACAGTCTATACTCTGCCTATTCCAAACAGCCAGAGGAACATGTTGTTTGATTTGATTAGATGATCATTGGGAAGGGCAAAAGGCCTAGGTTCTTGCATTGCTAACATGGCGTTGCTAAGTTGCTGGTAGACAGAATGTCTTTTTGCCATTTTTGCATTTTTCCTGATGAATGCAAGATGAAAAGCTTTTGCAACATGTCTCGTCAGCAATATTCAAATTTCAAAACTTTAATCCTGTTTTTTTGTAAAGTGCCATTTAATGTATGTAATCTTTAAAGCTCGAATTCACCTCAGCCTAAGACTTGCAATTTAATAGAAAATAGGAGTAGGTCATTCGGCCAGTATGATCATGGGTGACCCACTATGTCAACACCATACTCCTGAGCTCTGCCCATACCCCTTGACGCCTTTAGAGTCCCGAAATCTATCTATTTCCTTCTTAAATATATTCAGCGAGTTGGCCTCCACAACCTTCTATGGTAGAGAATTCCATAGGTTCACCATCCTCCTTCCTTTTTTAAATAGTGGGTTTACATTTGCCACCCTCCAATCTGCTGACCCTGTTCCAGAATCTGCAGAATTTTAGATGACAATCAACACATCCACTATTTCCATGGCCACCTCCCTTAGTACCCTGGGATGTAAATTATCAGGCCCTGGGGATTTATCTGCTTTCCGTCCCATTAATTTCTCTAGCACTATTGTTTTAGTAATACTAATTTCCTTCAATTTCTCCTTGTCACTAGACCCTTGGTTCCCTAGTATTTCTGGGAAGTTATTTGTTTCTTCCTTTGTGAAGACAGAACTAAAGTAGCTGTTTAATTGCTCTGCCTTTTCCTTGTTCTCTATTATAAATTCTCCCATTGCAGACTATTAGGGACCTACATTTGTCTTCACTAATTTTTTACATACTTACAGAAGCTTTTACAGCCTGCTTTTATGTTCCTTGCAAGTTTACTCTCATACTCTATTTTTCCCCTCTGAATCAATCTTTGTCCTTTGCTGAATTCTAAACTGCTCCCAATCCTCAGGCTTGCTACTTTTTCTAGCAACTTTATATGACTCCACTTTGGATCTAATACTAACTTTAATTTCTTTTATTAGCCATGGTTGGGCCTCTATTCCTGTTGTGTTTTTGCGCCAGAAAGGAATGTATAACTGTTGCAATGCATACATTCATTCTTTAAAATATTAGCCATTGGCTATCCATCGTCATGCCTTTTAATGAAGTTCCTCAATCTATCTTAGCAAACTTACGCCTCATACCTTTTGTACTTTCCTTTTTAAGATTTAGGGCCCTAATTTCAAATCCGACTACTTCACTTTCTATCGTAGTGAAAAATTCTATCATTTTATGGTCACTGTTCCCTAAAGGACCCCACACAATAAGATTATTAATTAGCCCTTTCTCTTTGCACAATACCAAATCTAGGATAGCTTGTTGCCTAGTCGGTCCCTCGACATATTGGTCTAAAAACCCATCTTGTTAACGCTCAAAGAATTCATCTGCTACAGTATTATTGTTAATTTGGTTTGCCCAGTCTATGTGTAGATTAAATTCACCCATGATTACTGTAGCACCCTTGTTAGATGCATCTTTAATTTTCAGTCTCCTACCTTATCACTACTGTTTGTAGGCCAATAGACAACTCCTACTAATGTTTTCTGCCTCTTGTTGCTTCTTAGCTCCACCCAGACTGATACTACATCTAGATTTTCTGACCCAATATCACCCCTCACCATCGCACTGATTTCATCTTTGACTAACCATCCATGCCGCCACCGTTTCCTTTTTGCCTGTCCATCCTAAATATCGAGTACCCTTGAACGTTCAGTACTCAGCCTTGGTCACCCTGCAGCCATGTCTCCGTAATCACAATCATATCGTACCCGTTTACATTCATTTGTGATGGTAATTTGCCTACCTTGTGAATGCTCCATGCATTCAAATACAGTACCTTTAGACTTGTCTTTTTAACATTTTTACATTTATTTTTGTACTATGGCCCTATTGGCTGCTAGCCCTTGTTTCTTCTGCCTTACACTTTTGCTTCCTACTTTTCTGTCTTTCATTCCTATCTTTGTTTCCCGCTCAGGTTCTCATCCCCCTAATCTAGTTTAAACCCTTCCCCACAATACCAGCAAATAGCCCTGCAACGATATTGGTCCTGGCCCTGCTGGGGTGCAACCCGTCCAGCTTGTATAGGTCCCATTTTCCCCAGAATAGGTCCCAATGCCTCTGGCATCTAAATCACTCTCTTATACCACCTCTCCAGCCATGCATTCATCTGGTCTATTCTCCTATTCCTGATCTCACTAGCATGTGGCACTGGGAGTAATCCTGAGATTACTACCTTTGAGGTCCTGCTTTTTAATTTATTTCCTAGCTCCCTTTGTTCTGCTTTCAGGACCTCATCCTTTTTATCTATGTTGTTGGTACCAATATGGACCATGATCTCTGACTGTTCACCGTCCCCCTTCAGAATGTCCTGCAGCCTCTCAGTGACATCCTTGACCCTGGCACCAGGGAGGCAACATGCCGTCCTGGTGTCATGTCTGTGGTCACAGAAATGTCTCTCTCTTCCCCTTACGATAGAATCCCCGATCATTATTGCTCTCCCACTCTTTCTTCCCCCGCTCTGTGCAGCTGAGCCACTCATGGTGCCATGGTCTTGGCTCTTGCTGCATTCCCTGAGAAACCATCTCCCCCACCAGTATCCAAAATGGAAAATCTATGTGAGAGGGAAATGGACACAGGGGACTCCTACACTAGCTGCCTAGCGCTTCAACTCTGTCTGGTGGTAACCCATTCCCTTTCTGTCTGTTCATTCGTTACTTGCCGTGTGACCGCCTCACTATACATGCTATCCACGAAGATCTCGTCCTTGCGGATGCCCCACAGTGATTCCGGCCACAGCTCCAGCTCCGAAACATGGATTTTGAGTAGCTGCAGCTGGAGACACTTCTGCACACATGGTCATCCTAGACTCTGGAAGTGACCCTGACTTCCCACGTTGCACAGGAGGAGCATTCCACTTGGCTGAGCTGCCCTGTCATGACTTACCCTTAAATTACTCCCTTACTTTTACTTCCCCTAGTTTAGAGAATATTAAGGACAGAAGAAATATTTACCAGGTCCTACTTACCAAGGCCACCACTCTTCTTACTAAGGAAAGGTAGAAACTTCCTTCACTCCTCACCAAACTCCCTCTCTCACCAACTTCCTGCTGAGGCACTCTAATGCACCCAAAGCAGCACTCCCCTCATCAACTTGGGAAAAGTTGTGTGGAGGGCCTGGTGTTTTGTTGCAGGAAATGATATTCCTTTAACTTTCAGGATAAGTCAAATTCCAATCCCACTAGACCGATGGTGAACATTCTTTACTGTTGTTGGGCCACCTATCATTAACATGACCCAAGTAACTCAGTTATATTTATTTACAATTTTTGAGTTAATTGGAATGGGGAATATCAGTGCAGGGAAATTTAGCATTGTTCCCTTCACACCTGCTGCAAAGCAGGCCATGGTCAGTTACAGCATGGATTATATCAAGGGTAATATTCCTACTTTGTCTAACTGCCAATTTAACTAGTGACATTTCCATTTCATTCATTACTGTTAAAGCCTTTGAGTGATATTGTTAATATTAAGGTAGCTTTGTGCCAAAACTGTGATTGTGTTGACCAGGCATTCACGAGTATCCTTTAGTCTGGTTTTGATTTAATCAGATTTTTAGATCAAAAGTGGTAATGCTGTAACCCACCACTGATGCTTTCTTATCTGAACATATAGAAAAACATAGGAAATCATGAATATATAAATACAGATGTATTGTTTAATTATTGAGATTTGGGAAGATGGGAATCTACAACTATGAGCATCAGAAGAAATCGTTTAATATTGCATATAATTATTGAACATCAGATTGCATAGTTTTATCAAAAGCAACAGATTCACAAAATGGCCAAGCAGTGTTGCGATATTTAATGCTATATGCTTTAAGACAGGAAGGCCAAGTGGGGTTTGGTTTTTAAACAAGGTTAGTTTTGTCATTAACACTTACATGTAAGGGAAACAGAATGTGTCAACATGTTAATACTGGAGTCATCTTTGGAATTATAAATGCCTATTGCTTTGCTACAGTAGAGGACAAACAAAATACCTTTAATTGTTCTAGGGTAAGCCGCACATTAGTTTTGTGAAAAATATTCATCAGAATAGCAGAGTAGTTTTGTATTATTTCAACAACAAAGAAATTAAGATTTCCAAGACATTTTTTTAAATTAGGGTAAACGAACAGAAAATAAGGAAGGGGCATCTAGTTCCACATCAGATGATGTACCTGGTGAAGGATTCACAATTCTTTCGACAAAGAGCCTTTTCCTGGGGCAAAAGGTAAGAGTTGAGACATTGTTTGATTCAGATTTAAATTAATCCAAAAGTCCTGACATACCTCAGTTGTGTACAGTTTGCAGTTTTGTTTTTTACTCCTTTGCATGAGGATTGATGCCTATTAAAACTATGTACTGATTTAACATGCTATATATTAACCTTTGTTTTCAGGTTAAATCATTTTGACAGTTTTTGATTATTTTCAAACTGTTACTATTAATGTGCTTCACTAGATCTCTTTATTTTTCAGCTGTCCTTGACTCAGAGTGAAATCAGTAACATTGGTTCAGTTAAAGTTGAGTGCATCATTAACCCAACAAATGCTGAAATAGATCTGAAAGAGGATGTAGGTATGTTTCTGTGTGTTATTCCCATTAGGCCTTGCACTGATAACTTCAGTAACTATGGGGAGTTTTATGCAATGGTTCTAAGTCTGTTGGATATACATTAGCATACCTAAATTTGTTTTAAAGTTTTGAAATATGAAAGTTGCATTAGGAACAGGAGCAGGCCATTCAGTCTGTTGAGCCTGCTCCATCATTCAATACGATCATGTCTGATCAAACACTTGATTGCCTTAAGCAGTAAGATTTGCTGTCCCAAGCTATTTTCTAATCTATTGATAATCTTAATGGAAACTGTCTTTTTAAAAGAAGCGTGCATAGAAAAGTAATTAAAAAGTAAATTTCACGACTAGTCCTGAACTTTGATTCTGCTGACTTTTGAAGTACAGGTTTTTCCCTAATATATTTTGATCCATTAATAGACCACCAAATTATTGAGATTTGGGAAGATGGGAATCTACAACTATGAGCATCAGAAGAAATCATTTAATATTGCATATAATTATTGAACATCAGATTGCATAGTTTTATCAAAAGCAACAGATTCACAAATTGGCCAAGCAGTGTTGTGATATTTAATGCCATATGCTTTAAAACAGGAAGGCCAAGTGGGTTTTGGTTTTTAAACAAGGTTAGTTTTGTCATTAACACTTACATGTAAGGGAAACAGAATGTGTCAACATGTTAATACTGGAGTCATCTTTGGAATTATAAATGCCTATTGCTTTGTTACAGTAGAGAACAAACAAAATACCTTTAATTGTTCTAGGATAAGCCGTACATTAGTTTTGTGAAAAATATTCATCAGAATAGCAGAGTAGTTTTGTATTATTTCAACAACAAAGAAATTAAGTAAAGATCAACTTAAGTTGGTTATTTGCCAGTACTGACCCAGACACAAGCCTTATAACCTGGTGAGTGAGTGACCTTGAGTCCTGTCTTCTGCCTGCCACCTGCTTTCCTGTTGTTGGTCTGATTACACCACCTGCATTTTAGTGCCACTGATGACAGAGTACAGTGTGCCCTCCCCGCAACCCCCAATAACTTAATCTCCAAGCAGACCACCAGTCTGAATATTCAGAACCAACTGATTTCCTGACATATCTTTATGACCTGGAATTACTCCACACCAGGATATTTTTCAGTTTTACCAGGATGATATTTCACATCTGCAAAGTGAAGCACCTGTTCTCACAGAGGTTTAGAACATTGTTGCTGTACAAGCTTCAGTAATTTTAAGATTCATATTACAAGGGTGCAATGAACAGATGTATATCTGGAAATGTATGAGTGACCATTTTAGCCCCACATGGACTGAGCCTACGTGTAAAAGAACTGAAAAGTATGTACATATCTATGGAGATGTTTTCTATGTATTTCATTCCAATGTATTTTTGTATCAGAAATATATTAAGCTTCAAAGCGCTAATGCATTCATTGTTAGAGGGACATAGAGATTTTCTCTCATGCATGTAACAAAATTACAAAACTTTCCTGTGTAACATTATTGCACAAAAAATTCTTGCACCATTAAGAACAATGTATCAAGACCTCTGTTGAGACTTCTAACAGTGGTAACCCTGGGAGTTCAGCTTACAATTTGGTTTTTAAGACTACCATTGCTATTAAGATGGTACTGTTTTACATATTGATATGATGGAGTGGGAGTGGAACTTGTGTTAGTTTGACCCTTTTAATGAGATTCAGTCCACTTCACCAAGAGACCCATCAATTAGCCTACAATACATTCTAAAGTATAATTGTAATTTCAGGTAACGCTTTGGAAAAAGCAGGTGGAAAGGAGTTTTTGGATGCTGTGAAAGAGCTGCGGAAATCTAATGGACCGTTGGAAGTAACTGGGGGCAAGTTTTTTAAGTTCACTATCTTTCTATGCTGTTAACTATATTAAAATCAATTAAACAGTTCATATTTAAAGATCTGCATTTATTTTATCTGTAACTTGCATGAACAATACATTGAAGAATCACTTTCATATATTTTAAATTGAAATTTTCACAATTATGAATATCAAAGTATAATGGTGTTTTCGAATGCCATAATTTAACAAGTATATCTTAATTTTACAGCCAAGGGTAAAATACCCTACACCTGTGTGTTATTGGGAACCATGCAATGGTTAATATGTTTAAATATCAAAATATTTCCATTCCAAACTCCTATTTGATTGTGGTTTAGTAGTGGGGACTGGTGGGTCACAGCTTATTTGACCAACTACCTGCTGTGATATGCACCACAGTAGTGTTCATTAGCATTACCTCATGTAGCTGAAATAGATCTGGTTGGAGTTCAGTGGAGCATTTGGTGGGGTCTGACTTTTGAGCCAATATTCTCCTGATCTGAGTGAGAGCTGATAGTGTCACCTGAGGTTTGAGGCTCATAAATGCCCCAAAGTTCCATTTATCCATGACATGAAGTGGCTCAGATTACTGTTTCCAATTTGAAAGTGTGTAGATGTTTGCAATAACTCTTAGCAAGAAATTGTACCTCAAGAAATTTTGTACCTCAGAATATCCTGATCACAGTTTTGAGGTTTTGCTTTAAGCTCTGCAGTCTTCCATTTGGCTCATTGGGTACTTGCTTTTATACACACATGAGCAAAAGAAACTTCATATTCTGGTTTAAAATAGCAAACCTAATGTATTTCAACACACTCAAAGTAATACATCACTATAATGATCTCGTACGACAGCCAATCTGCTTGCAAAGCATGTTTTTTGTCATGTGTAAGTGAACAAATCACAAAAAGCATTGAGGTTTGTCATAATCTAGTAAATGATCTGTACAAATTTCGACATAGAGGTTGATAAAGGCAGTGACCATCTTGGACTGCAACACCTTATGGATGTTTAGATTAATTCATTTGAGGTATTGGGCTGGATTTGATTCAGGACCGCATGGGGTCAGGCAAGATAAAAATTGGCAGCCAGGGCATGAATCCAGGATTCTTACCTCAATCTCCAGCACCAGCTATTTTCAGGAGAAAGTGGGTGAAAGTCAGGAAGCCTGCTTGTTGTGACAATGGTGCCGTTGTGTTAAATGTTGAAACAAAAGCTCTGGGATTTCAAGAGGCTGGACTTTCAGAAGACCTAAACCATGGCAGAACAGTCAAGTTATGCATAGCATGGGATGCCATTCAGAAGTGTGGAAAAGTCTTGGAAATTTTGCAAATAAGCATAGTTTTCCAGTAAAATGAATAAAAAAGCTCCAAGCAAGGTGCTGCAGTTGCACAAGGGGAGGTAGAAGAGGGAGAGGTGACCTCCTGAGAAATTCAGGAGCTGGGTAAAAATCTGCAAGCAACAAGGCATCTCAACCATTCAACTAAGCTTGCAGAAATCCTATCCCAAAGAAGGAAGACTGCCACTGAAAATTGCGTTCAGCTCCCTTACACTTGCAGGCCATCGAGGCAATGCAGCAGCATAAGGAAGAGTCCCCAGGCAGGAAGAGGGTGAACTTCAGGCCAAGACCTAGGCTGTGGATTCGAGAAGACCTGGAGCACAGGGTCTAGTGCAACAGCCTTAACTACTGGGAATCTACAAGTGGCAGTGCAGGAGGCAACTGCAACTGTCAGGTATCCTCATTAATGACCATCTCTTACCTTGAAACACTCAGCAGCAGGTCCTGCCAGGAGCACTGAACGTCGTGGGACTATTTCTGGACTCGGCTGCTCACCATTCCATCCACACCTTGACTTTAGGTACGGCTGACTTCATCAGCTTCCCCATGAATGTGGCCTAATGAGCACAGAGGACAATGGGTTTCACCACAATAGCCAGCTTACCCCTGGTGCAGGGTGCAATTTTATTCATTTATGGGGTGTAGGCATTGCTCGCTAGACCAACTTTTATTGCCCAAGCTCCTGCAGTGCATTTTGTAGTTGATATATACTGCTGCCACTGTCGGTTGTGGAGGAAGTGAATATTTGTGGGTGGGATGCCAATCAATTTGTCCAGGATGGTGTTGAGCTTCTTGAGTGTTGTTGGAGCTGCACTTGTCCAGGTAAGTGGAGAATATTCCATCACAGCCCTGACTTGTGGATAGTGGACAGGCTTTCGGGAGTCAGGAGGTGAGTTACCCGCTGCAGGATTCCTAGCCTCTGACCTGCTCTTGTAGCCACAGTATTTATATGGCTAGTCCAGTTCAGTTTTTGGTCAATGGTAACCCGAGGATGTTGATAGTGGGGGATTCAGTGATGCTAATGCCACTGAATGTCAAGGGGCAATGGTTAGATTCTGTCTTGTTGGAGATAGTCATTGCCTGGCACTTGTGTGGCGTGAATGTTACTTGCCACTTGTCAGCCCAAACCTGGATATTGTCCAGGTCTTGCTGCATTTGGACATGGACTGTTTCAGCATCTGATAAGTCACAAATGGTGCTGAACATTGTACAATCATCAGTGACATCCCCACTTCTGACCTTATGAAAGGAAGGATTGACGACACCCTTGCTGCCATTAAGCCACCCATTGACGGACCTTACCAGTTTATAAACAGGGAGGCACAGAACTTTCTGCATGTCTGTGCATGCTTTCCAGGCAGCTGCCACAGCACCTTCTAGAATAAGAGAGTGAAGCCTGCCTCTGCTCTTTCACCCCACCCCGGTACATGGTTGGAATCTGGAAGACGAGGGCTACTATCCTCTAAGGTGGTGGCTCTTAACACCTGTGAGATCCCCAGACTGAACCCCAGTTACAACTAGAGCCACTTGCACACCAAGACCCTCGTGCAGGATAAAGGCCTGTTCAAGGTGAGATTTCACTGCCTTGACCACTCTAGTAGAGCTTTACAGTATACACATGCTAGGGTCTCCTGCATGGTTGTAGTATGCTGCAACATGGCACAGCAAAGGGAAGTGAGGCTTGAAGAGGCAGAGCACAAGGAAGGCCCCATGTTGGAGGAGTAGCAGACTGATGGAGAAGGGCCAGAGGACTCTGATGTGGAAGTGGACACAGACAATGGTGGTGGCCATGCCAGGTAGTCAGAGAGGGATCCATGCAGGATACCATTGTTTGCGAGGGACCTACTGATTCAGCAACTTGAAGACTAAGCGTGAGCCTTCACAAGGCGGTCAACCATGCAGACATCCTTCAAAATTCTACCATAACGTGGAGATGGAATACAGGCTACAGTCTCCATTGACACTGGTGAGAACCTGCTGATATGCATACATTGTAAATATTGCTTGACATTGATTTGTAAATAGCATGCAAAACATTGAAACAAACAACTACTGTAATTACATTTTGAGTAAGATATGTAGCATGGTGCCTTGCAAACATGGACACTCCAGTGATGCACTCACCTTGTTGACTTGGAGGTGAAGACAGCTACTCACATCCTCTTCAGTGGCTGTGAGGACCATGGCAGTTGGCCTCATGATGCAGGGAATTGTTGGGGCCCTTCCTGCAAACCTGCTGCCTGCATCTCTGCTAGTAACACTTGCAGCATGTATGCTCCCTTTGTCAGAGGGGAAAGAGAACTTAACGATGAGGAGGAAACTCTCATTGTCTTGAATATCCTTAGCCCTTGGTCAAGTTTCCTGCTGGCTTGAAGAATGCTGCTGGGGTGCAGTTAACCTCCCCTCTCCCATCATTGGGCCACCTGTGCAAGTGTCCTGTAGAGGTTCTGCAAGTTCCTTACTTGAGGTTGGCAGCTCTCATGAGACATTGTCAAGTCCATATGCGCTGTGAATGGAGTCATCCATTGGGCAGGAAATCACAGTCTCAGGGAACTCCCAACAGATGGAGCAGCAGCAGGTGTGTGGCCCAGTACCAAGCCCAAAACGGTGACTCCTGAGGCCCCTGCTCACTCCCCAATGGAACATCACTGTGAAAGTCTCCCTGAGAAGAGGGAGGACAGTCTACAGATGCCTCTGCTGCACATGATGTGCTTCTTACCCAGTGCCGACTCTACTACCACACATGAACTCGGTGAAGCGCAAGTATCAGCGCTCGTCAGATGTCATGCTGTATCCTAAGACATCTCCTCCTGCTGTCGAAGGGATTCCTCTGCTCATGGGGTTGGGCATAAACCACTAAGATCTGTGAGATCTTGTGTGTACCATCTTCAAAATGCACTGCAGAAGCTCACCAAGGCTCCTTAGGCAGCACTTTCCAAACACACTACTACTATTATCTAGAAGGACAGGGGCAGCAGATACATGGGAACACCACTACCTGGACGTGCCCCTTCAAGTCACTTATGCTGACTTGGAAATGTATCGCTGTTCCTTCACTGTCGCTGCATCAAAATCCTGGAACTTCTTCCCTAACAGCACTGTGGGTGTACCTACACCACATGGACTGCAGCAGTTCAAGAAGGCAACTCACCATCACACCACCTCGAGGGCAATTACAGATGAGCAATAAATGCTGACTTAGCCAATGACGCCCACATCCTGTTAATGAATTTTTTAAAAGATGTAAAAGCTCATGAAATGCAGGCAATAGAGAAGCTGTTGAGTTCCACAATGGTGCCACGTACCACACTATTGAGAGCTCGGCTTGCTGGCAGATTAGAATTTCGCCGGACCTAGTGGGACACACTTGACCTCCCTGTCCCCTGCGAAGACCATTCCTCCAAATGCTGCCATCAAAAGCTCTCAGCACCACACCATATTCGCATGAACATCTTCCGCAGTGATGTCCACCTGGAATGGGATACTTGCCACCACTGACATGCTCTTGCGAGGGGTCCCTGGCCCTGCCCATAGCCGTCTCCTCTGCAACCCAAACAGTGCTTAGCAGTGGCACCCCACCCCTCAGTCTGTGCCATCTTGCACATGTGTGCCTGTTTCTCCTGCAAGGATAAGATGGAGGTAAGGTGGTGGAGGCAGCTCCTTGTGTAATGAGAGAACATTTATGCATCAGTGGTCAAACCCCTATGCATTGGGTGCTGTGTCAGTGACCTTGGTACACGTTCTGCCCTGTGTCCTCCACCTGCTGTACATGTTGCAATCTGGGAACCATGAGGAAACAATAGTTGGATGCCTCACTCACCTTTCCACAATTCAGGTAGTCATTTGATACGGCACGCATATTTGGCGCTGCTCCCTCGAAGCATTCACCACCTCAGCTAACTTGACCCATGCTGTTTTGGTGAGGGTCAGAGGCAGCTTGCAGCCCACCAGGTAAGGCATGTCCCTCCTGTCATTAACTACCTGCACCAATAGCTCAAAGCCCTGGTCTGAGAATTGTGGAACTGAGGAACAGAACTGAATTGGTGGCAGAGGCAGACATTTTTATTAGGCCCATCTCCACTCAGATCCCACCTTCCTGAATGAAAATCCTGTCAGCCAGCATTGATTTGATGGAGGCAGGATCCTAATTCCCGCCTCCGTGATGAAAATCCAGCCTACTGAGTTCAATGCGAGACTTGAATTTTGTTGTAACTTGACGGTGTTCAACAGGTGTGAGGTAGAATTTTCCTTTTCTGAAGTGGTTGATTTTGTAGTGGCACTGGGCCATCTCTTTTTCATAAAAAAAGATTGCTTCAGGCCTCGTATACTACTTTGAAAGCATCCCAAATCCATGCCCTCTAACGCCTAGAAGGAGAAATGCAGCAAACACATGGGAAACACCACCACCAAAGTTTCACAGCATTCCTACTTGGATGGGTATCCTTCATCGTCATTGAGTCAAATTCTTGGAACTCTACCTAGGATGTTTCAAGAAGACGACTCCACCACTTTCTCTGGGGTTGGGCTATAAATGATGGCTTTGCTAAATCTGCCCCAAGTTTGAGTTTCTTTCATAAAAAACCTCAGACCTTCAGTTTGCAAGATTTTGGTTCAGATGAAGAGATCCACAGTGGGGTCAAATGGTGTTGTATTCTGGTGCTGACACTTTTTTGCATATTCTGCTCTTTGCTGTCATGTTTCCAGTTCATCTACAGAGGATGTTGACTTGCATATCAGAACCAATGGAAAGCTGTTCAGCCTTTTTCACCTGAAATCCAAGACAAAAGTGCACTAGGTCTTCATCGGAGTTCTGCTCTGTGATGATGCCACATTAGCATACTACCAAGAGACACCTTCAGTAGCAAATGGACAGACTCGCTCATGCCTGTAAAAAGTTTGTTTAGACCACCAGTATCAGGAAGACTATTGTAAAAGCAAAAAACTACGGATGCTGGAAATCCAAAATAAAAATACCTGGAAAAACTCAGCAGATCTGGCAGCATCTGCAGAGAGGAACACAGTTAACGTTTCGAGTCCATGTGACTCTTCAATAGAACTGAGTAAAAATAGAAGAGAGGTGAAATATAAGCTGGTTTAAGGGTGGATGGGACAAGTAGAGCTGGATAGAGGGCCAGTGATAGGTGAAGATAACCAAAAGATGTCATAGACAAAAGGACAAAGAGGTGTTGAAGGTGGTGATATTATCTAAGGAATGTGCTAATTAAGGGTAGAAAGCAGGACAAGCAAGGTACAGAGAGCCCTAGTGGGGGTGGGGTGAAGGAATCAAAATAGGCTAAAAGGTCGAGATAAAACAATGGATGGAAATATATTTAAAAATAATGGAAATAGGTGGGAAAAGAAAAATCTATATAAATTATTGGAAAAAGTGGGGTGGGGATGGAGGAGAGAGTTCATGATCTAAAACTGTTGAACTTGATATTCAGCCCAGAAGGCTGTAGAATACCTAGTCGGAAGCTGAGGTCCTGTTCCTCCAGTTTGCATTGAGCTTCACTGGAGCATTGCAGCAGGCCAAGGTCAGACATGTGGGTATGAGAGCAGGGTGGAGTGTTGAAATGGCAAGCGATGCGTGGGAGATGGGCCGGACATGGTTGAGGGCCCTGTCAGCCACCGTGGGTGGAAAACCTCGGTTAAGGAAGAGGGAAGACATGTCAGAGGAACTGGTTTTGAAAGTGGCATCATCAGAACTGATGCGACGGAGGCGAAGGAACTGAGAGAATGCGATGGAGTCCTTACAGGAAGCGGGGTGTGAGGAGCTGTAGTTGAGGTAGCTGTGGGAGTTGGTAGGCTTGTAATGGATATTGGTGGACAGTCTATCACCAGAAATTGAGATTCAGAGGTCAAGGAAGGGAAGAGAAGTGTCAGAGATGGACCGGACTTACTCCACATGGATTTCAACTGAAGTCCCATCCCTCATGTTTCGAACCCACCCAGGATTACAGGTATCTCTTCCCTTCCCTCCCTTGATCTCTCTGTCTCAATTTCTGGTGATAGACTGTCCACCAATATCCATTACAAGCCTACCGACTCCCACAGCTACCTCAACTACAGCTCCTCACACTCCGCTTCCTGTAAGGACTCCATCCCATTCTCTCAGTTCCTTCGCCTCTGTCGCGTCTGTTCTGATGATGCCACTTTCAAAACCAGTTCCTCTGACATTTCTTCCTTAACCGAGGTTTTCTACCCACGGTGGTTGACGGGGCCATCAACCATGTCCGGCCCATCTCCCACGCATCTGCCCTCACACCTTCCTCTCCCTCCCAGAAACATGATAGGGTCCCCCTTGTCTTCACTTATCACCCCACCAGCCTCTGCATTCAAAGGATCATGCTCCACCATTTCTGCCAACTCCAGCATGATGCCACCACCAAACACATCTTCCCTTCACCCCCCCCCCCCCCCCCCCCCCCCGCAGCATTCCACAGGGATCGTTCGCTCCAGGACACCCTGTTCCACTCCTCCATCACCCCCTACACCTCAACCCCCTCTCACGGCACCTCCCCATGCAACTGCAGAAGGTGCAACACCCAACACCTGCCCCTTTAGTTCCACTCTCCTCATCGTCCAAGGACTCAAACACTTCTTTCAAGTGAAGCAGCATTTCACTTGCACTTTCCTCAATTTAGTCTATTGCATTTGTTGCCCCCAAAGCAGTTTCCTCTACATTGGAGAGACCAAACGCAGACTGGGTGACCGCTTTGCAAAACACCTTCGGTCTGTCCGCAAGCATGACCCAGACCTCCCTGACGCTTGCCATTTCAACACTCCACCTGCCCTCATGCCAACCTGTCTGCCCTTGGCCTGCTGTATTGCTCCAGTGAAGCTCAACACAAACTGGAGGAACAGCACCTCATCTTCCGACGAGGCACTTTACAGCCTTCCAGACTGAATATTGAGTTCAACAATTTTAGATCATGAACTCTCTTCAATCCCCACCCCTTTCCGACCCCCCCCCCACCTTTTTTTTCCAATAATTTATATAGACTTTTCTTTTCCCACCTACTTCCATTATTTTTAAATGTATTTCCTTCCATTGTTTTATCTCTACCTTTTAGCCTACCTTGACCCCCACCCCCACTAAGGCTATCTGTACCTTGCTTGTCTGGCTTTCTACCCTTAATTAGCACATTCCTTAGATAATATCACCACCTTCAACACCTCTTTGTCCTTTGCTATGACATCTTTTGGTTATCTCCATCTATCACTGGCCCTCTATCCAGCTCTACTTGTCCCACCCACCCTTAAACCAGCTTATATTTCACCTCTCTTCTATTTTTCCTTAGTTCTGTTGAAGAGTCATGCGGACTCGAAACGTTAACTGTGTTCCTCTCCGCAGGTGATGCCAGACCTGCTGAGTTTTTCCAGGTATTTTTCATTTTTATTTTTGTTTAGGAAGACTATTGTCATGGTCCAGGACATTACCATAACCACTATCAGTAAGCATTTTTATAATGCGGCTGGAGCTGGTTGATAGCTTCACATATCTAGGCTCCTCAATCATCAGCAATCTTGTCACTTGTTGATGCTGCAATCAACATGCGCATTGCAGAAGTTGTTAGGCTAGCTGTTAGGGTTCATACTGAGCAAAAGAATGTGGAACAACAGTAAGCTGACGGAGAACTCCAAACTACGGGCCAGTGTTCTCAGTGTACCCTTGACAGTGTTAAGATTTGGACAACTTATGCTTGGCTAGAAAAAAGGCTGAACAGCTTTCACCTTTGCTGTCTCAGACATATCCTCACCATTTCCTGATGGTACAAGGTCACTTACTTAAAGGTCCCAGAGTGTGCTGATTGTCAGCATACACTCATTACTAAGCCATCCGTGTCTGCTTTGGCTCAGCCACTTTTGGATAAATGATGGCTGTACACCCAACACATTCTGTACCACGAATTGGCCACTGCGTCATGACATTCTGGGCATCCGTACTTCTGCTACAAGGACACCTACAAGCGAGATATGAAGATGGTAGACAACTGCAGTGGCCAGGACCTCCTTTAGGCTGACCTGCTCAGAAGGGTATTGGAAGAGATGAGGAGAAACAATGGTTAGCTGGCTGAGAAAACAGGCCTGTGATTCCAGCACCTTCACAACCTATTGTCTTCAACAGCAGCAAGTGGGCACAGGCTGCCATGCCAAAGTGGGGATCCTGAGTGGATTCCATATTAATCATCATCCCAAATAGAAGTTTTAGAGTCTTGCAGCTCCATAAGTCACTTATCTACTTTAGAAAAACATCCTGGAATTTTGAAGCAGTTAAGTAGAATTGAGTATAAAGCAACTGATCTGCAGAAATATAGCACATTGTTAACTACCTTAATTACAGTGGCCTTCCTTGAAATGTACGTAGCTATAACTGAAAGTTGTATGAACTTAACTGGCCTTTCCATTTGCATACTTACAAACCACTGTTGATGTGCTATTTAAAATAAGTTTGTTTCATTGAGGTACAATGAATACCATTTTTTGAGGGGTTAGTTGTCATTTAATCCTCTTGGTCTATTGTAGCTGTTTTGGGTCTGGCCCCTGGACTGCCAGCAAAGTTCGTCATTCACTGCAACGTCCCACAATGGGGAGTAGATAAATGTGAAGAGCAACTGGAAAAAACTGTGAAGAATTGCCTGACCTTGGCAGATGAGAAGAAGCTTAAATCAATTGCCTTCCCATCCATCGCCAGTAGCAGGTAAAATTTATTACTTGTTAGAACTTGAAGGTTTTTTTAAATACTGGTTAGAGAATGTGATTCTGCTTTAATTTAAAAATAAAAAGCACAAATGTGTTGCATTTGAGTTAGTTTATCATTGTTTACAATGACTCAGCAGCATTTATTAGTATGCCATTGTTCCATTTTATTTTGGTCAGGTTGCTGTTTACAAACTATATTTCTTTCTGCTAGAACTTGACCCCTATAGAAGAGGAAAAATGTATTCTGACCTCAAATTTTAAAAATAATCCCCCACCTTTTTAAAAAAAAAATAGGATGTCAGGCCATTTGAAGATATGTTGCTTCCCCTCTTTTCTGGGGACCCATATTTGTGGTCTGAGAACTAGAGGAAGAAAATGGGTAACTGCCACTTATAGCAGCATCCGTGGGTTCATTAGAAACCCAGCAATGTACAAGACTACAAGATTCAGTACTGGTTAGAGCAGGGAATGGCCAACTGGAGAAAAGAAAGTGACTTGAAGCAGTGTTTCTTCCACTGGGACCAAAAACAAAGCTGAAACTACATCTACATCCTGCAATTTCATTTAATGTGGGGAAGGTATCCTGGATCACGGTTCTTGTAAAGGGCGTGATGTCTCAATGAGGTTGTAATTGAATGTACTTCGATTAAAGTTGCCATATAGGTTGAGGTCAACCATGGTGGTGAAAAGTTCTATGAATGTAAACATTCTTTCCCAATGACAAGATGCTCAACACTGAAGTAACTTGAGATGACTGCCAATGAATGTACTGCTCTGCAGTGTATAATAATTCTTACATGTTGGGATTCTTTGCAAGGGCAGGTCCTGCTGTACCAAATTGTGTGTTTTTATCTTTTCTATACACTTGCTGCGTGAAAAATGGTGGAGGATTTTTATGGTGGCTAAAACATACTTAGAATTGCTAGAGTTAGCCCCCTTTTTGAAAAAGCTTTCTACACCCAGGAGAAGTCTACCTTGGTTATTAGGGCATGAAGAAGATTGACCAAAAAGGATTCGATCTTGAAGCCACGGATTTTGTGACCAATACAGTGTGATATTACTTTGATCCCATTGCTTCTGATTTTTGATCGGCTGAAAATGAATGGGGCGTTGGAGGGGAAGAAGAGATCAACACTTTCAGCTTTGCTGTCTTGAAGCAAATAAATCTACATGTGACCAAGCTAATTAATACAAGATTATGGTGTCTACCATTCTATACAGGGTTTATTTATTCATGGGATAGGATCATAATCCCATTGAGGAGATCCACTAGTTCTCTACGTATGACAAGTGTTGGGCTCTTGGAGTGAGAATGAACCTTGCAATGAGGCTCGAAGGACAACAACACAAACTAGACTAGCAATAAATCCAACTTGTTTAAGTGTCTTTTGGACTGCAATATTATCCACAGTCTAAGGCATTGGTGGTTGAGGTTGGAGGGTAGCAAAGGCTACAACTGCAGGCCTGCCAAAACATTGTCAGTTAAGTTAGTAGAGTGGATTCCTTCTTACGGTTTGGAAAATTTACCTTTGCTTAAAGATTGAGCTGCAGAGTTAACAATGCTGAGGAATTCTGTCTGAAAACTATTAACTGGCCATAGGTATCTTGGATCTTGGTTCCTGTAAAGGCTGTGATATCTCAATGAGATTGTAATTAGACTTTCCTTCATTTTAAATTGCCAAGGAAAGCTGGAGTTGGTTTGTCAGGTATTAGAAATGCTCTTTGGGTTGTCTGAATGTACTTCAGCTCATATGCATTTAACAAACCAGTTGTTGAGATTGCTTAGATGTGCACTTTGCAAACCTAAGTGAATACTTGAGGGATGTCTGAAATCAGTGGGTGTCATAAGTGCAATGAAAGAGAAACTGTACTTCCTCCTGGTAACTCTAGAAGATCCTGACAATTGGATGAAAGCAGACATATTCTTCACGTTGGTCCCTATAGGCCTAGCGGTACTTCCTGGATTGTCAGAAGAGTGATGGCCATATATTTAATTCTCAGAATTTTAGGATGAGATTTACTACAAATAGATAAAACCTCCTGCATCTCCCTGAGACTCTCATGGATAACATGTGAGCATAATGCATCTTCCTTACCTAATGCTATTTTGTCCCAAGTGTTGGCTAAGAGTATATCAACTCATCCTCCAGCCTATGGGAGGTTTTTTGATTTGCAGGACAAACATAAAATGGCCCTGATGGCTTTCTTTCAAATTTATCCCATTCAGATGAATCTTGGTTTGTTCTCTGAAAGAGTAGCAAAGGCAGGTCTGCAGCTAGGTCTAGTTGTTGCCTAGAGTCATACATGTCAGTACATAGTGTCTGCCAAAACAACAACGTACATTTTATATAGTGCCTTTAAAGCAAAGTCACCGATTCATGGGAGAATAATTGAAAAGCTGGCATAGAGCCAAAGAAAGAGACATTGAGACAAGTGGCCAAACACTAGATCTAAGAGAGGTTTTAACAGTCTTGAAGGCGGAGGAAGAGAAATTTGAGAATGGAATTGCAGAGCTTGGAGTGTAGATGGCTGAAGACACAGTAGTCAGTGTAGGTTGAAGGAAGTGGAGGTTGCACCAGAGTCCCTATTTTCGATGAGCTGTGGACCGAAAGAAGTTAGGGAGATGTGAGGCCATGGAGGGATTTGAACAAAGTCTCTATGCCAACATTGTTTTTAAGCTCTTTGAGCATTGAAGCATTGTAAAATTAAATTATATTGATTGATTTGTTAAGGCAGTTATTAATACTATACCAAAGCCCAGTGATCAGTGTTGGCAAAACATTGGGAAATATTACCTGCCGTCATAATAACTATTACTTTAAAATTGTAATGGTAATGCAGTTGTTGTGGACAATAATTTCAAAGAATTTATAAAAATTCTTAAGGAGCAATCTCCATTAAAGTGAAGGGTATTTCATTCTTTCTTACTTGAAATCCTAATGCTAAATATGTCGCTGCTTCTCGAATGTAAACTAGTGAAGATTGCAAAGGGCCTATAGTTGCAACAGACTTTCTACACTTTACTAGTGGCCATTGACAGAACCCAGTCTTGCTAAGTATTTTGCAATATAACTACATAAAAATGTTGCACTAATTTAATTTTGGCATGAAGCTGAACCAAAAACTTGGTATGTCACACCTGAGTAGCATGTCCCATTGCCCCCTCTAATTGCTGATCTAAGATACATTGCAGGTATGCCTTTGGAAGACCACCACTTGACTGTCAGGTAAAGGCAGCCATTTGTTTTGTACATAGGGTTAATCTGATCTTCACAATTTAAATCCTCATTATTCCCTGAAATGGGGTGGAAGGAGGCTCGTGCGGAGCATGGATCCATTGGGCTGAAAGGCCCCTTTCTGTTCTGTAATTTTATGCAGGTTTCACGGTGGGAGCTCTCGTAATGCAAATCACCCCCTCCTAAAATTAATAATAAACTCTTTTGTCTTTTGGGGTTGATTTCCATGTCAATGGACAGGACCAGCTCTCGAGCTTCAGGTCGGTCTGCAAACCAATCAAGGTAGGACGTTCAAATGCTTCTATGGTGGTCATCCACATATTTAACATTGTCCTTGAACCTGAAGATTGTTCATTATTATTAGAAAGGGTAGGTTGCCAAGTTTGGTGCCTTGAGAGACACCACCATTGGTACCCAATAATTCCTTTTATCTTATTATATACACTCAATTTTATTGGTTAGTTAGAAACTCCCCTGATCTACCAAAATGACTGCTTGATGTATCATCAAAACCTTCATTTTACCAAATGGTTTATCAGGATGAATACTTCCCATTGTTACAGTAAGTATTAATCTGATTGCCTGATCAGGAATTGTGCAACCATGTTTTCAGCAATTCAAATGCCTCTAGTCAGCTATGGATTGGAATTAGTCAGATGCACAGCTGGAGGTGAACCATTCCATCATGGAAATAGAGCAGGTGGTAGCTTTTTAAATAATAGTTGTAGTACAACAAGGATACAGATCCTTATTTCAATGGCAGGGGTAAAACTAGATCTAAATGAGGGGCAAGGATAGTGACCCCTCTATCATACCAGTTGCTTTAGTGTCATGATCTGCATGTTTCTGGAGCTGAACGTGGATGTTCTGGACAGAGCACAAAGCAACAAACAGATCCGAGTTACTGAAATGGCATCAAGCTTTGATTCTGACAGTCCTGGATGCGTTACATAATGGCCTTGAGTCTGCTAAACACGGAATGGTAATACTGCAAATTTGATCACTGTACCGGTCAGAAGTTGTCATAGGTATTGGACCCATTGGGATTCGGGTGGAATCTAGGACGGAATATATGACCAGGATTTTCCACCTGGTCTCGTGCTTCTTTCTCAAGATATTTTGAGACTACCCTGCTAGCAAATGTGGTAGAAAACTTCCACTTCCAACATTCTCCATTGGATTTGGGCACTGATGCAGCAGTAGTGGAAATGATTTAAATCCTGACTGAAGACTAATTATAAAGGCTTCGTTCTAAAGAAGTGAACCTCATAGCCAAACTGAACTCTTGTCAGCAATTGTGGATGAAAGATGAAGACCAGCAGTCAGACTGTGCTGATTTGGCATGGAATATTTTGCTGAATTATTAGTGCTTATTTCTCCTATGGTTGATCTGAAGTTACAGGTGAAGGGAATGCACTGAAGAAAACTGCTTTTCTCACTCAGTACAAAAATTTTAACCTGGATCAGACACTCAGGATCAGGAGGCCTGTGTGGAAAATAGAAGGGATAAAATAGACCCTGTGAGTAGCCACTAAGACACAACAAAAAGAAATTATATTTTTTCTCTGAACTCTTAACTTTATATTTGAGCTTCTATACACAGATGTCTCAATTGTGGACATTTTGTATGGCAGAAAAGGTTTTTCATGCAGCTGAGCATCTGTGGGGTAACCAATTTAAACCTTTAATAGAGCTAGCCACTTATTACTTCCCACCTCCCCCAGGAAATATTTTTGTTCACAGAAGCTATGTGGGATATTTATTTTACAGTCACTTAAGAGCAAAATGTTTTTGTCTTTGCATTTTAGTTTACTGTAGAGGAGAACCTTGACACATAGTGTCCTTCTGATAACAATCCAAAACTAATCCCCCTTCCTTACACTCTCCACCTTTTGTATCTTCAGAGATGCAGTGGTTTTACATACAACCTGCATGTGTGAAAGAAATTTCTAACCTCGCTGCACTTACCCTCACTGACCATTTAAAATTCTCATCAATCTTGGCCCAATCAGCCCAGCAAAAGTCTTAATTTTAAAAGCTCCATAAATTTTTATACTTAATGAAAATACTCCCACTATTATTAGTCTTGACTTTTACCTGTGTAGTTCCCTATCCCTGACTTCCTTATGGCATGCACTCTATAGTTTTAATTGCCCTTTCTAAAATGTGATGTCTCAAATGACACATTATTGTAATTGGCCTAACCATTGTACATATCTGCAAAGCATTAAAAGATGGTCTTTTATTGGTCTTGGGTACACTTTTAGTGGGTGTACTGCCATAGTAATTAGAAATGAAGCTTGATAAATGAAGTAATAGTTAATTTGTTTTCTTACCTTCAGAAATTGTTTCCCAAAGCACATTGCAGCACAGCTCATCCTCAAGGCCACCTCCAATTATTTTGTTAACACAACGTCGTCATCGCTGAAGAACATATTTTTTGTCTTATTCGACAGTGAAAGCATCGGTATCTATGTGCAGGAAATGGCAAAACTTGACACAAAGTAACCTGTTTTTATCTTTTTTTTAAAATGGAAAGCTGGGGATTTTAACAGCTTTTTGTCTGACAATACAGATAAGTGTGCGTATGTGTGTGTTTAAAAAGTAAATGAGAAGGTGCAAAGTATGAGTTCTGTGATCATGAACATGTTCGAAGTGTAAACTTTAAATACGTTTTTGATAGTACTTCTCCCAAACAGGGAAAAAGTTTTGAAATTTACTTTACAGGAAAAAAAAATCAAAAAACAACCTTGATACTGTGCATCTTTAAATTTCTTTTGGTGATTTTACTGATACTTAAAAGTTTAGTTTTTTTTTAAAAAAAAATTGTGGAAGACATTGTTTTATGACTCCATGTACATGTGGTTTTAAGTATCCCTTTTGTTAAGCTAGTGCATTGGTTTCACATTCCAGTGTGTAACGGAACAATTGGAAAATGAAGCAGCAGTTTGGCTGCATTATGTCTCTCCCTGTACCATTTGCAGTAGTTTGATAGTGTGACAGCTTTTTAAAAAAAATAATAAAATGAAACAAAAAAGTATTGTATCGAGGTTCTGCTATTGGAAAGGAAGGTGGTCCATCATAAGGAAATATGTAGCAACTCTGACTTGCGAAATTGCCAATGAAGTACTTTTTTTTAAAGTGAAAGATGGTAATCATTTTGTGTATAACAAGTTGCAGATTATTTTTTTGTGACGGATAAATTTTGGGCAGGGTGCCTCTTTAACATCTTTGTGTAAGTTGAAATTACATTAAAAGGTCCGCACCTGGAGCACACCATTCCCTCACTCGGTGAGTGCGACCATGGTGACTGTTGGCTTTTCTCAAAAATGTATAAACTAAGCACTCATGGTTTGTTCTTAGACCATTCCATAAAAGAAAGAATAATCCACACTTTCAGCTGTGAAACTCTTCTCTACCATTGTGGGCAACAAAATCAACCCTAAATCTGTTCATATTTGAAAAGTAAATTATATTGAAGTAACTTTCACCCACCTCTCGTGCGTATTTTATAAATTCTCAGCTATAATTTCTTAAATTTGTGGGGACCAGTTTCACTCCTGGGTTTCATACATCTTGGATCTCTAACAATGTGATATTTTTAACTGAAGCTTTCAGCATTCTATTGAGTTAATTCAGCAACAAACAAGAATTGAAATTGTGACCACCTTAACTGGATCATGCTTAATTTGGTTTCACCACTGGAGCAGATTACCTGTCCCAAGTATAAGAGTGGGTTTGGTGTTAGAACACGCTAAAAGAATGATCAAATGTTCAGTGTTTTCAGTTTAGATATCACCAGATGACAAATGCATTAAACACAGGCTACATTGACAGGCTACTCTGGTCCATTCAGATAATACTAACAGCACATCCAACCTCAATCATTTAACTCTTGTTAAGTAGTTTGGAATATTATATCTGCAAGTTAATTTCGTTATTTATCTAAAGGTCTGACAAGAACTGTATTGAAACTTAAAATCCTTTCTTGAATTGGTCAATTTTCTTTCACTTGGAACATTGAGCTGAGCATCAACTTGCTAAATCAACAAACCACCAATTAAATTTCTTTACATTTGATATTTATTACTCTGTAAAAAGTACATTTAAATTGTTTTACCTTTCTTCATTTATATACATTGTTTATGTGTTTACTGTTCTTAACCATCCTTACAGTACAGTGGAACAGATCATGAAAGTTTGCAGATACAGAAGATCCTGCTGACATTTCCCACACATTACCATTAAATTAAAATCAGACAAATGTACAAAATCTGGAACAAAGTAACGTAAGGACTTTTAAATATAGATTCTGTTGGTCTCAAATTACACAAGCTTTGGCCTTTCATGCCTATAGTAATCAATGTTAGGTCATTTATGGCTAATCTTGGATACCAGCATGGCAAGGGAACTGAGGGCAGGCATGTAAAGCAAGGCTTAACATATCCACTAGCACTTCATATTTAAAAATTTATGGAACTAATAAGGATAGAAGTGAATCTTTACTGCAATTCGGAACCCAGACATTTGTTGACAGTGTACGGTGTAGAGATTGTAGATAACAAGGCTGGGAAAAAGGCTAAAATAATCAAGAGTGTTGCTAATTGAAAGGAAGTAAATTAGCATTTGAAATGGAGAGGGGTGGGGAATGTGGGTCATGCCTTGAAAAAGGAAGTAAACTACACTAAATGGTGCTATTGAGTATAGACTTCACAATTAGAAATAGTTTAATTCAATCATTGTCACAAATTTCCTCAAAAACCATCTTGAATTTTATTACAGCAAAACTCTCTGATTAACCATCCAAAAGAATGGTAATGCAGAGTCCTGTTGTACCATTAAATTAGTTATAACAGATCAGCCACTATGGCATAAGGAGCTACAACACAAAGGTAGGATTCAAAAGATATTTTAAAACAATGTGCATCTTCTGGTTTGTAAGGAAAGTCAATCCAGTGATTAGTTGTGGGGGCAGAACATTACAGCCGAGATGAATAGTTCACTTGCAAATTATAACATGGCTCATACAGTATTTTAGAAACGGATAACTGGAACAGACATCTGTGGTACAATACACTGCAGTTCTTTTACATCTTCAACATTCCACTTCTAGGATGTTTGAAAATTAAATGGTTCTTACAGTAGTAGGTAAGAACAGCTGCAATGCTATTTGTGGAGCAGTACGCTATGTTGGTGGATGCATCTTGTTTAATACAAATCGCACACCCAGCTAGTGTTTGATGATTGGTTTAAAATAGGTGAACTGTAATACAAATGTGGACAAAAGGAAGTGACTCATAATAGTGTGCCTACAAAACAATTGCTGGGTGTGCGAAAAGCACAGACAATTCACAGAAATATGTATTAAAAGAATTGGTTCTTGGCCAGCCTTGACCTATTAGTTCACCTCTGATGCAGTGGAGGTGGTAGCAGGCCTGGGCGTGGACAACAGTGGAACAGGAGATGTAGCTTCAATTAAAGCTGGATTAAGTATGATAGGCAAAGGCATGGATGGAACACCAACTTGCAGTGATGAAGTAAGAGGTTGCAGAATTAATGGAGACTGAGCAAGTGACTGATTACTTTCTGGCCCAACACTCATCTTCACTGGTGTAGAGATCGGAGTTGTTACTGGAGTAAGGCTGGGAGTTCCTCCAAGTCGTACGTTTTCAGTTTCTGGGAGACAAATCCATTAAACCAATATATTTCAAATTTTACAGCTTTTGGACAGTGGCAAAATCTTCAGCTAGAAGTGATGCTGAGCAAGTTAAAAATAGACTCAAAGTTACTAAACTCCCCATCCCACTAACTTTACCTGGCGAGTAGTTCCCCAGGTAATGCAAGTATGTGCAAGCTTGGATATTGAGGTAAAATTTTCACTTTTTGGACAATCTGAGCAAAATTACACAAAGTGAGGCCATGGATCAAATCTCTGCTCAAACATAAAATCCATTAACCAGCATAATCAAGCAGTGTAATAGAAAATAATAATTTTTCCCCGTTACATTAAAACATATACTTTGACATATTTAAGAGTAGTAACCTGTTGCAGTTCTATTAATACAGCTGAAAAAAAAAGGTTTATCATAAAAAAAAAAACTTGTCCATGAAAATGACAAACTAGAGCCACAGCAGGTTTGGTACCTTTTCAAAAATTGAGTTTCAGTTCACCAAACACATGTTGATTTTAAGGCCTCCAAACAACCACCCTTTGGCGTGTGACTGGATTCAAGCTTGATGTTTTGTAAAATTTTGCTAAGGGCTGGGCATTACTTAAGTTAATAGAGTAATTTCAAACATAACTATTTAATTAATTCATGGCAAACAATTATTTGATGGTATGGAACTTGCTGGAAAAAAGAGACATGTCTAAGCTTTTTGTCTTGCACTCATCAGGGCTCTCGCAAGCTAGATGCAGAAATAGGGCGCATTAAAGGCATCCTGAGGATAATAGCTACCCAACGAGCCCGAGGCCGTCACTTTCAGCCCTAAAAAGTGTCCAGTTTACCTCATTACTCTGGCAGGGCAAGGTATCTTAAAAATTTGAGCAACAAGTGAAGCTAGCTGTTTCACATTGCTAGGATGCTGTAACAACATGAGTTGTATTCACCACTAACAGAATGCTACCATCAAGCCAAAGACATTTTCTGCCTTTCCCACAAATGAGTAATGTGGTATAGATTCCAGTATGATGCTAGGTATGTAGACCGTTAGTCCTAAAGACAGGTGGATCGTATCAGACATCACGTCCCGGTCGCTGTTTGCAATGGGCAGGGTACAGACTGTATCCAACCAGCCCATGCTTGCAAAACTCAAAACACAGTGTCCCAACATTAGATGTGAATTTGAGATTGGACAACATTTGCTAAATAATCCTCAATGTGCTAAGAATTACGCTGACTACCAATTTAAGATCGTCAGGCTCGCAATGTGGCACATTTGCGCATACTGGAAGCTACATATATTAATATATAGGGTCCTGTTCTTTGCAGACAGAAATAACATGTACATGCACTTCACCTGTTTCAGCTAAACAAATAATTGACAGCCATTTGCTGGCTCATTTCTCAGGACAGACCAGTCAGGGTCAAACTGCCTGGTTTAGATTTCAACCAATGCTTGAGTTAATTGACAGTCACCATCAGTGGTGCATTCTCCATGGGATCACCACTTGCCAACCAATCAGCACTCTCCATATACAGTATAAATTCCACACACATCCCCCCCCCCCCGCCCCCCCCACAAAATATTGGTATCCTTGCAAGTGTCCTGATGAGTGCAAGATAAAATGCTTAGACATGTCTCTTTTTGTCAGCAATACTTAAATTTAATATATTAAAAATGGATGCAATGGGCCAAATGGCCTCATTCAGTGCCCTAACAATTACATTAATTAATTCTGGTGAACTATGCCCAAGCGGAAACTCTGTCCTAGGCTGCCTGACTACAGAAAACCATCACAATCCCCATATGCTATTTCCTACAGAAATAGAAATGCTGGAAAGTTTGACAGCTTCTGGATACATATTGTACTGAATCCAAACTCCAATTCAAGATCATAATATTGAATGGTGGAATGGGACTTTAGGCCTGCAGAACTTTAAGACCCGATGAAGTTCCTGAACTGAATGGCATGTACTCACCTTTGGCACTAGCCTCGGCAAGGTTTTCTGATGCAGTTACTTGACTGGTGGATGGGTTTGCTTCTGAACCTGGGACTGTAGATGTTTGTGCACTGCTAACCTGCTGCATTAAATTTGGAGAAGATGGCTCAACTGCTGGACCAAGGACAGGATCTACAAAATAAATCAGTAATTTTCTTAGAAAGGTTTGCATTTATTTTTGGGTCAAATTCTTTTTAAAAAGAATTTTAGGTTTCTTGTACACTGTAGCTGTGAATGTAAGAACCGAAATTAGATTTTGGAGCCCAGCAGTAGAAATCATTTCTGCCACCAAGGAATCAAAGATTATATTGTGTACAAAGTCTATTACCTATTTGAGACTGTAGAAAGTAAATAACAAACTTGCATTTATATATCATTTACAACCTCAGGACATGTTGAAGCACTTCACAGCCAAAAAAAATGTAGTAATCAAGACAGCAGATTTGTGCAAAAGGTCTTTGAAGCGTTATGAGATCTTTCAAATTCACCTACAGCCTTGGTTTTACAGAACATCTGAAAGACAGCACACAGACTGTGTAGCGCTCCCTCAGTAACTACTCTGGAGTGCCAGCCTAGTTTGCGTCTAAGTTTCTGGAGTAGAGCTTGTCAACTTCCAACTTAGGAGTTGAGAATGCTATGGAACTTTGGTAAACTCAGTTTGAACCTCTACTGAAGTCAATTTCCATGCCATAACCCTAGCAGTGAGATGACACCTGGTACTGTCCTGCTATTATTCACCAATGTTATATCAGGACTATTCCAAGAATTATATGGTCAGTTTTTTGTATTGCCTTAATACTGTTGTTGCAAAATCTATTATGTGAATGAACAAGGTGCTCGTTCCATTTAATCAACAAATGTTACAGGAGCTCTGCAATCAATTTAAATAAATACTGAAGCAGTGTCACAGGTGAGACTGTGCAAGAAATCTAATGAAAATTTAAACATTAAGACTTCCAATAGGTGGCTCAAGAGAGACACCAACAAAAGCTTGAACCAGTTTGAATATCTGTTTCAACAATTAGGGAAGAGTGTATATGCCAAATTTGTCTTTCAAAAGACTACCACTCAAAGATATTAATAGTCTGTAGCACCAAAACTGATTCATAATTTTTTGTTTAAAATGGTAAAATCCACTGATTGCACCAATTCATTCATTTGCACCAACTCTGAATGGACTGCAAATTTGTGCCTAAAATTTTAGGTGTCATTTTTGTTTTATGGCAATAGCTTCATTGTATTTTCAGTCCCTTGCAATGCATCTTCATTAAAAATTTAAATTATTGCATTTTCTTCAACAGGTTATGCATAATGTGCATAAATGGTTTGATGGCTTTAAATTTTTATACATAAAAGGGTACTTAAAAGTGGTGCAAAGTACCACTTTCTCAGGATTTAATTGT
This sequence comes from Carcharodon carcharias, assembly GCF_017639515.1. Classification (NCBI taxonomy): domain Eukaryota; kingdom Metazoa; phylum Chordata; class Chondrichthyes; order Lamniformes; family Lamnidae; genus Carcharodon; species Carcharodon carcharias. Next base: position 33,188,498 of record NC_054494.1, read on the forward strand.
TTGCACTGATTTTTAACTGGGCTGTGCCAGTTTCTGCATTGACATATGCTCAAGATCCTCAGGAAACTTGCTAACTAAGGTCAACATAAATTTTGAGAACTTGGTCATGCCATTTCAGCCAATATATTTTCAGCACAAGCACTGGAAAGAATGTAGAATGACACTATTTAATTACTACCTGCATTCAGGAGGTTTTTATGCTAAGTTGTGAGCAAGTGGGTCACAACAACTTAGAATACCAAAATATCAAATCTGTGGGGTAAGCGTGCAATAGAAGCTTTTTACCTTGAATAACAGTTTGTTTGAAGAGTTCATCCTTCAGCTGAGGCAAGAAACAATCTATTCTTTCCCACGTAATCTCCCAAAGCTGGGAATAACCACTCCTTGACTCAGCACAATGGAAAATACCAGCTGTATCCATAACCAGAAGCATGTTCTTCAACGATTCTGGAATTGCTTCCAACTGAGCAAGAAAGAAATCGGCATAGCACAGCAGGATGAAAAAAATGGCAAGTGTTAAGAATTTTTCATGGCAATTTCTACAATAGCAATTGGAATTCACTACTTGCTTAACAGGCATATCCAGCACACTTTGTATCGGGGTTGTATAAACTATGGCTTATAAGCCAATTCCATTCTGTAAATCTAAAGCAATTCAGTTGTTTGTACTTATATTTCTTTCTCTTGGTTAGAATTATGGAAGTTTACATGACAGAAGGAGATGCATCTGTGCTGGCTCTAAAGCAATGCAAACCTCTTCCCACTGTTAATTTCTTATGTTTCGATTTCTGTGATCAATGGGTTTGGAAAACAAAATGTTCTCAGTACAGTTGCCTCAAATGCTAAATCAGAACACCAAGGTCTATTAACATCAACATTGGCCATTAGGGCCAGCTGGTATGCAAACAAGAGACTCTCAAAGTCAAACTGATAAACTCATGTTGTACATAAAATGCCTTGGAGACATTTACTCACTGAATATACATTTAATGATATATGAATAATTTGTTTCAAGATAGCCAGCTTTCAAAGAGCATCGGTAATTTATCCTGCTTCTGAAAAGAAATTCTTTGCAGCATCATTTAATGACTAGCTACTGCTTGAAGCTACAAGGGTTATATAATAAAATATGTGCTTGTGCGATCCCAAATGACTACGTTTTAAATGTGAGATTAGATGTGCACATTCATCAGTTTCTCTAATGCTTTAAGGGGATCTCTGACATCTCCCATTCAGTAAATTGCTTTTGGCAGCCAACGGGTTACTAACGCTTACAACTGTGTGAAGCAAACAATTAACTCAGAAGTTGAGACTGAAGAGTCGATGCAATCAATCCTTTTAATCTGTCCAATGCCAAATTACTGAACTGTAATCTATTAACTTTGGAATTAATTCAATAACATTTCCAATTATTTCAACAAAGTCCTTTTAACAATTAAACCTACTTAGTCCTAATTATGAAGCTTCAATTAAGGTCCAGTCTACTGGCATCCAAATCCCAGTTGAATGATGTGTCATTCACAAGTCTATGTCCAAATGCAGCAAGACTTGAGCAATATCCAGGGTTGGGCTGACAGGTGGCAAGTTACATTTGCGTCACACAAGGGCCGGGTAATGACCATCTCCAACAAGAGAGAATCTAACCATTGCCCCTTGACAATCAATGGCATTAGCATTGCTGAATGCCCCACTATCAACACCCTGGGGGTTACCATTGACCAGAAACTGAACTGGACTAGCCATAAAAATACTGTGGCTACAAGAGCAGGTCAGAGGCTAAGAATCCTGTGAGTAACTCGCTTCCTGACTCCCCAAAACCTGCCCACCATCTACAAAGCACAAATGAGGAGTGTGATGGAACACTCCACTTGCATGGAGCAAATGTTACTCCACTTGCACTCCACAGCTCCAACAACAGTCAAGCTTGGTACCATCCAGGACAAAGCAGCCAACTTGATCGATACCCCTTCCACAAACATTCATTCCCTCCACCAACGACGAACAGTGGCAGTAGTGTGTACCATCTACAAGATGCGCTGCAGAAACTCACCAAGGCCCCTCAGACAGCACCTTCCAAACCCACAACCACTACCATCTAGAAGGACAGGGCAGCAGATAGATGGGAACACCACCATCTGGAAGTTCACCTCCAAGCCACTCACCATCCTAACTTGGAAATATATCACCGTTCCTTCACTATCGCTGGATCAAAATCCTGGAACACCCTAACAGCACTGTGGTGTACCTACACCACATGGACTGCAGTGGTTCAAGAAGGCAGCTCACCACCAACTTCTTAAGGGCAACTAGGGATGGGCAATAAACGTTGGCTTAGCCAGCGACCCTCACATCCCGTAAATGAATAAAACTAGTTTGCAGCACAATAAATGCAGAAGAATTAACAGGAACATTATTTTTTTGTTATGTTGTAATCATAAATGGATTTCACAGAGATATCGGATAAAGATGGACCTTAATACCCACCAAAGGGAGATAATTCAACATATAAAAATTGTAGCTAAAATTAACAAATACAACTTGCATTTATATAGCACCATTTAAGTTAGTAAAAAGTCCCAAACCGCTTCATAGGAGCTTTATCAGACATAATTTGACACTGAACCACATTAAGTAGATACTAGAAAAGGTGACCAAAAGCTTGGTTAAAGAGGAAGACTTTAAGTGTCTGAAAGGAGGTGAATGTTGCAGAGATTTAGAGAACAGATCCTAGAGCTCGCGGCTGAAGGCATAGCCACCAATGGTGGATCAATTAAAATTGAGAATATTCAAGAGGCCAGAATTGGAGGAGCACAGAGATCTGAGAGTTGTTAGACTGGAGGATAATACAGAGATAAGAAGGGATGAGGCCATCTGAAAACCAGTGAGATAAACGACTGTGTAATTAATTTTAAATTGTCTAAGATTATGGAAAGAATTAAACCATCTTTTTATGAGAAATATCCTCATTTTAGAATACAGCAAGCATTTTGTAATTGGGTTTCATGCAAATTTTGATAAAAGTTTTTCCTACCAGTAAGTCACTGGATCCTGCATGCATGTATTTATCCATGAAGTCCAGGATCGTTAACCAAAGGGCAGCAAATGTTGGCAGAGATAACAGTGGAGACAAGTGTTGGAGGAAAACCTTTAGGTGAGCAGAAAAGGTAAACCTTTACTACAGAAAGTCAGTTGTTCTCAAAAAATAGAGACAAGAGAAATGTGCTGGCCACTTCTGCAAACAGATCAAAATAACTGCTAGGCTCAAGTAGTACGATCTTATATTTGAACCTTATGAGAATAGCAGTAATGAACAACAACTGACAAAAGATCTTCCAGTGATATGTTAGGGCAATTATCTTTTGGCCACTGTTGGACCTGCACGATTGAAGTATTTTTGGCAGAAAATGCACAGAACAGTTCTTATTGGGATTTTCTTGTATTGGGAACGCACCCCCTTCAATAGCAGAACATGCAATCATATCTCACACAATTTCTAATACATCGCATTTAATATTGCCAATTAATTAATGCAAAATTATACTATTATGATCTGATGGAAGATGCAGAGCCAGGTTTATTAACATTCCACTAAATTAGCTCAGCTTTGGAGGAAAATAAAATCACTATGACTGTAGTTTAAAAAAGAACCTTTGTTTATTTGATTTCCAAACACTTTATATTGGCTGAGTGGAAATTAAAATTGGCAGAAAGTAGAAGTTGAAACTGAGCTGGAAATAACAGGGTAGACTTTTCCAGCCCAATTATACCCCATCCACCATTTATCTCATTCATTATAAAGTGCAAACAGAAACAAAACCACTGCAAAGCATTGGTGAGGCACCAGTTCATGAACATTATCCTGCAGTGTAGAGTGTTGCGTGTACTATGTAAATGTAAAAATGCATCACTAAGAGCCACATTATGGAGTTAACATGGATCTCAAAGTGTTCATCAATGCAAGTGTTTAATAGTCTGCACGCTGTTCAAAACATCCACTCATTTCCTATAAGCATTATAAAACACACTAAAACACGTAAACCACTGCACAGTATCTGATCAATCACTGGCAGTCAAGTTCTGCACTGTTTGTTTGAAAGCCCCCTCTCAAAACGAGGTAGCTTCTGGCTGACAAACTCACTTTGCAAAGCAGAGTTGAAGCTCTCATTCTGGTCTCTTCCATTCCTCCAACATCAGCTGGGCTGATGTTCTCCAACAGCTTGGTCAATAGTGGGAACAACACCTAAGCAAACAAGCCATAGAACATTATAAAGCAGATTTGTATAAACTGTGTTTCAATCAATCATCTTCAAAAGTTAACATTTTCAACTTGGAGGTAGAGCTCGGTAAGTACCTTGTTAAAGCAGGATTCCCATTCTAAAGCATCCAGTGTTTGCAGATCATGCACTAATAATGCCCTCTGTAGGTAAGTGAGTGCTTGCATTCTGACTTGACGCCTGGCATCACAACAAAGCCAAGCAATGCCTGAAGAGACAGGTACAGAGAAGAATAAGAGGTATGCTTTAAATAACTCCACAGGTTTTCATCATGGACTCTTCAGCTACTGGCTGTTGTTCAGCGTACTAGTTCATCTCAATTCTGATTTTCCTGTCTGAATAAACTATACAGGGAAATTGCAGATTCACCATCCATCACGATCTCATGTCAAGTACTTCAAAGCCAACCCACATTGCTCCTATTGACCTAAATTTAGAACTGCAATTGTTCCCTGCAATTGTAAGCTGTGGTTGGATCAAAAAGTGCACAGACAAAGGGTTAATTCTACAACTCCTCGTAAATCAAGCTTGCAAAAAGGCAAAACTTATTTTCATCATGGTCAAAGATTATTCAAGAAAATGGTGTGCAGCCAAGAACAGCCCAAGCCCCAAAAAAGGAGGCTCTGTTTCTTGAGATTTTCCCCATACTCAAATCATTGTGCAGGAACATGATTCTGGCGTGACTCAGCTCATTCCTCCAATCATGAGAATTGTACTGATCGCATATACCGCCATACTGATAGGAAATACAAGAGCCATCCCTGCCATGTCAGCCCAACATCTTCTCAAGGGCAATTAGAGATGGGCAATAAAAGCTACATTCCATGAATATAAATAAAAATCTCAATTAATTTTAGATTGACTTGGAATTTACCACTGCAGTTCCACCTTACAGTTTGGGTCAGCATAGGGTCATTTTGGCTTTACAGTAACATGACTAGTATAATTCAGTGTCAAGTAGCCTAAATTCAACTAACTTAATGCTGGGAGACCAGCAGCAGCAAGCAGACCCACACCATTTTAGCTTCGCAGTGTAATTGATATACAATCAGAAGCAAGAAAATTTTACGTGTCTAATGAAACTTATACACATTCTTAAAAGTTTACTGCATATGCTTGGAAACGAGATGGGTAATTTAGTTCTGGCAGTTCTAAGTACATTTGAGGAACCTTCCCCGCAAAACTAGGATGGCCAATTAATATAGTCCACTTTCCTAAAACAAAGTATAGGAGTGATGACTGCTCTTGGTCTGCTCCCATAGTCCTTGTCTATTGTGAACACTGTAGCACACCACTTGCTCAGGAGCCTAATTTCTCACAACATGTCTGCGCACAGCAGTGACAAGAATGAACCAGTCAGCAAGCACAAGATCAAATTTCCTTATCCCAGGAGAGCCGTGGTGACCAGTGAAACATCCTATGCACATGGGTCATCAACTGTTTGCAGGTTCCTCTTGGTTGGAAAATTGGGCAATTGTTTTTACACGTCTTACACACAGTTTAGCTGGCAGCTTAGGAGAAGTCAATTTTTGAATGCCCTGACTCAATAAAAGTGAAAAAGGAATACAAAATAATGGTCAGTTTCTTCTCAATTCTTGGAAAGCAAAAGCTTCTCTCGTTAACAAAACACGTGAACAATCTCTGTATGCTCCTGCAGCTCTAACTTACCTTGCAATAGTGGACACCAGCAGTTAGCCCACAAGGTTCTGGCATCAGCTTCAATTTTCCTTCCTGCTGACTCTAGGTGGCGTTGTTCCTCAGCCCACGAGCTATAAATACTGGCAGCTCTAGTGTGGAGTGTGTGCATCAAATCGAGAAGCTGAAAAAAGAAACACAAGCAAATCAATATGATCAACAGAATTACCTGCAAGCAACCCCTACTCAACAGAAATGCAATGGGTTTTCTTTTAAACCTATAGGAACACGAGGAGGCCATTCAGCCCTTTGAGTCTGCCACCATTTAATTAAATCATAGCTGATTTGTGTTGGAAATTCATTTATTGACCTTGTTCCTCTAACTCTTAATACCCTTGGCTAACAAAAATCTTGAAACCTTCAACTGATCCCTGGCCACAATGGCTTTTTCGGGCGCACAGTTTGTGTGAAGAAGTGATTCCTGGCATCACTGCTGAATGACCTGGCTCTAATTTTAAGGCAATGCCCTCTTGTTCTGGACTCCACCACCAGGAGAAATAATATCTATCTGCCCTAACTAATCCTTTAATTACCTTAAAAACCTTATATCGCCCCTTAATCTTTTATGCACAAGGGAATACAAGCCTGGTCCTTGCCATCTGTCCTCATAATTTAACCCTTTTATCTCATTCTGGTAACTCTGCATTGCACCCCTTGCAAGGTCAATATATCTGCCCTCAGCTGCAATGCCTTTAACTGAACACAACATCAGCATATTTACATAGGGAGCACATTGCATTCAATAGAACCTCAGCACCGCTGTAAACAATTATACTGTACAATCTAAAAGCACCCTAAAAATTTACCAGTGTAGATGTTAAAGGCACAGATGTCACTTGGTGAACCATCCTGCATGTTACAGTTTTAAGCACAGGAGGATACATTACCAGAATCGTATTACAAACTACAGACACCAATGTGGATCTTTAAGATTTAAGGAAAGAAACAGTATAAAAAATTAGAAAGCCGTGCTGCGACAGTTTGGCCTAAGTCATAAAGTTTGGCGTTAAAAAGCATGCATGGAGTTTTCAGAAGATTGTTCCAGAAACCCTAAAACATGTCAATGCCCATTAACCCTTTGCAGCAATTAGAAAATTAGACAAAGGGCAATTACTAAAAGACTGACTGGATGTGAAAACGTAGATTCAGTGATAACATTAATTCTCATCATTCGCCAAACTTCTTTGGTGAGTAATAAATGCCAAAGAATTAATTAGTACAACTAACAAAACGTTATCAAAATCATGCAAACTGCACGCTTCAGGACAATATTGTTCAGTTTAGAACAGGCACAATATCTTCAAAATGAAATGCAAATCCACTATAGTTTCACAATAACTTTATTAAGGTGATTTATCTGTGAGGAGAAATCTGGATTAATACTTACGTGGAGAAAAAGATTTCCTCATGTGTAGGAGAATTTAGGTATACGGTTTTCCACAAAGGGAAGGAGCTCTTTTACAGTGAAGATAATCAAAATCAAAAACTTCTATATTTCTTGACTTAAATAAAATCTGAAATTATTTATCCAGCCACCTGAAACAGATGCAGTTTTTAAATCTGAAATCCCAGCCAACAGGAAAGGGATCAATTAAGTCTACAGTAATAAGGTGTCCAAAACGGTCAAAGGATTGGGGTGTACCATTAAATTGTAGCATGAATATAATGTTGGCCATTATCCACATGGTAAGTTCTGAATCTAAGTCAGACAACTAGGAGACATAACCTGCATAATCTGATCCAGGATGGGAAGGGAATCAAGGGAAATGGAAGGAACAGGAAAGGCAGTTTCACTGGGTCGCACTTGTACAACTTAACAATGGGTAAAATGGCAGAGGTTTCAGAACAAGAGATGAAGCAAAGCTTAGGGAGAGACGATGGAATAGAAATCAGATGATAAGCTAAGTGACAGGACAGCTTTACTGAAAACAGGTACCGTGAACCAAGTACAGGAATGGGAAAGACCTGCTATACTTACATCCTGACTAACCTGTAATGACACAGTGTGGTAACTTGCTGGTACACTGTCATCCTCATCATCATCACTATGTGATCTTGACGGACGATGGTTAAAAGTCTTTGAGCGCTTCATGGAACTTTCCTTCTCCTTTTGTTTCTTTTTCAGTCGGTTGGATTTGTCGAACTTATATGTTTTAGATTTTCTTTCATGTGTTTTGTAACCTGCAATGAGAAACCACAACTTTTAGAAACAGTGTTATCTAGAAACAAAAAATGAAAAAAAAATTGTTATTGAACAGATAGCCTTTAGATAGAAAAGCAATTGGAGAATGACCACGTGAGGTTTTACAGACTGTTTATTCTGTTGTTACAACTGTGAGACTGTCTTAATATGTCTAAGTAAGCTCATGGTAGGTTTAAAGATACAAAGGACCTCTAAGGATTACACTTTTAGTTACATTCCACACAGTGTTAAATCCAAGCCATGTAATGTTGCCCTCCAGAATCATTCTTGGTTCTAAAATAACCATCACTTATTCATCATTACAGAGCTTCACAGGCAAGGCTAAAGCATCTAAAGGAATTAACTTTTAAAAACATGTATTTTTACCAAATAAGCTCAAGCAAAAGTTGTTTACTGCAAACATCTAAAAGATATATGTAAACCAATTATGACAGAGTGCACTAAAAACAAGTCTGATAAATATTGGCGGAGAAGAAAAAAGTTGACGTTTTGAGTCCTCATGATCCTTCAACAGAACTGAGTAATATTAGGAGAGGGGTGAAATATAAGCTGGTTTAAGGTGGTGGTTTTGGGGGGGTGGGGGGGGTGGGGGTGGGGGGGAGAGAGAGAGAGAGAGAGAGAGAGAAGGTAGAGAGAGAGAGAGAGAGAGAGAAGTGGGGGGCAGTGTGGTTGTAGGGACAAGCAAGCAGTGATAGGAGCAGATAATCAAAAAATGTCACAGACAAAAGAACAAAGAGGTGTTGAAGGTGGTGATATTATCTAAACAAAAGTGCCTAGTCAGAAGATGAGGTGCTGTTCCTCCAGTTTGCGTTGGGCTTCACTGGAACAATGCAGCAAGCCAAGGACAGACATGTGGGCAAGAGAGCAGGGTGGAGTGTTAAAATGGTAAGCGACAGGGAGGTTTGGGTCTTTCTTGCGGACAGACAACAGGCGTTCTGCAAAGCGGTCACCCAGTTTGCGTTTGGTCTCTCCAATGTAGAAGAGACCGCATTGGGAGCAACGTATGCAGTAGACTAAGTTGGGGGAAATGCAAGTGAAATGCTGCTTCACTTGAAAGGAGTGTTTGGGCCCTTGGGCGGTGAGGAGAGGGGAAGTGAAGGGGCAGGTGTTGCATCTTTTGCGTTTGCATGAGGAGGTGCTATAGGTGGGGGTTGCGACTAGGCACTTTACAGTCTTCCGGATTGAATATTGAATTCAACAACTTTAGATCTTGAACTTCCTCCTCCATCCCCCACCCACTTTCCGTTTCTTCCCCCTTCCTTTTGTTTTTTTCCAATAATTTATATAGATTTTTCTTTTCCCACCTATTTCCATTATTTTTAAATCTATACCTTTTATGCCCTGTTAGTCTTTCCACCCCAGCCCCACTAGAGCTGTACCTTGTGTGTCCTGCCAACCATTCTTAATTAGCACATTCGTTTAGATAATATCACCACCTTCAACGTTTAGATAATATCACCACCTTCAACACCTCTTTGTTCTTTTGTCTGTAACATCTTTTGATTATCTGCTCCTATCACTGCTTGTTTGTCCCTACAACCACACCCCCCAACTTCTCTCCCCCACCCCCCACCTTAAACCAGCTTATATTTCACCCCTCTTCTAATATTACTCAGTTCTGTTGAAGGTTCATGAGGACTCGAAACGTCAACTCTTTTCTTCTCCGCCGATGCTGCCAGACCTGCTGAGTTTTTCCAGGTAATTCTGTTTTTGTTTTGGATTTCCAGCATCCGCAGTTTTTTGTTTTTATCTCTAATAAATATTCACCAGCTTAAGAACTGGGCAGCCATTTTCACACCAAACAATACAACCGCATGCCTCTCTGTAAACGAGCTTTACACGGTAGCTGCTGGTTATATTGCACAAGCAGGAAATACTTTGAAATCAATGGACACCAATGAAATTTCAATAAACAAAATGGTGACATGGCAATTCGTTTCTTGAAATTTACTTTCCTTAGCCAAGCACTGTCCAACAGAAATCATTAACAAACCATATGGTTACAGTGACATTGTTTTAGCCACACGCACTCACTTTAGTAGAAAACACCGTCGACCCTGCAAAGTCCTCCTTCCTAATATCTTGGGGCTTGGGACAATATTGACAGAGCTGTCTCAAAGACTAGTCAAGCAATAGCTAGGCATATTAATACTCATGGGAATCATACCCTATAGATCATGTCCCAGACAATATCTTCACCATTCCTGGGTATATCCTATCCCACCTGCAAGACAGACCCAGAAGAGGTGGCAGCACAGTCGTATACAGTCAGGAGGGAGTCGCCCTGGAAGTCCTTGGCGTTGACTCCGGGCAAGAGCAAGGTGGTGGCAACATCACCACCTGAAGTTCCCCTCCAAGCCATTTGCCATTCCTTCACTGTCGCTGGATCAAAATCCAGGAACTGCCTCCCTAACAGCACTGTGGGTGTATCTACACCACAGGGACTGCAGCGGTTCAAGAAGGCAGTTCACTGTCACCTTCTCAAAGGCAGTTAGGGATGGGCAATAAATGCTGACCAGCCAGTGACGCCTACATACCATAATTAAATAAAAAAACACAAACGATACAGGTATATGTACTTCCAAGCATGCATATTTAATACACAATCATTTACCATCAATCTTCAAAAAAGTAACACACTCACAGTGATCAACACTTACACTTTATGCTTCTGGTTTGATGATATCATCAAAAAATGCACAAAAAGGTTAAATTTCACACACATACACCGTGCAAATATGAGCAATGAGATCATAGACTCAACAGCCGATTACTCAGTTTCTATTTAAATAATTAAAAAATGCAATTAGCTACACCCCGGTTCCCAAATAACCGTGTCTAATGCATCAGCAAACACTGCCTGAGGCTGAATTGTGAGACAAAGGAGATGTAAACTATCACTTGTACGATTGCAACATATGGTAATTGATATTTTCAAAACTTTAAGCTGGTGTTTGCTACGATTTGTTGAATGATAAGAAACATTCTTTCATTAAACAGGAAAAACTTCCACAAACTTACCACCATTCAGATTTGCTTCGACAAAGATACGAATCGTTTTTACACAGAGTTCAAAGTTTTCGGGTGTCACATGGGCAGCATCCCTCACAATAAATGACAACGACTCCACACACTTGATGAGCGACTTGGTATCATGCGAGCCCATATCCTGCCCGAGGGTTAGGCTGTACTGATTGACCAGAGGAGAAGGACCCTGCTTTGTGCCTTGACCAGAAGGTTTGCTGGCATCTAAATCATCTTTCCCCACCTGCAAGCAACATCACCATCCTGAGTAATATGATTTTTTTTTTTAAAGTCAAACACTGGGCTATAAATAAATGCACAATTCTTGCTTCATCGTCACATACAGGGAACAATGCAAAACACTGTCTGATTGTCATATGGCTAATGACCATTGTAGACCACGGCTTATATCTTATATAGCTCTTTTAAGAAAGTAAAAAGTCTCAGGGTGCTTCATAAGAGCATTATCTGAGAAATTTGACCACAAATTACATAAGGAGATATTAGGTCAGATGACCAAAAGCTTGCTCAAGGAGGTAGGTTCCAAGTTGCAGAAACAGTGGGGATTAGGGAGGGAATTCCAGAGTTTAGGGCCTAGGCAGCAGAAAGCACACTCACCAATGGGAAAGCTACTAATAAGGGATGTGCAGGGGGCCAGAATTGGTGGAGTGCAGCGTTCTCAGAGAGTTGCAGGGCCTTTGGGATAGGGTCATGGAGGGATTTGAAAACAACATAAGAATTTTAAATTCTGGGCATTGCTAGACTGGAAGCCAACATAGATCAGCGAGCAGAGGGAGGATGGATGAATGGGATTTGGCCCAAGTCAGGATACGGACAAATAGTAGGAAATCTCCTTTAATTTAAAATCTTTTCAAAAGTACTACAATAGATCCTATTACTTACTTCATAAGAATTGAGTTTTACACAAGCCTTTAAGGCAATGTTACTAAAGGTGATGTTACATTTTATCTGCTCAGAATGAAAATAAAATAAATTATGAATTAGCACATTATTAAATATAAAGAATAGATAACCAAGTGCAGCATTCACTGTTCTCTGTAACAAGGTTACTGAAGAAAGGATTATTGCAGTCAGAATATGTGAAAAAATAAGTCATCTCAGAATACATTTATGTCACCAAAACAAAGGGAAGATGATCGCCTCCTCATCAGGTGAAGTGTATAGGGAGTCATAAAAGCAAAAACACAAATTTTGAAGATGAAAATACAACTAAATCTGATATTTTGTTAAATTAAGTATTTTTGTATTGTAATTCTACTGAAAGATCAGGAATGATATGTTGTGCAGGTTGCACTGTCACACCAAGTTAGGATCTATAATTTGACCTGGGTTAAATTTCAGACAAATAGCTTGAAGTGCCACAGGGGTCAGCACTGGGGCCACAATTATTTACAATACATATTAATGACTTGGATGAGGGAAATGAATGTACTATCGCCAGGTTTGTGGATGACACAAAAATAGGTGGGAAGGCAAGTGGTGAGGATGACACAAGCAGCCTACAGAGAGATATAGACAAATTAAATGAGGGGCAAAAACTTGGCAAATGGAATATAATGTGGCAAAATATGAGGTTATGCATTTTGGCAGGATGAATAGAGGAGCTGAATACTATTTAAATGGAGAAAGACTGAAGAAAACTGCAGCATGAATCATAAAAAGCTAGCATACAAGTTCAGCAACTAATAGGGAAGGTAAATGGAATGTTGGCCTTTATTTTAAACAAAATAAGAGTACAAAAATAGGGAAGACTTGCTAAAACTACACAAGGCACTAGTTAGACCACACCTAGAATACTGTGAAGTTTTCATCCCCTTAACTAAGGAAAGATATACTGGCACTGGAGGCAGTCCATGAAGGTTCACTAGGTTGATCCTGGGTATGGGGGGATTTTCTTATGAGGAGAGGTTGAGTAGGTTGGGCCTGTACTCATTGGAATTTAGAAGAATGAGAGGCGACCATATTGAAGCACATAAGATTCTTAGGGGGCTTGACAGGGTAGATGCTGAGAGGTTGTTTCCCCTCGTGGGAGAGTCTAGGACCAGAGGGCACAATCTCAGAGTAAAGGGTCGCCCATTTAAGACAGAGATGAGGAGGAATTTCTTCTCTCGGAGGGCAGTGAATCTGTGGACTTCTTTACAGCAGAGGGCTGTACAGGCTGCGTCATTAAGTATATCCAAGGCTGAGATAGGTGGATTTTTAATCAGTAAGGGAAGCAAGGATTATGGGGAAAAGCGGGAAAGTGGAGTTGAGAATTATCAGATCAGCCATGACCTAATCGAATGGCAGAGCAGACTAGATGGGTCGACTGGCCTACTTCTGCTCCTACATCTTATGGTCTTACTTCACAGTCAATTAATTTATACAGAAGTAGGTAAATCTAGAATACCTGCCTGTAATGTGTTCTGACAATCACTCAAGTAACTGGTCTTTCAGTGTTACTGTGAATTCAAAATTACTTAGTTCTGTATAAACAAGGTAGCAATACTCATTTAAGCACAATGTTTCAGTATTCAGTAACCAGCAGACTTAATCTGAAGTTTGCTGTTATCGCCAAGTGGAAGAAAAAACAATTGCAGTCCAGTTCAGGGTATCTTATGAACACCAAATGACTGGTGTCACACTGTCAAAGAGATCAGTGTCTGGCAGTGTCCCAGATTCCCATGCTGTGTGGGAAAGAATACTGTGGACAGCAGTGGAAATTAAGACAAAGGCAGCATAAAACATATCCCATTGATTAGTTGGCTCTAAATATGCCATAAAAGAGACTTCAAATTGTTAAAATGTAGCAAATCATTATTGTGGTTGAAAACCAGCACAAAGAGAATTGTCTCTGTTGGGTTTGTGGGTGTGACAGACAACAGGGAAAAGCATGCAGTGACCAGGGTCTTCCCTGGCCACCAGCTCAAGAAGGCTCACCTTCACAGGTCACAGGCATCAACCTGGAGCCTTCTATTAACTGATGATATAAATCAACAGGTCCTACTGGAACTTCTCAAATTTTAGTGGCAGAAAGGCAGAATGCTCTTAAACAGAAAATAAAAAAACCTCAAAAAGAGAATCTCATGGATGCTCTCACAGAATATGAGGACTGTGTTGCACAATGGTTTGGATGCCCCTGGAATCAGGCTTCAAATGCAGCACAGTTTGATGAAATGAAAGCCCTCACTGCCTTGGCACCTAGGGCTCCAAGTATAATACCTTGCGGCATGGACTCTGGAAAATTGGCACCTAAATCTCATTCAGATTATGTGTGTGGAAGAAGAAAAATGCCCCAGTGTTGTACATGTACAAATCAAATGCATTTCCTATAGAAGTGTTGCAACTGTTTTAGAGTTGAAACCATTTCCATGGTAACCTGAGAACACTGATCTCAGTAACTGGCAAAAGATTCAGGGGAGAGATAAAGTGACTTCTTTCAAAAACGCAGTGAGTTATCTGTAATGAACTGCCTAAAAGGGTGGTGGAAGCAGATTCAATAGTAGCTTTCAAAAGGAAATAGCTTAAAAAGGTGTAATTTACAGGGCTATGGAGACAGAGCAGGGAGTGAGACTAATTAGATAGTTCTTTCAAAAACCTGATATAAGCATGTCCTTCTGTGTTATATAATTCAATGGAGGTTACTAGTTTCATGGACAAATGCATTTAATATCCACGTGTGACAAGATGTACAACAAGGCACTCAGTGTTATCTTAGCATGTCTGTTATCACGATATGCAATTCATTACACCAATGAACAACAGTGGAGTAATTGGCTTTTCAGACTTTTTGCAATAAGTCATTTTAATAATTTATTTCAGAACATGAAAACATACAAAAGTCAAAATGTGTATGGTTCACTAGTGTGCGACTCACCACCAGCCAGCCACTACTGGCAACGTCAACATCAGTGATGGAACGGTGTACCTTAGTCTGCTTGCCATGCTCAGTGTACACTTCAGAGTCCGAGGTGTAGCCACGATCTAAACTAACTTCACTGGGATGGTAAGATGCAATTTCACTATCAGACTGTGCACCTTTAAAGAAATACAACAGCATCAATCAGGAGAAGTCACGTGAGTCTTGGAAATTTACAAAAGTATTGATTTATTTCCTTTTTGATGGGAGAGGAAAGTGTTGAAAAAAGTGTCAAAAAAAATTACTTCTTTACAGCTGTCAATAACTGAACCTTACTGCACTTCACCAATATGAAGAATATCCCAGCCACTGATTTCTGGGATCTTTCTGTTCAGATAGTTTGAATTTAAAGGTATAGTACTGTACAAAGGCCTTTAAAAGTCTGCACCTTTCACCAGTTTCAGTTTAGGCTCACAAAAGCAGGATTCTGTCGTTGTTAATGATATTCTATCCTCCTCGCCCAACAATCAACACCATGCTTGTTCAAGAATTCTGTTCCTAAACTTCTCCACATCTCACTCCTTCTTCAAGATCCACTTTAAAACCGAACCTTTGACCAAGTCTCGTCACCTGTCCTAATGTCTCCTTCTTTGGCTCAGTTAATTTTTGTCTGATAGCACTGACGATGTTTTTTTCTTACTTTAAAGGTGCTATTTAAATGCAAGTTGTTGGCACGGTCGACTTCAGTAAATTGAGGAAGAGGAGAAGCGGTACACATAGAACTCATGACATGGAATTCAGTTCAGCTCAGCTCAGTCTGAGAAAAAACAGAAAACAATGGAAATCTTCCCCACTTCTCCAGAACAGCAGTGGGGAATTGAGTTTTAAAAATCTCAATGTAATGCTATTAGCGCAAGGACAAGTTACAGTGAATCCATTTTCAGGATTAACTTTAACCCAAGGCTCCAGGTACACAGGCTGCAGAAACTAAAGACAATACAGACCGGTTTTCTGTCATTTACTCTTTGCAATTTGGAATAAGAGCTCCTGAATCTGAAATCATCTCCAATGTACAAATCTACAGATCAGGCAGTTTCGCAGCACTTTTCCATTACTGATTTTCCACTACGCCTAAACTGGAAGGGAACTTTGGTGCATCACTCCCGATTTTGGATACCAGCCTTGTTGGCTGTGTGGGCCATATTATTAGAGGGTAAACACTGGGGCTAGGTTCACACATGTCCTTTACAAAATCTAGCTATTTTCAGCCAAAGAAACATTTGTAAACCCACATTTTCAATGTTGTTGATTCCCCAAATCTGGAAGTGACAACAATGGAGGAAGAATCATTCATCTTCAGCCAGCTGCAGTCTCATACAAGTCCAGTTTAGTATGAATCATCTTACTATTGCTTATAGCATAGATATATTTGAAAACCATGCCTCCTAATATGGATTTACACTGAATCAGTTCAGCCTAACTTGGATGCCCTACATCCAAAGATCTTTGAAAACTGTTCTCCAATTAGCCACTTTTTGCAGCTATTTGCTCATTGATTGAGTGCCAGATCTTGACCAGGCCAAAGGGAGAACTGCAGTCTAGGAGTTAGTTGCTGTCCAAAGATTCAGAAAGATCGAATATGCTCAGTCACGCTGGGCCACTTGTGAAATTCCTTTTGACTCTAGCAGAGACTCAAAAGGAGATCAGCTGATCTGCCCACCCTGTGCAGTAGCATGGAGACCGAGGACAAGAGAGAAGCACAGGCAAAACTGGAGTCAGACTTGAGCAAACCTACTGGAAGATTTCTCATAAAATAATCAAAACCTGTGCCTCTGATAAGGAAAATATCCTTCCAAGGTGACCTAAACTGCAAACATTTAACAGATATTTTTCATTAACTTAAAAAATGCCAGAAATTCTCCCTTATGGTAGAACACTAATTTGCAATATTGAAAAGTATATTTTGCATTACCAATAATATTTAATCGCAATGTAATTACTGTGATAAAATTAAGATAATGTAAGGGACATTAATAAATGTTTATCTACCACAAAACACTGCTTCAGTTTCCTTCTCCATATCACTCAAATGGAAACATCATTTACCTTTTTGATGTGGTTAATTATCTTTCTTGGTTTTACTAATATAACCTACTTAGCGATGCATTAGATCTGCCACTGTTGGTGCTTAAAAGCTCAGGTCAAATTCAACATTTGGAACAATTAGTGAGATTCACTTTCGCTTGCATTAATGGAGTCCTTCTAGATCAAAGGGGTCTTATAAAATATATTAAGCTAAATGATTCTTAAGCCTCTATTTACAGTTAAAAGTAGTTGAAGCACCAGGTGTTCAACATTCTCCTTATGTCCTTGTTTTCAGTTTGTTGTCTTCCCCCCACCTTTACCAGTGTCATTTTTGTACAACTAACTGAAATAGAGAAAAACACCAGCTGCTCCATCAACAGTAGAAGCTTTGCTTTTCATTACAGCCGTGGGATTACTTAGTAACAGAGTTATTCTGGAAATCTAACCTGCATCATGGCTATCGACTCCAGATGTTATCTGCAGAGCAGGTGGAGGTTTGACTCCTGCACCAATACATTCTAAGAGAGTAAACAAGGTACACCAGTCATCACTGGAGTGAATATTGGCAGCATTGGTCTTCAACAGCTCATGTAGGCCATATGCAATTTGTCGGCTCACTCTTGACAAGACAACTGGTTTCATCATGAGGAGAACTCTCAGGGAGAGAAGCACCTGAAAAATAAATGTGATTATTCCATATAGAAATTCATTCAACTTATTTTATTCTGGTATTTGAAGCTTGATTAAACTTGCCATTATGCAGCACATCAAGGGGATACAATAAGCCTCAGAGGTGCCAAAGGAAGAGTTGATGTCACAGTCATCACTGGATTTTGTTGGGCAGTGAAGACACAAAGGTTTTTTTTGGAAGAAAGTAATGTATTTACCAAAACAATTTACATAATCTACATAATCTCTACTTCACAGAGATGTCACTAAAATCAAAATGGGCATTAACTTGCTGTTTGGATGAGAACACTGACAAAATACTTGCAAGTTTGTGACTGAGAGATTCTCTTAGGGTAGAGTAAAATGTGCTTTATTCCACATCTGATTTTTATACCTGATGCTCAAAATGTACAGCACCAGTCGGCAGTACAAACACCTCAATAAGCACAAAATTCTCCACAAAAATGCATGCTTCACGGCCAGTAAAAAAAATTCTCTCATTGACTCCCTTGAATTTTCCTAAATATCCGTCAGGTTGTTCCTTGATTTTTTTTTAAATAGATTACTCTTAAGCAGCTGCACAACATATTTTAATGTCAGTCAGAAAACAATTCCTTCTGCATAAGATTAAAAACATCTCAGTTTGGAGAGATCTGAGATAATTGAAAAGCTTGGTTCTACATTAATGCTCACTGTATTGGTGCAGTTCCAATAATGTAATTCCCATTTGGAAGAATCAAATTGAGTTAACAAAGTGATAACACAAAAACCATTCAACTTATTGGCTAGGCTGCCATTTGGATACCTTACTTTAGGAAGGATGTCAAGATCACGGGAAGAGCGTGTAAGAGATTAAGATCATAAGTAAAAGCTCTCATGTCTGGGCGAGATAAACTGGGCTCTCTTCAGTAGAATAAAGAAAGTTAAGAGGAGATATGATAGAGTACTCCAAATTATTATAGGTTTATAGAAGGTAATCTAGGAAAAACTATTTCCATCAACGAGTTAGTCTGAAGGGCAAAAATTGAAGATCTTTACAATGACAAAAGAAAGGGTTAGAAGAATAGGAAAATTGGTTCTATGAAGAAGGTTGCAATGTCTCAACAAAAATAGCAGCAGAAGCAGCATCCATAATAGGATTAAAAGAGAATGAGAGACAGTAGAAGTCCAATGGGCCAAATGGCCTCCTTCAGTGTTTTAAAACTCTCTGACTCTACTGACCCAATTTTAACTCGGTAAGTGAATGGGGTTTGAGTGAGTTAAAATGTCACCATGTGTTGCAAGGTTAATTAATGCCTATGAATACAAAGTTGGGTTTATTAGCTGAAGTTAAAAAATAAAACAACTTAAAGCCTTTTTAAAAAAAAGTTGTGCTTTTGCTGTGTACCTGTGGACTGATCTCCTCTCTGCGTAGTAACCGTATCGCCAGGCGAAGCAGACCAACAACCGCTCTTTCAACAAGGAAACACTGTTCTGTGGCATGAACAGTCAAATGATAGAGGTGGTCTCGTACAGTCTGCCAGACACAGGAAACACGATCTCTTTAGAAAGGTAAGAGAAAAGAAAATTGGTTAAAAGAAAAACACAGAACCCCTTCATTGTTAAGGTTTCTGAAGTAATCAATGAAAGTGGAAGAACAGTAAATTTCTCCCGTTTTGAAAGAAACTGCAGCCCTCCACACAAGTTCTCACTTGATTGGTGCAAATTCTTTCTAAGACCCAGATGTTTGCCACTTGTCGACATTGGATGATAATTTAGACTCATAAGTGTAAGGCATCTGAGATTCCCCAAATCCAGGGGACGATTCCGAGCATCTACCTACATGCTTGGATAGTCCTCAAAAGCAGGGAAAAAGAAATAAACTATGGCACAACAATCAGAAACTACATGTGGTTCCAAAGAATGGAAGCCGCTGAACCTAGCTATTGTGTAACCTACCAGTTAGGAAAGAGGATTTGAAAGTAATCTTATTTTTCAGAGGCATCCCTTTCTCATTCAATCTCCTGAGAAGCTGGAACAGTTAATGTAAAAATGTTATAATACTGTAACGATGAGCCTAATGCTCCTGCACAGAAGCTGGAGACTTTGCTTCAAACTTGAGGGTCCAAGAGATCCAATTCAAGGGGTAAAGAACCTTTATCTGAAGAAAAGAAAAGAAGCACAATGGTGTTATAGGAAGCCATGTGCAAAGAGGAAATGCACTGTACCACTAACTATTTGCAAAGTCATGATCCTATTTTCAATCAGGTTCTCAACAGCGGAAAGCTCATAAAATGTCAGGCCTGATTACACCCCTGCAGTGCAAAACAAGGAGTTACAAAGGACAAAATAAATTGAGGATTGCTCATCGCCTTCTCAAAATTCAAATATGTTTTTAAGAATTGGACCAGGGAGATTTGGTAAACAACTCATTTAAACAACAACATTCTCCTGATAAAAGAAACCATCTTATTTGTTTAATAAAGATTCTGATGATATGTTTTGTCACCTCTCAATGAAATACTTACCCTAAGTAAATTACAAAATTCAATTTTCAGAATTGCAAACATCTTTCATGTATCTGGAAACCTGAATTTTCTACACTTCAGTTTGAGGTGAATATTAAGTTAGGAGAACTTGCAAAGATCAATTCAACTTGAGGGATGGCTCTCAAGTAGGAAGGTACATGCTGGTTGATCTTCACGCTCAAGACTTTTCAAGGAGGCCAATTCAGCCAAGAAATCTGTGATAATGGTGAACTTGTTTGGAAGGGTTGGTGGGATTATGTCACGTTATTTCAAGTATGCTTTCTGTCATATCAGTCCCTTGAATTATTTGACACCTTTTAAAAGCTTCCCATTTGCAAATAAAATTCAGGCCAAACGTCAACAGCCCAAAGGAGGGACTGACCTTTTCTGCCTATGTGCTACAATTGACAATAAATCTGACTTGCATTCAGCTTCTGAGATTAACCACAGCTCTTCAAACCTTAAGTGACCCAGCAACCTCCCACCTACCTGTTTTCCAGCACTATCCGTAGCAGCATTTCTAAGCAAAACGCCGCATCTTCTTCATCATAGGTCTCCTCGTCCGGTGTCACGGAAATGAGCGCCTGATGAAATTCCAGGTTAGAAAACCAAGTTTTAATATGGGCTAGGGGTACGATAAAAGTCTCTGAATCTAAACAAGCTAGACATTTCCAAACAAGTATCAAAGTTAGATTAATTTTGCATTATGAATGCAACATGACCAAGTCTGTAGCTTTATACAAAGAAAGAAATTAATGTTCAATTTGATAGATTAGTGTGCCCTTGTATTATGAGACAGTTATACTATACATCCTAAACTGGCAGAACAAAGAAGTATAAATCTTTCCTTAATTTAGCAAATTTTTGTAACTCTAACAAAAACTTAGCAAACTATTAGTAACTACAATTCCCTGAACTTGCTTCATTCGAGCAACCCCTTTAACAGGCCAGGACACATTAGCAGCTAAACAAAACCACCAGGTTCAAGACCCAAGACTATCATGAAGCAATGGTACTGGTGATTCCAGTTTGTATAATGTTTACTTCATAAATACCTTCATCAGTTCCTGAAGAGACTCAAGCTGAAGGAATTTGCTCTCAGTAATCAGCTTCTCAGGATCACATTGCTGAAACAAGAAAATCAAAGAAAGATGAGTCAAATACAAGCAGGACAAGCAACAATGTTGTTACTCACCTCAGTAGTACACCATGTGCCACTTAACATGAATTCAGCTAATAAACATTCTTTGCTCATACTCATGGAATCAATGTTCCAAACACCGGCATCACCACACCTGGGAAGGTCCCGTCTCACCAACAGAGCAGGCCCACATGAGGTGGCGGCACAGTGGTATACAGTCGGGAGGGAGTTGCCCTGGGAGTTCTCAACATCGACTCTGGACCCCATGAAATCTCATGGCACCAGGTCAAACCTGGGCAAGGAAACCTCCTGCTGATTACCACCGGGTGTTGAACACCATTTTGAAGAAGCACTGAGGGTGACATGGACACAGAATGTACTCTGGGTGGGGGACTTCAATGTCCATCACCAAGGGCCGATATTTTTCACTCGGTGGGTGGGCGTGCATCTGGCCCATTCAAGTGTGAAATGAGGCACAATAGTTTGGTGGGCAGGGCATGTTCTGGAGCCGGCAGTGTGCCCACCAACAATTAAAAGGCCTGTTAAAGCCATTAAGTTATCAATTAACTTAAAGTTTTCACTGCTCATCCAGCCTAACGGTTGACGGGCAGGCAAAAAGACTAAGCGGCTTTGCAATTTTTTGTAAACCTCATCCACAGGCGGGATGAGATTTCCAAAAGCAAATAAAAATAAAAACTTTAATTTTTCATTAATAACATGTCCCTACTCATGTGACAGTCACATGAGGATATATGATTTGTGACATTTTTGTGCCTCAGAGAGATTATGCAGTGCTCAATCATGTGTGTACATGAATTTTGCGCCTGGCCGGCTCACACCCTCCCCTCCTCCCCCCACCCACCACCACACCAAACCACCCCCCCCAAGGCAGCCACTCACGTGGTGTGGTGCTGATTGCAGGTGCCAGTCAGCTTCTCGCCCGCCAGGGGCAAAATTCTGCCCCCAGTGTCGTTTGGTAGCACCACTGCTAAGTCCTAAAGGACATAGATGCTCGATGGGTCTACGGCAGTTGGTGAGGAAACTAACAAGGGAAAGAAACCTACCTGTCGCAGATGCATCTGTCCATGACAGTATTGGTAGGAGTGACCACCACACAGTGCTTCTGGAGACAAATTCCATCTTCATATTGAAGATATCCTCCATTGTGTTGTGTGGCAGTACCACCATGCTAAATGAGAGATTTCAAACAGATCCAGCAACTCAAAACCGGGCATCCATGAGGCACTGTGGGCCTTCAGTGACAGCAGAATTATACAGAGTCATAATCTGTAACCTCATGTTCTAACATTTCTTCCACTCTACCATTACCATCAAGCCAGGGATAAACTCTGGTTCAATGACGAGTGCAGGAGGACATGCCAGGAGCAGCACCAAGCATACCTAAAAATGAGATGTCAACCTGGTGAAACTACAATACGGGACTGCTTTCTTGCCAAACAGCGGAAGCAGCATGCAATAGACAGAGTCAAGCAATCCCACAACAAACGGGTCAGACTTAAGCTCCACAGTCCTGCCAAGTCCAGTCATAATTGGTGGAGGATGATTAAACAACTCACTGGAGAAGGCAGCTCCACAAATATCCCCCACCTTCAAGGATAGCAGAGCCCAGCACATCAGTGCAAAAGACAAGGCTGAAGGATTTGCAACAATCTTCAGCCAGAAGTATCAAGTGGATGATCCATCTCGACCTCCTCTGGAGGTCCCCAGCATCACAGATGTCAGTCTTCAGTCAATCCAATTCACTTCACGTGATATCTATAAACAGCTGAAGGCACACTGGATACTGTGAAGGCTATAGGCCCTGATAACATCCCAGCAAGACTTGTGCTCCAGAACTAGTTGCACACTTAGCCAAGCTATTCCAGTATAGATACAACACTGGCATCTAACCAACAATACGGAAAATTGCCCAGCTATGTCCTGTCCACAAAAAACAGGACAAATCCAACCCAGCCAATTACCGCCCCATCAGTCTACTCTTGATCAACAGTAAAGTGATGGAAGGGGTCGCCAACAAAGTGGCATTTACTCAGCAATAACCTGCACACTGACGCTCAGTTTGGGTTCCGCCAGGATCACTCAGCTCCTGACCTCTTAACAGCCTTAGGCCAAACTTAGGACAAAACAGCTGAACTCCAGAGGTGAGGTGAGAGTGACTGCCCTCGATATCAAGGAGCTCTAGCAAAACTGGAGTCAATAGGAATCGGGGGAAAGCTCTCCACTGGTTGGATACAAACATAGCACAAAGGAAGATGGTTGTGGTTGTTGGAGGTCAATCATCTCAGGACATCACTGTACAAGTTCCTCAGGGTAGTGTCCTAAACCCAACCATCTTCAGCCGCTTTATCATGATCTTCCCTCCATCATAAGGTCAGGTGGGGATGTTTGCACAATGTTCAGCACAAATCACGACTCCTCAGATACTGAAGCAATCTGCGCCCATTTGCAGCAAGATCTGAACAATATCCAGGCTTGGGCTGATCAGTGACAAGTAGCATTTGTGCCACACAAGTGCCAGGCAATGACCATCTCCAACAAGAGAGAATCTAACCATCTTGCCTTGACATTCAAAGGCACTATCATTGCTGAATTCCCCTAGCCAGCAAGTCCTACATCCCGTGAAAAGAATAATAATAGAAAAGAATATAACAAGGTTAAAGGATTGGTTGTGAGATGATGATGTTGTGGCTCCTCTAAATCCTATGGTTTTGGGGGGCACGGGGAAAGTTGGGTCTGTCAATTCTGTGGAGGAATAGAATGAGATGGATAATTGGAAGATGAAGAACTGCTGCAGTTGCTGATTTGCAGCATTGTTAACCTGTTATTATTAAAGACCACACATTGCTGCATTTAAATAATGATGTTTGGGAGCTTTGCCTCTTGGAATTTGAAGATACCATTACCCAGAGCGCATGTGGATCTTCTCAAGATGGACATGTTAAGAATTCACATGCTGATATTTACACAGCTTAATTTCAAGGTCCATCATTAATGTGTGTCCACCTCTTCCCTTCATCAAGCGCAGATACACACTGGGAAGAAATGAGAGCCATTTCAATTCTTCTTGATCTCTACTAATGCTCAGTGGTATTTAACTAATAGGAGTATATTTTAGAATAAAGGCATGCTTTTACTCACAGGCTATTAAAACCCATTAAAAAGCATTGAGAAATCATAAAAACACATTTATGCAAACAAAATTAATGGGATAAAGAGAAGAAATGGCAAGGGGCAAAAGTCTGAAATAATGCAATGCAATAATTCTGAGCAGATGCACTGATTATATGAAAGCACCATTATCCTATTCCCCTACCACCGTTTTCATTCATGGTTAAGTTGCATTTAGTTCATTAGAAACTACAGAAGTCCACCAAATGTTAACCACCTTCCAGGCAGTGAAGTAGCATCAAGTTAATTTACCTTAATGCATTCCAGAGCTGCTTGTTTGGCCTCTTCATTCTCTACAGAGGGTCCCCTCAGGCTGGATTGCTCATTACCACTTAATGTGAGCCAACTAACAAAGCTCAAGACTGTGGACTCACCACTGCATTTCAAAAGAAAACATATTAGCTGCAGAGAATTCTGAAACACATATTTGTTGTACAGAAACTGGACAAAAATTACAGCAGAAATGTTGACATCCTTTAAGCTATTAATGGTTTTGCCCAGCTTATTGTTGAAACTGCAGTCAGCATTTGTATATAATAGTTCAAATCACACTCAAAATCACTCCAAACTTCTATGTAATAATGATGAATTTTTGAACCACACTGCACAAGACCAAAAGATGGTAGCACAAAGCATTTTGATATCAGTTCTATAAAATTTACAGCACTTATTTTACAGTGGTGGTTTTACACAACAAGAATGGAGCATAATTAATAGCTCAAGAGCTAATTCTTTTAATACCAATTAGTACACATGCTTGTTATTCATCAGCCAAGAGGTGAAAATGGAGCAGGACATGGTAGCAACGAGAAAGGAAATCATTCTTGGGCCCATTCCACCAAACAACATTGAAATAGACTCTGGGAAACTATTGAACTCTCCCATTTCCATCCCTCCCCAACCCCCTCTTCACCAATAGTGTTAACAACCCTCAAGGATTGTCCTGCAGTAACCAGGAATGCAAGATTAATCCCCTGGACACTGCTGTGAGCAACGCAAGAGAAAATTCACAGGGGAATTAAAAAGACTGTTTTTTATTTTAAAATGGAACGCTTTGGTTCATTGGTTGGAAAAATAGTGTTGGTAAGAAAAATGCTGTTTGACAGGGTGTTGGGGGTTGCAGAAGAAACTGCAAGGAATATTTCCCGAGTTGGTAACACTCTCTCAACTGATCACCCAAACATCCTCCACTTCCCTGTCCGCCTCCTATTATTCCACCTTCCTCCCTGTCCCTGCAACCCCCATTGCCCTAATCTCATTCTTCCCATTTACTATTCACTTCCCTTTCCTCATCATCCATCAATATCCTTCAACCTTTTCTTCTCCCCACTATCACCTCAACCCCCCCTCTCCCCCACTGCAGCTGTCTCCTCCCTTTGTTGGGTCTAGTTCCCCTGCCTGACCTGAATACTTCATTTGGTTTCAATTCTCCAAGAGCACTGCCATGTAATATTAACTGGTATGTATTCTCTATATCAAACTGGAATGGACAGGACAGGTGGAAGTTTTAAATGTTTATAATGTGATAACATTTGGGGCGGGATTGCTCAGTTGGCTAGATAGCAGAATGTGATGCAGAATGACACCAATAGCATGACTTCAATCCCCATTCTGGCTGTGGTAGTTCAGGCAGGCCTTCCTCCTCATCTAGCCCCAGACTTGCAGAATGATGCCCTTCAAGGTATATATAA
This sequence comes from Carcharodon carcharias, assembly GCF_017639515.1. NCBI lineage: Eukaryota > Metazoa > Chordata > Chondrichthyes > Lamniformes > Lamnidae > Carcharodon > Carcharodon carcharias. The sequence continues at coordinate 33,214,835 of NC_054494.1, forward strand.
CTACGTGTCTCTCTCTAATGGAAAAACATGGCTATGGCCCTTTGTGGACTATGGCTAATTTCTAAGTAACACTCAAAATCTAACATCAGTCAAGCACAATTTGAATCATTCAATGATGCAAATGCAGCTCCTACCGATTTGAGGGGGTTTCTTCACGCTGGAGAGAGATTTTCCCATTGGGTTCAACAAAGTCTTCGACCTTCATGAACAAAATAACTTTGAGAATCATAATTGGTCAGTTCTATTTTATCTTAAATGCTTTAAAAACAAGGCTCAGAAACAGGTTTAAACTAAAACTTTCAGCATAACTAGGTAATATAAAACAGGCAACAACTAATAAGAACAATTTTTTTTATCCTTTCATGGGATGTGGGCATCACTGGCAAGTCCATCCTTAATTGCCTATGAACTGAATGGTTTGCTAGGCAATGTCAGAGGCCAGTTAAGAATCAAACACATTGCTGTGGGTCTGGAAATCGCACATAGTCCAGACCAGGTAAGGATAGCAGGTTTCCTTCCCTAAAGGACATTAATGAACCAGATGGGTTTTTACAATAATCATGGTCATCATGAGACTGGCTTTCAATTCCAGATTTTATTAATTGAATTTAAATTCCACCAGCCACTGTGGTGGGATTTGAACTAGTGTCCCCAGAGCATTAGCCTGGGCCTCTGGATTACTAGTCCACTCACTTTATCACTACACTACCATCTCCCCCATTTTATGGAGTTCCTCTGATCTTGCACCAAAGTAGGAGATCGAGAGACACCAGTCAGAAGTACACCTTACATTAAGAGATTAAACATCGCTTCATACCAAAATGGTCAGGTTTGCAAAAAAATTAAGGTTTAGAAATAGGAAAAAATACTTGGTATACTATACCAATGTTGCAATGGAATTTCAAATCTTGTCATGAGATTGCCATATGTAGTGTTGCTGTCTCTAGTTACAGTACATTTGCAAAGAACTGCCCATAAGCTTTCAACAGAGCAACAGTGAACTAACTAAATAAGACTGACAATTGAGAAGTGGATCAAACTTCTGTCAAAAATATAACTTCGTTGCATTTTCAACCGTACAGTAGTTTTTCATTCAGTCTCTTCCAAACACATCAGTGGAACAGGTTGAGCAGTAGATCACTGCTGATTCAGTTGCTGCTCATATCTACATCACCAACTGAATAGTCACTCTCAGGATTAAGATCAAGCACTTCATCTGCTTTCAGCTAATTGGTTTAGCTGAAAATACATGCAACGTTTTTACTCGGAAGCTTGAAAGGTCAGGGCACAACCTATTATTTCATCCAACGATTTTCTTTTACCAAAGCACAATTGGCTTTACAGGGTAATAGTAATACCTATACCTACATGTAAAATAAAGCTTTCCTACGTTAACCGTTACAAGCAGAAGTAATGGGGTAGAATTTCTGCCCAGGTTCCCCCAATGCCCCATCAGCAGAAACGCTGAAGAAAAGGTGTGAACAGCTATTTGCACAGTTCACCTGATCCTGCACCAAAATGTCAGGAGCCCAAGAGACATCAGTCAGAAACATACCTCGCTGATTAGAAGTAACAGCCCTTCAATGTGTGGGGGGGAAAAAAAAAATCGAAACTATTTAAAATCAGGAAACTGAACAGCAGGTGGCATCATCACCTTGTTATAAACAAAGTTAGATCATAACAAGTGGCCATCCTTTATTCAGGTCCTTTCATTGCCTTCTTTCAGCTGTCTACTTAGAGAATATTAATACATTTTAAATGTAAACACTCAGCAGGTAAGGATACCAAACTGAAGTCTGCAAACCACATGCAATGTAGGTTCAGAACTTCAGACCAGCCTGAGAAATCATGCCTTTGCAGATTTCTTAGCTTTGCTTCCTAGGGACCCACTGTTCTCCAGCTCATTGCTCAATATGAATGCCATGGGGTGTTCCCAATTGAAGTTTGGAAGCCGTCAAATTTAATGCCATCAGAACGGAACAGAATACGATAGTCAGTATCAACTAGATCATGTGCAAGATCCAGCAATGTCATCCAGGGCGCTGTTTTTGATGCAGCTGAAGTTAATCTCTCTTCAACTTCATTGACATTTATGCAGCAATTCTCTATTGCAGACATAAGGCTCATTGGCTGCACTCAAATATTTTTATTATGCAAAATGATCTCTAATCAATTTTTTTCTTCAAGAACTTGATTGCCCCTAGTGCTTACAACCTACTGTACTCAACCATCTTAAGCTTCTCTGCCACACTAAGTCTAGTTTGGGCATGTGATCAAGCACTTCAGTTTGAGGTGGATGAGGCAAGTATAATGCACAATACTAAATTTTCCTTAGAACGCATAGGTCAAAGCACATTATAATCCAAGATTTACAGTATGCACAGTGAATTTCAGCTACATTACAAAAATGAAAGACACATGAACATACCAAATAGGAGCATAAGTAGGCCACTCAGATCCTTGAGCTTACTCTGCCATTCAATATCATACCTGATCCCTTTGTGTTTTGGTTTCCACATTCTCACCAACCCCCGATAACTTTGATACCCTTACCTAACAAGAATCCAACCACCTCTGCCTTAAAAATATTCAGTGACCCGACCCCCCCACCCCCCACCCTGCCACCCCTTCCACCCCCCCACCCCCCCTTCTGAGGCGGAGTGTTCCAAAGTCGTACAACTCTCAGAAAATTTTTTTTCTTCATCTCCGTCTTAAAAGGGTGACCCCTAATTTTCAAACAGTGCCCCCTTGTTCTGGATTCATTCATCAGAGGAAACATCCTTTCCATCCACCTTGTCAGGACCATTCAGGATCTTATATACTTCATTCAAGTCACCCCTCATTCTTCTAAACTCTAGTGGAACAAGCCCAGTCTGTCCAACCTATCCTTACAGGACAACCCACTCATTTCAGATATCAATCTAGTAAACCGCCTCTGAACCACCTCCAATGCATTTACATCCTTCCTTAAATGGGGAGACCAAAACTGCACACAGTATTCGAGAGGCGGCTTGGCTTGTACTCAAGCTATTCATGCTTCCAACCATCCTGACTGAATAGAAAGTGCTGTCCCAGCACTTTCAACAGGATAAATTTACAATATCATCACCAGCCCATCACAGTGGAATTTCGCTGAAGAAAACATGTGAGCTTTCTCTCAAAGGCGTGATTATTACAACAATGCATAATGTTAGATCAAAATCAAAGGAAATACAGCAATTTAGAGATTGTGACACTTTTCACTGAAATCTGTTTCTCAAATTATGGTGTGGTTTTTGACAAACGAATTAGCTGGGATTTTTGACTTGTCAGGCTAGAGTAAACAAAAGTCAATTCAAACCTTTTAAAGCTAATTTAGCACTCAGTAAATTTTAAATCATGACAGTCTGTTAATGTATCTGAGATTAACAACCAGCTCATATTTCAGCAGATTAATATAACCAGCATCTTGTAGCAGTGAGGAACTGAACTTTCAATGTTTAACCTTTTGAGAGGTCAGGCGACGAACCTGCTGATAATCACAGAATGATGAACGGATACTGATATAGCTACAATTTCAGCAATAACGGCCTTTTAGCACACAATTACAATTTTTCTCGTTCGATGTTGAGTGCCTACAATCCACAAATAACAACTTCTACACTTCCCACCCCAACTTCACAAGGGATTGAGCCAGTATGTTACAGCGATTTAAGGGAGAAGTAAGGGTATAAAGCAGATAAGGGAAGCTAAAATGAAAATAGTTAAATTAAAATTGTGTCCTCAAGGCATTTCTGCATAAAGTTTCTTTGTGCTGGTACCAATATTATAATCTGATAGAGTGTATTTTGTTTTATCAAAATAATACATTGAACAATATCAATTGCTATTAAAAATCTTGAATAATCCTACTTCCTGTTGACCAAAAGCAGACTAGATCACCATTTTTTTAAACATTGCCATTCACCTCATACTGGCTAATACTTCAACTGCCCCACCTCGTTCCAATCCAACTTTCCATCCCTGGTCATCTGTAGTGAGCTCAACTCACTTCAGCAACAGCATTTCATCTCCCTATCCCTTACACCCTCCCCAGCCCTCCAGTCTGAACACCAATTTTATCAATTTTTGATCAGAGCTGTTGCTCCCACTCACATTCCAGTGTTCTCTTCTATCATGGAACTACTTTACTCACCTCAAGTATTTCTCATACTTTTTCAAAGCCTGAATGAGGTAACCTTTGTGTGTACGCGTCAATTCTTCCAGATCTTTAACACTGCCATTAAATCAATCAGCTGTCTCTTAATGACAAACTTAGTAGAGCTAACTTCCCACTAGTAGAGATCCCTCCCACATTACGCTGGTCTCACATTTCTTCTTTGAGTTAAAAACTAAGGAAGAGAAGACGTATACCATATCCTGGCGAACCTGCCCCTCCATTCAATACAATCATGGCTGCTTTTCTATCTCAACTCCACTTTCACACATGGGCCCCAGATCCCTTGATTCACTGAGAGACCAATAGTCTATCTATCTCAGCCTTAAATCAGTTCGATATTGGAACATTCACAACTCTCTGTCGTATAGAATTCCAAAGATTCATAACCCTTGAGTGAAAAAATTCCTCCTCAATATCAGTCCTAAATGATCAAGTCCTTATCCTGAAACTGTGCCCCGGGGTTAAATTCCCCAGCCAAGGACAGAAGCTCAGTGTCTACTCTGTCAAACCCCTCCAGAACCTTGTATGTTTCAATGAGATTCCTGAATAATGGTTTCCATACACATATTAACCAATATTGGCTCTTTTCAGATGTTGGTGGGCATTGCTGCATATTTCCAGCTTTTCCTGCTTTAGCTTTTATTCGACTTCTGTTGAATATATCTTATTGGCTTTGAGAGATGGCCCAATGCCACAAATCTTCACCGCAACATTTCATGCACATTGTTCCCAGATACTATAGGCATCGCTTCATCAACTAATTTAATCAGAAGGGAGAAACATTCTTGTACAGGGATTTTGAAATGACATCAAACCATGTTTTCAACAGTTTGGATGTTCCTGCATGGTTATTGAAATAATTCTTGGAACTCACCAATCTTATTCAGTTGTCAGAAGTGAATGCATCTTTCTAATTCTGATTTTTAATTTTATTTTATTCATTCTTACATTATGGGCATCACTGGCAAGGCTGGCATTTCTGTCCATCTCGAGTTGCCCTCAAGAAGGTGGCAGTCAGCCGCTTTATTAAACCACTGCAGCCTCTGCATTGAAGAATATATTGGGTTGGTGGTGGGGAAGAGTGCTGCCAATTACTGCGTGCATTTATTCTTTACTTAAGCCAATCATTTTCCAACTGAGCAGTGAAAATATCCTTCACTCCTGAAGTGTTTTACAGCAACATCTTCTGCAAAATTTACTGTTATATTTTAAACATGCTCTTGTTGCCATCTCAACAGCTATCTTGATTTTGTTATATTTGCCAGAGACTAATTGTCATTGATCTCAGAAAACAAACATCACAACAGCCATATATTTTATTATAAACTCGTCATTTTTCTTCTTTGTGCACAGGTTATCACAATTATTGATCAGAATTTAATTTAACAACAAGAAGTACTTCAAGAGGAAATGCTTACCTCCACCATGGCTTTGGGCAAAAGCTCAGCACGGAAAAGCTGCAGCATTGCATCCATAATGTTCTTCCACCCCTCTCTAAGAATGTCACCATGACGATGTGACAAATTAAACACCGTCTTGGCTGCAAGTTGAGCCTTTGCATTGCTACCAAAAACATTTGGAAGATTCTCTACAGTCTGCAGGAAGAGAACACAATACAGTGGATTAACAGCAAAAAAAAGCATGGCGAATGTAGCTGATTTAATCAAAAGTTGTTGAGCTTAGGTTGGCATGGTTGTCAGCTCACGAAAGGAAGAAGAGAAATTCAGCCAAAAGAGCATAAGTTTCAATTAGATTTTGAGTGATGTAGGCAAGAGAGTAACATGAACAATGTGGATTATAGCAAGAAGGAAGGACAGAAACTTGAGGCAAAAGGGAAGGAAAAACTGCTGGCATGAAGCCAATGAGGAGGAGCAAGACTGTCACCATGTTCTCAAACTGACAGACAAACACTGTTCAGCAGCAGGTCCATTAAGTGAGGTAGCAGAATTCAATGCCCATTGTTTTATCAAAACAGATATTAGTCCAAATCTAAGAATGGGGGCGATATCGATAGCATGGGCTAAGCTTAAGTCTCATGTGTTCCCTCCAGTATTAAGATCTGGTGAAATGACCCACTGGCAGGTAATTATATTTGGCAGATCTGAATCTTGAAAGATGCTGTAGGTTAGTGGTAAAATTCAATCTGAATTAAGAGGAGAGAGGTATCTCTAGATCATCGCACTATCAAATGTCTAATTTTTTTGAAGTCTATGGTATACTGCAGTCTACTCCTCAATTCCACAACTCAAAAGTTTAATTTTCTTATTTACGTACTAATTCCCCTCAGTGCTGGCTATTTTATGGTGTTTGATTTCAGATTATTTTCTTAAAATGCATAAAGTTTATTATCAGTACACTTATGTAGTGTAAAGAAAAATTATCTTTAACTGTGCATTTTAACTTTCACATCATATTTGTAGACGCTGTCAATGCCCACAACCTAAGTGCCCAATGCTCACAGCACTAAGTCTACTAAACTCTCAAATTATATCTGTAGCATATTAAAACCCCATTACATATAAAACACAGTCATTTATTTTTGTGTTCAAAACACCCTCACCTTAAAATAGGCCAGTGGTGTTTTGCATAAAGTTTTAATTAATTCTGGACTTTCCTGAAGATTTCTCTCCAATATAAACTTATTTGCTTACTTTTGACAATTCTTGAAAACAATTTCAATTAAAGTTTTAGCAGAGAAATCATTAAATCTTTGAACACCTGGTACTGCAAATACATTTTTCTAGGCAACCTTAATAATCCAATTCAAGTTGTAATGCCCACAATTAAATAAGGAAGATTTAAATTGAATCAGAAAATGTATTTAAATGAATTTAAATCCAAGGTTTGATTTTGGATCAAGAATTTCATCTCATTTGAATCCTTTGTTTCCTGTTATAGGAGTTTGGTGTAAATGGCAGTTGATTTTATTAAATGGTACAATATTCATGATGAGATGATTTACAGTCTGGAGTCTGCAACTCCTCTCTCAGTGATGAATAATGCAGTATAATTGCCAGGCATATGCTGGACACAATGCCTAACCAATGATGCATATTTTAAAATGTGATGTGAGCTCTATATTGATTTCCTAGCTGGCTATCTTCTTCATTTAAACGTGGGCATTACAACTTTGAATTGGATTATCAAGATTGACTAGAAAAATGTATTTGCAGTACCAGGAGTTCAAAGATTTAACAGTTTCTCTAAAACTTTAATTGAAATTGTTTTCAAGAATTGCCAAATAAAAGTAAGCAAATAAGTTTAACATACTTCCAACAACACTGTACCTAAACACACCTGATGTTGAAAGTTCCGAATATATTTCATGTATTATGTTATTTACATACTTCCCTGGTTCCATCAGACGATGGAGTTTGGTGAATGGATCATGTGACAGTGAAGGACTGTGACAAAAATGATAAGGTTGAAGTTGTTTCTATATTCTTCATGTTTCAAACAGTGCACCATCTACTGATAACCCACTTGTTAAAGATGCACTAAAAGGGAAGAGCTAAAGATTATTTAAGGTCTGAACAATGTGGCTAATGATGTTAAATAACACCAGCACATTTATTACAAGTAAATTATGCTTCCTGGTGTCAGTTATGTTTAAGCAGAAGAGCCTAAGCTAAAATATGGGTTGTTATGCTTCACTCAATGTTTCTCTTAGACTGCTTTTATATTGCTGTCTAGATTCTGGGAGCCTGGAATCCATAAACTAGGTCCCAAGGTTGTAGAAACTGTTTTTCATAGCCTGGCACCCATACATAGAGATATCTTGAAGCAATTTTGTCACCATTTCTATCACATCATTTATAGTTGAATCAAATGAATTTTGGATAGTTTCAAAAATCAAATGATTTTATAGTTTTTGTTTTGTTTCTTGTTCATTAACTAGGTCCAGCTAGTTTAGTTTACCAACATATCAAAATAGAACACACATCACATTTTGTCTACATATGCCTAGGAATTATGCTACATTATTCCTCATCGAGAGGGGAGTGGAAGACTCCAGACTGTAAATTATCCCATCATGAATACTGCACCATATAATAAAATCAACTGCCATTTAAACCAAACTACTATAACAGGGAGCAAAAGATTCAAATGAGGTGAAGGCTTTGATGCGAAAACAAATCTTGACTTTAAATAAATTTCTTCATTATTATTGTTAACAAATTCAAAGCACATGTGTTACAGTGTATAAATTACCTCAGTAACTTTCAAAAGGAATACTAGTTAGGTGAAACAATGAAGACTACCAACCTCACTGCTAAGAGCCGTAAATTTGCACAGGGAAATGATAAGGTTGTCAAACACATCACTTAGTCCATAATGAGCCGAGATCATTGCACATTTTCTGAACACGGGAGAAAGAAAAATGATCACTGCACAGAAAGATTAATCAGGTCTTTATGTTTAACCTTCTTCAGGGTTAAAACAAAGCATGGAGTATGATTTGATCGTACATTTAAGATAGCACACTCTAAATGATCAAACTTAGTTTGTAATGGAACACAAGAGTTATTCATAATTTCAGTGAACACTGTGGAAATACACAAAAACTAAGATACCTAAATAAATAAATTCAAGTTAAATGATATATGTCTGATCACTAAGAGCTACTGATGATACCAATCCTTCTAAAGCATAACTAGACTACACAAAGATTCAATATAAGATTTGGCTTACAGATGAATTAACTAACTGCAGAATGTTACAAATCAAAACTGCAAATGCAATCAGTGCTGGAAACCATTTTGTGTTGGAATAACGAACAAATTTGATTAAATCAAAAGGTGAAGTGGAGTGTTTCATCTTCCAGAAGTTCCCCTTTTCAGCATCATACACACAAGATCATCAGTTATCACTGTTCCACAGATTTCAGCAGTAGCATGACTGAGCTCTTGTAGCATTTGTTCTATTTACACACTTTGGACAAACATGAATTCCTGCTTTCTAATAGCGATCCCTCGTGTATAATAATGTATTATTGTTAAGGCACAAGTGTTTAATGTTCCAAAATTTTTACCTAAAACCGGATATTGCCTTCTGTATTATAGTTTCATCTAAGCTCTTGTCGAAAACATAAGAAAGTGCAGCTATGGTCGGACCCCAAGTCATGGTGAATAAGTCATGATCGTAGCTTCCAGGAGGTACATGGAGGAAAATGCCTTCTGATGAGCTCCCACGATTCAAAAGTACATTCCATATATAGTTCTCTTTCACAAAACCAGTTTGTTCCTCTGGCATCACAATCTCATCGTTCCTGTAATAAAAAGGATGAAAATTATTTCACATATTGTACTAATATAGCACCCCAAGGAGGTTAGGACACACTTAACTCTGTAAATAATAAGTAAATTTTATTTCAGCCTATTTCCCAACCATCACTTTATCCTGAATGCTGAAATAATTATTCCCCCCAAATTTTGCGAAGGTTTCATTTGGGGGGTGGGGGAAATTGCAGAGAGAAGTTTATTTTCCAATTTGTATACCGTATATCAAGGTTGTACAGGTTAATTAGGTACAATTAACACTCAACTGAACCAAAAAGGACCCACAAAATAGAAGGACCAACATCAAACATGGCTATAAAAACAAAGTCACTGCAAACAATTAAAACAAACTTTAGTTATTATTGTGAATATTGTTCTGCAGCCTTCAAAACCTTTTACAACTACTCTTGTCTTTTAGTTGGGTGTTTTAATCAACATTAATCAGCATTTGTTCTATAGTAGGGATCTACAGGAATCTCTATAGTAGAAAGCATCAGTGAATCTATTAAGATAAGACTTTAAGAAATGTTGGCATTTCATTGGGCAAATGCTTCACCTGCTGTTATACTGAGCCATATAGGCCAAGAGTTTTCTAGTTTCAATCCGCGGAGTGCATTCACATCAGGCATCAGCATTTCTGATAAAAATCAGTCGGGCAAGTCTATGAGGTTTCAGTTTTCGTAAATAAATGAACCAAAAGTGATTCTGAAAACACTGGTAAAAATCCTAGAACCCACAAAATAACAAGAATTTAACATATTCAGTAACTATATACTGAGGGCCCTGGTCGCCAGCCGATATTCAAGAGCTGTTTTTGATGGGGGTGTTTTGAGCTTTCAGTGGCTTTTTCAACCTATTCAGTAGCTATGTGCAGTTTTTCAAATTGGCATAAACTGTACAAGTATCCTCATTAAAACTTTCAATCTTCAGTTACAGCACTAGACTCTGCCAAAAAAAAAATCCAGCCCATGTCCCTACATAACAAGAGCAGCTAAAGTTAGAAATTAATTCGTTGGACACAAAATGCATTGGATGCTCTGAGGATTTGCTAAGTTGCTATATAAATACTTTGCTCTTCCTTCCGAGTTAATTTTAGAAATATAAAATGTTCCCATGAGTCAACAACTCTCACTAATCTCTGTAGGTGGCGTAGATAAAAAGTTTTTAATACTAAATGAGAAAGTAAAATAGTTTTCAATAATTATGAATTGCATGTGTTCCCAGATTAAAACCATCTGAGACTAAAGTAAGAACATCCTGCATCTCAGGCACTTTGAGCTCTTAATCTTTAAAGTAACCAATACCTGGCATTATGCTAAATTAAATCAAGAATATTTTCTTTACCATTTTTCTAGAATATTTGGCAAGTTCTTCCTTTTCTAAAACATTATATAAATTTACCAATATTAAAGTATCTAAATGTACAAACTTGTGTGAACCATTTGGTATACATGACCAAGGTGAAATAACTCCCATGATAGGAAGGTAACATATAAATAGCTTGCAAACATATGACAGCTTTAATACTACCCAGTTCTATTTTTAAAACCACATCACAGCTACCCAGGTTTATGAGGAACATATGAACTAGAGCAAATGCCAGCAGGCAAATATTGCTTTAGCTTGTTACATGGTTACTCATACTCGCGTGGTGGTCTTTCAATTATTGACCAAAGTGATTTGCCCTTGAAGTGAATTAGATAAATTTTTTACATTTCTGAAACAGGTCACCAACAGGTTCACTCTAACTGCAACTGAACTCTCTCTAAAGGCAACACTTCATCTTTCTAGCCAATTGAAAACTGCTATTCGCTCTGGAATGCTTTTTCTTTAAAAAGGGAGCTACTTTATAAAATTACACCAACAGTTCACAGTGGTAAATACAGCGAACATTAAGCATTGAGGTCAATAAATAAGGAAATTTGAAGTTTGATCCCTAGTTCTTTGCCTAGTTTCCCGAAGACGTGATAGGTTGCTAAATAAATGCATATTTTTTCAGCAGCTTATTTCAGCCAAGGAGCTGAGCAGGGTATAATTGGCCATAATCTCCTCAGACTTGTGGAAAATCAGCCAGGGATCAATAAGGAGCAGTACTGTGCATCCCTCAGGAAGGTCCTGACCAAAGGAAAGTGGAACAGGAACTGCAGCTGAATCTGGTGCACATTTGCTGACAAAACACTGAACACTACCAAGGAATTTTCTTAAATTTTAAATCTGCATTAGGTGTGGGAGGAAAGAAACAGTCCCACTTGGAGCAACTGATTGATACATACTCAGTGACAGAACCTGAAACTGCCAATGCCTCTGGTCTCTACATCCAATTATCAGACTGCAGATACCCTACCTCCAACATACAGCAATTGAAATGACACCCACTCCAAACATGCCTCAACGGCCAAAACTATTCTGCCTCTAGTATAACAAAAACAGAAAATGTTGCAAAGACTCAGCAGGTCAGGCAGCAGCTGCGGAGAGAGAAACAGCGTTAACGTTTCAAGCTCGTTTTACTCTTCTTCAGAGCAACTGACTGATACAGATTCAGACCAACAGATACAGACAACTGACATATACATCCTATTCTGTCTCTACCTGGACTGCAGGGCTGTTGCCCTCTAAGGAAAAGGATGAGAGAGGAGGGGACAGATGGTGAGAGAGAGAACTGAGGAAGAGAGAGAGAGAGAGAGAGAGAGAGGGATAAAAGGAAGCAAAAAGAAAGAGTGAGATCAATTGAGGATGCATTCACAGGAAACTTCAGTTCAGGATGAAATAATTTTCCGTTGACTTTTACAGCCAAGCTTGAAGAGGAAATTTTGCATGTTACAGTTTTCAAGTATGCACCAGCTATCAGTGCTGGGCTTCACCGGCAGTGTAAATACACCCACAATTCCTGTGACAAGTGATATTCCTGTGTACTTCTCTCAGGAATATTAATATAAATCAGTCTGTTTAAACGTAATGGTTAGTAAGGAATCAATGAGCATAAGCTACTGAAATCTACCCTCCATCCTATAAATTTCAGCTCTAAAACATGATTCAAAAACTGCTGAGAAGAATATTCCCATTGGCTGCAGCTCACTCTGTAGATTGCTGTTAAAACTATGAAGGTAGTAAGATAATTAGAACCTGACTAGAAGTAGAAGCTTTTAGTGAAGCAAACTTACTTGATTGCATTATAGATGTCCTCTAACATATCTTGGTCAAAATCTTTAGAGCCATTGACTCCTTTCAAATTCTTTTTGAATTGCTGCAGCAGGAAAAAAGGTACCAAAAATAAGACCAAAAATTCTTGATATAAATTGCAAAGTAGTTGACAATGCCACCACCTACCCAAAACAATATTTTAAAAAGCGGTGGATAAGACGCATAGTAAAATTCTTGTAAAGTCACCTTAATGTAGTAACATTGAAAATATATCTCTCAATTTCCTTAACTATAAACAACATGAAGGACAGGTGCAGTAGTCCTTGTACGCATTTGAGCTTTCAGTTAATTAAAATGATTTCATGGAACAGGTCAAGCAGGCGATCTGATGAAACATGGCACCATTTTAGGTATGTAAAGGGGTTTAAAAGCTTATGTTATAGTGAACAACTGTAATTACTTTAGACCTTCAAAGATATCTTTCACTTGGAATTTTAGTAGGTAAACTTCAATGTAGATCATTGCAACGTTGGTAAAATTGAAACCCACAACATCCTAATGGATAGATGAATTATTTAATAAAGTTAACGATCTTACAGAATTCTCAGCAATAATTTCAGTCTGTACGGAGCTTGGAATGGGCATCAAAAGGCATATTTCTTCAAAAGCTCACTCCATTATTTTTAAATGGCTGCACTTTACTTGGGACGAGATTGTTAACTAATTACACTACAAACATAATGATGAGGAAAATCCTTGAAAAAGGATAAGCCTCTCAGGTATTACAGAACAAAAAATTCAATTGACTTATGACCCCAAAGATGTGACAGTAAATGGCTGCCTGAACTTATTCTGGGTTGTACTATGTGACAACCAATTTCAAAGGTGCAAATGTTGTTGCCACCATGGCATCTGACAGGAGCCTAGCTTGCACTCTGCACGGTTGTAGTAGTACTGCCTCAGAAGGCAGAGAGATCAAGCCCCACAAGGGTTCTAGCAATAGCTCTAGGCCGACAATTCCACACAGTACTGTGCTGTGGATCAATGATCACCTTTCAGATGAGATGTTAAGCCAAAGCCCCAGCTGTGAGATCAGATCCCACGACACTATTCAAAGAACAAGAAAGGTTTGGTCCAGTATCCTTGCCAACATTGCTCCCTTAGCCAACGCCAGGTTACCCGATTATCATTTGCTGTTTGTGGGATCTTGATCCATGAAAATTGGCTGCCATACATGCCTACAAAACAATGGCTACGAAAGTAATTCATTGGCTGCAAAGACAATGCCACATCCTTGAGCATATGAGAGGCATTACATTTATTCTTCTCAAAGCACCCAACATCCAAATTCTGTTGAGACAACGTATCAAACTGATACATAAGAAATGCAAGTATCTCTGTTTCTAACTTACAGCAATTCAACCAGAAACCAAAATATACAAGAAACACATTACAAAATGTGGTCCCCTTTAAACTAATACAAATTTTTCTTGGTAGCCACATGATGGCGTTATGGGTTAAACTTTCCCAAAGAGGTGGCAATGCTCCTTGCAAATTACACTGCCATGAATAGTGCTTAACTGATCATGAATGTTAAGAGAAGCACTGCAACCCTAACTGCTCTACAATGTGTGAGCAAATTACAATCAAGTTAATTGACATGCAAAAGATAGGTGGCAAGAGGTCTTTAAAACTTTAGTTAAGCATCAGGCCGATGGGGATATTTAAAGTTCCCCTCTTTTCAACTAACAGTAGCAATTTAAAATTGACAAAATCAGGTAGATTGATTGCCTATTTTAAAGCAATTGGCTCAGATATTAAATATACAAAATAAATTAGGTCAGGACACAATGCTTAAAAATTACAAACAACATATCTTGGTACGGTGAAATTCTGTTTTCAGTCATCATTCAAGTACAAATGGAATATTTTGTTAACATCTACCGGCCATCATTTGCCTTCTTTACAAAAGAGTAATACGATGCTGATAGTGTGCTTTAAGTTCCTAGTACCAATTAACCTGTGGATAGGGCAGCAATTCCCACCCCCTACTTTCAGCCGACGGTCTTACTCAGGACACCCGGGAAACAAATTACACCTGGACTAAAAGCCCGCTTTCTTGTACCAAACAGCAAGTACCAGAATTGTGGAGTTTGCACATTCACTACCATCTGTGAAGGAGAGCCAGGCAGTGGATATAATTATCCCTTCTCCAGAAGGGATGAGCTGTCTTGATAATGCAATTTTGCTTCCGAAGTTCAACTCATTCAGCTTACCATAACAACCAGTTTAACGCAGGATAACAGACTGCAATGTAACAGCAAATATCCCAAACAAAAATGCTCTCTAATTCTAACCTGCAATGAAGACAATCCTGTGCTATTATTAATTCTTATGTCAAAAGTATCAACAAGACATAAGAATTAACCTTCTTACAGAATATAAACTGCTACTAATAATGGGTGGGTCGACAGAGGAATGGTTTCAGAACGAAGCACAACAGGGCATGTATTCGATGGGCAGAATTGCTCCTTCTGTGACATTATGACTCTATGACACTTTGTAGCAGGGCTGGAGGAAGACAACATAACTAATTTGGCTCCTGTATCACAAATGCTTGTGAGGACAGTATCCAGTGGTTTTTGCACTCGTCAAGTCCACAGGTCACACATTTATTTGCAGAGATTGAACTGGAAAGCCTTTCCTAGTTTCCATACTTTCTCATGTCCTATTATCTTACCAACAACAAAACATGACTGTTGTATCTATCTCAGGGGAAGTAAATTAGTATTTGCAAGATTAATTTACTAATAAAGCTTCTGACCACTCACCTCTGATGTCATTGGCACATTTTGCTTACGAACATTGTGATTGTGCTGGTCTGTATTGAGCATTATTACAGCATAGGCAAGTGCAAAGCAGGCATCATTGTTGGAAAATGGTGTGCCATTAATTTTCTGAAAAGAGGAAGAAGCAAATGCAGAAATTTCCCACAAAAAAATTAGACAATTGGTTCAAAAGGATGTTTTTCAGCTAAATTCAACACACGGGTAATTATTTTCACACAAAGTCATGCTTTGCTTTCAGTTACACAAGATCCTCTTTTTCCTCCATCACCAGCCATTATTGAAAACTTGCAGCCAATGACTGTGAAGATATTTACTTGATATCAAATACAAAATTACCTGGAAAAACTCAGCAGGTCTGACAGCATCTGCAGAGAGGGATACAGTTGACGTTTCGAGTCCGTATGACCCTTCATCAAAATTTCTGATTTTGAGCCTTGAACCGCTGCAGTCCATGTGGTGTAGGTACACCCACAGTGCTGTTAGGGAGTTCTGGGATTTTGACCCAGCGATAATGAAGGAATGGCAATATAGTTCCAAGTCAGGATGGTGAGTGACTTGGAGAGGAACTTGCAGGCGGTGATGCTCCCATGCATCTGTTGCCCTTGTCCTTTTAGGGTGTAGAGGTCATGGATGGTACACACTGCTGCCACTGTATGTCGGTAGCGGAGAGGTGAATGTTGAAGGTGGTGGGTGGGGTGCCGATCAAGCGGGCTGCATTGCCATCGATGATGTCAAGCTTCTTGAGTGTTGTTGGAGCTGCACTCATCCAGGCAAGTGGAAGGTATTCCATCAGAGTCCTGACTCATGCCTTGTAGATGGTGGATAGGCTTTGGGGAGTCAGGAGGTGAGTTACTCATCACAGAATTCCCAGCCTCTTGTAGCCACATTGGTTATATGGCTGGTCCAGTTACGTTTCTGATCAATGGTAACCCCCAAGGTGTTGATTGTGGGGGATTCAACGATGGTACTACCATTGAAGGTCAAAGGGAGAGGGTTAGATTCTCTCTTGTTGGACAGGGTCATTGCCTGGTAGTTGTGTAGCACAAATGTTACTTGCCACTTATCAGCCCAAGCCTGAATGTTGTCCAGGTCTTGCTGCATATGGACCTGGACTGCTTCAGTATCTGAGGAGTCGCAAACAGTACTGAACATTGTGTAATCATCAGCGAACATCTCCACTTCTGACCTTATGATGGAGGGAAGGTCATTGATGAAGCAGCTGAAGATGGTTGGGCATAGGACACTCACTCCCCTGAGGAACTCCTGCCATGATATTCTGGGATTGAGATGATTGACCTCCAACAACCACAACTATCTTTCGTTTATGCTAGGTATGACATTAACAAGTGGAGAATTTTCCCCTGATTCCCATGGACTTCAGTTTTGCTAGGGCTCCTTGATGCCACACATGTCAGTTGCTGCCTTGATGTCAATGGCAGTCACTCTCACCTCACCTCTGGCATTTTGCTCTTTTGTCCATGTTTGGACCAAGGCTGTAATGAGGTCAGGAGCTGAGTGGTCCTGGCCGAACCCAAACTGAGCACCAGTGAGCACATTACTGCTGAGTAATTGCCGCTTGATAGCACTGTCGATGACAACTTCCATCACTGTGCTGATGATTGAGAGTTATGCTAACTGGGTGTTAATTGGCCGGGTTGGATTTGTCCTGTTTTTTTGTGGGCAGGACATACCTGGGCAATTTTCCACCTTGCCGGGTAGATGCCAGTGTTGTAGCTGATTCAGAACAGCTTGGCTAGGGGCATGGATAATTTTGGAGCATAAGTCTTCTGTACCTTTGCTGGAATGTTGTCAGGGCCCATAGTCTTTGCAGTATCCAGTGCCTTCAGCTTGATATCACCTGGGAGTCAATTGAATTGGTTGAAAATTGGTATTGGTGATGCTGGGGACCTCGGGAGGAAACCAAGATGGATCATTCACTCAGGTTGATGCAAATACTTCAGCCTTGTCTTTTGCCCTGGTGTGCTGGGCTCCCCAGTTATTGAAGGTGGAGGAGTCTCCTCCACCGGTTAGTTGTTTAATTGCCCACCACCATTCATGTGGCCGAAATAAAAACAGGAAGTGCTGGAAAAACTCAGCAGGTCTAGCAACATATGTGGAGTGAGAAATAGAGTTAATGTTTCAAGTCCAATATGACTCTTCTTTGGAACTGAAGAGAGGCAAAAAGGTGATTTATGTTGTTGGAAAAAGGGAGAGGGTCAGTGGGGGCAAAAAGGGGAAGGTCAGTGATAGATTAAAGGGTGAGGGAGAAGGGATGGGAATGGTAGTAGTAAAGGAACAAAACATTGGTCTAGGGAATGTTTTAGTAGCAGAATAAAGGTCAGCACTGTCTGAAAGCAAAATTGGAGAGTGTGTTCATCGCAGAATAAAGGTCAATGTTGCCTGAATGCAAAACATGAGAACAAGACGCAAGCTGGCACTAGGGGAAAAATATATAAAATGGAGGACAGAACTCATGGTCTGAAGTTGTTGAACTCAATGTTGAGACCAGAAGGCTGTAAAGTGCCTAATTGGAAGATGAAGTGTTGTTCCTCAAACTTGCATTGGGTTTCACTGGTACACTGCAGCAGGTCAAGAACCGAAATGTGAGCATGCGAGCAAGTTGGTGAGTTGAAATGAGAAGCAGCTGGGAGGTCAGGTTTATGCTTGCAGACTGAACGGAGAGGTTCTGCAAAGCGGTTACCCAGTCTGCGTTTGGTCTCCTCCATGTATAGGAGGCCGCATTATGAGCAGCGAATACAATAGACTAAGTTGAAAAAAGTACAAGTAAATTGTTGCTTCAGTTGTACTGATGTTAACATATGCAGCTATTTTGTTTTCAGACAGTGCTGACCTTTACTCTGCTATTAACGCTTACTCTGGACCAATGTTCTGTTTCTTTCCTACCACCATTCCCACTCTCTTTGCTTTTTGTTCTATGACATTTTTTGTAATTTAATCCCCTCACCTTCTAACTATCCCTGACCTTCCCCCTTTATGCTCTACCCAACATTTCCTACTTTTTCAACAGAACCTATCACATTTCTACCTCTCTTCAGCTGAAGAGTCATATTAGACTCAAAATATTAACTCTGCTTTTCTCTCTACAGATGCTGCCAGGCTTGCTGAGCTTTTTCATCACTTTCTGGTTTTTATTTCAGATCTCCAGCATCTGCAGCATTTTGCTTTTATTGTACGGATGTGGCTGATACTATTAAAGATCAAACATACATCCCTAAAGACTGAGTAGTTTATGTAACAGGAATCTGTCAGCTGTCATTCCCGATGGTACAGCAACAGCAGAAATATAGGGGCACACAAAGAGCCCCTGAAAAGCTGGTTATAGCTAGCAGCAAGAACCTGCCCAATTTTACTATTCTTTAGGACAATCTTCATCATACAAGCTTCAAAATGCTCACAACCTGTTTTTCTTTCAGTTTGCAAAGTACATACATGCCAGTGATCTGTGAAGACTTCTAATAATCTGTGAATGACAGGAGCTTCACCAGGGAGTCTGAAGGCTTCTAGGTAGGAACGCAATGCTTCATCAACTCTCAATCCTTGGAAAGTAAACGTCCTAGTGTTTAAACAACAAAACTAGTCAGTGACTGTAGCTTATTTATAATTAACGTTCAATTTTTTTTAGTTTGTTAGTCTTTACAGTAGAACACAATATAATCCAAACATTCTTTTATATGAAAAAGATACGGAAATTTTAAATCCTTGCAAACAAGTCACAATTCTATGAGATTGTAAAAAAATATCTTTTTAAATGCAGCTATTTGGTAAGGATAATGCAATTAATGCACAATCAGCACAGGTGGCTATGTGGTGGAATTACTTCATATGGTAGAAATAGCAAAAGGAACAGCTGTATTATTTTCACCATTTCAAAATTAAAACTGGAGAGAATTAATAAGATAAAATGTAATAGAACTTTGAATATAGAGAACTTCTCCATAAAGTCAACTCCTCAAAGTCAAATTTTCTGAAATTAAATTTTGAGGCATTGAATTCTCATTTTACTGTTATTCTGTTGTTTAGTTCAAAGTATTAGACAATTAAATTCTGTCAACACAAAACACCACAATCTGAGTCGACTGCATAAGCAATGCAAAATGGGTCAAAACTTCCTCACAGGAGGTATCCTTTATTTCACTCCTGTATTTTAATCTCAGAGACCCACTATTTAAAGTTACCTCTTGTATCAACTTGATATTTCCTTGCGGACAGCACGACAGAAAGCAACATTAAGTGAAACTGGCTATTGCTGATCAGAGGTAATCAAGTTAATATCATATGGGAACCACTAGTTACAGAGTGAAATCTTTTACCACTTTGTACAATGAAATACTGTTTGTAAAAGCAGGCAGCCTTGGGAAAGAAATTCTCAGTATTTAGCAAATATTTCAACATTAATATATAATTATATATATAATATATAGTTAATGTTTGCTTTCCTCATAATGCATAGGGCCAATAAACAGTAGTCATAATTTGAGACAAGTTCATCTCAAAAAATTAATGCCTCAAAACACCTTTACCACGTAACTCTTGGATTAAACCCAGTTCTTTGGTACGTGTTGGCCAAAAAAGTGTGCATCTATACCACCGTAGGAACAGAAAAAGATCAACAGAACTGTTGGCTGGGCAACCAGGGCTTGAAATGCATGACGCATTCAAATTAATCAGCATAGTGAAACATGGCTCTTTCCAATGGATGATATATTAACAATTGTTATCTATACACCTCAAAAATAAGTAGAAGACAATTAACAGTATTAACAGCAATAAATTACATATGTAGAGAAACAGGTGGCAGGTGGAATCAATGATGTCTCTCCACCACTGTAAACTTAGCTTTTGGTCTCTCAAAGTGAGAGGGCAGGTAGCCATACCCATGTGTGCACTCATTACAATAGGTAGCAAAGACTGTTTTTGCTTTTCCTTTGTCACCAAAGATTTCCTTGTGGACCTAACTCCTAGCTAGCATTTGCATATTCTACAGGATACTCATTATACAAGAAAATACATAAATTAATACATTTTTCAAAAGAAGTTTCAATACCCAACAAAACTGTCCAGGAGTTCCATACTTTTCCGATCACTGATAAACTCGCCAATCATTTTTTTGTCCAATCGTGGATTTTCCCTGAGCCACTGAGCTACTTCACTGTTGTCCATGGGGGATGCGAGCAGGCCCTTCTCCTGAAGGAACTGAATGCCTTTTTTTGGTTTCTGGTTGAACTGCTCTGTTCCAGTAATAAGCAACTTAAAAGAAAGAAAACAAAAAAAACTCATTTCTGAAAAAAAAAATGTTTTTTTTCAAAACGCACTTTTTTACTGGTACAGTTCTGAGAGTTTGACACAAGCTGCCTCACTAGTGCTGCTCTCCATTTAGGGGAGAATCTGCCTGTGCATTTTGATGAATCTGAATGCTACTGAAATGTTATTGCTAGCAATAGGTCCATGCTTCATTTATAGTAAAAGCAATCCACAGGGGACTTATTAAATATTTTGTTTTGTAATATAGCTGGCAAAAAACAGAACTTGGCATGTGATCACCTCCTCAAGCTGGTCTCACAAATCCTTTGTTTGAGTCAACTTGTGTTCAGAAGAGTTGCATTCAGCTATTTAAATGACAGATTGCACACAACAACGCAACTTGAAAACATTGTCAAATTGCAACAGAATCTACAGTTAAAGTTTGGACAAGATAGGAAGAAGATATTAGATTGGGTGACCAAAAGCTTGGTCAAAGGGTAAGAGGTGACATTAAAAAATGAGGAGTGGGGGCTGGAGAGTGGAGGGGAAAGGCAGAGAGATTTAGAGAGGC
Source organism: Carcharodon carcharias (assembly GCF_017639515.1). NCBI lineage: Eukaryota > Metazoa > Chordata > Chondrichthyes > Lamniformes > Lamnidae > Carcharodon > Carcharodon carcharias. The sequence goes on from NC_054494.1 coordinate 33,236,135, forward strand.
ACTTAGCTGCCTTAACACAGGACTGCCAATAGTGGGCAAATGGAGGGGTTTTGTACAAGAAGCCACTGTCAGAGGTATGGAGAACTTGTGGGAGTATAAATGTATGGCTGGAGCTGAATACTGTGATGAGGAGGAAAAAGGTGATAAAGGGATTTAATCACATTGTGCCTATTCATTCAAAGCTCAATTTTCTGAATGGATTGTGGGGGAAGAAATTTCTCCAAATAACACAATCTTTGGAGGAAGGTTCTATGCAGAAAGCATCAGGATGTAGAAAAACAGAAGCCATTCCACGCCTCAATGATGTGCTTATTCAAGCAACAATTTATTCTGCAGCTGTACGAATGTAACAAGGTTAGTATACTACATCTCATGGTCAAATCAGTGGCAAGTTGGGAGGGAAGAATAAGAAGAAATTGTTAAATATGAAGTATAAATTTGACGTGCCAATTATTCATACAAAATGAATGTTTCACTCTTGCTTCAATTGCATAACTAAATTTCTAATGAATGCTCATAATTCTATAAATCTCTTACCTTCTTCTTACTTTTAATTTCCGATAGTTCTTGAGGACTTGGTAGGAAAGAAGAAAATCGAGTTGGTTTCTTGGGAACCCTCTTCTCTACTGTAAACAAACATATCAGAGCTTACGTTAATATTGAAAACATGTCTGCATGTAGAACGAACACACACACACACTCCACATGGAATGCATTTTAATTCCTAATTTCTGACCAGAAATATATTCAATATATGACAGAAAAAACTTGATAATTGACAAGCCAAAAAAATGCAAAAAAATAAACTTTCATCTGCAGAATAAATTTCACTGGTGAGTGAATTCTGGTTCTAAAAAGGATTTTAACAAAGGATAGAATATTCAAAAATAAAACCTTAAAAATAAAACACTTAGTAATATAAGGTTGAACTTATTCTTTTCAACCATCTCATTCCCAAAGATATCAAGCATTTTCAAGGTACCAAGATGACATAATTTGGTTTCCAAAAATACAATCTCTTTGGCCATGTGAGGAGCACACTAGCCATTCCTAATCTGGTCACTAATACTTCAACACAGAGTCTGCTGGATAACTATCAGGAGTGGTGACTATAGGCTTTTATTTGTCCCCAGTCTTGGACACTGCAAACAAATGTAGCATCCTCATTACAACTTGATAGAGATACTAGCTAGCTCAAAGACCACAAATTAACCCTGGGGTCTTCCCTGGCCTCAGACATTAAGTGCAACATGCTGTTTTCCAGGAAGGGCCATCCTTACTTTTTAATCCAAGTCTAAACCACAGAAAAGAAACTTGCATCCTACACACAACTCACCCAACTGGTCTGTAGTAAAGTTAAGTGAAGCTTTATCCCATCACTTCATTTAAAATTATTGCATTTTTATCACACACAAATTTTATCTTGTGTACATCACGTGACAAAGGGAACCACTGTCAGAAGGGATATTTCCAAGAAAAGTGACCAGTAAGATGTTGCAAGAACTTTGACACTTGTACTTTGTTAGGGGCCTTGATCAATGGTTGAATTTTGCCTAAAGACAAGTTCTTCACAACAGGAGCCAAACAGACCGAAAAGGGGGCAAAAGTTCAGGTACCCAAAACTTTTGGTTAATTGTCTCATTGCTGTTCTTAGTGTCTAAGCTCTCATCATATGACTCAATGATTTCTGAACAATCTGGGTGCTCTCTACTTAGCTTGAAGCTTTACCTGTTCCACCTTCCTCTGCAACCTGCCGTCCCAGTTTCATTTTCTGAGCCATAAGGTGGCCACTGGTCGGGGGGTGAGGTAGCGACGTTTCCACATCCAAAGGAGGTGCGCTGCCACTAGTCCCAATCTTTTCAATACCTGCCAATGAAGTAAAGAGATTTATATAATGCCTTTTGCAACCTCAGGACGCTCCAAAGCACTTTACAGCCAATGAGGTACTTTTAGATGTAGTCACTGTCATAATGTTAGAAACGTGGCAACCAATTTATGCACAGCAAGCTCCCAAAAACAGCAATATGATAATGACTAGATAATCTGATGGTGGTTGAGAGATTATTGGTCTGGTCACTGGAGGGGACCTCCCTGCTCTTCTTCAAAGTAATGCCATGCGACTTTTTATATTCAACCGAGATGGCAACAGGACCTCGTTTTACCCTTTCACCTTCAATTGTACCGCATTGGAGCATCAGCCTAAATTATGTGCTCAAGTCTCAGGAGTGCAAATGGAACCAAAAACCTTCCGACTCTGGAGGTGAGAGTGCTATCCGTTGTACCATGGCTAGAGATGTATAACTGAATGCACATGGTACAAAACCAATTATTTTATTTCAATATTCAAAAAAGCAAAAAGGAAGTATTCAATGCAATAGAATTTCCTTGAAAAAGCCACAGATATCTCCATGACCTGATTCTGACAGGCTCTGCTGTAAATTCCAGAATGCAGATTCAGTCTCAAATCACTCACTGTTAGGAGCTCAATAAGTACAGTGTGCAAGCCAGGTAGGACCTTGAGTACATGATTGCACTTCAATCCAAACACACACATTCCAGATAATTTGGAGTTCAATTATAAAGGCTCGATAATCTGCCAAAAACAATAACGATCATGTAGATATTCTCCCACCAACAAAATTCTTATTTCCAAAGTTGTTTTTCGCATCAAACATTGCAATATATGGTTACAAAATTATAAAATATTACCAACTAAGGGAATGAGCCTGTCTCTGTAGCTCAAAATCATTCCAAAATGTTTTCTAAGTGCTGCAGAAGTCTGACTTTGAGAACACCTAAGCAAGAGGTGGAACAAAGATTATTATCTTTTGTTTTTGCAGGATACACTAGAAATGCTGCAATTTATTAGGAACATGAGGCAATCCAGCTTCACAACAATGACAACAAGTAACGTAACACAAACTCAGCACTCCTACAGAAGTAGTGAATCTTCATTTAGCAACAGATCTCCAGCAGATCAGTGGCAACAACAAAAAGCATGGCAGCATCGGCGGAGAAGAAAAGAGTTGACGTTTCGAGTCCTCAAGACCCTTCAACAGAACTAGGTGAATCCAAGGAAGGGGTGAAATATAAGCTGGTTTAAGGTGTGTGTGTGTGTGTGTGTGTGTGTGTGTGTGTGTGTGTTGGGGGGGGGAAAAGTGGAGGTGGGGGGTGTGGTTGTAGGGACAAGCAAGCAATAATAGAAGCAGATCATCAAAAGATGTCACAGACAACAGAACAAAAGAACACATAGGTGTATCACCAACTTCAACACCTGTGTTCTTTTGTTCTGTTGTCTGTGACATCTTTTGATGATCTGCTTCTATTACTGCTTGCTTGTCCCTACAACCACACCCCCCCGCCTCCACTTCTCTCCCCCCACCCAACACACACACACGCACACACGCATGCATCCCTTCCTTGGATTCACCTAGTTCTGTTGAAGGGTCTTGAGGACTCGAAACATCAACTCTTTTCTTCTCCGCCAATGCTGCCAGACCTGCTGAGTTTTTCCAGGTAATTCTGTTTTTGTTTTGGATTTCCAGCATCCACAGTTTTTTGTTTTTACAACAAAAAGCATGTCGAGTTAAAACTTTAAAACTTCCATCGTCATAGAAACTGCTTTTTAGGTTATAGAAACTTCCATAAATAATAAACATTTGACAGACATCCTCACTGACCCTCAAAAAAATTAGTTGATGCGAACAGTAGTTCACTTCCGCAGCAAGTAAGTTGGTTTCCCTTATGCCGTGTTCTATGAGAGAGTAGAGATGCATTCCACAATCTTGCTTATGTTTACAGCCAATTTCGCTCAACCTTTGCATTAATATTTATCTAAGGCTTGCCCTCCAATCCTTAAACACATGACTTGACAACATACAGGTGTCACTGTCACATTGACATTAACTAGTAATAAAAATTCCAAACCCTAACTTATTAAGAACCCTACTAAGTCTGTCCAAGGTACAACATAATAGATATCTGCTGAAACCCAATAAAAATACACCTATAAATTAACTATATGTTGCACGCAGGCCTCAATGAGTTTATAACATACAGAGTAAGAGTAACATACACTTCTCAACTAGTGTACACAAGGACAATGGACATCTTTCAGCAAGCTTAAAGACATCAACTTAGACTTAGAGAAAGGGTCAGCAACCTTAATAACAAGAGCAAATTTTAAAAAATTTAGTGAAAAACACAATATCTTAAAAGCTGCAAAGCTGTTACTCAAATGCCAATAATCATGAAAAACAAGCCAGAGACACATTTTCAGCAATATTTTAAAGGGTTTTACAAAAAATGTTAATTGAATACTTTCTTCCAAGTACAATGTTAATTAAAAGCTCAGGTTGCAGACCCCTTATCCAGACTGTTCAAATAATTGGATTACGTCCGAATTCAATGAAATGTCCATTTAATGTTATTTTCAAGCGATTCATATGAGAATCATGATTGCACTTACTGCTCACATCATGATGCAACGCTGCATTCATGGCACTATCATTCGTGCAGTATTGCCCACTGTTTCACATACCAAGTGCGATTTTTACTGATTGAAATTGTCAAACAATATAGTCAGTTTCCTTCCATCATTGACATTGAGAACAGCGGTACAGGAGGCACCCTGAGCTTTCTTTAAACTTTCTAACTGCACCTTATTGGCAGAATACACCAACTCCTTCCAGATTGCAGCCAATGTCCATCCCAAACAAGCTTCAATTGGTGGTAGAGCTGGTGATGCAACTCGGTCACTCTAACAACAACTGAGAAAATTCACTAGCTCAAAGCAGCTGTATCTGGACTAATACTACAGGAAATCACACTTGTCCTGAGACAGGTACATCCTGCCAGTATTAGCTATTTGAATTTTTGTGTTACAAAGCAAAGTCTTAGCATGCAGCTAGTAGATGAAAATGGCACACCTGCGATTATTGCTCATCAAATCTTACAGCATAAGAGGTGACAATTCATGTTAATGCCTGCTCTTTGAAAGAGCAAATCAACCATTCCCAGTCTCCTGCTCCATTCCCACCACCTACCAATATTTTCCTCTTCAAATATATTCCTAATTCCCTTTTAAAATTGTTATTGAATCTGATTTCACCATCCTTTCAGACAGTGTTCCAGATTATAAGAACTAACATGCTAACAGCTCTGGCTTGTGCTTGGCTTCTGGAAGTAAATTACAGGAAAATACATTGCCTTAAAGTATTGAAACTATATCATCAATAATTACCAGCATGCAGAAAACAAAGAGTATGCATAAATGGTTGGCAGGATGTGACAAGTGGAGTCCTGGAGGGGTCTGTGCTGGGGCCCCAACTTTTTACAATTTATATCAAATGACTTAGACAAGGGGAGTGATGGCATGGTAGCTAAATTTGCAGACAACACAAAGATAGGTAGGAAAGTATGTTGTGAAGAGGACATGAGGAAGTTGCAGATGGATATAGATAGTTTGAGTGAGTGGGCAAAGATCCGACAAATGGAGTTCATAGTGTGGGAAAATGTGACGTTGTTCACTTTGGCAGGAAGAATGAAAAAGCAGAGTATTACTTAAATGGAGAATGGCTGCATAATTCTGAGCTGCAGCGCGATCTCGGTGTTCCAGTACATGAGTCACAAAAAGTTAGTGTGCAGATACAGCAAGTAATTAAGAAGGCTAATGGAATGCCACCCTTTATTACGAGAAGAACTGAACATAAAAGTCAGTTACACAGGGCATTGGTGAGACCGTATCTTGAATACGGTGTGCAGTTTTGGTCTCCTTATTTAAGGAAAAATGTAAATGTGTTGGAGGCAGTTCAGAGGAGTTTTACTAGATTGATACTTGGAATGAGTGGGTTGTCTTATGAGGGAAGGTTGGACAGACTGGACTTGTTTCCACTGGAGTTTAGAAGAGTGAGGGGTGACTTGATTGAAATATACAAGATCCTGAACGGCCTTGACAAGGTGGACGTGGAAAGGATGTTTCCTCTCATGGGTGAGTCCAGAGCGAGGGGGCACTATTTTAATATTAGGAGTCGCCCTTCTATGACAGAGATGAGGAAAATTTTTTTCTGAGGGTTGTCCGACTTTGGAACTCTCTCCCTCAGAAGGTGGTGCAGGCAGAGTCATTGAATATTTTTATGGCAGAGATAGATTGATTCCCTTGCATAACAAGAATCTAAGGTTATCGGGGGTAGACGGGAATGCGGAATTCAAAACACAAGCAGAGCAGCCAAGGTCTTATTGAATGATGGAGCAGGTTCGAGGGGCCAATACACTCCTCTTCCTATTTCTTATGTTTCTTATATTACGTAGCGTAAGCTTCAGCTGAAAAGTAAACAGCAAGCCTCACTCTACACATTTCAAATGATACTATGATAGAAACTTGGAACAAAAATTTGTCTTCAATTGGTTTCTTATGTTGCCATTACCTTTGTCTAACATGGATGAGTGTTTGTGTATGCATTATTGCTATTTGGCAGTGGAGCCATCATTAAGCCCATCAAAAACATGACAACCATTCTGGTGAGAGTCGTCTATCTGAGAATAGACAGCCTCTACTGGTACTATTCCTTACCATTTGTGATGCCTTTGCCATCATTCATTTCTAGTACCGGAGTGCTTCCATCTCTTTTGTCCTGTTGTAAAGTATTATTGAGAACCTGGGCTTGACAGTGAGCCTCAGTGCTGTCAATAACTGTTAATAAAGCCTCAAGTGATAACAAGTGAGTGGTGTACAGTTGTCCAGAGACAGGAAAAGCATTCTACAAAAAGAATCAAAGGAGAAGTTCAGTAAAACTTGCAGAGTGGATGCAAAAATTCTAAATGAAACAAATTTTCATCAATAATTCAATGAGATTGGCTTATATTTTTCTACTTTTTTTTAATAATCAAGAAAGGCAGCAAATTTAGAGAACAAGCTTGCATCTTGACAGAAGGCAGGATGGAAACAGGCTTGCATATAAAGTATATATTTAATGTCGTAAAGTACTGAACAGTAGGAACAATTACACTCATTCTCATAGATAACCTTGTATCGAAACACAGTAATTCCAGAACAACAATTTCAGATTGAATTGTGTGCTTCCCATGAAGGAACATGCCAGAGTTGCTCAATAACAAACTTTCCAAAGCCCACTTTACATTTCCTCAATTTTAGAATCACTCCAGTATTAATATGTTAAAGTATTACAGATACTGAATTTCTTAACAAAGCTCTTTACTTGATAAAACCAAGAAATACTAATTTAAAGTTGAAAAAAGACCCGACATTTGAAAGAATCAAAAATTTCCTAGAGTCTGTTTACCTTGGAAAGGAGTTTGGTAAGATCTTCAAAGAGATTACAACAGTAGAAATCACAATCAAAGTTGATGTACAGTTCTGTGGCAAAGCTTGGGATTCGCCATAGTTGAACTAGTGCCTCCAAAGCCACCTCTTTCATTTCATATGGCATTTTCGGATTTTCCGAGGTGACCAATTCCATTAGCTTTTTCAAATACATCTGGAGAAGAGAAAACGCAAATTTTCCATGTATAATGCCAATTACAATTTCCTAAACCACACTGAACTTCTAACAGAACTATAGATAACTTCAATCAGCAAGCCACGGTTCCAACTACAGTTCCAAAACATATTCTTGCAACAGTGCAAGTGCAGCAGGACAACAGAAAGTTTGGCCAATTTCTTAATTTACTTTGGAATAGCTTCCCCACCATGATTGTTATAATTTCTGAATCAAATACAACAAAGCAACAAAAGTCAAGCATTTTCATGGAAGGCAAAACCTGGTTTAAACTAAATTACGACATCACTTACAAACTGCAAGATAAATTATTTCATGCAAAATATTGGATAAATGTAACTCAAGCTCTTTGCTGTACATAGATATACAAAATGGTTAATTGTAAATAGCTAGGGAGTTTAAACTCTTTCTCGAAACAAAACGTATCTGGAGATCATGAAATAAAGTTGCCTTCTATAGGCAGGAAGTAAAGAAGTAGCTCCAGTGATGGAAACATTAAAAATATTTTTGAAACTCGTTTACCAATTAAAGCCATCATCTCCACACTGCAAAAGAACAAGAAAGTTACTGGATGGGGTATATAATAGATGGCTAATCTGCAAGGTCTGTTTTAGAACCTGGCTATAGTTGAAAATTATGCCCATTATTGTAGAGATCCATTTCATACCCCAATTATTCTGAATTCATATCTTTTCATATCCAGTACATGAACAATCATCCCTTACTGCAAGTCTCATTATTTTCTGCTAGTCATTATTTAATCCTATGAAAATGAAAATTATGCAATTTTGTCACTTGGTTTAAACTAAATAACAAAAAGAAATGAGAGAGAATTCCTGAACTCAACAACAGCATTTTGGATCTCAATACTAAGATTGAACTAGGATTAGAATGATCACCATGGTCATTTGCCATGAAAGCTGATTAATGTGAAGCAGGTTCTACATACTGAGGTCTCTGTTTAAGTTCAGTTCCACCCACCTCAAGTTGAAACTTAAGATGTTCCCTCATACTTTCAAATAAAAGGAAGCATAGCCGGAGAGAAGTGGCATACAAATTAAGACGCTCCACAATTAATAGCTGAAAAAAAAATACAAAAACAGTTTGTGAATATCCTCAGATACAAAATCACCAGTCCAAAAAAATCAGATAAAACACCAAATTCTGACCTGAAACAGGTGCCGACAGAGTTCATCTTTAACGAGACCAAGCAAAGATGTATAGTTGGCAATGTGCGCCGATTCCAGTGCTATAGTTAGCAACTGCAAACCCATATGAATCATCACATCAGAGTTGTGGCGGTCATGTGGATTGGTGAGGGATATAAGGAACCGGAATAGCTCCCGTATACAAGGCAAGCCATACGGAACCAGAGCTGCACCTGAAAGAGATACATTCATATGTGAGTATAATTACAGAGAATTACGTAGAACATAGAGCACAGAAACAGCTATTTGGCCAACCTGGTCTGTGCTGATGTTTATACTTCACGAGTCTCCTTCTAGTCTATCTACTGTATATACTCAAGTAACAGTCAATCTCGTGTAAAAGGCGACCCCTGACCTTTGGACAAAAAAATCCTTAACTTTCTTTGACCTCAATTCATTATTCATTAAAACAGTACTTGTGAATACCTACAGAATGCAAACCCCTACACCAAGGCTTAGGTCAAGGGCTGGGAGCAGTCAGCATGACATTTTCTTTTGAGAGCCATGTTAGGATGATTATTTACAAGGGCCAGAAAAAAAATTAAGAGATTTTGCAGTCATGAGAAAGGGAGATGACTGCTAAGGTGACAAAGGTACAGATGCAACTAAAGGAGTTGTAAGCCAAACATCAGCTCTGAATCCATGATGAGCAAAGTTAAAATATGGAACAAGGATGTCTGTTAACAGCAACTGAACTCCTTAATAATAAGAGAGAGAGAGAGAGAGAGAGGGAGAGACAATAAACAGCTGGTGTGGGTACTGCTTCCCCCATTTTGGATTCTTTTGAGAGCCATGTTAGGTGTGTCAAGTGGATGTGTTTTAGTTGAAAGTAAGCCCCTCAAAACATTACCCGTGTAAAAGTCGACCCCTTAAACTTTTCACCTAAAGAATGGGTCTCAAAAATTCGACTCTTACAAGAATATATCCAGTACTTCACTTAAGTCTATCAGCAAGTCTTTTTATTCCCTTTTTTCTCATGCACTCGTTTAGTTCATTTCGGAAAGTCAATTGTCATGCCCACTTCCTGCGATTTTACATTCTAATCACTCTGAATAAAAGAATTTCTTCTTGTTTACATATTTAACGTATTCATAACTTGAATTTATGGCCCCTAGTTTTATATTCGCCCACAAATAGAAACATCCATACCTAACCTGTCAGACCCTTTCATAATTCATAAAGTCCTCTAGTTGCTTCTAAGTCTTCTCTTTGGGAAAAAGGTCCCAACCTGCTCAATCTTTCCCAGTAGCTACAATTGCTCAGTTCTTGGGCTATCCTTGTAAACCTTTTATGCACTTTCTCCAGTGCTTCAATGTCCTTTTTATAGTATGGAGACCAGAAATGTGCACAGTACTAAGTGTAGCCTGACCAGAGTCCTTTACAAGTTCCATATAACTACACTGCTTTTGAATTCTATAAATTTAGGAAAAAAATCTTGGAGCTGTATTAGTATACCTTGCTCGTCCTGCTTTCTACCCTTAATGTCACCTATTAGCACATTTCTTAGCTAATATCACCACCATCAATACCTCTTTGTCCTTTTGTCTATGACATCTTTTGGCAATCTCCACCTATCACTGGCCCTCTATCCAGCTCTACCTGTCCCACCAGCCGCCCCCTCTCTTAAACCAGCTTATATTTCACCTCTCTTCTAGTTTTCCTTAGTTCTGTTGAAGAGTCATACGGACTCGAAACCTTAACTGTATTCCTCTCCGCAGATGCTGTGGTTTTCCTGGTATTTTTGTTTTTGTTTAGTATTTTAAATTGCTTTGCTGACTTGTGATGCTGCTTTTAATGACTTGTTCACCTGAATCCCTAGATTCTTTTGTTTTTATTCTCATTTTTATTTCCTACTTTCTAAGGTGTAAGTGATGGTTCTGATTTTCCTACTAAAATGCATCTCTCTCTCTCTTCAAGCAGCGTCCTCGCTGTCCAAGGTTGCTAATCATGGCTTTCCACACATCTCTACATCATGGTATTACAATGGAGCAAACAGAAGAGGCTGGCCCTAAGAATGACCTCAGCTGGGACTGAACCCGCGCCATTGGCGTTATTAGAACCACACTCTACCCAACCAGCCCCTTCCAAAATGCATCACCTCACATTTATCAATGTTAAAGATAATTTGCCACTTAACTGTGCCTGTCTCCAAGTTTTCCAATGTTGTCTTATGTCATTCTTCCTCAGTGTTAGCTATACCCCCTAATTTGGTACCATCTGAGAATTTTAATATTGAGTAACTTATTCCTAAACACAAATGTAAATTATGAATAAGCGGTCCTAGAACCAATCCTTGTGGCTCAATGCCTTCCCTCCCATCTGAATAACTACCCTTTATCCTTATTCTATGCTTTTTGTTTTTTAGCCAATTTACTTTCCATTCAGCTCTTTGTCCCGGCTGCACATACCCTAGCCTTTGTCATGTTATATCTTATCAAATTTTTGACACACTTGTCTACTTTCCTTGTTACCTCTTCAAAGAAATCAAAGTTAATCAAGTGTGACTTTCAAAATCCAGGCTGACTTTTTTTTTGTTATATTTTCTATCTCCAGATGCTTTTCTATCACTTCTTTCAGTATAAATGTCAGTACATTGACAGGAAAGTGGAGTTGAGGTTACAATTACATCAGCCATGATCTTATCGAATGGCAGAGAAGGCTCAAGGGGCCGAATGGCCTACTCCTGGTCCTAATTGTTATGTTCTTACACATTTCCTATCACAGGCATTAAGCTGCCTGGTCTATAGTTCCCAGTTTTTGGTCTGTCCCTGTATTGCATATAAGAACATTAGCAATCTGTTATTCCACTAGTACTACCCTGTCATCTACAGAACTTTTATAAATAAATTAGTGCCTCTTCTATGTCATGCATAGCTTTTTTAAAAATGCAAGGGTGCATACCATTCAGACCTGGGATTTTAACCTCTTAATTTTACTAGTTTGTCAATTATTTTCTCTCTTTCTCTCCTGACTATATCAATGTTCTTTTTAAGCTCCTCTTCTGAATGGCCCAAGTTGCTCGGCAACCGGAGTTTAACTGAGGCATAGTGGCTCAATGTGACAGAAAACAGTTTAATTCAAGTTCTTAATCTTAATCATATTGCTGAGAGGGATGAAAAAGAAAAAGAAACTTGGAAGCAGAATCTCTACTGGGCTGTTTAGGAAGGAGGCTGTTAGAGGGAGAAGTAAAGAGAATAAAGCCAGAACAAAAAAAACATCAGGTGGAAAAGAGTGTGCCCTTCCAGGATGTGAACATTTACTCTCAAAAATGAAGAAAATAGCTTTCTCAGAAAAACAACATTTAAGTCATAGTGAATGCAATGTTAAATAAAGCATTACAAATTAGCAGAGTGCAGAGCCTATTCTCATTTCAGCTTTAAGTTCCAGCATTAAATTTCCTAAAGGTAGGCTAAATCCTTTCACACAACAATATTTTCAGTTTTCAATGTACTGCTTACAACTTTTAAGTTAAACATCAAGGACCTGGGTATTAGCTGTAACAGTTGCGTCAGAGACAATGGTCTAGTTTCTCTTGTTCAATTTAGTGTTAACAGAAATAGGCTGTCCATGTCTAAGTTATGAAAAATATTAAAAAGAAACTGAATCTGAATGTAAATGAACCAGGCCAATTAGCATTTATGACATACCAGTGCACTGCAAAAAGTTATAAGATGCAAATTTGATTTAGGATTAATATTAATAGCAAGCATTCCATCACCATTTTGCTCATTGTACAGGATATATGAATATTCATACAAACCTTCCTTCTGTGTTGACTGTGTAAACCTAACCCCACGAGGGTTAACATAGTCCATATCATGTACTTCATGGATTGAAGCAGTATCAGACGTTTCTGTAAGGGAGTCCCGGTCTTCTAATACTTCTGGAATAGATTCCACTGATGTTGATTGAGCCTTCTCTTCCTTAGGTAAAAAGCCTTCTACTCCTCCACCCTTCTAGGAAAATAGTAAGCTTCAAGTTAACTCATCTGTAGGGTATAATTATCTTTTAAATCCTTTCTTATGACAGGTCTGTGAACAAGGCTCAAACTACCGAGGTGGTCAAGGGCTAACTCTATTTGAGGTAGAGGAAGTTCACCACACATGTACAATGTACTTTATCAATCATAAATAACAATTAGATTTAAAAATTATTTAGCCACTACAAGATCTTTGCTGGGAAGTACTCAAATTGGTTGAGGGTTAGAGATAAATTGAAAAAAATTGTTTGATATGACCATAAAGTCTACAACCATAAGACACAGGCTTGACCTCAGAAGAGGAGTAAAGAGGTCGTTCAGATCTAACTACCTCAGAGTGGTAACTGTACAGAACAGGCTACTCAAGGAGACAGTCAATGAGAATAGGATTGGTAAATTGCAAAGGCAAATGCATAGATTTATGTTCAAAGAAACCAATCAAGTTAACAAAAGAAACTAACCATGGTATGGCATTTTTTGGAAGATTAGTACCAGTCATATGAACTGGTTCTGGTATTTCTAACAATAGATCAATAATATAATATAGTACCCTGGGTATGCAACCATCTCATTGGGGGAACAGAGCGAGTACATGGCAATTTCAAAATGTTAATCAATTAGGGACAATTTACTGTAATGGTGTCCTGGTCATAATGTATCAAACTTTTGTCTTCTGTTAGCCTTGGCTGGTAACATTCTAATCTTAGACAGAAGGTTCCAATTTCAAGCTCCATTCCAGAGACTAATCTCGGCTGGCACTCCAATTCAGTTTTCAGGAACTGCTGCACTATTGGAGGTGCCATCTTCAGGATGAATTTTTAAACAAAACCCATTTTGCTCATTTCGGTAGATGTACAAGGTCCCATTGCATTATTCCAGAGGGCAGGGACATTCTCCCATGTCCTGGCCATCACTTATCTGTCAACCAATACCACCCAGAACATATCATCTGGTCACTTCTCTCATTGCTGTTCAGGGACCAAGCTGCAGGGAAATTAGCTGGCATGTTTGCCAACATTTCAAAAGCAATTTATTGGCTGCGATATAAACGCAAGCTCTTTCTTTCACATTGTTGTATCAATATATTTATGTGGAACATCAAATTGAAAATGGTTAAAATGTTATGAATTGTTTTCCTTTGAGTATAAAATGGATTTTGCTCTTGCCAGTGTTTGCAGCACGCTAAACTGCTAAAAAGAAATGAACAAAATAAACACCAGAGGTTTAAAGATAGCAAATTAAAATGATGGGAAATAAATAATGGAGGCAACCCCTTTAACAATCAGAGTCCACTTGCCAACCAAAATCAGCACACGCTTCTCATGCAATATAAATTGCTGCTCCCTTTACAATTGGTATTCCTCTGAATTCTGTCCTGATGAATGTAAGACAAAAAGCTTCAACAGCACGTTTCTTTTTTCAACAATGCTCAAATAACTAATTGCTTTAAAACCTCCAACAATGGTAGCATTTACCTGAGACTCTTGTTGGGCTTGCGATTCTAAGACTTTCTCTTCGCCAGGCTCACTGGAAGGGGTGTTTGCTGGAGTGATGCCTGTAGAATTGACCTGGTCAAGATCAGTAAGGTCTTCTTTTGATGTTGTCTTTGAAGAAAGTTCCATACCACTGTCTGTGGTAGGGCTCGAGACAGTGGACGCATTTTCAGAAAGAGTGGTTGAAGTGGAAGCTGCGCTGCTTGCAGATACAACTGAATGTTCCAGGAAGGGTACTTCACCTTTAAAAAGCAACCAGTATATCTTACATATAGATCTGTAAGTCATAAGTTTAAAATTCTTAATTATCCATTCATTTCTTCAACTCATGATACTTGATATCATTGCAATAGTGACCAAATTATGAGCAATGGATCACTTCTATATATTCCAAGACAACACATAGGAACAGGAGAAGGCCATTCGGCCCATTGTGTCTGCGCTGCCATTCAATTAGATCGCAGTTAATCATTAGATCTATTTGTTCTATTGATCATCAGTTTGATGCAATTTGGAAGGTCTAATACAGGTAGGAATTATACAGTAAATGGCAGAACCCTTAAGTGCATCGACAGGCAGAGGGATCTGGGTGTACAGGTCCACAGGTCACTGAAAGTGGCAACGCAGGTGGATAAGGTAGTCAGGAAGGCATATGGCATGCTTGCCTTCATCGGCAGGGGTACTGAGTATAAAAGCTGGGACGCCATGCTGCAGCTGTATAGAACCTTGGTTAGGCCACACTTGGAATATTGCACGCAATTCTGGTCGCCACATTGCCAGAAGGATATGGAGGCGTTGGAAAAGGTGCAGAGGAGGTTTACCAGGATGCTGCCTGGTCTGGAGGTTATTAGCTATGAAAAGAGGTTGTAGAAACTTGGATTGTTCTCACTAGAATGACGGAGATTGAGGGGCGACTTGATAGAAGCTAACAAAATTATGAGTGGTATGGACAGAGTAGATAGTCAGAAGTTTTTGCCCAGGGCGGAAGAGTCAATTAGTAGGAGACATAGATTTAAGGTGAGAGGAGAAAATTTAGGGGAGATGTGCGGGGCAAGTTTTTTTTACGCAGAGGGTGGTGAGTGTCTGGAATTCGCTGCCAGAGGAGGTGGTAGAAGCAGGTACGATAGTGGTGTTTAAGAGGCAGCTTGACAAATACATGAATAGGATGGGAATAGAGGGATGTGGAAGTGCAAAATGTTTTAGTTTGACAGGCAATATGATCGGTGCAGGCTTGGAGGGCCGAAGGGTCTGTTCCTGTGCTGTACTTTTCTTTGTTCTTTGATCTGTGTTTTTAATTTCTTACTCACTGTTTCTGTGGTGTATTTGGAACAATGCTGTTCTCAGTGTTACTGCTCTATTGTTGGGTAAATCCAAAGCCAGAAAATTTAGATCCACAGCTTAAGTTACATGCAAAGTAACATAATCACTGATAAAAAATTTACAAGTACTCTCCCACCCCCTCGTTTCCAAGGCACCCAAGAAAGACAACAAAAAACTTGGGCACTCCTTGTTCAAAGTATCCCAGGTGTCATTATCCATCAACCAGGAGATTTCATCTTTTCTCAGCTTTTCTTCCATTAACTTTTGTTTAATTAGGAGCCACTGATTATATCGAGGGAGCTAGCTAGAAATTGTACATGATATAACGCAATCATCAATCACCCATTAACCCAGTGATCATATAATTTCACCTCTGCATAGATTTATTTAAGCTTCTTCCAAATTCATTTGCAGTAATATCTTTAAATTAAGTGTATGGATAGCAGCCATGGTATTCAAGAGAAACAAGCGATTTTCAAAAAGCAAAATTTTAAACCAACTCAAATTCTTCATCACTTTTTCAAAAAAGGCTGATTGCAAAATTTTCTTCTCAGAAACAAAGTTTAAAAAGGCTAAACTATACCTGGTTGATTGTTTAAGAGCTGAGGTACAGAACCTATTGAACTGTGCAAAACCTGGCCCGGCACTGACGGTTGCTCTGACGCAAGGGGAAGCTTGTTTGCGTGACGAGATGGTCGTGGAGATTTCTTCTGCTTTTTCCACTTTGACGAGTCACTCATTCCTCCTGCTCTCATTTTGAGCTGCAAGTTGAATTATAACACATTGTGATATGAGCACGTTTTAAAACACTAACATATAGGTACCGACAAAGATTTTTCTCTCCTTGCATATTTCTTCCTTCAGTTTTTCAATTGCAGTGGGTGATGCTCAATGCACGAAACTCAAAATCAAATTGATGATAGAATGTTTTCTTTTGCATTCATTTTAGAAACACCAAAAACAATTCTGTGGGCTGAAATTCTCCTTTTAAAACTGTGCTAGCATTAAAAACAAAAATTTAAGAAGTGCATATGGTTTATCTGAGAGTGACCAGAAGGTTATAATCAGACAAAGATACTCAGACATGACTGTCATGTAGCGTTGTTCTCAGTCGGCTTGCAATTATGAACTGTACTTAAGCATCAGATTATAGCCTTCCAATAATATTTCTTTAAAACATATAATTCATTTTTTTTTTAAATTGAGGAAAGATATTACTTACCTAGTAGGGTTTTAGTTATTTTGTGAATTACGAGCAGCCACAAAGGAGTCTAAGCCTAGGTTGAATGGTTCTGGATATGCTGAACTTAGATTGGAAAAAAAAAGTGCTGCTCACTGCAGCCAAAATCATTCAATGGGAGCCCTTCTACAAATTATATGTTGAAAGAAATTTGAGGCTGAGGAGTAACTTTCCTTCTTAATTGTTTCTAAAGTAAGCTCAGCTTGTTCCACTGGGCAAAAATACAAATTTTAGGAAATGCAGCTTTAAAAATAATTGTCAATTGGGCCATAGTGAGTGAACTACAACAGCCATTTAAAACCATTAATTTGATATACAGAGCAGTTTGTGGTAATAATTTTAGTACTCAGATAAATGTACGTAAAAATTGCAGAAGCTGGAAAACTGAAACAAATGTTAGAAATTGCTGGTTTATCAACATCTGAAAAGAGACAAGCAACATCTAAATTTCAGATACTTTAGCTTTGACGAAGCATTTATACCTGAAATTTCCTCTATTCAGGTACTGATGGAGCTTGTGTACATGTGGTATTTTTATTTTGATTTTATTGTATTAACATTAATTTTTATTTGCATTCCAATAAGTTGACCAAAACTGCATACAGTCAATAACCGCTCTGCAGTTTAAATGGCTTGAAACAGGTTTAGAAATTAAAACAGTAATCTGAAGGATATAATCAGTTCACTTTTTGTTTTTAGACTGCTGTACCAGCGCAATTTCCAGGAGCACATTTGCTAAGAGAACACATTCAAATAGACGTTTGGCAATACAGAACTTGAGCATGGCTGGAAAAAAAGGCGTGTCAAAGCTTTTTGTCTTGCACTCAGCAGGACACTTCTCAAGAATACTAACATAAGGGGAAAATAATAATTTATACTGTATGTGAAGAGAGTGCTGATCGGTTGGCAGGTGCATTGCCATGGAGAATACAGCAGCGATGGTGACTGACAATTAACTACCAAGTATTGTCTGAAATTTAAACCAGGCAGCTTGACCCTGATATTCCTCAGGGCAATACCTTGACCAGAGTGTAAATTGTTGTTTGCCTCATTTTTTGGTATCTTGCGAAGTATCCTGATGAGTGCAAGGTGAAAAGCTTCAACAAGTCTCTTTTTTCAGCAATACTCAAGAACATATTCTTGAGTTTCAGTATATGTTTGTCTCTGTAAATGCTGCTTGTAGTGAATTTTAATTTCTGTCTTGCTTTAAGCATTCCTATCAGGATACAGCAATTACATTGACCTTGCATTAGTTTCAACTTTAGCTTACTAAACAGTAGACTAATTGTAAATTGCTTTATTTTTAAATTGGCTGATGGTATTTGGGCATCACTGCAATTTCATCCTTTATTACCCATCCTTTACTACACTTCCCTCATTGCACTCAACAGAGCTTAGTCCATGTGGTGTAGTAACACCCACAATACTGTACAATTTTGACACTATGCTTACATCATAATTAAAAATAAAACAAGTATATAGGATTTATCCGAGAATGACAAAACAGCACTTTAGTTCAGAGACATGATGGTGTATGACTTAGAAGTGATGGTAGTCCCATATGCCTATTACCCTTGTTCTTCTAGGTGGTAAAATTGCAGGTTTTGAAGATGCTGCTGAGGGAGCAATGGCAAGGTACTGAAGTGTATTTTGTAGATGGTACACACTGCTGCCACAATGTACAGGTAGTGGAGGGAGTGAAAGTTTAAGGATGGGGGTCAAGCAGACTGCTTTATCCCGCATGGCATTGAGCTTCCTGAGTTGCACTCCTCCAGGCAAATGGAAAGTATTCCATCACACTCCTGACTTGTGCCTTGTGATGATGGAAAGGCTTTGGGAAGTCAGAAGATGAGTTACTTGCCACAGAATACCCAACCTATCACCTGGTTAAATACAGCTATTCTGCATAAAAACTCTAAACCAAGTCAATACAGGTATTCTTGTGCAATGAATTAATACAGCATCATTAAACCCTTCACCATCTTTGAAGAAAATTATGGGAGTTTTCATAGACTTAAGTATAAATATGATGAAATATTGTCATAAAGTTTTAGTGTTTGCAATAATGGTAATTATATTTGCTTGTACCTTCTCTGTGTAATTGCAATTCTGGAATGAACTAAAATATTTTTCTCCCGAAAAAAAATATTTTCTCAAGTCAAATTCACAAGACATCTCTCAGAGGAGTTATCTGAATGTATAGTGAAAATTGACCTTCCACTATCAAGTTGAGGGCCTGAGCACCAGCATATCTCACAACCCGCAAACAAATCTTTACAATTTAGTATGCAATTATACATGGAGATTGCCACTTATTCTGTCAACACATTGAGAAATATGATAATGGAGAAAATTACTACCAACTAATTAACTCTGCCTCTCCAAAGAACCTCTCTGCCAGTCAACGAGCTCCCCGACAGATTTTAGATCAGGTTCGCACTTTCCAGAAATTATTTCTTGCTCAGATTTATACCTATATCATCAGCATACAGCTGTAAATTTATACCTTTGGAATGTGAGCATAGCTGATAAAAATACAACCCTTCATTATCTCTCTCCGCAGCGCAAATGCTTTCAAAGCCTTGAACCATCTCAAAAGTTCTGGTGATCTTCCATGGACTGACACATTTTGCATCAGTATAACATCCTTACCTGCACTCGTTTGTTTTTCCACAAGATAGTGTAAGCCTCGGAGGAAAAAATTGCAGTTGCCAGTAAATAGTAAATAAAAGTAAACAGGTTGCAAAATGACTTGTGATAAAGGGGTAAAAAAATAACATTCCTCATTTAAACGCTGCACTATTGTTATTTAATTAAGTAAAATTTGAAAGTTGTGGAAATGTTCATTATAATGCACGCTTGTATGAATTTAAACAGATATTCATGCCTTAGGCTATCCATTTTAGCCAAACTCCAATTGAAAGAGAAGCTTCCAAAGCACAAGCACCACATCATGCAATACTTGACACAAACCATGCACCATACTTAAAGGTTTTAATAAGGGGACACGACAGACCATGTTAAAGTGCTATCTTTTTGCATTTCTTGGAATTACCATTTACCTGCACTTCTACAAAACAAGCCAATTAACTGGAAGCTCAACTGCTGTTTATACATATTATGATAGTGCTTGTTTGCAAATACCAGCAATGCATTTCTTATTCAACTAAAGGCCAATTTGGGTACAAGAGCTACGTAGTCTGACCTTCATAGAGAGAAGCCAGAATATTACTTCAGTTTACATGCTATCTTACACATGCTCCAAAACTATTTAACTGTTTTCAGCATGCTCACCCATCCATTTAAAAAGTGTCTGTTTTATTTACATACAGCAGGAAGGTGTTATAATGATCTCTGGGCAAAATATTTTGTGTCACAATTTTATAATAAATATGGGTGTTTATTATACAAATTCTGTACCAGTACTGGTGGAAGTACAATTTATATTTCTATGGTGGTCTTCAAATTTTAAAAAAATCTTAGCGCCTTATAGGGATGAAAAAAGATGGACACCATGTAGGGAGATAGAACCAAGAATAAAAAATTGGGACTGGCTGAAGGAACAGGATTTTAGGAGGTTTGTGGTAAAATAGAGGGCACAGGCATAGCAGCTAAAACAATAGTCATTAATGATGGAGCTGGGGACAAGGAATGGCAGAGGAATGATGACGCACTCAAGGAAGTACAAGTGCAGGAAAATATGCAGGCGTGATGATATGAAGCTATGGACGGAAATTGAAAGCAAAAGCGAGATTCTATAAATCAATTTGATGGTGGAAAGGAAGCCAGTGAAACTTGGTACGGGTGAGAGCAATGACAGTACAGACTATGAAGCTCGACACCATCCAGGACAAAGCACCTGACCTTCACTGGCGCCCTCTCCACCAATTTAAACATCCTCTCCCTCCACCACCTATGCACAATGGCTGCAATGTGTACCATCTACAAAATGCACTGCAGCAATATACCGAAGCTTCTTCAGCAGCACAACCCAAACCCGTGTGACCTCTCTTACCTCAAGGAACAATGGCAGCAGGCACATAGGAACACCACCGCTCACAAGTTCCTCTTCAAGCCACATACCGTCCTGAAATCGCCATTCCTTCACTGTTACTGGGTCAAAATCCTGGAACTCCCTATCCACCAGCACCATGGGTGTGCCGACACCACACGGACTACAGCAGGTCTAGAAGGAGGCTCACCACCACATTCTCAAGGACACTTAGGGATGGGCAACAAGTACTGGACTTACGGAGCATCCATATCCCATAAATAAATAAAAAATAATGATGTTCAAAGTTAAATTTAGAGGAGATCTGGAGGTTAACAAGGCAAACACCAGCTTTGAGTGTCAAGGTGATGAGAGCCTGGATTAGGGCTTCAGCAGTGATAACGGAGAGGAGTTAAGAATGGAGAGATTTGGAACATAAGTTCTGTTCAGGATTGAACAGAATGTCACTCCAGGGTTTATCTTGATGTGACAACCAGGGAGCTTGATTGCAATTTCAACTTGTCCAACTGCTGATTAGTTAGCCAGCTCTCGACAGTTGCATGTATAGTTCTTGATTCAGATTTTGGTGAGACACCAGTGCTCCAAGTGGAAATGTAAAATTGAGCTCCTAATCATAGATCTCCCAGACAAACTACAGAAGGCACACGTGTACACTTGAGAGGTTGAAGAAAGGGGTGGTTGGGGGCAGGGGCGAGGTGGTGCGAGGGTGAATGGAGAAATGAAGACTGTGCAGGAAAGAGGAGGGTGAGGGTTTTCTTGCTCTGTACTATTCTACTCTTTCCTAGTAGTTGATCTCTTTGGAATGGTGAACTCTGAAAATAATTCCCAGAGTTTTCCCAATTTCCAAGATGCCTGCACCACAGTGAAAATGCTGTATAACTTAACTGGAAATGCTAGATCTTATAGTTCAGCTCCAGGGTAGACAACAATGTAATTCCAAACGTAAAGGTTGACTTTACTTCAGACCATGCTTCATCACATCTACTGATCTGCAAGAGCAACCAGTCAGAAATTACAGAAACATGGTTGGCGAGAGGTAGAGCAATTTTGTTTCTCTGTTAGGTTTTTCACACTTGGTTCGCAATCACTTGCTATTTCTCTGATTTCAAAACAACACAAATTTTATATTACCAGAGCAATGGCATGAGTTTTTTTTAATATTTGTCCATAGAACATGGGCATTGCTGGCTAGGCCAGCATTAATTACCCATCCCTAATCGCCCTTGAGAAGGTGCTGGTGAACTGCTTTCTCAAACCACTGCAGTCCATATTCCTTATAGACTTTCTAGCGATTGTGATACAACTGAGTGGCTTGCTAGGCCATTTCAGAGGGCATTTAAGAGTCAACCATATTGCCATGGTCTGGGGTCACATGTAGGCCAAACCAGTTGAGGACATTACTGAACCAGATAGATTTTTACAACAATCAACAATGGTTTTGTTAGACATGGAATTCCAGATTTTTTTTTTCTAAATTCAAATTCTACCAACTGCCATGGCGGGATTCAAACCCAGAGCATTAGCCTGGGTCTCTGGATTACTAGTCCAGTGACAATATCACTACGCCACCACCTGATAGGCACCATTCGTTCTTGCTATATTAAAAAAACTGCCTATTTCTGAACCTAGGAGAAAATTATGCAGATTGGTTATCTGTATAGCACTTGCACCAGTACTTTGAATGACATTTTCAAAAGCAGGGAGAGCAGGTGAGATCACTGGATGCCCAAGATAATTGTTAAGGCTGCGAAGCTTGCCCTTTACCAATTAAAAGAGGGCACGGCAGATTTTGCATTGGGAAAATTCCAAAGAACGCTCAATCCTTAATTTCCTGTCAAATAGTGATTTGCCGTCATTGCACTCTTTCAAATGTTTTTATTCAAAATTCTGGACTCTGAGATACAGTGAAGAATCAATGTGAAGCACAACCCAGTCAAAATAAGGACTTAATGCACACAAGCAAAGAAAACACAAATACAGGATGGAATAACTTAAACACACTGCTGCATTTAAGCAAAAAGTCACTATGGACTTAGTCGAATAAAAAGTTGGTATCGTACTACCTTCTTCATGCTGGCTCCCACAAAACTCTTGGCTTCTTCTTTAAATTGAGGTAACCTATAAAAAATGTATCAACTGTGAGAAAATAGCAAAAAAAAAGAACAGTTTCTGAAACAATTATCCTTTTTTGTCCTATATATATATATATATATATATATATACACTATCACCATGTAATGTACAGAATCTCAGAATAGTGCAGCATAGACCCAAGTTTGCAATACTCTTTTGAAGAGCAATCCAGTTATTCCCTCACCCTCTCTTTCATCATCCATATCCCTGCAATATTTTCCCAGTTTAAATATTTGCCCAATTCCCTTTGGAAGGCTACCATGAATGAGCATCTACCATCCTATCAGTCAGTGCATTCCAAATCCTAACCAAAGTGTGCAAAGTTTTTTCCTCGTGTTGCCTCTGATTCTTTTGCAAATCAGCTTACATCTGTACCCTCTGGTCATTGATTCTTCAGCCATTGCGAAACAGTTTCTCCATTTACTCTATCTTAACTCTTAAAGATTTTAAACACTTCTATCAAATCTCCTCTTCACTTTCTTTGCTCAAAGGAGAACAAGATGCTTCTCCAGTCTATCCGTATAATTGTTTTTCCTCAATAAACTTATTCCAGTAAATCCCTTCTCTGCCCTCTCAAGTCTTCACACCATCCTAAAGAGTTGGGCCCAGAATTGGACACTATACTCCAACAGAAGTTGGACCAGTGTTTTATACAGGTTTGGCACAACTTCCTAACTTGTGTACTCTACACCTCTATTTACAAAGTTCTAGTTCCCTATGATTTTATTAACTGCTTTGTTAACTGGCCACCTTCTAAGATTTGTACACAAACACCCCCAGGGTTCTCTCTTCCATCTTCTTTAAAATGATACCATTTAACCTGTATTATCTCTCCTCATTCATCCTATCAAAATGTATGTGCTCACATTTTGTTGCTTTGAATTTCATCTGCCATGTGTTTGCCCATTCCAACAGCTCGTGTATGTCCTCAAAGTCTATTAAAACCTTCCTTAATGTTTAATACACTTGCAGGTTTCTTGTCATCTGCAAATTTTGAAATTCTGCTCTGTACTCCCAAGTCACTAATGTATATCAAAAAACAGCAGTGGGTCCTCACACTGAACCCTAGGGAACATTATTGTATACCTCCCTCCAGTCCGATAAGCAAACATTCATTAATACTATTTTCTTTAGGCAATTTTGTATCCATTCTTCAAATGCTTCTTTTACCCTGTGGGCTTCAATTTTGCTTCCAAGTCTATGTGGCACTGCATCAGCAGCCTTTTGAAAGCTAGGATATTGCAGTTTGTCCGTGTGCACGCGCCTGTCTCCATGTGCGGGCTCCTGTGTGTGTGTGTAAGTGTGTGCTTGGACCCAAAAATGCACTACATCCTAGTAATCTGCTATGAAATAGACCTAATCAACACTATCAATATCATCTGTCAAGTACATGAAGAACACAGATTGACTCAACAAAAAGACAATCAGATGGAAATTTCTGAACTCTATGTATCAGAAAAAAAAACAACCATTCTCAAGATGCTGAATAACTTGGCAAACCATTTCTCAAATTTAGGACATCTGACAGGTCAAAGAGAAGGGGCTAGTTTTACTGATAACTTTTTAGGTTGGGACGTGTCATACAAAAAGCACCAGAGCTGTTTTGGGACAGATTTGTCAGCTACCAGGTGAAGCCTGTCAATTTAAATACAAAGTACCTGTCGACGTTTTTATAGCACATGCGCCATAAGCAACATGGTATTAATCATACCTGTCCCTAAATTCCTTTGTTCTGTTCAATCTTCAAACAATTTGGTACAGTTGCCAAGCTCACTACCATTTCCAAAATATTCAATAAAAGCACACTCATTGTGGAGACAGCTTCAACTTGCTAACAGAATGTGAAGTTAATCTGCGGAAAATATTCACGATAAAAACTCAACACTGCAACATTTTGCACTTGTCTGAATGTTTTTCCTTATTTTCTTCATTTCCATTCTTTTCTAAACAGCTTCTCATACAAGCTTGGATTCCTGTGCCATTTAATTTAAATTTAAAGTCTTTCAATCTGGACCTTTGACAATAAAATTAAGAATCTTACAATGTACGGTATGGGGTGTTTATATATACTCTATCTACAACATCCTCAAAATAATTCAAGATGATCTGTCAAGCAGAATGTTCGCTCTTTAAGTGGCTGCTTAGTTCACTATGCCCCTCTAACCATGTTCCTAATAAACCTGCAATTTTCCCGGTCAGTTTTGATGCTCTTTTTAAATAGAGCCACAACGGTTCTAATCCTGCAGAACTTTGCCAAGAACAAGCAGTGAAATAGCCTACTCCTATTCCTGTAAGCCTTACCAGTTCTTGCATTGCTAAAAACCACTACTTCAGCTTACACTTCACACATACAAGTCAATAGGTAGCTCAGTGAGACCAAAGAAAGTAATTCATATAGTTATTCACTGACACAATCAGTAACTTTGCTATGATTGTTATAAGCCTAAGAAAACCTAACAGCAAAGTTATGAATACTGTTTTAAAAAAAATCTAATTTCACACTCATCCCTCCAAGGTTTCCAGATACTAAGGAATACAAAAACATGGAGATAACATTTTCGAATATCTAATTGTATCTTACCATCAATGGAGGGCTTCCACTTGAATGAAAGACTCACTGATCGCAAATTACCATACACTATACGCCCAAATCTCCATTATTGTTGAACCAATATATACATGTCTCTGTTTGCTGAGTGTTGTTACAAAATTGATAACAGGTTTAAATTTAAAAAGGGAGAAGGTGCTCCTTTAAAGTTTAAGCAACTACTAACGTCACATTCAGAAACGGCTAATAGGTTAGCAATCATTAGCTGTAATTTAATCTACTGTGGCAGTACCACAAAGTCACAGGGCAAGGGGTTTCTTATCCGTTCTGCATAAGACGTGTTTACATCTGAGAGAGGAATCATTAAGCAAAGCCTCGGCACTTCCTCAGTGATAGAAAGCTAGGCAATGCATTTACTTTAACAACCATCATCCATTTCTGACTCGAGGGGCATCGGAAGGAATTTAGGGGAAATCACCTGCTGCCTTCCAAGCTAATTGGCTGATAAAGGGCACACAGCGCAGCAGAAAATGTGGTCATTTCAATATAGTCGAGTAGAAAACAAGTAAAAAAAAAGTTAAAGTAATTCTTTGTAAACTACTTGAAACTCATTCATACTTATTAAAGGATACTTGTTTACATCTTGAACTACCAGGGGTTTTTTTTTAATTATGTCCTTGGTACAGTCTTAACACACACTTGGGTTATTACAGTCAACTCAAAGTACTCAGTATAAACTGCTATAAAAAGTCAATCCATGACTGACATATAAACAACAATTGGTGAACCTGTTAAGGCACTATAGGACTCAAATTTTATTCTGGTTGCAGTGCCTACATACTTCTTTAAGTGTACTTAACCTCTACAGCCATTAAGTGACAGCAATTTGTGTTAATTGTATTGCTTCATTATAGCAGAACTCAATACCTAACAGATCAGGCGATCAGGCATCAGGTGGGTGGTCAAAAACAAAAGGCATTCAGTGTAGTGTCTAACATGCTGCTTCACAAACTGAGCTTTAGAATAAATAGATCTGATGTTCTAAATCCCACCATACAATTTAATCTTGTATTTTACCACTTGTACTGTGATTGTCCTAATTCCACAACATCTGTTCCTCCCATAAGCTCTCTTCATCAGCAATGTGCATGGAATAGTAACAACGAAAGCAATCATGTGAACACAAAATTAACACATTTTTCAGGTCCCCAACATCTTACGGAACAAAATTCATTAGGAAAAAGCTATCAAGTATTCAGCAAGAGTTAATAATATTAAAAACCAAACCCGCATCATAGAGTGGCACCTTTGCTTTTATCAACCCAAATTGTTCTGGTCTCATGAGCATGTCGTGAAAGGTTGAGCAATGATTCTAACCTCTTGCACTTGTTACACATTAACAAAAACATCATACTTAATAATTACAGCACTTCTCATATACAGAGTATCTGAGTAAATCCCAATATGTTATAGGAGAAATGTAGATCTGACTGGATCACAGAATGAAGAGATGATATATGTACACCTCAGTATGAAAATCTCTAATACTTGACAAAATAAATACCAAATTTTAACAGATGGCAAAATTGCTTTTGAAATTGAAGATGATTTTCATTCAAATTGCATTCCTGAAAAACTCAGTGGTGACATCTGGAAAGTTGCAGTGAAGTTAAAACTGTGGGCAGTATACATTAAATAGGTTGATAGAAATTAGATCACAAATGTGGACTGGAGAAGTAATGAAAACCAGAGTCAGAATTTGCGGTGACAGCAGAGAAAAGACAAAGGAAATAAAACTTGTGTAGTGAAAGCAAGAGTCCATCAATAAACACAAACATGGTGACAATTGTTCTACAAGATGGACTTGAAGGAACTTGTTGAGATGTCTAGTTTCCAGTAACTAGAATAGAACTCTGAAGCTCTTGACAATTACCAAAAATCAAGATAGCTAATATTCCAGAAAAACACAGAATTTACACAGAATCTACAAGACAGAAACTCTTCTGGACCAGCATTTATACTCAACAGAGGGCTCCTCTCACTCTATACATCTCTCCCAACATATTTCCATATCCTGGCTAAGTACCAGCTCTTTGGATTTGCCCTTTAAAGTAATCTAAAACTAGGCAAGTGAAAACTGGCGGACCTTTTTGGACATATTTTGCATCCCTCAAACTGTGAAGGGGTTGCTGGCAATTAGGGTAGGCCTGTAGGGATTGATATGGATGACAAGCAAACTCATCTGCAGCACACAGTTATAAATAGGGTGAATGTAGAGAAACTGTATCTTCCTGTGGGTGAGTGCAGAGTGAGGGGGTGCAAATAGAAAATAGCCACTGACATCTAAGGAGCTCCTTAACTGTAACCGCAAGGGTGAAGGCTAAGGAGCTCCTTAGATGCATCAATGCTATCTACTTCAATCACTCCATGTGACAGCAAATTCCAAATTCTCACCACTCGCTGTGTGAAGAAATTTCTCCCAGATTCTTAATTTGATCTGTCAGTGGCTATTTTCTATTTGCACCCCCTCGCTCTGCACTCACCCACAGGTAGATACGGTTTCTCTACATTCACCCTATTTATAACTGTGTGTGCTGCAGATGAGTTTGCTTATCATCCATATCAATCACTACAGGCCTACCCTAATTGCCAGCAACCCCTTCACAGTTTGAGGGATGCAAAATATGTCCAAAAAGGTCCGCCAGTTTTCACTTGCCTAGTTTTAGATTACTTTAAAGGGCAAATCCAAAGAGCTGGTACTTAGCCAAGCCAAAAATAAAAACTCTGCCATATTTCAATTTATCTTAAATTTGAGTGGTGGAATGCGCTGCTGCATTATCTGCAAATAACTGCCTTGCCACAGCTGATCCTGAAAAAGAAGGTGCTGTTGTGAGATTTACTGTGCTTTGAAAAATAAATCAGGCAGCTACTTTGAAAAGGCAGAACACCCATGTACAACAAGTCTATTACAGTCAGTTTACGCTGCACATACATAAACAAGCCAGAGGACAAATTGTCCTTACACCATCATACATGCCCTAATAGCTGGCTCAAGAATCATATAGGCAGAAGGCCTAGAAGTACTCAGCTTATGAAATGGTACTGAAAAAATTGAGAGAGTAGATTTGAAGGTGGCGAAAAATTATGAAGGGGGCTGAGACGGAAGAGTTTAAAAAGAGAAGATTCAAAGTTAGCTTTTAGCAAAGAAAGACAATATGGAAAATATATTAGGTTAAATTATACATTAGAAACAGATGAAAGTTTCACAAAGAATGGACATGAGCTGAAAACTCTCATCATCAGTGGTCCAGACACTGTTGTTACCTTAGGCCTGCCAAAAGTCTGAGTTAACTTTTCCATAATATTGGCCTGTTAATATTCTATGAAGATCATAGAGGACTTATTCTAGTAATTCAATTTTTATGTGTAAATATATAACTAAATGTTAGAAAGAACATTATAAACTAATATTACAGTTAATGTCACACATGTGCATTGGAAGAAAATTTGGTTCAACTTTTTAATACATATGAGGAGGCCAGATGCACAAGTATTTCACTGGATTATTGCTGTATGCCAAAAGTTGCAGAACACAGACTAATTTCTATGACAGCTTGCATGTCAAATTAATGATTTCAGACAGGAATAAGTTACTTCCCCACAGCAGCAGAGATAAGATGGGGAGGGAGAAAAAGTATAGCAGATACATCATTTACAGTAGGCAAAATCCAAACACAAATAAAATTCACAACTTCACAAGTAAATATATTACTGCGGTGAAACCAAATGATGCCTCTTTTGAAACAACTGATTTCTTTGGGATTCAACACCAGGAGGATCAGCCGAGCAGGAGCTACATCATATGGCCCTGCTAGAGAAGTATGGGTGATCCCAAATCCACTTGATCACGAAACCTCTCAGCACACTCCAGCTGGTCACCCTGGTGTCCAAGGGGGACATAATCACATTCTATCAGAATTAACATAGAAACTTAAATTTGAGTGGCAGAATGAGTTGCCGCATTAGCTGATCCTGAAAATGAAGGTTAAGTTGAGAGATTTACTGTGCTTTGAAAAATAAATTGGGCAGCTACTTTGAAAAGACAGAATACCCATGTACAACAAGTCTATTACAGTCAGTTTACGCTGCACATACATAAACAAGCCAGAGGACAAATTGTCCCTACACCATCATACATGCCCTAATAGCTGGCTCAAGAATCATATAGGCAGAAGACCTGGAAGTACTCAGCTTATGAAATGGTACTGAAAAAATGGACAGTAGATTTGAAGGTAGTGAAAAATTATGAGGCAGGAGAGCACAAATGATTCAGCTTATTTCCTTTTAAATAGAAGCATAATTCTGAATCACAGAGTAAAAAGATTTTAAAGACTTAAAGCCTATAGATCTCACAGCAGGGAATAAGCTGCAAGCAAACTCAATATCAAATGACATACCTGCTTAACAATATTGCTGGTTCAAAGGATAATTTAAAAAGCCTCTTTAGGTCCAGAAAAAACTCTTACATTTGCACTGCTCAAAAACAAAACTGCAGTGCCAGGGCTAAATGAGACAAGTCCACTTTTTTTTATTAAGGTATCAAAGCACAAGAAGTTAGCTGCCCTTGGTTAGCCCCAAGGGAGAACTGTGACAGGTTAATCTCTACAGTCTACCTTGAGAACAGCAGCTGCACCATGTCTACCAGTGTGTGCTCAGCAGATTTCCTCAATAACTCTGCAGAGAGAAAAAACAAATAACACAGGTGTCATTATGCATTGCGATATTATCAAGAGGCTCCAACAAGTAGACCTCCCTCCTAGTTTTGTTTACCAAGGATTAAGCAGAGCTTATTAAACCATTTTAAATTAAACTCGATGCATTTGTCTGACACAAACAGAAGGAAGATGGCACTAGAGCACTGTCAGCCATTGTGTGAGCAGCTGTCTGTTTATCCCTTCGGAGCACTAAATGCCCTTTCACTGTTTTTAAAATAAAATTCACATTTCTGATGACATATCTGCAAACAATACCCATATATCTCCAACAGTATGACATTTATAAAATAGAATCTGGGGGAAATAGAGAGCCATTTAACACTTAATGCATACCTTACTCAAAAGGATTTTTCTAAGTGATGAATTGCTTTGTCAGTACCTGAAGGGTTAAATCATAAAGGCATCCTTCACCCTGAATGGAAAACTTAGCTCAATGCAATTCTGCAAAGGTCCTTTGATTACTTGCATGGAAATGCAACCAGACTTTTCACACTACACAACTAGCAATGCACCTTCTGTGCAAAATAGTTCCTATGATAAATACATCATACGTTAACCAAATATCATGAAATAAATATTCCTAACAGGATACAACATAAATTTGTTGCATTAAGGCATAATAATTGACCAATGTCCTCAACTTGTTCGACTATAGGCTATTTATAGTCACTTACACTGTGCCCATTATGGGCCTACAGTGGAATCCGACTGTGCTGATATACTAAAACCACCTGAAAAGAAATATTTTTCACTAAGTGCCACTGATTACACAGTACGTCTCAGGATTTAACATTCTATGACCAAGATGAGAAATTTCTCCAAACAGAGGGTTGTAAATCTTTGGAATTTTCCATCACAGAGTTGTTGTTGGGAATGTTCAAAACTGAGATCAATAGACTTTTGGGCACTAAGAGAATCAAGAGATATAGGGATATGGCGAGGAGGTAGAGTTGAGGCAGAAGATCAGCCATGATCTTCTTGAGAGCAGACTTGTGGGTTATAAAAACTTCCTCTCCTCCTATTCCATATGTTCCTATTACTTCTCCATTGCCTTCTGCAGCTGAACTCCTGAGCCCAGTTGCTGTGCTGTGTAAAGTGATTATGAAAGGCTATGCATTTCCGCACAGCGAGGAATGGGGTGGGTGGGAGGCTTGGGGGGTAACAAACATGAAAATAAAAGAGCAAGAATCATGCCCAGGCAGACCTCACACAGATATGTGAGCTCAGTCAGAAAAGCATCGACAGAGGCGCAGAAACATGCGGCATACCCTGGAGCCACAGTTAGGGAAAAGATATAAAAATAATTATTATTTGTTAGTCTGTTGTAGAATCAGTATGTTTTCCAGTCAAGGAAAAAGAACTACTTTGTTGTGAGTGCAAAGTGATTCGCTAATTAAATATCTGACGAAAACATTGCAACAGTCATCTGAACCCACGGTTGTGGCCATGAAACACTGACTTTTTAAAATTCTCATTTAATTTTAGATAACAGTCTGTTTTATTCAATAAATACAGAAATGCACTGCAATTCTTACAAAACATGTTGAAAATACTCAATTAGATCTAGAATAAATATAGCCAATTTTAGCAGTTCATACAACTGAAAATGGAAGCATTTTTAAAGGCCACAGTATATTTTATAACCCCTTTAGTGACTTATTTTAAAAAATAGGTAATGCTTTTAATTATGTTTCCTGCTTAGAGTTGCCCTCCTTTGTAAGGGGATTCAAACCAATTACAAGTAACACAATAGATAATGACATACAAAATTAATCTAAACTGCACAGCCAGAGTAAAAAGAATGTTACCACCAGCAGTGAATTTTATTCATGTAAAGATCATCATGATTTCTTTGCGCTGTGATACTCCCAAGTCATCAGTGTTTCACACTCAACAACTACTGAAGAACACCATCAGCAGTTGAACACCTTGCACATATACTAAACTAATCTGAAGAGCATAACTAACATCGACCTCCACTACATGCTAAAATTTTTAATGATCAGCCCGAGTGGGACATGAGGCTACATGTGGATCCTGTGAAGTTGACACTTAATTAGCTCCCTCATCCAGCAGGAGCATGGAATGCCAACAATCGAGCAGATTGTGGTAGAATAGCCAATAGAAACTTACCACTAAGTCTCATTTCAAAGCATATTCGAAAGCATGATTGCATTATTTCACAGACTGACTCATTTGTTAGGTGAGCACCAACAGGAGTGAGTAGTAGCGTTCTTAAGACCTAAAAGACATAATCAAACATTACATAAAACCTTCATGTTTTTGATTACACATTAACATAAATCCATCATAAGGAACAAACCAAAAATAAGTTTAACTTATGAAGTATATTTTACTGCTTATCATGCAAATAGCATTTAAAAAATCTTCTTTCATCAGTATAAATTAATAACTTTGCAGAGCTAATACTCTTCAAAAACTCACCACCAAAACTGCATGGTCATTTAAAAAACTTAAGTGCAATATATGCAATGTGATATTATGTCTTTTCAGTTCAAGGGCAACCTTTGTGGTTCCTGCCCGTATACAATTTGAACAATGATTTCCTAGATTGTAGCTGGTCTGATGGGCCAATTACAGGAAAGTTCCAAGACATCTGAGAGTGAATGCCAGAAGGTATGTCAATAGATCCATTCTTCACACACATGCAAAGACAAAGCACATGTACAAACATGTTCCAAAATGCAAGTGAACTCAATGACTTATATTGTGGTTTGCTTACAAGGGCACAATCAAGACCTTTTTGGATAATACAAATACAATCTTGTCCTCAACTATACACTGAAATGCATTCCTATTACAGGTTTTGAATTTTATTAACATTTTAGTAACATTGTTAACCAGAAAAAGTATGCAATGTGTAAAAAAACTCTTTTCTGAATGAGAGAAAATTCAATTGGGAAATTAGTTTTTGTTGCCTCTTCAGTTTGCCACATATTAACCTCCAGCTAGAAGAATGTACTGACAACTGTTCCCAATCTCAGCTAGCCCTCAACAGCACACAAGAATAATTAAAATTTATAATTTTTACAATTCAGATTATAAGGGGCTACAACATTTGAATTCAGCACAAACCAATAAGGATTGAAGTTCTCTATCTCTCTGCTGGCTAAGGACCTTAAGTTAAATAACGTGTTTGGACAGTGTAACCCTAATTCCCAGTAGACACAAGGCTACAACACAAAACATCC
The DNA here is from genome assembly GCF_017639515.1 of Carcharodon carcharias. Lineage (NCBI taxonomy): Eukaryota > Metazoa > Chordata > Chondrichthyes > Lamniformes > Lamnidae > Carcharodon > Carcharodon carcharias. The sequence goes on from NC_054494.1 coordinate 33,269,572, forward strand.
TTTAGTTCAGCGCTCATTGGAACTAAAATGTAGCCTACTGATACAGCAAAGACAGCTTTTTTCAAGTTAGGTAAAGGTATATTGTAGATGGCAACTGGTATATAGAAAATCATGTGTTTCCTAAACTATGTCCTCAACTCAAAAAGCACGAAATTCAACAAAATGATAAATGATGCCTTCTTTAATAATTTGATGGATAAGACAACATGTAACTCATTCCCAGTTTAATCTGTTTTCAAATGGAGTCAAAGTCTTGATTGGATGAAGGCATTTAAATTGGATTAAATTTGAACATCTTTTGGTGCAAGGTGCTCATAATGAGCTGAGATACAATTAAAAAAAATTTCATGATAAAAAATTCCTTCTCCATTCTCCATTTTGAACACAATAAGGAAGAGTTGAGAAACTAAAAGCACGCACAAGTATTAGAATATACGTTCAAAATTCCACCAAAAGTGGCAAAAAATAATTTGTCCTACATAAATAAAAGTTCTTGTAAACTTATCCTGCAAGATACAAAATTAATTACGCTGTTATTCTATAGTCCAGACATTCTGAAGTTAGTGCTGACAAGGTGATCTAGTTGCAGAATCATCAAATCAAACTCACAAATGGAAAAAAACATCAGTTTCTAATGTGGCTGGAGGAGAACAATTACTTGAATATGTGACTTTAATAGGTTTTCTAAATAAAAGAACATTCTATAAAATCCTAAGTGACCTGAATGGAAAAATTCTAAACACACACTGTGTCTTCATACTGAAGGCAATTTGGATTGTTAGAATGGAAGGGATCAGTGTTATTGATCTGTAAGAGTGAAGCCAATTTGAAATAGAAGCTTTATTATTAATGGAATCTAGAATTTCAATAAGCAGTCTTTAAGTGTTGCAGACTCTTTTGTATTAAGATTTTCCCTTTGTTAGTAAATTCAGAGGAGATTTTAAAGCTTTGCACCTTGTACAAAGTATTCAATCTTTAAAGTCATTTCTGCTACTTCAGAAATTCTTGTTTTTGGCTTTCAAACACCAGTCAAAATACTTCAGCCAACAGCTTTACAGGGTACAAAATAATTCAGTAACCTTTCAATCCTGGATGTTATTCAGGGGGAATCCAAGCCAGTACTGCTTACTGTCAGAACCTGAAGCTGAGTAGCTCCATGCTTCCATACAGAAGTGATTTTAAATTTCAAACACTTCAAGAAAGTTTAACCATATTTCAGGTGGGGGCATGGGGTAGATAAGTAGTGCATTTCAAAAGTATTTGTTCCCCACACACAATGTATTATATTTCATCTCACTTAACAGTAAAGGTTTTGTTTGTTATTGACTTTTTGTAAAAATACTCACTTTTATCCTTCAATAAATTTATACTCAAGTTTTAAAGGACTCCCCATGAAGATGGCTCAATGAGTAGCTTCACTATTGCAATGGCGTGCAAAACCAATTATAGATCAAAAAGAACTTAATGCTGAATTTGCTAACTTCAACTAAGCCATTTGCCAGGGCACTAGAAATAACCTCAACGTTCCTCAGCTGGGAGCAAAGGGAGATAACAAAACAAAGTTTCAGTTGGTCTAGAGCGACCCCTGCAGGAAAGTATATGTGGACATCAACTGAGGATATGCTGAATCTTTGTTGAGATCCCTACGGTTAAACAGTTTGCCAGTGTTCACTCTCGAGGACGGCAAACAAACGTCTATTGAGGCTTGGTCTTGAGTGTGCCCATATAAGCAAACCACGGTATAAGTCATCATCTTTAGGAGGGCAGGAAAAATAAATGCCCAAAAAAAGCTTAGAGAATCAACTGAGGACAAGAGAAGCAATTAACCAGAACAATGTAGAGTGCTATCAAATCCCCTTGTTCACAACAGATACAAAGGAGAAATCCTGAAGCCAAAACATGGTATTCCCACATGGATTTGAATGAAACTGAATACATCATTACTCTAATTACTAGCCAAGTAACCAGATTTCATTTTAATACCAGTGACTAATTGGTTCAGCTGTTTTCTTTAGTATTAACCAACAGACTGCAGTACCTGCAAAATTTTCATTAGAACAACTTCGTCACTGGCTGGGTCAGTGCCAACAAAGCGTGCATGTGTGACAGCATCAGCCATGTTTTCAATTCCCTCTGCCGCACCTTCATGACTAGGATCTGCAGAAAATTATGAATATAAAAATGCTTTAACTTTTCATCAACATACTTTGTAGTGATAAATGAATGCCACGTCTGATTAATGGCTTAAAACTTGCAACACAAATGAGCTGTTTCACAGACTTAATCTATTAATAGAACATTCAACAGACTTGGCTGTGATTGAGCCAGAGGCTTTATCTAATGATCAGTAAAGTGCCAGCTTATTAATTACATATTGGGTTAACTAAAACAACCAACCTAAAATTGAACCAAGTGAGGGTCGTGTCATCCAGGTGTACATGGGTTGGAAACTTTGTCTTGGACTTTTAGCAACTAGAAGGCCTTGGTAAGAAGTAAAAACCTTCAGCTGAGGCAAAACAAACTGGTAGTGCTATTATGCAGGTCCTTGAGTTTGGTATAAGCAGGACAGCATTGTAACATACTGCCTTCCTGCAACAAAATTACATGTTCACATGTCCACTAGGTACATGGGTTCACCAAAAACTTCAAAGCAATCCTCCCTTGGTGTCTGGAGGAAGGAGAATGAGGTCAACCCGAGCGGCTACCCTACATCTTAAGCAACATTAGCAGTGGCAGTACGTCAGTAACTGGCTGCGGGTTCTTTGGATATGGATGAGGAGAAACACAGCAGGCAATTTTGAGGGTTGAGAGGCAGGGAGGCTTGGGTGAAATGATGACGCTTTTGGATTATGTAAGAATAGACAGCCACATAATAAATCATTGCTATTTCTAAAGCACATGTATTAGCATTCTAAAGTCAAGAGCCATTGACAGAAAAACGCAGTTACATTACAGTAAAAGGTTGCAAAATCAAAATTCACAACATCAGATTTACAAGAACCTGGAAATCAATAATGTTCTCACTACATCACAGTCACATAAGGTCTTATTGATTATAAATAATGTTACTGCCATCAATGAGGAAGGAGTTCCCAAATCAGGAGGGGGGAAATGATGGAGTTAACTATCAGCTACTTTCAAGTTCAATGGAAGATATTTTTGTGAGCATCCTTAGTTGACATGGCTAGAAAGAATTGCAGTATTGCTTGTCCACGCAGAAAGGTAATGTACAGCTCAGTTATGTGGAAAGAAGTTTTGTGCTGTGAGCAAATTGGATTGCTTAGAAGAGCACTATAATGCTAAGTGTAATAGTCTTCAAGCTGCTTTTGTTGCATTCATCCCATTTTCTACAGTTAAACTTTAATCTTCCCAGGACTAAAATATTACTGCAAATTATGAACTAGGTATTTATAACACATTATATGTTTAGATAGCTTTAAAAAAATATCCAACTGCAAGGAAAAGTATCAATCTTCTGGTCATGTGATGTTTTTCTCTTACTAAGAAAAATTAAAACAGGCACCAACAGGAAAAATGAATCAAGATACCAAAAGAAAGTTGTTTATAAATTGGAAACTTTCACATTACAGCTAGTTGGGAGTAATGTGGTCCGAATCAGTACCAATCTCCAAACCAGCTAATACTGGACTGTTTTTGTAAAATGCTTTAAATGTAGTCCAGCAATTAAAAACTAAAATGTCCTTAAGGGCCACCGATTGTATTTTTCAATAAAAAGTATCACAACTGAAACAATTTAAGGTCCTACATACAAACGTACGAATTAAGAGCAAGATTAGGCCACTCAGCCCTACGAGTCTGCTCCACCATTCAATATAATAGCTTATCCAATTACAACCTCAACTCTGCATTCCTGGCTACCCCCGATAACCTTTCACCCACTTGCTTATCAACAATCTCTCTCTGCCTTAAAAATATTCAAAGACTCTGCTTCCACCAGCTTTTGATGAAAAGGGTTCCAAAGATTCTCAACCCTCAGAAAAAATTTCTCCTTATCTCTGTCCTAAATGGGTGACCCCTTATTTTTAAACAGCGGGCCCAAGGACTAGATTCTCCCACAAGAGGAAACATCAAGATCCCATAGGATCTTATATGTTTCAATCAAGTCGCCTCTTACTCTTCTGAACTCCAGCAGATACAAGCCTAGCCTGCCCAACCTTTCCTCATAAGACAACCCTTCTAATCCAAGTATTAATTTAGTAAATCTTCCCTGAACTGCTTCCAATGCCTTTACATCCTTCCCTAAATAAAGCAACCAATACTGTGGGTGCTCCAGGTGTGCTCTCACCAATATTCCATATAACTGAAGTATAACCTCCTCCTACTTGTGTATTCAATTCTCCTCGCAATGAATAATAACATTCTATTAGCTTAGCCTTTTGTGATTCATACACTAGGGCACCTAGATCACTGCATTTCAGAGCTCTGTAATCTCTTGCCATTTAGATAATATGTTTCTTGTTTATTCTTCCTGTCAAAATGGACAAATTCACACTTTCCCACACTATACTCCATTTGCCAGGTCTTTACCCATTCCCTTAACCTATCTATATCCCTTTGTAGCCTCCTTGTGTCCTCTTCACACTTGATTATCTTGCATATCTTTGTGTCATCAGCAAATTTAGTAACCAGACCTTGAGTTCCTTCATCCAAGTCATTTATATAAATTGTAAAAAGTTGAGGTCCCAGCACTGATCCCTGTGGCACACCGCTCATTACATCCTGCCAACCAGAAAAATACCCATTTATGTTTGCTCTCTTTCCTGTTAGTTAGCCAATCTTCTATCCATGCCAATATGTTACCCCTTACACCATGAGCTTCTATTTTTCACAATAACTTTTGATGTGGCACCTTATCATATGCTTTCTGGAAATCTAAATACAGTACATCCACTGGTTCCCCATTATCCACAGCATATGTTACTTCTTCAAAGAACTGTAATAAATTGGTTAAACATGATTTTCCTCTCCCAAAGCCCTGTTGAGTCTCCCTGATTACCCTGAATTTTTCCAAGTGCTCTGCTATAACATCTTTAATAATACCTTCCAACATTTTCTCTATGACAGATTTTAAGCTAACTGGCCTGTAGTTTCTGCTTTCAGTCTCTCTGCCTTTTTGAATAAAGGAGATATATTTGCTATTTTCCAATCTAATGAAACCTTCCCCAAATCTAGGGAATTTTGGAGAAATGAAACCAGTGCTGGTGTATTCTAATTGCAACAAAATTTGCCATCCCAGACCCGAATGTTGGAGATTGCGAGGCAAGCCAGTTGGCCTTGTAAGGCTTCACGAGTAGTCTCCCGAAGGACCCCCCGATGGGTAGTGCAGCAGAGTCTCTCGCTGCAGAAACTTACTCATTGGAGGTCATGGCACTATGCATGTCCCCCTACCCGGCCCAAAACGTGACCAAATCCGTGGTACTGCGCCAGGGCACAGCAGCCACCCAGTTCTTAATGTTAGAGGGAAACTTCCCCCCCCCTCCCCCCCACAGCCCCCAAGTTCTCCCTAAAGACCCAAGCCCTGATCAGTGGAGTGGGAGGAGGCCCCGTGTTTGCAATCCTCCATATAGGTATATCTAGAGTGTGACCTTGTTTCAGGCCCTTTTACAGTAGGAATTATCCCTAAGCTACCAGTGGCAGGAATCGATTTCCTCGTTGGAACTGATTTGGCTGACAGCCAGATGCTAGCCAGCAAAAGAGACAAGACCAAGCAGCAGAAATCTGCAGAAGAGCAGAAAGCTGGAGAAGGTCCAGAGGCCCAAAAAGGGTGGGATAGCACCCACAAACCTCGAGCAAGAGCTGCTCGAAGGTAGCAAGGCCAAAGCCAGCCTAGTAGAATTAAACAGGGTCCAGAGAAGCCCCCTAGAATCGGAAATAGCTTCCCCAAATTAAATAGGGACCAGAGAAGTCCTAAAGCAGGCCAAGAAAGAGTGACGGATATGCCCCATGTGGCCGAAGAGCCTGAAAGAAGACAGGTTATTAAACTCAAAAAGGAAAAGGTTAAGCACTTGCCCGAAGTATAGTTGGCAAAAATATTCTCTCCAGCATTAAATAGGAACAAAGGGAGTTTCCAACCCAATCAGCAGATAGGGAGGGAGATGTCTCCCCGAGCCAAAAAGCCACGAGGGAGAATGGCTGGAGCTTCACCCCCACTTGAGGGCTATGGTGTTCCAGAGGACATGGAACATGTCAGGACAGCGCCCGAGCCAGGAAAGCCCGTGATCGATTTTGCTGACCGCTTTATGGTGAATTTAAATGTGGAGCAGAAAGGTTCCCAAATTGGCCCTGAAACAGAGGGTGATGCCCCACATAGTTGATAAGCCACCTGGAGGTAAGCAAGAACTGACCATCCCCCAGAGGGCAGTAGTGCCCCAAAAGACTGAACCCATCATGCAAATGAACAGCAGAGGGACCCCAACCAGATTGGACACCATGCTCACCCATCATCACGCAGAATTGCAAAAGGGCAGGACAGAGTTAACCACCCCTTTTAAAATATTCATAACCACCCCCCACCCCCACCCAAAAAAAAGGCTACAGCCCTATAGCCACATCTGATATGGATTCGGGAGAGGCCCCTGCCAGAAGGCCATCTTCTTGTCATCCTGGCCCAGAAAGGCTGGCTGAGGTTAGGGGCCAATTGCTCACCTGCTGCTGTGCCAACCAAAAGCACCTAGCACCAGAAGCTGGAACTCTCCAGTTGGGCTAGCGCTGGAGCTGGACCCCGAACTGGAATCCCCTTAAGAGGTCAAGGTCCCCTTTAAAACACACCATTCTCCTGACCCTCAGCCGAAGCCCAGTCTCTGGGTTGAAAACCTGGGCTCACAGGTTACTAAAGTGGACAAGCAGGAGCTAAGCTGGACAAGAACAGCTCAGCCCTATGATCCCAGGGCCTGGCACCAACAGAGTGAGATGTCCAGCCCTCCCCTGAGGATCACCCAGAGACACCTGACCATCACTTGCTCCCTGAGTGCTAATCACAGTGTAAAATTCCCAGGCCCTTTTTGATGACATTTAATCAGGAGGTTGGAGTGCCTGACCCCGAACAGAGAGAAGTCAGAACTCCAGCACTGAATAGACTTCCCCAGACAGATGAATTTCAAATCCTCCCAAACACATAAGCCTGCCCAAATCCCAGGACCAGGCCATATCCTTGCAGATACTTTGTACTGGGTTTAAACCACTAAACAAAAAAATGTAGCAGGACACCACCATTTCCCCTGCTGTGTGTCTGATGTGCCAGTGTGAATGAGACAATGCCTGTATTCTTTGACGCTTCCTATTCTTCCTTCCCTGAGGCCACATTAAAAAAAGATGAGATGAAATGAAATTCATTTCATTTTTCTCCAATGGAGGAGATGTCTCCCGGCCAGAAGACAGGATGTAAAATATATCTGTCAACCTGGTTACTCTATAATTTTTTTAAATGGACAAAGGCTTTTCCCTGACTAGCCATGACTCATACCAGAGGAATTTCTAAACTTCAGAAACCAGCAGGGACCTCATTATCTTGAAAGTTGCACTAATGCCCCTGTGACTGCAGAAAATCAAATTCCAAAGAAATGCACCAAGATCTTTTACATTTCTAAAGTAGAGCTGTCCAACAGAGATGGCATGCCTGCAAGGATGAAAGTGACCCTGACTTCTCTATTAAACACATCAAGATTCCAGGCCTCAGAAAATACATCCTTTGTCCAACACCGAGGAGAAGAGTGTGAGGTATGTCATATGATCTCCCCCAAGGTGCTAGAACCTGTAATATTGCCATTTGGAACTGAACCCAGGTAGTCCACCATGTTTACCATCTAACAGGTAGCAGGAAAAAGAGCTCTGTCCAGGTAAACTGCCTCGCCCTCATCTTCACTGTACTACTGGAATACTGGAACTCCTGTGTCAGTGCCTATAAAACTCATTCATCTCTACATGCCTTCTTCTATCGTGGAAGCCCTCGCTTCTGGAAAGTTGAATCACACTGCAACAGCTTCAGCCTGTTAACCTCTGAAGGAATACACCACTGGACTTTTGATTCTAGACTCCGGACTCACATGAAACCATAACTCTTATTTTTATTGTGGTCTTGCCCTGTACCCCTTTCTTTCCCTTATCCCTCTTTTATTATATGATTGGCACAGGGCGGGCGCCGGAAAACCACGCGTTTTGTGTGAGAGAGAAAATAAACCAACTCTCTTATTTTAACTTATCTCGGGTTTGCTGTGGGGTTATTAATAGAGGACTGGATCACCCCAAACTGAAGGGTTGGGGAAAACACGTCACCACTTATATCGGGGGAAATGAGAAATCAAAAATACCCATCTGTAAACAGAAAGTTGGTAAAAGGAGAAATTAGGACTGTTTAAATTAGACTCCTGTCTGTAACACTACCTTTGCCCACTGGATTTTCCCAGTCTTTATGCAAGTTAAAATCCACCATGATTATTGCCGTACCTTTCTGACAAGCTCCCATTATTTGTTCCTTTATACCCTGTCCTACTGTATGTTTACTGTTAGGGGGCCTGTACACCGCTCCAACAAGTGACTTCTTGTTTTTATTTCTCATCTCTACCAAAACCATTTCTATATCCTGGCTTCCTGAACTTAGGTCATCCCTCTCTATTGTGCTAATACCATAATGAATTAGCAGAGCCACCCCTTTGCCTTTTTGTAGCTTCCTGGCCTTCCTAGGGCTAGCAACAAATAGGGCCACAGTACAAAAAAAAGTGTAAAATGTTAAAAAGATAAGTCTAAAGGCACTGTATCTGAATGCATGGAGCATTCACAATGAAGTAGATGAATTAATAGAGAAAAAGATGTAAACGGGTATGCTATGATTGTGATTACAGAGACATGGCTGTAGGACGACCTAGACTGGGAACTGAATATCCAACAGTATTCGATATTTAGGAAGGGCAGGCAAAAAGGGAAAACAGGTGGAGTAGTGTTGTTAGTTAAGGATGAAATCTGTGCAATAGTGAGAAAGGATATTGGATCAGAAATTCTGGATGTGGAGGAGCTAAGCATTAAGGAATGGAAAACGTTGCTGGGAGTTGTCTATAGGCCTCCAAACAGTACTGGTAAGGTAGGGGATGTCATGAAAGAGGAAATTAAAGATGGATGTAACAAGGGTGCTACTGTAATCATGGGTGACTTTAATCTACATATAGATTGGGCAAACCAAATTAGCAATAATACTGTAGCAGATGAATTCCTGGTGTCAGTATGAGATTTTTTTTAGACCAGGAAGTTGATGAACCAACTAGGGAAAAGGTTATCCTAGATTTGGTATTGTGCAATGAGAAGGGGTTAATTAGTCAACTTGTTGTGTGGGGTCCTTTAGGGAACAGTGACCATAATATGATAGAATTCTTCATTAGGATGGAAAGTGTAGTCACTAAATCTAAACAAAGGAAACTATGAAAATGTGAGGTGTGAGTTGGCTACGATAGATTGGGGAACTTCATTAACAGGCAATGGTGGACAGGCAATGGCTAATATTTAAGGAACAAATGTATGCATTGCAACAGTTATACATTCCTTTCTGGAGCAAAAACACAACAGGAAAAGCAGCTCAACCATGGCTAAAAAAATAAATTAAGGATAGTATTAGATCCAAAGAGGAGTCATATAAAGTTGCTAGATAAAGCAGCAAGCCCGAAGATTGGGTGCAGTTTAGAATTCAGCAAAGGAAGACCAAGAGATTGATTAAGAGGGGCAAAATAGATCGTGAGTAAATGTGCAAGGAGCATAAAAACTGACTGTAACAGCTTCTATTAAGTATGTAAAAAAAAAAGATTAGTGAAGACAAATGTAGGTTCCTTACAGTCTACTTTAGTCCCATCTTCATAGAAGATGACATAAATCACTTCCCAGAAATGCTAAGGAACCAAGGAGAAATTGAAGGAAATTAGTATTTGTAAAATATAGTGCTGGAGAAATTAATGGGACTGGAAGTCAATAAGTCCCCAGGACCTAATAATCTACATCCCAGGGCACTAAAGGCAGTGGCCATGGAAATAGTGGGTGCGTTGATTGTCATCTTCCAAAATTCTGTAGATTCTGAAACAGGTTCAGCAGATAGTGGGGTTACATTTGCTACCCTCCTATCTAAAAATGGAGGGAGGGAGAAAACAGCAAATTACAGACTGGTTAGCTTAACATCAGTAGTAGGGAAAATGCTAGAGTCTATTATGAAGAATGTGATAACAGGACACTTATAAAATATCAACAAAGTCAACATGGATTTATGAAAGGGAAATCATGTTTGACAAAGCTATTGGAGGTTTTTAAGGACATAACTAGTAGAATAAACATGGGAGAACCAGTGGATTTGATGTATTTGGATTTTCAGAAAGCTTTTGGTAAAGTCCCACATAAGAGGTTGATGTGCAAAATTAAAACACATGGGATTGGGGGTAATATATTGGCATGGATTGAGAATTGGTTCACAGACAGGAAACAGAGTAGGAATAAATGGGTCTTTATTGGAATGGCAGGCGGCAACTAGTGGGGCTTGGTCCCCAGCTATTCACAATATACATCCATGATTTAGACGTGGGAATCAAATGTAATATTTCCAAGTTTGCTCACGACACAAAACTAGGTGGGAATGTGAGTAGTGAGATGGATGTAAAGGGGCTTCAAGGCAATTTAGACAAGTTGAGTGAATGGGCAAATACATGGCAGATGCAATATAACGTCATTAAGTGTGAAGTTATCCACTTTGGTAGGAAAAATAGAATGGCAGAGTATTATTTAAATAGTGACAAATTGGGAAATGCTGATGGACAAAGGGGCCTCGGTGTCCTTGTACATCAATCACTGAAAGCAAGCATGCAAGTGCAGCAAACAGTTAAAGCGGCAAATGGCATGTTGGCCTTCATTGTAAGAGGGATTTGAGTACAGGAGCAAGGATGTCTTACTGCAGCTGAACTGGGCCTTGTTGAGACCACACCTGGAGTATTGTGTGCAGTTTTGGTCCCCTTACCAAAGAAAGGGTACATTTGCCATAAAAGAAGTGCAGCCAATCATCTCCAGACTGGTTTCTGGGATGGCAGGATTGTCGTATGAGAAGAGATTGGGTTGACTAGGCCTATATTCACTGGAGTTTAGAAGAATGAAAGGGGATCTCAGTGAAACATATAAAATTCTGACAGAGCTGGGCAGACTGGACGCAGGGAAGATATTTCCCCTGGCTGGGGGTCCAGGACAAGGGGTCACAATCTCAGGATACAGGGTAGGCCATTTAGGACTGAGATGAGAAGAAACTTCTTCACTCAGAGGGTGGTGAATCTGTGGAATTCTCTTCCATAGAGGGCTGTGGAGGCCAAGTCACTGAATATATTTAAGAAAGAAATAAGTAGATTTTTCTAGACTCTAAAGGCATCAAGGGGTATGGGGGGGTGCGGCAAGAGTATGGCTTTGAGATAAGATGATCGTCCATGATCATACTAAATGGCAGAGCAGGCACAAAGGGTCGAATTACCTACTCCTGCTCCTATTTTCTATGTTTCCATGTATTCATCTCTAATTTTATGCATCCTATGCCGATTTGCACGTGGCTCCAATAATATTCCAGAGATTATTACCTTTGACATTATGCTTTTTAATGTAGTGCCTAACTCCTCATTCTCTATGCAGAACTTCTTTCCTTGTTCTACCTATGTCATTGATACCTACATAAACCACAACTGGATCCTTCCTCCTCCCACATCCTGCAGCCTTGACACATCACCTGTCCTGTCATCCTTAAAATGTTTTAATTAATTTTATTATACACTTATTTTCCTTTTTTTATATATCTTATTAACTATACCACAAGTTCATATCCTATTTTAAACCTCAGGACTGGAATCTTAACCCACTTACCAATACTCACCAAACAAAGAATCAATTCCTCCAGGGTGAAATAGGTTAAAAAAAATTGTAAAAGGAAAGGAACACCTCTTTCCCCAACTCACCAAATTCCCATGCATGTACTCAGTTCCAAAACTGCATTTGTCTGCTTTAGCTACACTAAAGAACCCTAAATTTATAGTAAACTCAACTGCAGCTAGAGAAACCAGATTCAACCAGTTGGCTAAATAACTACCCAGCTCTCTCAGCAGTGTGTGTTTACCATGCCTAAATCCTATAATCTGATTCATCACTTGACCAAACTACTTTGATTACATATTTTACAACACAAAAATCGATTCCACTACTGATTCTAAACCTTTGCAAACCAAATGGCCTAAAGCATACTACAGCTTTCTGCTCAGCAAATATCACTTCCATAAATGCACACTGGTATTTACTTGGGTCTGACTAATATACTGACAAGTTCATCAACACTTATAAAGTTCTCTGTCTAATATTACCAAACTTCTACATTAACTAGGCCATCTTTCAATGCAACAGATTTGTGGTCACTTTCTTTGTATCATGTACCCAAAGAATGTACAGACAGAAATTCTTTGTGCAATGTAAATAAATTTGCAAAAACTTTGGTGATATATCAGTAAATTCCAAGACTGTTTGGCAGAGTTTTTTGAAAGTGTGTGGCTATCAGATTGTAGGATGTAAGGTACACTTAAAGGCATTGCTGTTAAATCATTGAAAGAAAATGGAAATTCTACAAATGTATTAAAAACAAACTTCAAGTCACAAATAAAACCCAACTAGATTACATGATGGGGCACCAACTCCCCGCTCCAATACCTCCAAGTGTATTCTGCCTTTGGGTGGAAGATTAAACCAAGGCCCAGTCATCTGTCTAGTGGTTCTGATGAATGTTAAAGATCCCATGGCACTATTTGAAAATCATATAGCACTTCTGGCATCCTACTTCAACCAAAAACAGAGGAGTAGGTTACTCATCACACTACAGTCTGTTTGATGCTGGTGCAGCATGGCCATCTTGGATTACAATATTGTCAATACGCTCCAAGAAAAAAAATATTCACAGTCCAGAGCACTTACATATTTGCCTAACGAGACATGGTGCTTTATAAATGCAAAATAATTTTTCAACTGTGCTCCTGAGCTGCTAATCTCAGTGCTGTTGATGGAGGGAGGCACGAAGCAGATGCAGCAGAGAGAAAAAAAGAACAGAGCCAGTGTCATCACCAAGCTTCAATTATGTGCTTCCCTACAACAGCAGCAACTTGCACGTTTCACAGTAAAACATCCAAGGTGCTTCACAAGAGTGTTAACAAACAAAATTTTACTTTGAGCCACATAGGAGATATCAGCTTAGTCACAAAGGTAGGTTTTGAGAAGCGTCTTAAAAGAAAAGGGGGGGTACAGAAATGGAGGGGTTTAAGGCAGGAATTCCAGGATTTCGGACCCACATGACTGAAGTATAGCCATCAATAATGGAGCAATAAAAATCAGTGTTGTGCAAGAGACCTGGTATAAGGGGACAGAGGTCCCAGATGGTTGTGGGAGGTTACAGAAATAGGGTGGGCCGAGGCCATGGAAGGATTTGAAAACTAGAACGAGCATGCCAGACAGGAAGCCAAAGAGCACAGGGGGTGGTGGGTGAACGAGACTTGGTGGGAGTTTGGGTATGGGCAGAGAGTTCTGGATGAACTCAACTTTACAGGAGGTGCAAGATCCCTAGGAGTTCCCTCAAAATGAACATTAGCAAATGCCTACTATAAGATTAGCTGACAGCTGTATGTGAAAGAGAGCAAACAGAATCAGAATCATTCAATATCTCAAAAAAAGCTCTGTTACAATATCATATTGTGTTACTGTTGATATCTAACGCTAAAAAAAGCTACAGTAGTCTTTTGCCTGTGTTGTGTTTGAATCCCTGTCCTAACTAAATTGAACAAAGACAATATCAAAAGTTAATTTTACAAAAAGCACTAAAGAATTTAAAGGTTTTACAACATAGGCATGTAGAGACACTTGATCTCTGGAAGTAATTCCTTTTTTATTTGCGTCTGGAACTACACAAAAGCCATTGCTGAATGAAGTGAAAGAAAGCTAATCAGTAAAACTTGACATTACAGGTGCTGTTTCAGAAACAAACTAGTCCCACTTGCTCCAAAGTGTCTGTTTTCACCATGCTGATCATAAACTATGATTAACTGCTGTCATGCCATCACTCAAGGTCCAGCAGTTCATTCATTCACTATTTTGTTGTCCACAAATGCAGTTTCTGGTTCACTTCCAAGTAGGGGGTGAATGAAATACATCAATTCAACTTGGAGCTACCTCGCTTCCTCTAAATTCAAAAAGGATACACTGAGGTGACCAAATCAAGCAGAGAAGGATGAGAAAGGGAGGGGAATGAGGGAAAAAGAAACAGTCAAAGCAAGGCATGGGGGTAAGGGATGGTTGCTGTGGAGGCAAGGGGAAATACAAAGAGGGAGACTGGGTTGCAGAAGAAGAGTTCAGTACAAAGGGCTATATGGCTGCATCAACAAATTAGTTTCTGCCAATTTTTTTTTTTAAAACTCAAATCATCAGGTTTATCGTTGAACAAATAATGTCAGCACATTATAGGATTCTCATATTCCACAGCAAGGAACAAACATAGCAAAATGCCAATAATAAGTATAAAAACTGAAGATACTGGAAATCTGAAACAAACCCAGAAACATCAATTCCTCTGTTCTCTCCACAGATGCAGCAGGATTTGCTTGGTGTTCTGGTTTTGTGACAGTAAAATGCAAGTTCATTTAATCTTTAGTAAGCAATCAAACCAGTATTACTTGTGAAGTGACAGATTTTAACGATAAAGTCCATCAGTTCTTTAAGATGGAAGAGAAACCTATTTAATGGAATGCTAATTGAATCCAAGCGTAAATGTAGTGACTAAAGTTAAACATTGGTTTACAATTTCAAAATTTTGATTATACTGTTGCTAAAACACTTTTTTATTTCATAAAAATATAGACAAGAGGAAAAGGGATTGAGAAAAGATCAAGAAGATGTATATTTATACAACATCTTACCACATGCTTCAATATTTGCCAAAAATGCTCCACAAAAAATCAAATACGCTTGAAGGAAAGTCACTGTTGCTGTGTAAGTGAGTATGGAAGCCGTTGCACAATAGTCCACAGAGCTTTAGAGAACAATTTTTAGTCAAATATCTTACTTTTTATTCCTCAATTTTTATATTTCAGATCATTTCATTCTTTATCAAATACAAACTTCTCAGGCAAAACACGTTGGGAAAAAATAAAAAAGGCTTGGGTTGGGACAATGAAAATTTCTCTTTATAATGTTACTTCAGTCCAAGTACACACTGCTTCATTTTAACACACTGTTGAAGCGCTCACCATTTAAGTCCCATTCAAGGACTACACTGTAAATGCCTCACATTTCAAAATCTTATATCTCTATTGTTTCATATCTTCAGTTGTATAATAACATCGTGTACTTGTAGAGGCACTTCTAACATAACTCAACACCCTAGGGCACTTAATGCAAGAGAAAACAAGACTGAGCTACAGGAGAGAAATTAGGGAAATATTTAAGGTGGCCAGAGGAATCGCAACAAAAATAGGATTACTGAGTTTGCACAGGGTGCACAATCAACATATCTTAAAGTGCATGTTCAACAAAGTGCTGCAGGGGGGGTGCAGATGGGGCAAGCCAGGGAGAAACTTATAAAGGAGGTCAAGGATTTGAACAGAGTATATTGGGACATGGGGAGGGGTGATGGACGATATATCTGGTTAAGATCTCCTCACTGCAGGCTTGTGAGACCGAGAAATTTTTGTTGTTTTATATGGTACTAGATAGTAATTCAGCCAGATGAACTTTATGGGACAGATATAATTATTTACACTTTTCATAATGGCAGATCTTAGTAATTTAAAAAGATTCAGGAAAATGGGCTTGGGCTTGATCTTAGTTATCAAGGTGGGTGAATAAAGATTCCAAAGTCATAGGACATGAATAAAGTTGATTGTACGATTATAAAAAATGAAATGATCAATGAATAATAGGGCTGAATTTTCCCCTGTCGAGCACGAACCCGACCAGTGCCCCCAATCAGGTGCACACCACCATTTTACATGGGCAGGCCAATTAAGGCCCACATAGCGTGACGCACACCCAGAAGCATTGTGCGCTCCCTGTGCAGGCAGAGGGAATTCCCCGAGTTGGGGGTCTGCGCTCTTTCGTGCATGTGCGCAATAGAGCGCAGAAATCTCCCTGAGGCATGGAGGTGCCTCAGGGAGACCAGTTTAAGTTCTGGAATATTTAATAAAGGTGAAAAAAGATTTTAAGGACATGTCCCCACAAGTGAAACTGTCACGAGCTGGGACAGGTCCATTAATTTTTACAAAAAATTTTATTTAAATAATAAACCCTTCATGAAACCTCATCCCACCCGTGGATGAGGTTTCATGAGAAATGCAAAGGCCGCCTGGGCTCTTTGTCTGCCTGTCAACCATAAGGTTGGATGGGCAGCATTTTTAACAACTTTAATTACTTTGTTAATGGCCTTAAAAGGCCTTTGATGGTTCGGCGGGCAAGCAGCTGACGTGACCATGCGCCTGCCGAACTGACAATCTAAATGACGTGCAGTGAGGTTGGGACACCCATCCAATGTCACCGTGTCCCACTCGCCAACAGGAAAATTCTTCCCATAGAATCATAGAATGGTTACAGCACAGAAGGCAGTCATTCAGCTCACCATGTCTATGCTGGCTCTTTGAAGGAGCAATTTCTCTAGTGCCACTCCCCCTCCTTCTCCCTGTAGCCCGGCACATTCTTCCTTTACAGAGAATAATTCAATTCCCTCTTGAATGCTTCAATTGAACCTGCCTCCATCGCACTCCCAGGCAGTACACTGCAGATCCTAACCACTCACTGCATGACAAAGCTTTCCTTGTGTTGTCATTGCTTCTTTTGCCAATTACCTAAATACACACCTCTGGTTCTCGATCATTTCACCAATGGGAACAAGTTTCTCCCTATCTACTCCGTCCAGACCCCTCATGATTTTGAATATCTCTGTCAAATCTCCCCTCAATCTTCTCTTCTGAGGAGAACAAATCCAACGCCTCCAAACTATGTAACTGAAGTCCTCCTCCTTGGAACCATTCTCGTGAATCTTTTCTGCACTCGCTCTAATGCCTTCACATCCTTCCTGAAGTGTGGCACTCCAGAAATGAATGCAATACTCCAGCTGAGGCCAAACAAGTATTTTACCCAGGTTTAACATAATTTCCTTGCTTTTGTGTACTATGCCCCTATTGATAAAGCCCAGGATGCCATATGCTTTATTAACTACACATGCAACCTGTGCTTATATACACAAGTCCCTCTTCTCCCACATCCCCTTTAGAATTGTAGCCTTTATCTTATATTATCTCTCCACCTTCTTCCTACTAAATGAATCAGTTTACACTTTTCTACATTATAATTTCATCTGCCCTTGTCCACCCATTCCATCAACCTGTCCTTTTGAAGTTCTACACTATCCTTCTCACAATTCACAACACTTTCAAGTCTTGTATCATCTGCTAATTTTGAAATCGTGTCCTGTACACCAAGGTCTAGGTCATTAATATATAACAGGAAGATCAGAGGTCCTAACACCAACCCCTGGGGAACTGCACTATAAATCATCCTCCAATCTGAAAAACAACTGTTAACCACTACTCTGTTTCCTGTCACTCAGCCAATTTTGTAATCATGTTGCTAATCCATGACAAAGGATTTCAAGTATAGGAAACACATACTAAGTACAGCCAAACAGGGAGAATTAATACATACAAGGGTTCAAATCATATAGGGAAAAGAAAATCACAAGCGAAAGCCATAGAAGTAAATGAAGTCAGGTGAGCACTAAACATTTCTGCAGAAACAGGGGTTTGAAAGATTGACTGCACTTCAAATCTAAGAACAACTTGGCCCTATCATCTGATTTCCTTTGTTCCCTGTTGCTTTCAAACTTCATTTCAAACCCATATTGAATTCCTACGTTTTCCTTTTTGACTAGTATTTTTAAGGCACATTTGTATTTAACAAGAGGCACTTATATGTTAAGTGAATTATATAAACCAAAAGTATACTGACATTGTCTGTCCATATTAATCTTTTCATGTGCATTTCCTGTTCTCTGTAAACCCAGATACTTAGAACTTGTTCAAAGCCAGTTACGGCAGCAAAATGTGGTTAGAAAACAACTTTGTTCTGCATTACTCTCTCTTAAGTGAGTCAGTACATTTTCAGTGAGAATTTTCATAGGCAAAGTATCACAATCAATGGAAAAGTTTACTAAAAATATTTTAAATTTAACAAAAATCTCATGAAATATTGGTGGTAAAAAAAGACAATTTCAGTGACTGGGCAATGATTTTCCAAAATGTTATGAAGTGTCCGAAAAAAGTTAGTGAATATGTGAAAACTATTTATAGGGAAAACGTAATTGACCTTAAATTTTCCTCTAATTTCAGATAAGGTGCCAAAATACACTGTCAGAAATTATTTCAGTTAGCCTATAGGTGGCACTATATACAAGCAAGGGTAAAACATTAGGTTGCTGTTTGGATATTTTTTTCAACTACAAAATTAAAACTTATAATAAAATATGGCTTTAAAAATACAATACTCCAACGCTCTATCTCATCATTCCAACCAACAACAAAATCTGCCTATGTTGAGTTTTTGGACTAAATTCTGACATTCAACTTACTGTTGGTATAAAGGCCTCTAGAGCCTCTGGAGGTTGGCTGTTTGGAGGGGCTTTGGAAAGGCAAGCAGAAACAGAAATTTTAGCTAGCTGAGAAAAGGGCGCAGAGAAAACAGATGCCAGCAAATCCTGTACTATCTCAGCCCACTCTCTCCCTCTACAGCAGGGACTGCCATGCCAGAGTGGGGCTCCTGAACCACACTAGGTGATGCTGAATACAGAATTGACCACCACATGCAAACCATCATCTCACAAAACAGAAGGTTGCCAATTACAATTGGTAAAAAGGGCCTGTATGTTTGGATATGACAAAATTCCCTGACCATCAGAATGTTTTGTTTAATCTTTGGTCTTGGTTTTCCCTGGAGGAAAACTGATTTAAGACTGAGTTACTTTTATTATGTCTTCATCTGAAGGCAAGTTAGTTTTACATGAACAAACGAGGGAAACCTTTTGAAATCTTTCATGTTAGTGAGAATATTCTTCAATTAAAAAATAAATGTATCTGAAATGATAAACTGCTTTGTAAAGTCTTTGTCAAATTGCATTAAAGTTTATGCCAAGTATGTAATGTTGTAAAGAATATCAACCTTATGCTAAGCATGTGCAGCTTCAAATACCAATGCCCTGTGGAATACACAAAAATACTGTCCCAAGTAAAATGATTGATGTGCTGAATAAATGTTAGGAAACCAATGGTTTTAAGAAATGTGTCCACAGACACCTTTTTTCATATTTTCAGTCAAATCTGGTTATTTAGCCACATATCCATCGAGACTTTAACTGAAATTTATGAGGTCAGACATTCTGGCTTGAAGCTATGCATGCCTGTGTGGAACCAAGAGGGGACAGACTTTAGGTTCATTGCGCAAGAAACAGTGCCTGCTTTATTCAACCAATGCTCAATTGTCAAAATTAAGCATTCATTTTGCAAAATGGTAAAAAAAGTTAAGCTGCATTAATACAGTATTACAATGGCAAACATATGGGTTACAGTTTGTATGTCTGAACAGTGATGTTACTGGGAAGTCGGAGTAGCAACAGCAATTGTTGTAGTTCTCAGACTAATCAGGGGTGTCGCACTAAGCACAAAAAGAGCAAGGAATAAAATTCAGAGAGGGAAAAAGCATAGAAGGGACAATTAAGGGAATGCAAAAAGAAATAAAAAGCTTAAAAATGGATGATATGTTTAAGAATAAAAGAGCAAAAAGAAATGTTAGGTGACTTACCTTTAATTATCATCTTTCTCATTCTCTGATTGAAGTGCTACTTCCATGTACAATTGGATGAATGTAAGCTATTCGTCAGGAGACAAATCATTTGGGAATACTTTTTAAAAATCTTCTCCATTTGCGATCAACTTGCTTTCCCCTTCTACACTGCACAAAAATATTGTCTACATATTCTCACCATCTCATACTGAACTTCACCCAAGAGGAGGCAGTGACAAAATTCAAAAAATACTAAACAACAAACATTTTCTTGAAACTCAAATCCATGAAAGGTTAAAAAAGTGAGGCAGGTAGGGAGATTTTTGTGTAGAGAGAGAACTTCACTCGATTAATCATAATATGTAGAGATAATTTGTTGAACCTCCATATATACAAGAGTACAGCAAAATATTCCAGGTTTCCAAGGACCAATTTCTTGAGCTGCCAAGGTAAGACAGTAATGTTCAGTCAAAGCACGTGTCCTCTTCCATGTTACAGTGCAAATAAAGTTGAGCTGATGAATCTCTCATATTTGGGGATTCAATGGAATGACGCTCCACCAATGCAACAGGCAAGTGACAGGATGAAACAAACCACCACTTATTTGCATTCTGAGCAAACTCAAGAAAAGTCCTCCAATAGCTACTGACAGTTAAATGTCAACAAGCACATCATACGAATCGAAGTCACATTCATGACATCAATAGCAAGATGCTTCCATGTAGTTTGGCAAGTTTTCTGAGTAGAAACTTTCCTAGCTGCCAATAACACTTCTACCATTGGCTGCTAAAGAACTGGGTATTCTAGACTGATCCTTTCAAGAGAAATGTAATCAGTTTGAAGATCTGAGGGTCAGTGTGCAAGAACTGACTGTTCTTGGAACAGAAAGTCCAGAGCATTATCACAATTAGTATTTTCTTGACACATGTGAAGACGCTTTGGTCTGAATGAAAAACACAGGGCCTGTAAACTGGAACATCCCCTTGCAAGAAAACAATCCACTTTGAGTATCTATTATGCCAGTCTTTTACCCTATACTATTCTCCAAAAAGCCACACTCTACGAATACCACATAAATCTTCCTGCATATGAATCCAAAGGGAGTGAACTTCACCTCCGCTCACTATTAGCTGCTGGCTGGTCGACCTAGACTATTTAATCACTACCAAGGCCACTATCACATGACTACTAAAAGAGGGAACTTTTTAAGAAAGTGACCCCTTTGGGATTTCCCGCAGTGGATGACAAATAATATCCTGTTGCATGCTGAAGGTATGAAACTCGGAAGAACAGCAGATTACCTAAATCCAAAGACCAAATAGGAACAGCTGTCAACCCACAAGAATAATCATACTGAACAGCTTCTTTAAGACATTTGTGCCCTGGGCAGCCAGCTGATCTAACCTCACTCTGCTGCATAAAAGATCGTCTCCTTTCCCAGAGCAAGCACTATTCAAATTCCAAACAACAAAGGGGGTTGAACCCTCAACAGTAAATAAAAAAACTTTTCTGAGTCACATGAGATCAGAGAAATAGGTTGGGTTGGAAACTTTTAAAGCAACAGTTGAAAATCTTTCAAAAATGGCATAAAAACATACCGACAGGTGATAGTTCAGTATTGTTCCTTATTCAGCTTTGAAATACAATGAGAATTCCATCAGTGCAATACAAAAATGGCAGCGGGACTCCTAAGATTAAAATGTTTTGGGCAATTGAGGTTGTTCTCCTTAGAACAGAAAAGGTTAAGTTCTGTTGAAGGGTCATGAGGACTCGAAGCGTCAACTTTTTTCTTCTCCGCCGATGCTGCCAGACCTGCTGAGTTTTTCCAGGTAATTCTGTTTTTGTTAAGGTTAAGAGAAAGTTTGGTACAGAGGTTATTTTGAATTATTTTGATTAATACGGAAAAATTGGTACCAATGGCAGGAGGGTCAATACCCAGATGGCACAGATTTAAGGCCTCCGGCAAAAGAACCAGAGGTGAGATGAGGAAAGAAAAAATAAACAGTGAGTTGTTGCTATCTGGAATGTAGGGCCTAAAAGGGTGGTAAAAATGGATTCAACAGTAACATTGAAAAGAGAATTAGATAGACACTCAAAAAGAAAAAATGCAGGACCATGGGAGAAAGAGCAGGGGAGTGGGACTAATTTGATAGCTCTATTATAGAGCTGACACAAGCACGATGAGGTGAATGGTCTCCTTCTGTGGTGTATCGTTCTACAATGACAAGTTGTAAAAAAGAAATCAGTATTGTCTTCAGCTAAATAAAGCTATTGCAACAAAGCGGAGTAAAAGAATACATATTGATGCAAAACGTGATGAACGGAACCAATCAAATGCTGAGCCAAGAAATGGACAACATAGGAAAAGTGAGTTAAGCATTACTACAAGCACTCTCACTTCACTGGAAACTTCAATGGCAATAGATTTATAGAAATCTTACTTTTGCCACTGAACAAGGGAGGAAATAATTTTACATTTTATAAAGCACCTTTCACATGTCAAGGCACCCCAGGGAACTTTACTGTCAATGAATACTTCTGAAATGTGGTCAAACTAAGCAGCAAATTTGTGCACAGCAAGGTCCACAGAGTCATGAAATAAATTACCAAGTGATTTTTTTTTCCAGTGATTTTGAATAAGGGATTTGGCCAGACATCAGGAGAACTCTTCTTTGAAAAATGTAATGCAATCTTTTACATCCAAGAAACAGGGCTTTGATTTAAGATATCATCCAAAAGACAACAGCACCAACAATGGAGCACCACCTCAATGTTGCACTAAAGTGTGAGTCTAGATTATGTGCTAAAGTTTCTGCAGGGAATCTAGAAACCACAACCTTCTGACAGGGTTACCCACTGAACCAAGGCACTGAACAAGGTCACAAGTTATTACAGTGCTAGGGACTGAGACACGTCCTTTGGTTCAATGACAGGGGCATTCGCTACACAAGTGATACAGGTTTCACAAATACAGGTTTCACAAGCTGCATATGCCTCTCAGCCAATGGTTTAGTTTTGTGCTTCTCTAATCAGTATCATCGTACAATAGCTCCAACTAACTGTAGAAACCCGATTTCCAATTATCCCGTTTATATAATCTGCAAAAGGACAGAAATAGTGTAAAAGCATCCTTAGTTTTCGAAACTATAAAGTAACCCTCAAGCTTTTCAAGTCTAAGAAAATTTTATTTGATTTCAGTGAACCATTTGTTCTCGTCATTGGCGTGGACAAGAGCTGTAACCACACACTGAGAAAATCGTATTCACACAATTTTAAAGCAATAGTTGAATAGGTAGAACCTCGAAGAGATGAATTAGCTACATTTTTCTCAAGAATATATTTCCTTTCCATCATCTGAGGAAACGTTCAGTTTTCTTTTTTTCTTACTAGAAAGATATTTTCTTATTCTACACTTTAGAGCTTTACCTCTTACCCATCATCTGCTTGGAGCAACGTTTCTGCCAAAAGCATTGGTTTCACAAGTTGCACATGCCTCTCATCTAATAGTTTATTTTCAATACTCCTTGGTTTGGCATCAGAATGTTTCCACTTACTTTTCAACACCTTTTTATCTGAACCTTCTATAATCATATCTTTTTTTTTATCCTGAATATTACTTCTTTTCCACTTCTTGGTTGCAATAATTATTTAATCAAGTTTGTTGACCAAAACCTTAGCCCTCCTTCCAATAAATCTTTCAAATTATTCCAACATACTGCTTTCATATTACCAGATGCACGAGGACCACCTCATGAAGAAGGCCTCATTGAAACAAACATTTTATTTATGTTATTGTGCCATTTTTGAATAGAAAATGGAGAAATTCAAGCAAAGTATTCCAATCTTTCAGTAACTATAGATTTTATCCTAGTGTAAACCCAAGATCTGCACCCAAGATTGAAATTATTACAAATAATGTAAATGAAGCCCAGTTTTAGTTAATGTCCTTAATTTAAACTTCTAATTTAAAAAAAAATCTACACTGATTAAAAAGAGATAGATTAAAGACAAAACAAACTATTATACACACAAAAAATGATGGAATTGGGCTTCATAACTCAACATTCCTCAACGGGGATTAGTGATGGCTGGCAGCACTGTACAGTACATTATCCTTCAACAAACGAGTCCCCAGTGGCTCAATCTGAAGGAGATATTCAGAATCATATTATGCTGAAACAGTACCACTAAAGTAATATAGTAACCACTGCATGTAAAATTAAAATGAATGTTTTTGCTGAAGAAGAGACACTTCTCAGCAACATTTACAACAGCAACATGGCCCTGAGAGATAACAGTGAATTTTGAGGAGCACACGCTTTGGGAGAGCATATTAATGAAGACACAGTACAGTTTGTTGTGCTTGCTGCTTGGAAATTAATACATCCCAATCTGAAAATTCAGTTCCTAAAAGACCATTAAACTTTGACTGATTCCAGGATTTCTTCATTTACAACAATTAGCCTTTAAAGGGAAAAGCCAGTTTAAACAGAGCAAGGCAACAGAGTAACAAATTATGCTCCTTCCATTACAAAACAATTTGCCATTCAGCTTTTAACATAAGCAATGCCACGGGAGATGTGCAAATGCTGATTGCACACACACAGAAATATATACACACACGCAAAATGGTGCCCTGACATATTCTATGCCTTACTGGACAAAAACATTTGACCAAATCCTAGCCTCCTCCATAAAATATTGCTGATTTTTTTCTTTGAAACATCAAAATAATTTATGATCCACTTATCGGTTCTTCATGATTTAAAATAAGCCCAGCAAAAGAGTGAGCAGTACCAAGATCCCAATGCCACTGGGGCCCCACTAAATCCACACAAACAAATGCAGAAGGTACAGAGAGCAATTACTATTCTGCATTTGTTTGTGTGCTTGTATGCTGATTAGGAGTTAAATGCAGCAGCAGGTCAGAGCTGGACAGTAATGAGATCTATTGCCCCACTTATCGTGGGAGAGCTGGGCCATCACATCAGTCAAATATCAGTTGTGTCAGACAAGGAGGAACAGCAGCTAACTGGAGAAAAAGGGAAGGAAAAATTCCAAATATTTTTAAGTCTCCACATATTGTTATTTTTGGCCAGCCTCTTCACTCCACTGCATGGAGATTCCACTGTGTATTTAAAATTTAAACTGGAAGAGAGGGTTCAAACAAATGTAAAACCTTTTTGCCCTTTTGTACTTCTCCTGGTATTAAAGGAACATGCTGGAGTTTTCCATGGAAACTCACGAAAAAAACATTTGATTTCAGAGTGCCCCTTAAAATTTCCCAGACCTGTGTAAAAAGTAATATTTACAAAACACTGTAAACAATCACCCAGCAAAAGTACAAAATAAAGTGTATCTAAAGGAGAATGCACTTTTCAACCAGTGATAATTCAGCTTTACAGGAAGATGAAAGTTTATGTTTGAAAACTTGCTGTTTGAAAACAACTTTGGCCTTAATATGATGGTATTTGATATTTGTTTACTGCAAAAAGGTCATTACAAGAAACAAGTACAGAAGGGAAGTTTTATAACTCAAAATTAATTTCAGTTGGCCTAATTTGAAGAAAACCATACATTTGATCCAATTCAGATCACAGTTTTCATTTTGACCCATTCCAAAGACATCACATAACTTTTTTGTGAATTCTTTGTCTCTGTAAACAAATGAAAGGATTAGATTCAGTCCACGTGGCCAAGCTAATTATGTTATGTGGCTAAGGAAGGATCAGGGTTACGTAGCACACAAGGTGGGATTTCTTTTCAATCATCGATGGAATAAATTGATAGCTCGTGCAGCCCAAATCCACGGGAAATATTTAAAAGGCAACTCGGTACACTTCTCTCAATTTTTTTCCTGCCTTAAAAATCATGTGGCTGGTTGTTTGGGAATTGGTGGGGTGGAAGGTCAAAGCATGCATTAGTTACATCAAAGTCTGGGACAGACTGGATGAGCCAGTTGGTCTTTTTCTGTTCTTCAATTTTTTCATGTTCAAAAACAGTATTGTCCTGTCCTACCTCTCCACAGTTGCCTCAGCAAGTCAAAACAGTAAATCAGAGTGTTGACTTCCAGAACAGCAGTTCTTCAGGAAATTTTTAAATATTCAACTGCTCTGTACAATCACCTAAGCAGTTCAATCAAGTCTTTCTTCATCACTTCATTGGTTTCCTGAGTGAACAAATTAGGTTTTTCCTTCTTCCTCCAAAATTCGCTATCTGGATCCATGTATGGTGCTTTGATTCTATATGCAGCTTTATAATATCTGGTTTCTCGCAACATGTCTTTTAGAAAAACACTTTTTATATTGCAGGTTCAAAAAAATCCAAACTTCTTCCACTGAAACCAAAGCAAATCAGCTGATCCCCATCTGGGGGTTGTGAAAGTGCTTCAAATGTGATGAGAAGAAAAACACACACAGACAAGTAAATGTCATTGTAAATTGAAATAGCCTTGTGCAAATTTACTGAAAGTATTTTTTGACAATTAAAATCCACACTAAAACATTTAGTTTGAAGAAAAGCGCACCATTCAATGCCTTGAATGTGAAGTTTCTTACTATTCTCCCCATCTTCCCCTCCAAAAAGGGGAAGGTACAAAAGTGAATATTTAATAGTAATATAAGTAGTTCATTTTCTATTTGACCCATTGTCTAAGCTGCCAGCAATAACATCAAGCTACATAAAATGTTGAGGAAACCTCTGTGCCCTATGTCAAAGCACTAATGTCCTATTTCAGAATTGCATAACTATAAATCAGGTAGTTGAAAAGCTACACAGAACAAAAGCAAAACTTCTTTCCAAAAAAAATTCTGGGAAATTATCTCAAATAATAGTAAGCATATCCAATGTATTTTTTCTGGTGATCATGTGCATTTTAAACAATCACCTAGTGAAGCAATGTGGACCAGTAGTTATTGACTATGGAGAAGCATGAAGTTCAGGCCACTCAGCTGAAAGTGGGAGTAATTCAAACTAGGTCAAAACGAAATAAAGAAGTGCCGCGGCTTCACACCTGCAACTTGCCCTCTTAACTGTGCCATTAGCAAATTAGGAACAGGAGTAGAGAAATTTCTGCATAAGTGGCAAGGACAACAGAGACCGAGTCATATTCGGCTATTCTAATGTTCATCAACCGCATAGACCATTTTATCCAAAGATAGGTATACAATTCTGAATTTAAAAAGGAAGTACAGTAAAGTCCTGCCGTTCGCAGGGGTTATGTTCCCACAAAACCTTGCGAAATCATGAAGGAGGAACATGCTTTTGAATGGTACTCAATTGAATAGGTTCCAGCAATGCGGGGGCAGCATTGTTATAGACAGTTACAGTACTCTACAAAATGCTGTGTTTCTCTTCACTGGAACTGTTAGACCTGCTGGCACACAGGCATTCCACATTTTTGCTTTTTGTTTCTGATTTCCAGCATTGGCAGTTTTATTAGCAACTCATTTAAAAATCATGGTCAATGAAAAAGAGAAATAGCAAGGGCCAACAAGGGGTAAAATATATCCTGGAAAATTCATCTCTGATCAGGGAACTACAGGCTCTCCATGTTTCTGGGTAAATCAAAAAAGTTGCGAGGCTTGAGCATATTTCTTTTGCTTGCAGTGAAAGGATCCCTTTCGTCTGAATTTATGTCGCTAGCAATGAGAGAATTATTCATTGCTATTAAAAGGAAAAAGCATCTGTGAAAATTTCCCAAACAATGATCTGGAAACTGATTAGCTTCACAATAGCCACATTCCATGAAGAATAAATAAAAATCCTGCAAACTTTCATCTTTAAATTTGGGAGGTGTTTTTCAAGAGGTGGCAAGAAATAAATGCTGCTTTGGCAGAAGGAATCCAACCAGGCCATGGAGCTTATCTTTAAAACACAAATTAAGAGATATTTTTACTATTATTCTCAAAAGCCCAAGATGGGATGATTCGTTGAAGAACTGAAGGACTGTCTTCTGCTCAAACCTTAATTCAGCAGCAGACCATTCTATGATTAAGAAAACATACTTACCGATCAATCCATATGACAGAAACTTGTTAACGGATGTCAGTGCCAACCCTGTGATAGGTCCAGTTGTATCTTCTGATCTGATCACCTCCAGGAAAGGTCGAAGGAAGACATTTGGTTCTATTTCTGAGAGGTCTGCGAGAGAAAAGGAAATCAAGTTTAATATTAAACCATATAACATCAAATCGAAGACTGTACCTAATGGAAGTACCTATATACTAGAATGAAAATCTGCCTAAATGTACTTTTGGAAATGTACCTTATTCATTCAGTTGCTGTATAATTATACTTTAGGACTGAGTACTCAGTATCAGGCCTTATTATGTATTCCATGACATTTACCTTATTTTTCCCTTCTGATGAAAGTTCCTTTTTTCATAATGTGATATGCACAACACATATAATTTATTTATAACACTTATCCCATCTTAGAAACATCTCAAAGGGATTCACAGGAAATCAGTGGTTATCATTTAGGCATATACAGCAATCACACTGCACCCAGCAAGATGCCAAAAACAGCAATGCAATGGATGACCATTTAAACTGTTTTCAATGTTGATCGAGAGTAAGTGCGAGCAGGGACACTGGAAATATGCCTTGTTCTTCAAATTGTATTATTGGATCTTTAATGTCAATCTGAACCACCAGAAGGGGCAGAAAGGGCCTTCATTTAGTGGTTTATTTGAAGGGCAGCACCTTCAGCACTCCCTCATTACCGCAAGTGAATGTGAATTGATTTATACATTCAGGTCAGCAACATCAACAAGTTGTATTCAGGCATTATAAAACATAGGTCAGCACTGAGTCACATGGCATATTAGGGCAGATAATGAAAATTTTGGTCAAAATAATAGGTTCCAAGGAGTGTCGTAAAGGAGAAAAAAAAAAGAGGTAGAGAATCACCAAAGTTTAGGGAGGGACTTGCAGAGCTGAGGCCCTCAGTAGCTGTAAGCACATTCTCCAGTGAAGTGATGAAAATCAGGGATGCTGAAGAGGCCATATTACAGAAGCATAGATATCTCAAAGGCTTTTAGGGCTGGAGGAAGTTACAGATTAAAGGTGAGAAAAGGCAATGGAGAGATTTGAAAACAAGGATGCAAATTTTAAAATTTAGGCCTCGTTTAACAATGTCTGTCAGCAAACACCACGGTAATTGGTGCACCTGACTTGATGAGAGTTAGGACATGGGTAGCCGTCTTTCAGATGAGTTTAAGTTTATGAAGAGTGTAAGGGGCCAGTAAAGGCTACATTAGATGAGTCAAGTGTGGAAGCAGCAAAGCCACAGACAAGAGTTTCAGGAGATGACCTGAGGCAGTGACTGAGTCAGGCAACGTTATGGAGGTGGAAATAAGAGGTTTAAATGATAGCACAGATATGTGCTTAAGCGATGCAACATCAAGGTTGTAAATAGTCTGGAGAGGAATGGGGTCGATGGTTAGGGAACAGAGAATGTGGCAGGGACCAAAGACAATTACTTCAGTCTTCCCAATACTTAGTTGAAAGAAATTTCTATTCATCCAATTCTGAATGTCAGACAAGCAGTCTGATTATTTTGTAACAATGGAGGAATCGAGAGAGGGGGTGAGGTAGAGCTGGGTGTCGTCAGTGTACTTGCGGAACCTGACGCATTTTTGGATGATATTGCTGAGGTGCAGCATGTAGATGAACAAATAGGAGAGGTTAAGGATAAATCCTTGGGGAACACCAGAGGTCGTGGGGCAGAAGCAGGAAGAGAAGGCACTACAGGTGATTCTCTGGCTTTGACCGAAAAGATCAGAATGGAACCAGGTGAGCGCAGGAGTGGAGCTTGTAAAAACAACTTTCTGATAAGAATACCACAAGCCAGGAAAGATATAATTTGATGAACTGTGGGATGTTATTTGTTTCTGACATTTACAATGAAATGCAATTTATAAAATAAGTTCACTAATTAAAAAATAGAACTTTGTAAAGAGAGGCTGATCAAAAAGAATGATTGTTACACAAACTAGAAAAAAAGAGTATTTCAAGTGCAAGATAAATAGAGCAATTATTGTGCACCTGTTCAGCAATGCAAGAGCTAACCTTTGCAAAAATGATGCAAAAATCCTTTCACAGCATAAACATGTAAACAGGCATATTTTTCCTGCAACTGTCTGTTTAATGCACAGTACATAAAAAAGTTAGCTATAAAAAATCTTCAATTTCATTGAATTCTCGCAATCTTGCAGTGTAAACGAGCTTTATTTTCCCCAGAGGGGTTACTGGCATTTACATTTGGAGATGTCAGCCAGTCATGGGGTTTGAATTTCGCCGCAGTGAACGTCCCTGCCCCAGAAGAGTTTGAGTGAATAACAGATGTGTTCTGGTCTATTAATTTGTGTGGCATTTAAAGCAGTTACATACCATCATCGGTGATTTGCCGTCTAGACCGCACCTGAACAATCTGTCAGTAAACATTGTCACATTCAAACTTCACTCAAAATTAGATGCGATCTTGCTAACATTTTCAAGACCGCAATGCTGGTACCAGAAGTCAGTTAGACCATCTCTTCGTATCTTATTTATGCTACTACAGTATTTACATTATAGTGGGGGTGGTGGAGGGAATTCTAAATTAGCTGGCAAAGTGATGTAGTGAAGCTCGTGTGCTTTACAAAAGAATGATTAGATGCAGGTTCGTGTTCAGAACTTTTCAAATGGCAAGCTACTGAAATCAGCTGTACAACAGAGCAGTATACAGTTACTTCAAATTGTAAACAAGTTGGAATGAAAGGTGCAACCACTTTTCTTATTTTCAAATGTTGCAGTGAGACCCAAGCAATGAAAAGGGAAAGAAAACTTGCCCTCAAAAGAAAATGGGTACATCAGCATAATAATAAAATCACAATGAAAATAAAATGATTTTTAAAAATGCAAGAGAAGCGACAGATTAAATAGCATTAAAAAAAGAGAGAAAAGTAATGCAGTAGCTATCTAGCAATTCAGCATTGAGGCAAATAAATGCAAGGTTAGAGTAAAAAAAAATCATCTCCTGATACATGAAAAAGCAGAGACCTGGCTGAAAAGTTACAGAAATTTCACACCAACACTGGTTGTTCTATTCACCTACTTAAAATGAAAGAGATATAATGTTGTGTTGTGTTACAAATAATTAACTTTCATCCAATAATGCTTTTTTTGATTCCGATAACTAGGGAGCGGTTATATTTCAATGCCAAGGTTAACCATCCAATAAATGCAACACATTTACAGTAAACAAATGAGCTAGAATGCTTCTTTTCTCCACTATGATTCTCCGGATATGCTCATGAAGGTGTATGCTGTGAGCCATAGCCCTGTGAATGACCGAAAGCTATAAATTTCAACCAATGCAATTCCCTTAGGAATACAAAACTTTACATTACAGTAAGACATTTTGACAAACAGAATTCAAGGCCCATTTTTCAGGTGATGGTTAACTATCAAGCTCTTATGAAAGTAATGTGCTGTATGGGAAAATATGGTGTCAAAGTACTAAAAAGACATTCTTACAGTAACCATTTTCCTGCATCAATTCTATTGATTAAGCCTTTTATCATAGGCTTGATTTTGTTACTAAGTACACCATTTTTAAGGTCAACCCATCAGTTTATTACAAACCAACACATGAAAAGCTGATGTGTAGTATCGGGAAGCAAACGTTGATGTATTTTTCAAACGATGCCTGTTGTCAAATTGTAAATTTTGCAATCTGCATACCAACATTGCTGTCGCTGAAGATCTTTTACACGTCTGAGTTATGTATTTCTTAGGTTACAGTAACAAATTCACAGTTATGTGGACAAGTTAGATTTGAACTCCATAAGCTCAGCTTCTCACCACAATAATGGATTCCTTCATTGGTGCAATGAGATATTTCCTACATTTGTAGGTTTGCAAATAATACCAAACAAAGCACTAATATTGTCTGATGATCCTATGACTCGAGACAGTAAAAAAAAAATTAGAAATACTCAGCAGGGCCGAGTGCTGTCTGATCTGCTGAGCATTTCTAGCTTTTTCCGTTTGTGTTTTAGATTTCAATATCTGTAGTATTTTGTCTTTTGGAGTAAAAAAAAATTGATTGAACTGGGAATGTTCCCTTTACAGAAGAGAAGCTGAAGGGGAGATTTAATAGAAGTGTTCAAAATGAGGGGTTACGATGGATTAGATTGGGAGAAACTGGTTCCATTGCCAGGTGGATTGATAACTAGGAATTTAATAACTAATTAGGCATAGTCTACAAAGGACCATAGGATCTCACTCCATCTAAGAGAAGCAATTAGTTTTGTATAGCTTGAGGGGCACCACTCTGCAAGCGTGGGACAAGGCAAAGAGGCAGGCCTCCATGAACTACCACAGCCAGTACAGAGATTGAACCCACTCTGTTGGTGTCATTCTGCATCACATTCTAGCCATCTAGCAAGAGCAGGAGAGCAGAACTAATTGGTTTGCTCTTTGAAAGAGCCATCACGGACATCATGGGCCAAATGACATTCTTACATGATTCTATTCAATGATACATCTAAGGGTGAATTTACATTACAGCACTAGTGTGAAGCAGATACAGCCCAAACCTGGTGTGAAGCAGAATCCCTCCTGAGAAGGACATCTCAATCTGGACTGCATCAGTCAGTTTAGATCTTAATGTCAGACTTACGACTACGCAAGTTTAACACTGATGCAAACAAAACTAAAACTGCTTCAAACTGTTAAACTTCCAGCATTAATCAGCCCGACAAGTATTGCAGAAAAATCTGTGAGAACAGGAGTCTAAGAGATCCAGCATGTCATTTTGAAGAAATAACATGAAAACACATTTGCTCTTCTAATTGATAACATTTATTTCAGGCTTTCAACATCAATTTTTTTTTAAGGAGAGCAGGATGTTGTCCCAGAGCCCTGTCCAAAATTGGTCACTGGTTCACACCACCAAAATTGATAGAATTGATCACATTTAATCTCAAGGAATCTCGTTGTGCATACTGACCATAATATTGACCAGAGGGCAGTGGATGTTTGGAATTCACGGCCTGGTCTGATGGTGGAGGCAGAAACCCTCAACTCGTTTAAAAGGCATCTAAGGATCTACACCTAAAGTGCTGTAACCTGCAAGGCTATGGGCCAGGTGCTGGAAGCCGGCATTAAAATATGCAGCTAGTTTTTTTTTATTTTTTCTTTTGCAGCCAGCCCAGGCACAATGGGCTGAATGGCCTCTTTCTGTGCTGAAAGTTTTCTATGGTTTTATGGTTCTATATATGCATATGTTACAATATGGAATACACTTCAGAAGTAATTTATTGAACACTTTGTGACAACTCAAAATTAGGAAATATTAGGAAGTATTACAAAGTATATACAGCAGGGAAACAGCCCAAACAGGTATACGCTGATGCTTATGCTCCACATGAGCCTCCTCCCCACCTTACTTCATCTAACCTTATCAAAATATCCTGAAACTCCTTTCTCCATCATCTGCTCATCTAGTTTTTCTCAACTACTTCCTGTGGTAGCGGCCTCTGCATTCTACTCACTCGATGGTAAAGATGTTTTTCCTGAATTCCCTTTTGGATTTATTAGTGATTATCTTGTACTTATGACCCCTAGTCTAGTCTCACCTACAATCTTCTCTACATCACCCTATCAAACTCTTTCACAAACTTGAAGATCTCTATCAGGCCACCCCTGAAGTTTTCTCTTTCCTAGAGAAAAAGCCAGAAGCCTGGTCAATCTTACCAGAAATTAATGGTTTTATCTTTCAAGTATCATTCCAGTGCTTTTTTTTGCACAAACTCCTTTCCATTCTCCCTTCCTTTACCAGCTTCAAATCTCCTGTGGTGTTGCTCACAGACAGTTTGGTATTTGAAGCGCAGTTGTGATGTTCAGCTGCTAAGATGAGCTACATTGAACCTGGTCTGTCCCTTCTGGGCCACTGCTCAAGTCTTCACTGTTTAAGTGGTCTAAATAGGCAATCAGGTAATTGTAGCTACTTATAAACTCCTGAAGTCAATTGGAAAACAGTTGTAGTTATTCATAAACTGGAATGAACGGAGGAGTGATAAGTATGCGAACCACAAAGTTCACATTTAAGAATACTATTGCAAAGATATGCAAAACACATTCTTTTGTATACCAAAAACAGATGATTTCTATTACCATGGTTCTGACCTAGATCACGGTCTTTCAATGATCCTGTAATGTTCTTGTCTTCTTGGCCAGTCCCTCAGGATCGAGAATGACATGCTTCCTCTCAGGTTTGATGGACTCTGAAATGGCTGATAAGTCCAATCTGCACATTCTGCCATATGCCAGCGCTTGAAGGGTCAGGCAGATGAGGCATTTGGAGCCTTGTGTGCTCTCTTTGATGGCATGACTTTGTCTCTGCACGCTCCCAACAAAGTCTCTCAATGTCCTCGGTGCCTTTCCGAATAAACCTTCTCCATTTTGGTCAGGCACAGGACTCCCACCAGTTGGTGGTTGATCTCTTCAGGGTAGTTTTGAGGACATCCCAGAAGGCATTTTCTCTTTATGTCCTGCACTGAGGCTGAAGCAAGATTCATCTGCTAAAAGATTGTACGAACATATAGAATGTAATAAATGTCGCTGTAGGTCAGTTGCTGCCAAGAATTCAAACTAAAAATTGGTGCAAAATTCCAAAATGAACTCTGACCTTGGTCAGTTCTCATGGGACAGGGTGTACTGGTTTGAAAGCAAATGCGCCAAGAATTTAAAAACACAATGTGAATTCAAGCAACTCGAAGCCAAGCAGAATATATCCTCCTTTCGACAAAGTTAGGGAAAAGTTTCCTGCATCCAAACTGTACAAATGCAGGGGGAAGATCTGAGATGCTTGTCAATTAACAGAATATAGACTTTTCTGGCTTGGGAGACAACAGGAATGTGCCACCAACAGACAGAGTGCTAGTGGGGAGAAAAGTGAAGGAAAACACTACTTAAGACAAATCTTCTTAAAGTGAAAACACTTATGATTTCCTTTCCTCCATTCCCTCCACCACCACACTCCCCTCCCACCGCCATCCCCCCCCCAAAACTCCTTCACCAAGTACTACATCCACAATATTCAACACTCACATCGATATTACATTAGAAAAGAGATAGATTTTGCATTTCTCTTAACTCCTCACAAGTAAAAAGTAAAACACTATCTGAAGTCTGGTACATTTGCTTTTTGTTGCTCATTTTAAATCTATAGCAAAAATTTATGTTGGCATTAAATATCAATTAAAGTGGGATTTCTCATCACTTTATTATATGAATGAGTTGATAAATCCTTCATTTTACTTTCACCAAGCAACATAAAGCAGGCCCCATTTAATTTGGTGAAAAACATCTTGGGGCTATCAGCTGCTGTAACAACACCCATTTAATGAAAACAGAAAACCTGCACAGAAAATAGAAAACAGGTAAGAACAACATTCAAGAATTTTGAAAGTCACGAATCACCAAATGACCTGATCCTACTCCATTCAGATGAACCGCGACAGCAGTTTGTAAGAAACGAATCCATTAAAAGCCATACATAGCTTAATCATGTTGAGATGCAATAAAAGACTTCAAAGCCAAATCTGACCTCCTGTGCCAAACTAGTTAAAACCTGAACACATAGCACATTTTCATCAACAGTATGGATACTCAATTTTTCTGCTGCAGATCTGTTGGCCTTTACCACCTTATTATGACACTATTATTTTGGCCTTTTTCAACAGATGTCAACATACACGGGACCATCAGTAACCTGCAGTACAAGACACGCATGTGCACAAGATATTAAAAGGCCCTAAAGTTTGGACAAGAGAGCGGCATTTATTGGAAATTTGAAGTTAAAGTTTAAAAGTAAGCACACACGCTGAAAATCTTGTTCGAAATCCTTAGGGTAAATTATTTGGGATTTTTTTTTAAAGATTACATCTGATTATTACTTGCACTACAAAAGGTGTCAGGAAGTCCTGTAGCTGGTGTTCTCATCAGCCTTTTTCCATGAAGTTGTTAACCAGAGAGCTCAAATTCCCAGCACATTGCTGTCTGACTGTATATATTTCCAAGTGGCCAACACTTTAACAAATTGACATTGGACAACATCCAAAGTATACTGCATTTTTTTTTAAAAAGCAGAAACCAAGAGATTTTGGAGATAGGGCCTGCTGTTAAGGCAGCTGTGAAAAACTGTTGCGAAATATATAGTTTTAAAAATGCTGCTTTCTGCATGCAATTTTTTGATGGATTCATGCATTTTGAAGCATAACATCATCAGTCGATTGGCAAAAATCTAATGGCACTGTTAACAGAGGACACCAAAAATGCTAATTTACATAAGGCAAATGAACTGCAAGTGCTTGAACTGAACAAGATCTTCAATTAAGACTAAAAATCACTTGAGGAAGAGAAATTTTGTTAAGCAGAGGCTTAAATAATCAAGAATTTGTTATTAAGCAAGGATACCATCGTGACTAGCAATTCAAGGGATTAACAGGGCAGCATGTATCAGCATATTAAATAATTCTTTTTCTTGTCAATATTCTCCCTTCACCTCCTTACTAGAGAGCAACTGTTGCTGGCCAAATTTTTCTTTACCTAATGCATGGTGCTGATGCCAACTGTCGAACTCTAACCAGGATAAGTGAACTCAGCCCAGACCAGGAATTAAACCCAAAACTTTCCTGGCCTAGCTGACTCAACCAACTTGTTGGATAAATGTTCTGCTCACTTCAACTTCAAAACCATTTCGGTTGTCTGGCCTGATAGAAAGCCACACATTCCCATTCCAACATTTCACCTGCATCAATGGGAAAGTTTCAACAGTTAAGCAGGATCTTGTAGGGAGGAACATGGAAAACAATGAGAAAATGCAATTAATCATTTATAATATTACAACAGAGACTACCTTGCTTAAAGTTCTTCATTGGCTGTAAATTGGATGTCCAGAGTTCATGGAAAGCACTATGTGAATGCAAGTATTTTTCTTAAACAGACTACATACAATTCATGCCATGAGGGGCTGCACACAATTTAGTTTCTTAAGGGAAGACTGTTTATTGAAAACTTCTAACATTACATCCAAATTTACAGATGACAAAGCAAACAACTGATTTTTAGTTACGTTGGAAGACAGCTTTGACATACTGAATAATTTGAAATTTGCAAAGAACAGCTCAAAGCACGATATGACATATACCTTATTTTTGTGTGGTTACTTGTTTAGAAGTGAGTGCCAACACAGTATTAATGGCAGCACGTCAATATCCATCATTAAATAGACTAGGTTTGCAGGATTAAACTGGCAACATTTATCAGCCATCTACAAAACAGCTTTTAGATGTATTTAAATCAATTGCATTCATAAAGTTGACACCGATTATAGTTTTGCTGTATCATTGAAATTAAATATTTGCAATAGTTGAAGCCATGGTGAAAATATCTTCTATATAGTATCAATGAAAATTCTAACCACTGGCTGTTCAATTATACCTTGGCAAAACATTTCTAAATTCCAACTATCTCAACAAAATGCAGCAAAGGCTTTTTAAATACAATAATCAGTTTTTGTGGTCAGCTGTGAAGAAACAACATTGCCGTTCACCTTGCTGATAGCTGCCCGCAACGTTTTCTCGGGCTTTAGAACATAGGCTTGCTCTAATTCAGAGTCTGATCCAGCATGGTGACCTCTGTTATGATCCTGAACCAGGCCCCAAGTCTTTGATAAGATCAGGCTAGGGACCAATAACGTTTTGCTCAAAGTAGCCAAAGTTTGAGATTCAAGACACTTGCTAAGAGAATAAAGCCACAAGATTCCACAGGTTTTGAACAAAAATAAACTTAGTTACACAAGGTCAGAACGATAAAAAAATTTACAATATGTATCTTATACTCCAACACCCAGGGTTAATGTGAGGTACATGTGAATTAACAGTGTCGCTGGGGATGGTGCACTGCAACATCAAGTCCACTGCACCTCGAGCCATGATAAATGTGAAAAAGTTTGATCAACCCAGCTAATTGTTTAATTTTTTTTATTCATTCACAGGATATGGGCTTCACTGGCTAGGCCAGCATTTATTGCTCATCCCTTGCTGCCCTGAGAAGATGGTGGTGAGCTGCCTTCTTGAACAGCTGCAGTCCATGTGGTGTAGGTACACCCAAAGTGCTGGTAGGGAGGAAGTTCTAGGATTTTGATCCAGTGACAGCAAAAGAACAGCAACAGATTTCTAAGTCAGGATGGTGAGAGATTTGGAGGGGAACTTCCAGATGGTGGTGTTCCCATCTATCTGCTGCCCTTGTCCTTCTAGATGGTAGTGGTCGTGGGTTCTGAACGAGTTGTCGAAAGAGCCTTGGTGAATTCCTACAGTGCATCTAGTAGATGGTACACACAGCTGCTACTGTGCGTCAGTGGTAGAGGGAGTGAACATTTGTGGATGTGGTGCCAATCAAGTGGGCTGCTTTGTCCTGGACGGTGTCATGTTTCTTGAGTGGTGTGGGAGCTGCACTCATCCAGGCAAGTGGGGAGTATTAAATCACACTCCTGATTTGTGCCTTGTCAATAGTGGACAAGCTTTGGGGAATCAGGAGGTGAGTTGCTCGTCATAGGATTCCTAGCCTCTGACCTACTCTTGTAGCTGAAGTATTTATATGGCTGGTCCAGTTCAGTTTCTGGTCAATGGTAACCCCAGGATATTGATAGTAGGGGATTCAGTGGAGGTAATGCCATTGAACCTCAAGGGGCGATGGTTAGATTCTCTCTTGTTGGAGATGGTCATTGCCTGACATTTGTGTGATGCGAATGTTACTTGCCACTTGTCAGCCCAAGCCTGGATATTGTCCAGGCCTTGCTGCATTTGGACATGGACTGCTTCAGTATCTGAGGAGTCACGAATGGTGCTGAACATAGTGCAATCATCATCAAACATCCCCACTTCTGACCTTATGATGGAAGAGAGGTCACTGATGAAACAGCGGAAGATGATTGGGCCAGGGACACTATCCTGGGGATAGTGGAACTGAGATGACAGAACTCCAACAACCACAAACATCTTCTTTTGTACTAGGTATGACTCCCGTTTCCCCGATTCCCATTTACTCCATTTTGCTAGAGCTCCTTGATGCCACACTCGGTCAAATGCAGCCTTGATGTCAAGGGCAGTCACTCACCTCACCTCAGGAGTTCAGCTCTTGTATCCATGTTTGAACCAAGGCTGTAAATGAGGTCAGGAGCTGAGTGGACCGAGCAGAACCCAAACTGGGCATCAGTGAGCAGGTTATTGCTAAGCAAGTGCCACTTGATAGCACTGTTGATGACCCCTTCCACTACTTTACTGATGATCAAGAGTAAACTGATGGGACAGTAACTGGCTGGGTTGGATTTGTCCTGCTTTTTGTGTACAGAGCATACCTGGGCAATTTTCCACATAGCCGAGTAGATGCCAGTGTTGTAGCTGTATTGGGACAGCTTGGCTAGGGGCGTAGCAAGTTCTGGAGCACAAGTCTTCAGTACTATTGCTGGAATATTGTCAAGGCCCATAGCCTTTGCAGTATCCAGTGCCTTCAGCTGTGTCTTGGATATCACATGGAGTGATTCGAATTGGCTGAAGAATGGCATCTGTGATGCTGGGGTCCTCTGGAGGAGGCCGAGATGGGTCATCCACTCAGCACTTCCGGCTGAAGAAAGTAGCAAATACTTCAGCCTTACCTTGTGCACTGATGTGCTGGGCTCCTCCATCATTGAGGATAGGGATATTTGTGGAGCCTCCTCCTCCAGTGAGTTGTTTAATTGTCCACCACCATTCATGCCTGGATGTGGCAGGGCTACAGAGTTTGGATCTGATCCATTGGTTGTGGGATCGCTTAGCTGTCTATCACTTGCTGCTTATGCTGTTTGGCACGCAAGTAGTCCTGTGCTATAGCTTCACCAGATTGACACCTCATTTTTAGGTATGCCTGGTGCTGCTTCTGGCATGCTCTCTTGCACTCTTCACTGAACCAGGGTTGATCCCCTGGCTTGATGGTAATGGCAGAATGGGGGATATGTCAGGCCGTGAAGTTACAGATTGTGTTCGAGTACAATTCTGCTGCTGCTGATGGCCCACAGCGGCTCATGTCTCAAGTTGCTAGGTCTGTTCGGAATCTACCCCATTTAACAAGGCGATGGAGGGTATTCTCAATTTGAAGACGGGACGTTGTCTCCACAACAACTGTGCGGTGATCACTCCTACTGACGTAGTCATGAACAGATGCATCTGTGGCAGGCAGGCTGGCGATGATCAGGTCAAGTACATTTTTCCCTCTTGAAAAACATGGATTTTAAGGTGGGTAAAACAGTTCACCACCTGCCACAGCCCCAGTCTAGCAGCTATGTCATTTAGAGCTCAGCCAACTCAGTCTGTAGTGGTGCTACCGGGGAACTCTTTGCAATGGAAATTGAAGTCCCCCACCCAGAATACATTCTGCACCCTTGCCACCTTCAGTACCTCAGTGCCTCCTCCAAGTGGTGTTCAACATGGAGGAGCACGGATTCATCAGCTGAAAGGGGGCAGGACATGGTAATCAGCAGGAGGTTTCCTTGCCAATGTTTGACCTGATGCCATGAGACTTCATGGGGTCCGGAGTCGACGGTGAGAATTCCTAGGGCAATTCCCTCCCAACTGTATACCACCGTGCCGCCACCTCTGCTGGGTCTGCCCTGCCACTGAGACAGGACATACCCAGGGATGATGATGGAGCGTCTGGGACATTATCTGTAAGATATGATTCCGTGAGGATGACTGTATCAGGCTGTTGGTTGATGAGTCTATGAGGGAGCTCTCCAAATTTTGCCCCCAGATGTTAATAACTGTTGTTTCCGGTGCCAGGTGCTCCGTCCAGTTTCATTCCTTTTTTTTGTGACTTTGTAGCATTTTGATACAACTGAGTGGCTTCCTGGGCCATTTCAGAGGGCATTTAAGAGTCAATCACTTTGCTGTGAGTCTGGAATCACATGTAGGCCAGACCAGGTGAGGAAGATAAATTTCCTTAAAGGACATTCATGAACCAGATGGGTTTTTACAATGATAAAAACAAAAAAACTGCGGATGCTGGAAATCCAAAACAAAAACAAAAACAGAATTACCTGGAAAAACTCAGCAGGTCTGGCAGCATCGGCGGAGAAAAAAAGAGTTGACGTTTCGAGTCCTCAGGACCCTTCGACAGAACTTGAGTTCGAGTCCAAGAAAGAGTTGAAATATAAGCTGGTTTAAGGTGTGTGTGTGGGGGGCGGAGAGAGAGAGAGAGAGAGAGAGGTGGAGTGGGGGTTTGGTTGTAGGGACAAACAAGCAGTGATAGAAGCAGATCATCAAAAGATGTCAACAACAATAATACAAAAGAACACATAGGTGTTAAAGTTAAAGTTGGTGATATTATCTAAACGAATGTGCTAATTAAGAATGGATGGTAGGGCACTCAAGGTATAGCTCTAGTGGGGGTGGGGAGAGCATAAAAGATGTTAAAAAAATAAAATAAATAAATTATTTTTTTTTTTCTCCTTTTCTCTTTTTATAATGGAAATAGGTGGGAAAAGGAAAATCTATATAATTTATTGGAAAAAAAAGAGAAAAGGAAGGGGGAAACAGAAAGGGGGTGGGATGGGGGAGGGAGCTCACGACCTAAAGTTGTTGAATTCAATATTCAGTCCGGATGGCTGTAAAGTGCCTAGTCGGAAGATGAGGTGTTGTTCCTCCAATTTGCGTTGGGCTTCACTGGAACAATGCAGCAAGCCAAGGACAGACATGTGGGCAAGAGAGCAGGGTGGAGTGTTAAAATGGCAAGCGACAGGGAGGTTTGGGTCATTCTTGCGGACAGACCGCAGGCGTTCTGCAAAGCGGTTGCCCAGTTTACGTTTGGTCTCTCCAATGTAGAGGAGACCACATTGGGAGCAACGAATGCAGTAGACTAAGTTGGGGGAAATGCAAGTGAAATGCTGCTTCACTTGAAAGGAGTGTTTGGGTCCTTGGACGGTGAGGAGAGAGGAAGTGAAGGGGCAGGTATTGCATCTTTTGCGTGGGCATGGGGTGGTGCCATAGGAGGGGGTTGAGGAGTAGGGGGTGATGAAGGAGTAGACCAGGGTGTCCCGGAGGGAGCGATCCCTACGGAATGCCGATGGGGGGGTGAAGGGAAGATGTGTTTGGTGGTGGCATCATGCTGGAGTTGGCGGAAATGGCGGAGGATGATCCTTTGAATGCGGAGGCTGGTGGGGTGATAAGTGAGGACAAGGGGGACCCTATCATGTTTCTGGGAGGGAGGAGAAGGCGTGAGGGCGGATGCGTGGGAGATGGGCTAGACACGGTTGAGGGCCCTGTCAACGACCGTGGGTGGAAAACCTCGGTTAAGGAAGAAGGAGGACATGTCAGAGGAACTGTTTTTGAAGGTAGCATCATCGGAACAGATGCGATGGAGGCGAAGGAACTGAGAGAATGGGATGGAGTCCTTACAGGAAGCGGGGTGTGAGGAGCTGTAGTCAAGATAGCTGTGGGAGTCGGTGGGTTTGTAATGGATATTGGTGGACAGTCTATCACCAGAGATTGAGACAGAGAGGTCAAGGAAGGGAAGGGAAGTGTCAGAGATGGACCACGTGAAAATGATGGAGGGGTGGAGATTGGAAGCAAAATTAATAAATTTTTCCAAGTCCCGACGAGAGCATGAAGCGGCACCGAAGTAATCATCGATGTACCGGAGAAAGAGTTGTGGAAGGGGGCCGGAGTAGGACTGGAACAAGGAATGTTCCACATACCCCATAAAGAGACAGGCATAGCTGGGGCCCATGCGGGTACCCTTGGCCACACCTTTTATCTGGAGGAAGTGAGAGGAGTTGAAGGAGAAATTGTTCAGCGTGAAAACAAGTTCAGCCAGACGGAGGAGAGTAGTGGTGGATGGGGATTGTTCGGGCCTCTGTTCGAGGAAGAAGCTAAGGGCCCTCAGACCATCCTGGTGGGGGATGGAGGTGTAGAGGGATTGGACGTCCATGGTGAAGAGGAAGCGGTTGGGAACCCATCCCCACCCCCTTTCTGTTTCCCCCTTCCTTTTCTCTTTTTTTTCCAATAAATTATATAGATTTTCCTTTTCCCACCTATTTCCATTATAAAAAGAGAAAAAGGAAAAAAAAAATTATTTATTTATTTTAACATCTTTTATGCTCTCCCCACCCCCACTAGAGCTATACCTTGAGTGCCCTACCATCCATTCTTAATTAGCACATTCGTTTAGATAATATCACCAACTTTAACTTTAACACCTATGTGTTCTTTTGTATTATTGTTGTTGACATCTTTTGATGATCTGCTTCTATCACTGCTTGTTTGTCCCTACAACCACACCCCCACTCCACCTCTCTCTCTCTCTCTCTCTTCGCCCTCCACACACACACCTTAAACCAGCTTATATTTCAACTCTTTATTGGACTCGAACTCAAGTTCTGTCGAAAGGTCATGAGGACTCGAAACATCAACTCTTTTCTTCTCCGCCGATGCTGCCAGACCTGCTGAGTTTTTCCAGGTAATTCTGTTTTTGTTTTTGTTTTGGGTTTTTACAATAATTGACAATGGTTTTGTGATCATCATTAGACTCTTAATTCCAAATTTTTACTGAATTCAAATTCCAACATCTGCCATGGCGGAATTCGAACCCGGATTGCCAGAGCATTTACCCTGGGTCTCCGGATTACTAGTCCGGCGACAATACCACTAAGCTATCACCTCCGCCTGGGGAGAATAGCAGAATACAAGCACCAGGTTTGTAAACCTAAGTAAATAACTGTTAATTGAACAAATTGTCTTTAATCAGTGGCAAAAGAAAGAAATATAAACTGATAATTTCTAAGTCTATAACCTAAACTCTATCCCTTCTTAAATCCGTATACTCACACTTACAAGACTCACAAGACACGCAAAAACATGGATTTCAAGGGTGGGATGAAACAGTTCAATGGCACCAATTCCAGAGTACAGGCTTCAATGGGTAGATTTTGATCGATGCCTTCCAAATTCCTTTCAGTTTTTACTAATGACAAGAGGTGGTCTTCCAGCACTGTCAGTCTTTAGTTCACTGGTTGAGCACTTGCCTTTCAATGTCTCTAACAGTGATTTTCCCTCTTGCCACTTGACGGGGGTTATCAGAGAGAGAGAGAGCAGGTTATAGAGATATGAGGAGAAAAAGCCAGCTAAGTTATTATTGTAGAATTACTGGAATCTTACACACACAGGAGCCAAAGGTTTTAGGTCTTTTTTCTTTCAGGCTAGGAGCTATTCTGCTGGATTTCACCAAGTTCCATTCTCCCCTGCTACATCAAGCTATAAATGGCTCCCAGCTTAGGGTTCTGAGCCCTAATCCTTTGCAGCACTGAGCCAGTGACCTTTCACCACCTTCTCAGCTCCTCAGGACTTCTTCTGAGCCCTAACTGCACAGAGCTATCTAGCAGTTCCTGGGACTTCTCCTGAGCCCCAAC
Source organism: Carcharodon carcharias (assembly GCF_017639515.1). Taxonomy (NCBI): domain Eukaryota; kingdom Metazoa; phylum Chordata; class Chondrichthyes; order Lamniformes; family Lamnidae; genus Carcharodon; species Carcharodon carcharias. The sequence continues at coordinate 33,313,934 of NC_054494.1, forward strand.
TACACAAAGCCAACTAACAGCAACACTTTTGGTGCCTGGAGCCTGTTAGGTGCAGCACCTTTTCAGTATGGCCTTGTTCCCCTGCTGCAGAACACTCACTCCTCACCCCCAGCAAACATACAGAAAAAGTGAAACCAACCCAAGAACTTTCTTCAGCTCCACCCATCTCCAAGACTACATAGCCTTCCAGGGCTCACTGAATACTTAGAAATTATTTGTAGCTCTAACTCCCAAAACAAAACAACTCTCTGGCTGCATTTATTTGCAAGCAGTGTAGATACTGTGCCTCCAATTATCCAGCTAAGTAAGGCCACCTGCTTTTTTATGATCTAACCTTTCTAGCTTTTAACCTCTTAAGTCAACATGCCCCCAACCTTTTTCGTGTAATAGTCCTCAAGCTGCTTTAGTTGCATTTGTCCCATTTTCTACAGTTAAACTTTAATCATCCCAGCACTAAAAATTACCTCAAAAATATTACTATGAACCATGAACAGGGTATTTATAACACCCATACAGGGGATCTGTGGCATGTCACAGCAGGTCAAGGAACAGTGAGGCTCTCCAACCAATCAGATTGAAGAATTCTCACTGAGCCATGCAGAGTCTAAACAAGAAAGAATAAAGCAGGATGTATAAATTAGATTTAAATCACATACACAAAGTGGAAATAGACTGGGAAAGATAGATGGGATTAGGACAGATACAAGAAACAGAAATAGAAAAAAATGTCTTTAAAATATCCAATGTTAATTAACTTCTGAAGGTATAAGACTCCAGACTTACAGAACAGCATTTTCAGGATCAGTGGGGTTTATTTTAAGCAGTTCTCGCTTATGCTGTTAAAATACTAGCTCCTGAATGCACCTGCCTTAACATTTTCTGGCATATACAGTGGGGATTTACTGGCAAGTACCCCAATGTTCATGCCATCGCATTGATTTTAGTGTTGAGTCTAGCGGCAAGACCTTGCAGCACACCCTGAGGAGGAGGGAGATATCTCTGGCCGCATTTTTGGATTTCCACATTGAACTGAGCACGTGCAGACTGCAGGGGCAGTCATGTCTTCTCCCTTATAAAAGTAAGCACTGATAGCCTCATCATTGTTATCAGCATAAAATCTAGATCCAGGTATCCACGTACAGTTCGGAGTACAAGTTTCAAAGATTCTATTGAGCTTATATATACAGGTGGAGGTAATGAATGGAGGAGAGCTGTCAATGATAGACAATTAAGAGTCCATGAAATATCATGAAATATCACCTTTTAAATATGAAAACTCAGAAAAAGAAACTCGTTACTCTATGTGTCTGTGAGATATGAAATGACTTCTGCTATATTGATCCACTGCCCAGGGGCACTTTCAGCAGGCTGCCTGTAACAACCTCCCAATCTTCTTCAATATTGGCAGAATAAGGCACTATGCTTAAAATCAATTTTCAATACCACAGAAAAAAAGAGAGATTCAGCAAGACAAAAGAAACTAACAATGAGAAACACCTTTCAAATTCTTAAGGTCAAGCAACCTGACCTGCATACAACATTTCTAATGCTTTAACGGTCTGCAATGAAACAACTGCTTAAGTGCATTTCAAGAGTGGTATGGATTGCCCTCAAAACTTGCCACTGTCATTTGAGAATTTTATGTACTTCACTGAAGGAACCAGGCATATATAATACATCTGATCAAACTCAATTTAAACAAACCAAAGCCAAAATATTTTCTACCGGCTTAACTCTGAATATCATCCAACATATTGTATTCTTTTAAGTTGACAGAGGTGCTATTAAGTGTTTCCCTTGAATAAAAGGAAATCGAAAATTAACACAATTCATCTTTCCCTTATACATTTTAATAGGGCAGATTATGTAAAATACAATGACAATGGGTTCACTTACAACTATAGCATCGGTTCCACTTTATACCAAAGTATAAAAATAGTATAAGTTTGGAATGAGAGATGTCATGCAACAAGAACAAGGTGACACTCTGTGGAGAAAGGGATCTTGCTCTTCCTTGCCTCATTTTTAGTTTGTGCCCTGGCTCTACTGGCACTCTAACTAGATCACCTTCACTGTTTTGCACTGATGCTCCAATTATAGGGTAGATGCACCATTGGTCATATATTACACGTAATGTTGAAAACCTTATTTATCTTTTTTGACAAACATTTACCTTTTGGACTTGATGGAAATTGCTAAAGATACAAAAAGGGAATGAATGTAAAACACAATTTACCAAGAAAATGAAAAGTTCTGTAATTCAATAAATTCCTTCAAACAATAACATAACTTAATATAGCATCTTTAACATAATAAAACATAAGGCACTTCATAGGAGCAATTAAAACAAAGCATGACACTGAGCCCCATCAGGAGATATTATGTCAGATGACCAAAAGCTTGGGCAAAGGGTTAGGTTATAAGGAATGTCTTAAAAAGAGGAAAGTGAGGGAAAGGTGTAGAGAGGATATTCCGGAGTTTGGGGCCCAGGCAACAGAAGACACAGTCGCAAATGGTAGAGCAATTATAATCAGGGAGGCCAGGGATGCTCAAGAGGCCAGGATTAGAAGAGTGCAGAAATCTTGGAGGGTTGAAGGAGATTACAGATAAAGGGAGGGTGAAGACCATAGGGATTTGAAAAAAAGGATAAGAATTTTAAAATCAAAACATTGCTTGACCGGGAGCCCATGTAGGTCAGCGAGCACAGGGGTGATAGGGAAGTGAGTTTTTGCACAGAGTTTTTGATGACCTCAGTTTACACAAAGTAGAACATGGGAGGTCAGGCAGGAGTGCATTGGAATAATTGAGTCTAGAGGTCACGAACGCATGAATGAGGGTTTCAGCAGCAGATAAGCTGAGACAGGGGCAAAATCATGGAAGTGAAAATAGACGTTCTTACTGAGGGCCCGAATTTGGGGTTGGAGGCTCATCCCCGGATCAAATGTGACACTAAAGTTGTGAACAGACTCAGAATTTCAGACTTCATCTCAGACTTTTGTCACAAGGAGGGATGTAGTCGATAGTTTGGAATGAAATTTGGAATGGGGACCAAAAAAACCAATGGCTTCAGTCTTCCCACTATTTAATTGGCGGAAATTTCTACTCATCCTGTATTGGATGTCAGCTAAGCAGTCTGATAATTTAGCAACAGTTGAAGAATTGAGAGAGGTGGTCATGGGGATAGAGCTGGGTGTTGTCAGCCCACATGTGAAAACTAACACTGTGCCTTCAGATGATGTCGTGACTGGGCAGCATGCAGATGAGAGATAGGATAAGGCCAAGGATAGATCCTTGGGAAATAGCAGCAGTAATGGTGTGGGAGTTGGATAAGAAGCGCAAGTTATTCTCTGGCTGCAATTAGATAGATAAGACTACCAGGTGAGAGCAGTCCCACCCAACTGGATGGCATTGCGGAAGCACTGGAGAAGGAGGAGGAGGAGGATGTGATCATCCAGGTCAAAGGCTGCTGACTGGTCAACAAGAACATGGAGAGAAAGTTTACCTTCATCACTGTTACACAGGATATTATGACTTTGATAAGAGCCATTGAGGTACTATGGCCAGGGTGGAAAACTGATTGGAGGGATTCAAACATGGAGTTCCAGGTGCTCTGAAGAAGAATCATATGGACTCGAAACATTAACTCTGTCTTTATCTCCACAGATGCTGTCAGGCCTGCTGAGTTTTTCCGGCATTTTTTGTTTTTGTTTCAGATTTCCAGCATCCACAGTATTTTGCCGTTATATTATGGAGTTCCAGGTGGTTACTTGGGAGGTGACAACATGTTCAGGGGCTTTCAGGAGGAAAGGGAGGTTGGAGGTGGGACTGTAGTTCGTAAGGACGAAGGAGTGAAAGGTTTTTTTTTTAAAAAGGAGAGAGGTAATGACAGCAAAATTCAAGGACAGGGGACTGCATCGGAAGAGAGAACACCATTTGCAACATCAACTGACATGGGGACAGCGGGGGAAGGGAAGTTGGGTGATCGGCAGCTTAAATATTCGGTGCACTATAATTTTCTTCAGTACTGTTTAAAAAGTTCCAATCAAATACTTTCAGTAAGCACTTGTCTGTTGAATCGCCCTCCCCCTCCAATTTTGTAAGCGATGTAGTAAACCAGACAACAGGAATCATGTACAAATATAAACAATGTACTGGTATTTTGATAATTTATTTTTAAAAAATAATTTCACACATTCCAATGAACAAATGTGAAGCAACTGTACATATGCTAAGCCATACCTTACTATGTGAACCACGGACTGCAAATTCAGAAAATTAAAACAACTTTACAGCCTGACCAATGAAATGGCCATAATAAAGATAGCTATTCAAAGCAGCACGATCATGGCATTGGAAACGCAAATACAACTTGACAGATGGCACCAAACTCATCATGCTATTGTATTTGCCTAATCCTATCACAACGGAGTGAATGACTTCTTTTTGAAGAGTCTCCTAGATCACATCAGTTCATTTCCCACCACCAGATAACAAAGTCAACTTTTGCATAATGTGATTCTTTTAGAATGCTTTTTAACAATACATATAGATTTTTATCATGCCAAAACATCTCAAAATGGTCCTCTTCCTCGTCAGGAAACTGTTGTTACCTGGGCAACTATAACATTGCTGCTCACATCTCAGTTCAACACCACTAGAATAATACTTCCCCCCTCCTCCATTTTCAGAAATATACCCTGCCCCTGACTGGGCTTCCAAAGACCATTGTCTATTCGATGTATCTTAGTCAGATACAAAGTTCTGAAGCACAAGATGATCACTGTTACTGCATAAGAAGAAAAATATGTACTTTTGCTGTTATTTAATGGAGGGCATTAAAAAACACCAACCTATTCAAGAAAAATCATGGAAAGTAGTTCAGGATAAATTGATGAGTGTTCTGATGAATGATTATCAACTTAAAACGTTAACCTTCTTTCTCTCTCCACAGATCCTGCCTGACCTGCTGAGTATTTCCTACATTTTTTTTTACTCAAGATAAATTACACTGCTTCTGAAGGTCAAGGGCCATTGTTTTACCATTGGTTTTGTTACAATTTGGTAGGAAGAAATTGGTCAGGGTGAATGGGAAAATAGATAAAAACATTGATTAATCTTCAAGAGCAATTAGAGATGGACAATAAATGCTGGCCTTGACAGCAACACGCATCCCATGAACAAATAAAATGAAAGCCACTAGAATTGAACAACTCTGGACAATCCCATTACCCAGTGGCAGAAGGAGGGGAAGGGAAGTTGCGTTTACTACAGTGTCTTTCATGACCTCCAAGATGCCCCAAAGCCCTTTATTACCAATATTTTTGAAGTGGGGCCACTTTGTACTGAACAAATTGCAGCAGCCAATTAGCACATGGCAAGGTCTAGCAAACAAACAGTCAAAAATCATTTAATGTGCTTTTAATGATGTTGGTTGAGGAATAGATGTTGGCAAGGGCACTAGGAGAACTGCCCAGCTCTACATCAAAAAGTGGTGCAACATGTCTGAAAGGTTTACATGCCTCATCTGAAAAACACAGCACTTCCAACAGTGCATCACTCCCTCAAAACTGCATTAAAAGTGCTAGCAAAAACAAAAATTGCTGGAAAAACTCAGCAGATCTGACAGCACCTGTGGAGAGAAAGACAGAGTTAATGTTTCGAGTCCATGTGGCTCTTCTTCAGAACTGAAGAAGCGTCATACAGGCTCAAAATGTTAGGCCTATCTTTCTCTCCATAGATGCTGTCAGACCTGCTGAGTTTTTCCAGCAATTTTTGTTTCAGATTTCCATCATCCATAGTATTTTGCTTTTATCTTAGAAGTGCTAGCCCTAGGTTAGGTGGCCCTAGTCTCCGGAGTGCAACTATAGTACATGAGTGATAGCCACAGAGAAGCTGGCATCTAAGAAAAGTATCAAGAAATTGTCATGAGTATAGAATAACCCATGGGAAGTGGTGTGAAAAGCAGTTGAAAAAACAAAAATTGTTGGAAACAACATCTCAAAATTTACTAATGGGCAGAAGAATATTTGGTAACTTAAGATTCTGACCACAACTTGGAAAACCATAACCTGGATTTTCCAATTTGTGTTATTTCAGTAAACCATCCAAAATCATTAGGCTACTTTTAGCATTAAATCTGAAAAATCCTAGTTGACTTCAATTAACACTTGAAAGTTCCAGACAAGGGCATTTGGAAAAGGTTGAAAAGTTGGGGGTAAATGTTGTTATGTGAAGGGTAGTAATTTTCAGATGTGAAATATACTGGGCTATTATCACGCCAATGCGAATATGTCTTGAGAAAATCAATTTTAAAATCAAAATAATAAAGGCAAATAAGCAGTTGACTCGCTGCAAACCATCACCATCATAATTGCAGCATTTGTCTGATGAAGGCAAGGTTTCATAATAATACAAGAAAACCATGTTCTGTAAAATCATTTGCATTCACGCCAAATGATGAAATACCTACTATGTGGTGCACAGTATAATTTAGTGTCGTGGACAGTCTCTTCACACAATGAAGAGGTGTTACATCATTGTAAACACATTACTGTTGACAAACGAAATTCTGCAAACTTGTTACACAAACACTGCTGTTCAAAAATAATGAACAGCCACTAAAATTGACAGTACAGTTGAACTGTACTGCAGCATTTCTGAAGTGCAACCTTATCCAGAGCCTCAAGACTCCTTTGCCTTGATTAATGCCTTATTCTTAATACTTAACTACCTTGCCCCCCTCCTCCCATTCCACCAAACTGGGAAAGGGTGGTCATGGAAGTAAATAACACAAGAACAGCGGACTAATTATAGAGCAATTGAAATACATTGTATCTTGGGTTAAATGGCAATGTAGTTTGCAAAATGACAACATAAACAACAAATAAGAGGTACTTGAGGTAGACTGATGGATAGCACAATGCCCAGGAATAAGCAAAGCAAACATTCTTAGGTTTTATAGCCAGAGGAATAACGCAAGTCCCAGGAAGTGATATTGTGGCCGTATGAAGTACTGGTCCAGCCCACCTAAAAATACCAATATTTTAATATCACCTTACTCCAAGAGGATCATGTCATTTTTTGAAAAGTACATTGGGTACAATCGCCTGTGGTTCATCAGAGGCCTTAGTTCAGATACCACCAAGTCGAGTTGTGAAACTGAATTCAGTAAATCTGGTAGTTTGTTGCTAACACCAGGTAATGACCATGAAAGTCATCAAATAATTCCCAAATCCCAACTGGTTCACTAATACCTTTCAGGGAGGAGATTTCTTCCTGTGATCATCTGTAATTGCACTTCCACACTATTATATTTTACTCTTTGTACTGATGGGCAATAACACCGTCTTTTCCCACGTGTGAAGAAGGGTAATTAAGTGATACTTTAAGAAGGTGTTATGAAGGTAAGTTGTAAAAAATCAGAATGTTTATAATGCAGAAATAAAAGCTTGGGCAGGATCCTACTAAGAATGTTAAACTGAACCCTAACACATTTGTGACATAACCACAAACTCCACAAGGGAGAACTTAAAGGTTGGGGGCAGGGGAAGATGTGAAACAATTTAAGTTTAGCTAAATTGTACATAGTACAATGAACATATGAACCAGACAATAGTTGCAGATAGTGTTAGCAAGTGAGAAAAAAAACATAAAAATTAGGAGAGAATACAGCAGCCTAGCTAGATAAACAGCAATTCCATATTCACTTGTTATACAATACCTTCTTGAAATCTCTGCTGTAGTATGCTGTTAATACTTTTTGGATGCTCTAGCATAACTTAGTTCTCAACTTCACAGGGTGATAAGACGGCAATACCATTTTTACAATAGTTCTAGAATGGAGGTTAATCTGATTTATGGACCACGCAGCCTCAAGTTTAACACGGGCAATATTAAATTTAACTATACAAGTAATTTCAAAGTAAGAAGATAATTAAGCATGTAGCAATTTAATTGTTGGCTATGTCTCCTTCTGATGGAAAACTGAAGCTTTCAGGGCAAGTGCCCAACTGCATGCATTTGGATGTAGTAAAATATATTTGGGGGAGAAAAGGCAAAAGTTTTTCGAATTGAAATGTGGAACGGTCATGTCCAAGCACAAGATGGAAATCTGAAACACTTGAAGGACAATATGTTCCTTCAAGCGTTTTTCTCTTATGATGTTGTGCGTGACGGTAAGATATCCGGTAAAAACAGCACTACTGCGTGTGTCTGTGTGTGTGTGTGCGTGTGTGTGTGCGTGAGAGAGAGAGAGAGAGAGACAGTGACATGGAGAGAGGGAGAGACAGAGACAGAAATGATAACCAGGCAACAGTTGTCAGAAGTTACACTAAGGAACTGCTGAAACCCAGGAGATTAGGAATTAAATTTAAAATGCTTCTAAAGCTTTAACTGACATGTAATTAGCAGGGGGTCATGTTTTGAGGGCCCTGACTCAGAGAGGAGGCCACTAAAACTAAAGCGAGCTGTGATTTTGCATGAAATGGTCAAAGGTTGTCTGGGGAAGGATTAAAATAAATCTACAGCAGCTACAGCCAGTTCATGCCTCAGATACTTCCCAAGTGAACATATTTGGGAAGTATCTAAGTGTAATATTAGGCATGTTGTACAATTCAAATATAGCATGGCAATTTCAAAATAGCACTTGATAAACTGATTATCGTACTACTGATCCATAAACACAGCAGTACTACAATAACTTATGTAAATGGTACACAGTATCATGGTAGGTTTGGGAAAAAAAATCTTCCACAGCACCAGACTGAACTATATTGACTCCAGGCTTCAGTGCCTTTGCCCTTCATGAGACCAATTGCTGGCACCCCAGTTACTTTTAACTCAAAATGAAATTACTAAATAAAACTAAATCAAAGTAAAGCAGTCACCCCATGACAAATTCATTGGTCCAAAACCAAACATTGATAGATATTGATCTGCAGCTCCTTTGTGAATTTAAGTCAGGTTCTGAAGTCCAGTTCTAATGCGCAAAAGGACTGGTTAACAAGGCTGGCTAGACTAAATAAAATCCAGAGAGAATTTCAATTCACCAGCAGAAGTCTGGAGGACATTCAGATCCATCTGTCTTATATCGGAGAACTTTGATGCATGTCAACTTTAAGCACTTTGTCTGAAGGAAATTGGCACTTGTCAAACAAAGCAATTAGATTGTCGGCTTGTTCTCATGTTATAGAGCTCTACAATATATGGTTATGCTGCACATCTTACTATGGTATTTTATATACACTTCCAAGAGTCCCCACCAGATTAAAAGCAGCAACATTGGACAAAACTAGCAATTTAAAAGCCCATGGGAAATTAAATCTTTTCCTAGTGCCTTTAAAGTTGCCTTCGGTAACCTTGTTACAGTAATTACCGTATTATACTAAAGTTTTGGCCAATGTAATTTAGAACAATTCACAATTGTGCACAGCTGAAGCAGCGAATGCAGCATTGACTAATATTCAGGAATGAGGTGATGTCTTAACTGATTTTTAGGAAAGGGAAGTTAGTTTTTCTTCCACTATCCCAGGAAATAGAATGTTCACTGTAAAGCAGCCTTCTGATAATTTCTTGTCTGAAAGAACTGAACATTAGAGGTATAAAATACCGCACAGAAATTGATTTGTAAAATTTGCTGACAGGGAATAATTCTTTCGATACCATTCCTCAAACTCTCCAGGGCTCGGCAGACAAATACGCCACCCAATAAGGTAGCTAGCTCGACAAATCAGGAAGCTCCCAATTCCTACTTGGTGCTGAATTAGTTACTGAGCAAGGGCAGTGATGGATACATAATAATTAATCTCTGGGCTGGAGAAAATATGAGAGTAGGGTTGGCATATGTGATTAGGGCTATTACTTATGCAGAGGACAAATATCAACATGGACTGATTGGGCCATGTTTCCATGTTGTGATTTCTATGTAGTTCCAATAATAATCTGGTGTCTCCTGCTGGGACCTGGGTATGAGAATAGGATTTATTTGGCTGTGATGCCTTCATGATCAAAAAGCTCAGCAACAGTCAACTATTATAGTCCAACACACTCAAAATGGCCACTTATTAGACACAGCTGCCTGTGGAGCTATTAGTCAACACATCACTGCGTTTGACAGAGATGAGAGCAATACTGGCTGGGGTTGGATGGGGAATTGTTGGCTCCAATTTTTATTTAAGTGATCTTACATTTTTGTTTCTCACTTCAAAGGATTTTATGCTATAAGTACACGTAGCTGATGTTGAATCATCTCTCAGATCAGTGGAGCTAGATACAAAAGCAAAATATTGCAGATGCTGGAAATTTGCATCAAAAATAGACAATGCTGGAAACACTCAACATCTGCAGAGAGAAACAAAGTTAAACATTTCTGGTCGATGATGACCCTTCATCAGAACAACACAATGAACTTTTAAATTCTTTGAACATTTTTGCAATATTTGTGTTTTAGACAAGTAGTCTTGAATTGTGTACTTCAGTCATCAACAAACTACAACTCCTTCTCTTCCTCCTGTTGTACCCTGTTCATAATGTATGTTTCCCACAATCAAGAGAATAGGCTTGAGGATTGTTGTTAATACCTTTGTGGTTCTTCAGCTAGCCGCTTGGAAATATATAATAGCATTATGAACTTATAAATCCAGTGGATTTTTCCTCATTCCTTTGGGAAGTATTCCATACAACTGGTCCAACAATAATGAGGACAACTTGCATTTATATAGTGCCTTTAAAATAGTAAAAACATCTCAAGATCCTCTGCAAGGAGTATTATCAAGCCAAATAAGCAGATATGAGGACAGATGACCAAAAGCTTGGACAGAGATGTAGGTTTAAAGGTGCATTTTAAAAGGAGGAGAGGGCTTTAATTCCATTCCAAGTATTCCATTTCAAATTCCTACTCCAAATTTCATAGAATCATAGAATGGTTGGAGTACAGGAGGAGGCTATTTAGCTTGAGTCCATGTTAGAATAAATTTCTACAGCTTCAAACAATATACTGGTATTTTGAAATAGATTTAGCAGAAAATTAGATTGCATCCTTTAATTTGGTACAGTACCACTCATTTCTCTTGACACATGTACGCCAGTCATTTAACACTGTACAACAAAACACAAATTAACCTAAATTAGGGTGCGTGTGTTTCTGGAAGCAGTACAGGATTCTTTATAAGATTTTCTAGTAACAAGGTGACATAGCATAATGATGCAAGTGTAACATTTACATATTATATCTGCTTAAATAGTGAAAAACACCTAGCAGTTAAACTTTCACCTTTCCAAATTTGGACTGTCTCTGCAGAGAACATTTTGAGTTGTGCAGGAGAGGATTCGGTGGTTTCAGATGGTGCTGGCAAAATGGAGGCCATAAATTAAAACTAGTATACATTGAAGTGCAAATGTACCTAATGACAATTTTGCTTTACTGAAATCAGAGTGACAGCAGCAAATTAGATGCAGAAAACCATCCAGAAATAAGAGATCATAATATCATTACAATTGAATCCACAGTTAAGAGGTTATGCAGAAACTACCAGGGTAGAGGAAGATTCAAGCTCTGAAGAATGAACTCATGATATAGAATGTTTAAGTGAAGTAGAAGTAATGGTTGCATAAACTACAGCAGAAAAGCTGGAAATACTGAACTCTTAGTGAAGCTTAGCTCTGAAAGTCAAAACTGATTGTCAGAACCAGCTTCTCCCAATGGTCTAATAGGTAAAACCACTGCCCTTTCTTGGAATACTGTAAAGATGGGAAAGAAAAAATATCAATGAACTGTTTTAAATAGTTTTATTTGCACTAACACTATATAGAATTAATAATTTTTGGCCATTAAATTACATCCCCAGTTTATAACAGCATACTTAAGTATACCAAGTTGAAAAATGAATACAGTTCACCAATGGGAATAAAATACACCGAGCAATTCTCCATTTCCAACTAAAAACCCTGATGCATACATTGTACATTTGATTTTAGTAAACTGCAGTTTCAGATAAAGCATTTGTTCCTTCACCTTGTACAATACAAATAGAAAGGCAGAAGTGCAGAGAAGGCATGCAGACAGACAGCAGACAAAGATATTTCTGAACTTTAGTTGAAAGCATCAGTGAAACAAGCATTAAAAAGCAAGGTGCATGAATCATAAAGTGCAAGGTTACTTTTTAAAAGTATCCTTTACAAGCACAGACATTCAAATCCTGATGACAGTTTTAATGGTTCTACCCAAAAATAAATTCCAAGTGCTATTAAACATCTAGACAAAGACATTGACACTCTGCTATTTAATGAACCACATATACCTTTATGAGAACTTGTATGAATTGGACCCTATTTCTCCCTCCACCCTATTCACCAGTTACTTGTAAACTTTGCTTTAAACAAATAAATACTTCTTGGATTTGTCACACCATTAAATCCTAGCGAATATAGCCCAGCTACAAGTGTTCCAGTATTCAGCTAACTGCTTAAACGAACACCTGGCCTCTGAATGTATTCAAATTTCAGAGGGTTTATACATTCTGAAAAATCAAACTAATTCATAAAAGCGAATACTCAACCAATGCGAAAACACTATTGCACCTGAGCAGCCAGATCTCATCACAATCTGGGAATGTTACATTCACTGGCAAATAAATTATTAAAATTATTTATGAATTTGTCTAAGAAAATCCAATGGAATTTAAAACCAGGTGCAACCATCGCAAAGCAAAAGACATCCAGACGTCAAGGCTACCACATACTGTGATCAGGTAACCACAGGTTATTTATCAGCAACATGGGCTCGATTAGAAAATAATTAACCCTTGCATCAAGCCTTGATCAGCCATACCATGTTATTTTTAACTAATCAATCTTTCAGGAAATGGCAAGGTCACGCATGAGAATCCGAACTTTACCAAGAAGCTTAAGTGGTTCTGTTGGTATGTGTGATCTGTTTGACATTTGGAGTGGTCATTAATGCTTAAAAGATGATATTCCTTTTCTTATTATCCTGACAGTCATTAAAGCAGCTGCTCAACACCCTGCGTGAGATTGCCTTGGTTACTCTTCTAGGTGACCTTGTTCTCTCTCAATAATGCTGTCATTTGTTGAATAAACCACAATCAAACCTGACCTAAAAGTGACAACACCACACAAACTCCAACTAGATAAACAACAGCTGTTTAATCAGTCATGTCGTTCTGCCTATACAATCTTTACGCACAGTACCTCAATCAGTTTTCTCAGGTCACTATATTATATAACCTATAACTGTGTGCAGTACCTCAACAATTCAAAGTACATTCAAGTCACAAAGCACAGGTGTTAGGTGCACAATACTCAAATCTCACTGATTTGGGATTTCTGAATTTCAGATCCAATGCATCAAAAAAAATGTAAAGCTATGCCTTTCAGGTAATTCAGTGCCATTTGCTAGTCCTACATTGCATTAGTGCTTAGGGGTTTGGATGGTGCAGAATCTTAGTGCTAGGGGGTTGGATGGTGCAGAATCTGTAAGGTGCATCCAGGAGGGCTTCCTGAGACAATATGTAGATAGTCCAACTAGGGAAAGGGCAATACTGGACATGGTATTAGGCAATGAACCCGGCCAGGTGGTCGAAGTTTCAGTAGGAGAGCATTTCGGGAAAAGTGACCATAATTCAGTAAGTTTCAAGGTACTGATGGATAAGGATAACAGGAGTCCTCGGATTAAAGTGCTTAATTGGGGGAAGGCTAATTATAACAATATTAGGCAGGAACTGAGGAATCTAGACTGGAGGTGGAAGTTTGAGGGCAAATCAACAACTGACATATGGGGGGCTTTCAAATGTCAGTTGATAAGAATTCAGGACCGGCATGTTCCTGCTAGGATAAAGGATATGCATGGCAAGTTTCAGGAAGCTTGGATAACGAATGATATTGTGAGATTAGTCAAAAAGAAAAGGGAAGCATTTGTAAGGGCTAGAAGGCTGGGAACAGAGGAAGCCCGTGGAGAATACAAAGAAAGTAGGAAGAAACTTAAGCAAGAAGTCAGGAAGGCTAAAAGGGGTCATGAAAAATCACTGGCAACCAGGATTAAGGAAAATCCCAAGGCCTTTTAGACATATGTAAAAAGCAAGAGGGTAGCCAGGGAAAGGGTAGGCCCACTCACGGACATGGTGTTAGGCAATGAACCTGTGCGAAGCCAGAAGAAATGAGAGAGATACTAAATAAATATTTCTCATCAGTATTCACCAACGAGAAGGACTTAGCGGTCAATTTGTCCAGGGAAGTGTGTGTAGATAGCCTGGATCACGTGAGATCAAAAAAGAGGAGGTGTTAGGCATCTTGAAGAATATTAAGGTGGATATGTCCCCAGGGCCAGATGGGATCTACCCCCAGAGTACTGAGGGAGGCAAGGGAGGAGATTGCTGGGGCCTTGACAGAAATCTTTATATCTTCACTGGTTACGGGTAAGGTCCCAGAGGACTGGAGAATGGCCAATGTTGTTCCATTGTTTAAAAAGGGTAGCAGGGATAATCCAGGAAATTACAGGCCGATGAGCCTTACGTCAATGGTAGGGAAATTATTGGAGAAGATTCTTCGTGACAGGATTTACCACCATTTGGAAGCAAATGAGCGTATTAGTGAGAGGCAGCATGGTTTTGTGTAGGGGAAGCAGTGTCTCACTAACTTGATCGAGTTTTTGGAGGAAGTGACAAAGATGATCGACAATGGAAGGGCAGTGGATGTTATACACATGGATTTCAGTAAGGCCTTTGACAAGGTCCCTCATGGCAGACTGGTACAGAAAGTGAAGTCGCACGGGATCAGAGGTGAGCTGGCAAGATGGATACAGAATTGGCTTCGTCATAGAAGACAGAGGGTAGCAGTGGAAGGGTGCTTTTCTGAATGGAGAGCTGTGACTAGTGGAGTTCCGCAGGGATCAGTGCTGGGACCTTTGCTGTTTGTAGTATACATAAATGATTTGGAGGAAAATGTAACTGGGCTAATTAGTAAGCTTGCAGATGACACTAAGGTTGGAGGAGTTGCAGATAGTGAAGAGGATTGTCAAAGGATACAACGGGATATAGAACGGTTGGAGACTTGGGCGGAGAAATGGCAGATGGAGTTTAATCCGGACAAATGCAAGATAATGCATTTTGGAAGATCTAATACAGGCAGGAATTATACAGTAAATGGCTGAACCCTTAAGTGCATCGACGGGCAGAGGGATCTGGGTGTACAGGTCCACAGGTCACTGAAAGTGGCAAAGCAGGTGGATAAGGTAGTCAGGAAGGCATATGGCATGCTTGCCTTCATTGGCAGGGGTATTGAGTATAAAAGCTGGGAAGTCATGCTGCAGCTGAATAGAACCTTGGTTAGGCCACACTTGGAATATTGCGAGCAATTCTGGTCACCACATTACCAGAAGGATATGGAGGCGTTGGAAAGGGTGTAAAGGAGGTTTACCAGGATGCTGCCTGGTCTGGAGGTTATTAGTTGTGAGGAGAGGTTGGAGGAACTTGGATTGTTCTCACTAGAGCGACGGAGATTGAGGGGCGACTTGATAGAAGTTTACAAAATTATGAGTGGCATGGACAGAGTAGATAGAAGCTTTTTCCCAGGATGGAAGAGTCAATTACTAGGGGACATAGACTTAAGGTGAGAGGAGAAAACTATAGAAGAGATGTGCGGGGCAAGTTTTTTTACGCAGAGGGTAGTGAGCATCTGGAATTCACTGCCAGAGGTGGTGGAAGCAGGTACGATAGTGGTGTTTAAGAGGCAGCTTGACAAATACAAGAATAGAATGGGAAGAGGGATACGGACCCCGGAAGTGCAAAATGTTTTAGTTGACGGGCAATATGATCGGCGCAGGCTTGGAGGGCCGAAGGGCCTGTTCCTGTGCTGTACTTTTCTTTGTTCATTTAAATGACTGTGACTGGAATACAGACCACCAGATGTTGAAGCTTCAGTACTTATGCATTTTCTTAGACAGTATAATCTGAAGGAAGTCAATCACAGAGCCAAACATTTCAAAGCAAAACTACCTACTACAGATCACTTAAATTATTAGTTTTATGTTCAAGAGTGGTGGACTATTTTAGTGCCTGAAACCTTGTCAAACCCAACTGTTTCAATGTGATGCTCAATGACAAATATGCAAAATTTGTAGAATATTCTGAAGAATGTAGAAAAGTCAAAACTCCAAAATGAAAACAGTGTAGCCATTAGTACCAAAATTTAACTATATTTTCAACAAAACACAGAAATGAAAAAAAAAACCCAGTTTATTAACATCCAGTATTACACCACAGAAAATATATAATCTGATAATTTGTCATCAGGTGATCTTTGCCTAATTACAGAAACTATTTCAAATTTTTACTTCTCCTAAATGTGGTGGCCACGTTCACAACAAACAGCAGGACAGTGATAATTTATTTAAATTTATTAAATGAACATGGGAGTGGTGTGCGGAACATAAACACTACCATGGGCCAAACAGAATTTACAGCATAGAAGCTGGCTATGTAATTCACTGTCGGTTTGAAAACTCACCTTTCACATCAAAGGCAATGACTGAACCACAGAACTCCTCATTTACTGTTAGTCAAAAGATGAAAACAAACAGCTTGGAGTGACCAAAACCACAGGAGACACCTTTCATACATCTTCATGTATGATCTACGTATCACTTAAAAATTATAACATGTTAAGGATATGTAGTAAAAAGAAATAAATTGCTTAGATTCTCAACTGTGGAAAATCTTAGTTAAATATGCATTCAATATCTTCCATAAGAATATGACAATATTTGATTGAACTTGTTTATTTAGATTCCATTTTTCAGCCAGTCTCAACACTGAGAAAACAGGCATTTAGATTACCTGAATAGCTGTACATGTTGTCGTTCAGAGATAGAAGAAATCACTTATTACAAATTCTACCAAATTGATTGTCAAAAAAAATTAAGCTTATACCATTTAAGAATGCAGGTCTGTATTATACAATTAAATGGTTCTTTTGTACACTGTGGCCATAAAATAGTGAAAGTGCTGATTGGAATGTACTTGGGCAATGGATCCAAATGTTGAAGTAGTGACAAATAAGTATATTAACCACTCTGCATCAGGTCACTACAAAAACAGAATTACCTGGAAAAACTCAGCAGGTCTGGCAGCATCGGCGGAGAAGAGTTGACGTTTCGAGTCCTCATGACCCTTCGACAGAACTTGAGTTCGAGTCCAAGAAAGAGTTGAAATATAAGCTGGTTTAAGGTGTGTGTGTGTGTGTGTGTGTGTGTATGGGGGGGGGGGGGAAAGAGAGAGAGAGAGAGAGAGATATAGATTTTTCTTTTCCCACCTATTTCCATTATTTTTAAATATTTTAAAATCTCTTATGCTCTCCCCACCCCCACTAGAGATACCTTGAGTGCCCTACCATCCATTCTTAATTAGCACATTCGTTTAGATAATATCACCAACTTTAACATCTATGTGTTCTTCTGTTCTGTTGTTTGTGACATCCTTTGATGATCTGCTTCTATCACTGCTTGTTTGTCCCTACAACCACACCAACCCCCTCCACTTCTCTCTCTCTCTCTCTCTCCCTCCGCCCGCCATACCCCCCCTCCCCTCCCCCACACACACCTTAAACCAGCTTATATTTCAACTCTTTCTTGGACTCGAACTCAAGTTCTGTCGAAGGGTCATGAGGACTCGAAACGTCAACTCTTTTCTTCTCCGCCGATGCTGCCAGACCTGCTGAGTTTTTCCAGGTAATTCTGTTTTTGTTTTGAATTTCCAGCATCCGCAGTTTTTTTGTTTTTATCTCTGCATCAGGTCACTAACAGATGTACATCTGAGAAAAAAAGTAGAGTTTTTAAAAACTGTTAGCAGTGAAAATGATTGTCACCACCAGCTGACAAAGCAGTCTGGCCAGAGATAAATATCTCCACTTCCCATTATTGTTATCAGAAAACAAAAATGGTTCTTGTTCAGCAGCACACCCACTGATACTCAGCTCCTCGAGCTCTTGGATTCACTCCCTCTCCACATCTGCCTCCAAACCAGATCTGTGGTTGCTCCATGCTGTCTAGTGGTGGATTTAAACTAACCACAGGACCTGAGGCTTCAACCTTGGGTCTTCAATTTAATTTCTTTCCTGTCCTCTATGACCAGAACATGTCTAGTCAAATCTCTGGCTAATATTGTAGCATGAAGCCCCTGTGCCCAATTGCACGAACATTTTGACTGCCACTCCAGAACCTAGCATATTATTTCTATCTCCCTTTATTTTCCCATCAGGCTCCTCGCTAGCCCTTTCCTACAGCCCATGTATGCCACCTTCAACCTCTAGCCTGTAGGGAATTTTACCCCTCCAATCCCTGCCATAACCTATCACAATTCTTGTCTTTCAACTCTCCTACCAACATGTTAGGCTTGAATTCCCCATGGTAGCCCACAGCTACCCTTGTGGCTCTCTTTGCATTCTCTAAAGACATCCATCGCTGTCTCCTCGCAAGCAGTAACCCTGTTCCGCTCAGTCGTTAATCTCCCTATCCTGCACACCCCTGGGGAGGATAACCTTGCCAGTCTGCTTCTCATGCCACTCATGCCAACCCTTTAGACTCTGCCAGATCAAGAATCACCATCTCCACCTGCGTTTCCTTCCAGAATGCCTGTTCACTCACAAGCAAGGTACTTATCATCCACAACCCTATTGTGGATAATAAGTAACAGTAAGGGGTGGGGACAGGAGAGAAACAGCAGAGAGAAAAAACAAGTAAATAGAATCAATGGCCCAGAGCACATCACAATTATATAGCACCTTTAACATAAGAAAACATTCCAAGGTATGGGTCATCGAGTCAAAGGAGGAGAAATTAGGATGAGTAACTCAAAACTTGGTGAAATAATGTTTTTAAGGAGCATCTTAAAGGAGGACAGAGGGGCAGGGAGATTTGTCCAGAACTTCGGACCTTTGGGACTGAAGGTATGGCTACCAGTGATAGAGTTTGGGGAATGGAGGTAGGGTTTGGGGACTGGAGAAATGCACAAGTGGTCAGAGTTACAGCAACACAGTTCTCAGAAGATTGTTCGACTAAAGAAGGTAACAGAGATAGGCATGAAGGAAGTCAAGCACAAGAATGAAAACTGAGGTGTCGGTGGACAACGCAGATTAGCAAGCACAGGTATAAGGGCTTGTTGGAGGTAAGCATACAACCTTTGGGTAAACTAAAGCCAATGGTAAATTGAAGATGGGAGGCTGTGATATTTAATTGGAGGAAATTGCAGCTCACTCAGGACTGGGCTGGACAGGACAAACAGACTTGCATCGAGAGAGATGAGGATGTTGAGATAGAACTAGATGTTGTGAGCGTACATGTAGAATTTGACACATCTTCGGATGATGTCGCTGACAGGCAAAATGTACATGAGAAACAGAAGAGGACCAAGCATATGTCCTTGGGAAGCTTCGGAGTACTGGATATAGATTGCAATCTGAAGAGGCTTACAACAATAACAAAATTTAATTTTTATACCCTAGCATTTAAACATGATGGCACTGGAAAACTGACTATGGATTTGATACAATAATGTGTTCAAGGACTTTGGAGACCAAGGTGATTACAGCTGGAGTGGTAGTTTACAAGATCAGAGAATTTGAAAGGAGGGGGTTTGAGGAAGGGAGCATAGTAGTTTTGAAAACGAGTGGTGCAGAAACTACTGGAGGGAAATAACTATTTTCAATGCAAGTCAGTCTGTGTTCACCAGTTTAGTGGGACTGGAGTTTTCCCAACAAGTGATGGGTCTCATTAGCAAGATGAGGTTACCAAGGGCATATTGTGAGATAGGAGAAAACATAGTAAAAGATGCAGCCAAATGCTCCAAAGTTTACTTGGAAATTTCTCACTCAGAAACGTATCAATTTCAAATTGAGCTGTGATCTCCTTGTAGCAGCTTAGTGTATAGGATGTTGACATCCAGATTCATCCAACCTAGGAAAGCAATGTCAACCATGAGTCATACATGGTAATCAGTCAAAGGTAAATTTGGAATATTTATTTAAATTAAATTTCAAGAAAAGAACAAGCCCCAAATAATAAAAGATCAATTTAGGATTGACGTCAGAAACCCTACATCATATCAACAATTTCCAGTTCCCTGGCCCCAACCACCTCCTCTTAACCATGGACATACAATCCCTCTACACCTCCACCCCCCACCAGGATGGTCTGATCGCTCTCCGTTTCTTCCTCGAACAGAGGCCCGAACATTCACTATCCACCACTACTCTCCTCCGTCTGGCTGAACTTGTTCTCTCACTGAACAATTTCTCCTTAAACTCCTCTCACTTCCTCCAGATAAAAGGTGTGGCTATGGGTACCCGCATGGGCCCCAGCTATGCCTGTCTCTTTATGGGGTATGTGGAACATTCCTTGATCCAGTCCTGCTCCAGCCCCCTCCCATAACTCTTTCTCCGGTACATCGAGGATTGCTTCGGTGTTGCTTCATGCTCTCATCTGGACCTGGAAAAATTTATTCATTTTGCTTCCAATTTCCACCCCTTCATCATTTTCACGTGGTCCATCTCTGCACTTCCCTTCCCTTCTCTGACCTTTCTGTCTCAATTTATGGTGATAGACGGTCCACCAATATTCATTACAAGCCTACCGACTCCCACAGCTACCTCGACTATAGCTCCTCACACCCCGCTTCCTGTAAGGACTCCATCCCATTCTCTCAGTTTCTTCGCCTCCGTCGCATCTGTTCTGATGATGCCACTTTCAAAAACAGTTCCTCTGACATGTCTTCCTTCTTCCTTAACCGAGGTTTTCCACCCACAGTGGTTGACAGGGCCCTCAACCGTGTCCAGCCCATCTCCCGTGCATCCACCCTCACACCTTCCTCTCCCTCCCAGAACCATGATAGGGTCCTCCTTGTCCTCACATATCACCCCACCAGCCTCTGCATTCAAAGGATCATCCTCCGCCATTTCCGCCAACTCCAGCATGATGCCACCACCAAACACATCTTCCCTTCACCCCTCCTGGCGGCATTCCGCAAGGATCGTTCTCTACAGGACACCCTAGTCCACTCCTCCATCACCCCCTACACTTCAACCCCCCCACGGCACCTTCCCACGCAACCGCAGAAAGTGCAACAACTGCCCCTTTACTTCCCCTCTCCTCACCGTCCAAGGGCCCAAACACTCCTTTCAAGCGAAGCAGCATTTCACTTGCACTTCCCTCAATTTAGTCTACTGCATTCGCTGCTCCCAATGCGGTTTCCTCTACATTGGAGAGACCAAATGCAGGCTGGTGACTGCTTTGTGGGACACCTTCGGTCTGTCCACAAACATGACCCAGACCTCCCTGTCGCTTGCCATTTCGACACTCCACCCTGCTCTCATGCCCACATGTCCGTCCTTGGCCTGCTGCATTGTTCCAGTGAAGTTCAATGCAAACTGGAGGAACAGCACCTCATCTTCCGACTCGGCACTTTACAGCCTTCCGGACTGAATATTGAGTTCAACAATTTTAGATCATAAACTCTTTCCTCCATCCCCACCCCCTTTCCGATCCCCCTTTTTTCCAATATTTTATATAGCTTTTTCTTTTCCCACCTATATCCATTATTTTTAAATGTATTTCCATCCATTGTTTTATCTTTGCCTTTTAGCCTATTTTGATCCCTTCCTCCCACCCCACCCCCACTAGGGCTATCTGTACCTTTATCACATTCCTTAGATAATATCACCAGCTTCAACACCTCTTTGCCCTTTTGTCTATGACATCTTTTGGTTATCTCCACCTATCACTGGCCCTCTATCCAGCACTACTTGTCCCACCCCCCCCTTAAACCAGCTTATATTTCACCTCTCTTCTATTTTTACTTAGTTCTGTTGAAGAGTCATATGGACTCGAAACATTAACTGTGTTCCTCCTCGCAGATGCTGTCAGATCTGCTGAGTTTTTCCAGGTATTTTTGTTTTTGTTTCAAGAAAATTATTCTTCAGCTAGTGATCAACATATAAACTCCTGGAGGAGCAGTAAAACTGAAACGCCTGTAATCACATATTGATCAGTGGGAGGCTGCAAGGAGTGGATGTTAGGGTTTCTCTGAATAGATTTATGAGCCAAATGGCCATAAATATTTTGGTATCTTTTAAAATGACATAGAATGTCCATCAGCAAATGAAAAAGAAATGATGGTTTGACAGTTCAACTGCAGATCCTTCATTTAAAGTGATGGTTTTGGTAAAGGGTGCACACCAAACTATGAACTGGTCATTTGTACTTCCGCTGCTTTTATACACCTTGTCTTTATTTCACATTTCCAGCACTTGAAGCTTTCTCTTTTATTCATAATCATCATCTGGACCTTCTTGATACAAGAAATAAGGCATTGCAGTAAAGACTTGAAAATGCCTGATTTTTTGAGGATTGTGGCAAACACACCAGGTGCAGTCAGATGGGGAAATAGGAGACACCAAATCACTGAGAAAACGCAAAGCTAATTTCCCAAATTTGTTTACCTATGTTGCTGCAAAATAAAGTCCCTTGCTATCAAAAAGGTGTTGATAAACAGGGATTACAGCTAGCATTACTCCAAAGTAAATTATACTCGAAATAAATTGATAGGCTGATTTTTCACAATCCTAAAAATACCTGTGGAGTAATGCAAGGATTGAACACAGGCTTTGGAATTATACATATGTATTGTGGAAGAAAGGGTTATCCATTGTGACATGAAGAAAAGACAAAATTTTAGTCAAGGTGTTAGTTTAATTCAGTATTTTCAGGCAAGCAAAGTTGGGAAAAATAACATGCCATTCACACTTTTGCTTGGACTTTTGAGCACAGAATGCATGAGGTGTACATTTCAGTGACATTTTCCAGAAAGAAAACATGTCAATGTCTTCCTCCTGTTGTTAATACCCCAAGCAGATCATGCAAATATTTTGAGGGATAAATACATGTCTTTACTATCTGTTTTACCAGATAGGCAGTTTAGCCAGAAATTTGAAGTAGGTTGCCATAATTCCATGTTGACTTGCTTCCAGGGTTACGTCACTAGAAGTTAATGGGAAGGGGAGTGGGGTGGGAGAGGGAAGGGAAAGAGAAGAAAAGATGGAATGAAAAATTAACGTTAACTGTTTCTGGAGGGAGTGGAAAAATCTTCATTTCCAGTTCATTCATTTTAACTTTAAGCCATACATTGCATTTGTTTTTCATTTCCAATGCATTCCTCTCTTTAATATCAAAGATGTTTTCAGACAAAGAAAAAAAAACAGAATTCTACGTGAATAAACAGCTGCAAACTCTACATTAACCTGTCCTGCCCTTTGACAGCCACAGCAGTAAAACCAAACTGTGCGGAGCTACTGCTGATCAGCTGTCTTTGACGGTGCATTAAAATCACCTAATTGTTTGCAAAAATACACCCACTAATCATTTTCAAAAACCTGGGCTCTTAACAAGTCTAGGGGAAACATGTTCATCCAAATTAAAATTAAGCCAAATTGGAATTATTGTACAGCTATGCATGACATCAGCAGATTCAACAGCAATTTACATGTTGAAAATTAATGAAATGAACATGACAGTCTTGCCTTCAACCTCACACTCATGGCCAGGGAGCAAAGATGGACCAAGGTTTAAGGTAGCATTATGCTAAACTTCCAGTCTAAGCCACACCAAACAATGCGTGGGAGGGAAAATATTCATCATACAAGAATCCTCTGGTGCCTGCCTCTCTGTAGGAGCACAGGAACATGATAGAGTCAATCAGCCGCTCGAGCCAGTTCTGCCATTAAAATTAGATTGTGGTTGGTTTTTACCTTAACTCCATATCCCCTAAAACACTTATCCAACAAAAATCTATCAAACTAAAATTTGAAATTTTTAGTTGGCCCCCAGTCTCTCAGCTTTTCGGTTTGAAGGGGGGCGGGGGGGGATTCCAGATTTTCACTACCCTGTCTGTGAAGACATCTCTCCAGATAATCACCTGCAAAAGGCATCAGGGACGTCAGTCCAAGTGGATGAAGGAATAAACTTACAGCAACAAAAAGGTAGAGAAACTCATTCCAAAGAAAAAGCAAGTGAAACTGGTAACTCTGCCCAGATCTGCCACACTCTTATGTGATATGCTGCACAATATATGTAGTGTGCTGAATACACAGACCAGACACTCAATCTATAACCTCAGTTTCATGTTTCTCGTCTGGAGTGTTGATAATTTATTTCCAAAGCATCTTCTGATACCAGAACCTTGTCTCTAGAAGAGTTTGTTCAATGTTGTAAAACTTTGCTATCTAAAATCTATTGTGTAAAAAGAAAATGAGCCACTTTGACAGCTGTCATTAGCAACTGTCCAACATGCTCCTGTTCACTTCATTAAAACCACATGCTCATGATCATTCTGCACAAAGCAAAACATTTAACATTTCACTGGCACAATTTGTAAAAGCTTTAAAGAACACATTTCAGCAGCTGGTTTTAATAGGTCTCCTTACCAATTTAGTATGCTGCCTTTCAACAGGATAATATTGTATGCAAAATATGTAGTAACATGGAAACATTTTTAATGTTCTAAATATTTACTGTCAGGATATAAAGGTTTCCATATTGAAATTCATATAAAACATTGACAAGTGTGAAATGTTATGGGAACTAAAACTAATTGCAGTTTGCAGGCTTGAAGGAGTATGTGGTGGTTGTAACTCACACAAAAACATTATTACATTTGAAAACTTTAAAGTCAGCCTACTTCATGATGACTTGGATTTATATAGTGTCATAAACATCCCAAGATACTTTTTAGCAACTAAAAGTGATACAAGAAATGAGAGCTGGGGGGACTTGACAGGGTAGATGTTGAGAAAATGTTTCCACTAGTGGGGGAATCTCGAACTAGGGGACATAGTTACATAATAATGGAACACTCATTTAAAACTGAGATGCGAAGGAATTTCTTCTCTCAAAGGGTACTGAATGACTGGGATTCTCTACCCCAGAGACCTGTGGAGGCTAGATCACAAATTACAAAGTATTTAGAGGAGGTAGATAGATTTTTGAAATATCGGGGAGTTGAGGAACTGGCACGTAAGAGGAGTTGAGGCCTACAGCAGCTTAGCCATGATCTTATTGGATGGCAAAGCAGGCTTGAGGGACCGGAATGGCCTACTCCTGCTCCTATTTCTTATGTTCTTATGTTTACAAAGGAAGTTTTGAAGCAGTTTTTTAAAAGTGAAGAGAGAGACACAGCAAAGTACAAAGAATTATGGAAAGAATTCTAGAGTGAGGAACCAAGGAAACGAAGGGTCTCTTAATAA
Organism: Carcharodon carcharias; assembly: GCF_017639515.1. Taxonomy (NCBI): domain Eukaryota; kingdom Metazoa; phylum Chordata; class Chondrichthyes; order Lamniformes; family Lamnidae; genus Carcharodon; species Carcharodon carcharias. Next base: position 33,339,233 of record NC_054494.1, read on the forward strand.
TAGTCGCGAGGATGGACAAGAAGGTCAAAGTAAGAACTATCATGTAAACCTGGGGAAAACTGGAGGGGTAAATTCCCCCATACCAAGTGGCCAGAGGGAGGCACAAAGTATGGAAGATACATTTCTACACTGGAAAAATAACATTTTAAGCAAAAGCTGGGAATGAAATATCTTTGCATCTTTTTGCAAGTCGACTGAAAGTGGCAGCAATCATGGAATGGATCACCCATTGGACCTCCTGACTTCCAGAGTCTCAAGTACATAATATGGGCTTACCCTTAAGTTCAGTATTTATGGAGTGTAACACAGTCGGAAGTGCCATCTTTTGGATAAGATGTTAAATCAAAGTCCTGTCTATCCTTTCAGGTGAATATTAAAGATCCCAGGGCACTATTTTGAAGAGCAGAGGAGTTCCCCTCCACCCCAAGTCTTGATCAAGATTTCTCAACCAACACCTAAAAACAGATTATCTAGCCATTATCACATTGTCATATGTGGGGCCATGCTATGCACAAAATTGGCTGTCATATCTCTGTCTTCACAGTGGAAGGCACAAGTTCCATACCAGAAACAAACAATAACCTAAGGGCTAAAAAAGAGGCGTGCAATTAGGGAAATTAATATCAGCAGAGACATATTGGAGAAGCTTAAGGGGCTAAAACCTGACAAATCCCCAGGACCTGATGACCTACACCCTAGGGTTTAAAAAGAGATAGTGGATGTGCTAAAACTATGATTTTCCAAAATTGCTTAGATTCGGTAATAGTTCCACTAGACTGGAAGTTGGCAAATATTACACCACTTTTCGAGAAAGGAGAAAGAGAGAAAATGGGCCAGTTAGTCTAACATCAGGTGTTTGGAAAATGCTGGAATCTATCATTAAGGAAGCCTTAACAATGCACTTAGAAAAACATAGTTTAATTAAAACTAGTAAACGTGGTTTTACTAAAGGAAAATCCTGCTTGCAAATTTATTAGAGATTTTTTGAGAATGTAGCTAGTCGGGTAGATAAATGGGAACCAGTAGATGTCGTATACCTGGATTTCCAAAAGGCATCCAACCAGGTGCAGCACAAAAGGTTAATAGGTAAGACAAGGGCTTATGGAGTTGGGGGATAATAAATTAACATGGATAGAGGATTGGTGAAAAGATAGAAAACAGAGAGGCATAAACGGGGCTTTTTCAAGTTGGCAGGTGAATAGTGGAGTGCTGCAAGGATCAGTGCTGAGGCCTCAGCTTTTTACAATCTATATTAATGGCTTAGATGAAGAGACAGAGAAATATATCTAAGTTTGATGATGATACCAAGCTATGTGGAAAGGTAAGCTGCAGAGAGGACACAGAGTTTGCAAAGAGATATAGACAGGTTAGAGGAGTGGGCAACAAGATGGCAAGTGGAGTATAATTTCGGGAAGTGTGAAGTTATTCACTTGGACATAAGAATAAAAAAGAATATTTTTTAAAAGGTGTGAAACTTGTAAGTGTTGATGGTCAAAGAAACCAAAGATGGGTGTGCTGGTACAAGGAATGCAGAAAGTTTGCATGCAGGTGCAGCAAGCAAGCAGAAGGAAAATGGCATGTTGGCCTTTATTACAAGGAGATTGGAGCAAAGAATAAAGAAGTCTTGCTACAGTTGTTCAGGGTTTTGGTGAGACCACCTCTGGAGTGCTATGTGTAGTTTATCGAAAGGATATACTTGCACCGGAAGCGGTAGTGTGAAGATTCACTCAGCTGGTAACTGGGACGATGGGGTTGTCCTGTGATGAGAAGCTGAATAAATTGGGCTGAGATTCTCTGGAGTTTAGAGGAATGAGAGGCAATCTCATTGAAACCTACAAAATTCTGAAGGGTGGACACTGAGGGAGAGATTCCCCGAACAATGGAAACAAAAACACGGGCATAGTCTCAGGATAAGGAGCTGATCATTTAGGACCGAGGTGAGGAGAAATGACTAGGGTTGTGAATCTTCGGAACTCTCTACCTAAGAGAGTTGTGGATGCTTCATCGCCAATTACATTTAAGGCTGGGATAGATAGATTTTTGGTCTCTCACACAATTAAACAGTATGGGTAAAAGCAAAATACTGAGGATGCTGGAAATATGAAACAAAATCAGAAAATGCTGGAAAAATTCAGCAGGTCTAGCAGCATCTGTGGAGAGAGAATCTGAAGAAGGGTCATACGAACTTGAAATGTTAATTCCGATTCTCTCTCCACAGATGCTGCTAAGCCTGCTGAATTTTTCTAGCATTTTCTGTGTTCGTAAACAATACGGGAACCAGGCAGGAAAACTGAACTGAAGCCCAAGGTCAGCCGTGATCATACTGAATGGCAGAGCATGCTCAATGGGCCATGTGGTCGACTCCCGCTCCTACTTCTTATGTCCTTATACCTCTGCCATTGCAACAATAGCTACATGTCAAAAGTATTTCATTGCTTTAAACCACTTTGGAATGTTGTGGGGTCATGAAAGGTGCTATATAAAATGCAAGTCTTTCTTTGCATGCCAAATGGCGTGGGAGGGGAAACAGTGGCTCAGAATATTTTACCAATGGATCCCTGAGCTTTCCTTCTCCCAACTTTCATGTTGCTTAATATTGTACATCCTCCTCCAGCTTGGAAGACAAAGCAGTTTAGGACTTCAACTGCCCAATGTTGACAGAATACTCCAGCTTTTGCTATCAGGATTAAAGGCATTTAATTGGTAGCTAAATGGACAATTAGGAGATTTCCCAAATTCAGTGTTTTCAAAAAAAAGAGTAAACCCAATGATCCATCCTACATATTTTTTTTTAAAAGGGCATTTTGTAATGTCGTAACTTAATGTGCAACAAAATTTATTTGGAAACAAATTTCACACAGGTCTACCAACCTCCAAAATGGCAGCATGCCTGCAAAAACAAACTGATGATTCGATCTTCAGGCTGGTGAGCCTCAAAAGAGGGGAAACTGAAGTGGAAAAATTTCTCAATGTTTCACATGAATTGGTGGAATCAAACATTTATTGTTCAAGTTATAAAAAAGTGTGTACTCAAAATATTATTAGAATATGGAAATCTTAAGAGATGCCATGTAATTGGAAATTGGCTAACTCCTCCACTAATACCAATCTACCTCACCCTTCACACACTTTGGTCTGGCTACATTTCAATCTCAGTGGATCATATCAAGATACTGTTGTGGGTTTTACTGATGCTAATCAACCACAAAGCATTTTAATTCCAAACGTGCAGACTGCTAAACCATTTGGCTACAAGAATTAAAAGCCAGCAAAAATGGGCCAAACATACTAGTCAGTGCAAAAACAGCATAAAGGATGTGAAACAGAATGTTAAACTGGGGAGGAGGGAAAAAGAATATAGTCCTACGAGCTGCCACCTGTTTTCTTGCACAGTGGATTCATTTTTTATGCTGCATGCTTGAAACAGAAGCTGTATTATTCTAACGGATTAAAATGTCAGGCAAACCATACAGTTAATGTCTTTTACAGGCCCCCATTATATCACTATGTGATAGATGGTCATTTTTTATAATGAAATAGTTTATGCTTCATCAACTTACAAATAACGGATGTCTTATCACACGAAAAGGAGAAACAAGCAACAGCAAACGGAGCAATTCCCAGTGCTCCTCATGCTCTCACTTAACCACAGCTGGTGTGTAGTTTGCATAGAAAATCCCCACATGCTCCAGCTCTGACAACATTTCACACCAGTCCTGATAAGTTCCAGTATCCACAACTGTGCAATAACCTCCTCCTTATTTGTTTCACCTGCTCAGTCCCTTCAGGCCTACTAATGGCATGCCTGTGGGATTGTGAGAATCCTCAACCACGCTCAGCAGACTTACATGTAGACAGCATTTCTGCATTAGAAACGACCAGTAAAAGCAGCGTACAAATGAGCTGAACACGGTTAAGGCTGTACAGTAATCTTCATAGTAAGCTCATATGTATGCTTTCCCTCTCTAAATCTTGATGCCAGTGCCAGATAGTGCCTTTACAAATTGGCAAAGTGGCACAGCAGAAAATTTAGGGCCTCCTTGTCCTCTGTTTCCAGCAACAAACTCAAATTTGACAATTTTTTTCAAAACAAACCAACCAATTACTTGAAATCTCAAATCACGTACACTGGTGAGTTCATTATTTTCCTTCTGTGGCCAGTACTATGCAGGATACTGACTAACTTAAACCAAATTATCTTTACAGAATTTATTTTGTGCAGTATAATACACTCGGGTTTCCAGATAAACCCACAAATGCAAAATGCACATTATTCAAGCCACCAGTAAAAACAGAGAGATGATGGGTGCATTTATTTGATGCCTGTTCATACAAAGCTGTATTATGGGTAATCTGCTATGTGTATTTAATAAATCATCCTGGTTAGGTGGGCAGGATTAGTTTCAAGTCACCTAATGACTATATTATGAGCAGCAGTATTAAAAGGATTAATATTAATCTGAGTTGTTTCAACTAACTGGCATAGATTGTCCACAGTGCTGACAGCAACAGCAGCACCACAAGTAATCCAAAACTGAAGCAAAAGATTAATGAGAGATTTAGCATTCCACTTGCGAGTTTTAATTTACCAAATGAAACTGCAGTAAAGCCCAGTGTATATCGCAAGACAGTCCAGGAATAAACACATCTCAAATCTCAGATAGCTAATCCTTGTAAGCATTAGCCATTCATTCACAATACTCCTTCTAAAACTAATACCATTGAAGCAGCCATGGAAATTTAGCATCAAGCAAGTTCACGGTCTTATCTTCCTTACTTATTGCATATCAAATTAAGTCAGTTTTGTGTCAAATGTTCTTTTGGGTTGGGGAGGAGTGCTACTTTATGATTTGCCCTATTTATTTTAGGGTTTAACCCAACTCCAATGCAATACAGTCAGAGATGCCACCTTTCAGAAGGCATCTAGAGCCAAGGATCCATCATAAAGTGCTTTAAGACTTCCTCAAGTCATGGAAGGTACAATACAAATACAAGTCCTTCGTTTTCCTTTATAATTATCTTTGAAAAATAAATTTAAAAATTCAAGATAAACAGGATAATACCTTGAATGACAAGTTTCAACCTAGTTGAAGGAAATCACAAGACAAAATGACTCTCCCTGCTTCCTTGCTAGAAACAAGGAGCATCCCTCAGTGCTGAAAATTCACAGATTTTCACCATTGACCATCACCTGCCACTGGACGGATCACGCTTCTTCCCGTTACTTTCCTGACTGAACCCGAAGTTTTCTGACATGACATGCTGATTAGTTTTGACCCAAAAGGGCATGAACTTACTTTTTTTCTACCCAATATTTTTAGCCCAAGAATAAAACCTTAAAATTAGAGGGCCTATTTATGATTCACAGAAAATGAGTTGTGTGCATATGTCTTTCATAGAACAATTCAAACTATTCAAGGTAATAGAATAGCTCTATTTATAAATTTAACAAAAATATGTTTGGGAGCATGTCCATACTCCATCCTCAATTCACCACCCATATAATATCAGGGAATTAATAAGAAATGCATTGTCTAAAAAGCACCAAATAGAAATTGCTGCAACTTCTCAATACAGAACTACACTTTATATGGCTTACAATTCCAAATGTAAAGAAACATTTGCTATCAGTAGATACAGTATAGCTCATTCTAGAACAAAGGGAATAGGGGAAATAGACAGACAATCTGGCCCCTTGAGCCTGCTCCACCACTTTGTAAGATATGGCTAATTTCCTACCTCAGCTGGATCTTATGGCACTATCCCCATATCCCTTGATTCATTTCGTGCCCAAAAATCTGTCAATGTCTGACTTGAATATACACTCAATGACCAAGCATTCACAGCCATGTGCAACTGAGAATTCCAAAAGTTCACAGCCCCAAGTCAAGAAATTTCACATCTCAGGCCTAAATGACAATCCCTTATTCTAAGGCTCTAAGCCCTAGTTCTAGACTCCCTAAGTCAGGGGAAGCATCCACCCCTCCATGTACCCTATCAAGCCCCTTAAGAATTTTATTTTTTTCAGTGAGATCAACTCTCATTCTTGTAAACTCTAAGGAATATCGGCCTAGTCTACTCAAATTCCCCTCAAAGGACAATCTCCTCATTCTGGGGTTAGTCTAGTGAACATCTGTTGCACTACCTCTCAGGTAAGTATATTCTTCCTTAGTAAGGAGACCATAGATGAATTGACTTAAAGCAGAACTTAACTCTGATGCACACTTTTGTCACACATTTTCTGCTTCCTTGTACCAAAGACTATGTGGATCATCTTCCCACTTATCACCACCTGAAAATGCTGACAAATGTCATTAACCATCAAAAATGAGAAAAAAACAAATCGGAAAGTACCACTGCAATTACTTTCTATTCATGAGCAAGCACGCTGGAACAATAATATAATGATGATACCATAAGAGATGATCAGCTGAAAACCTCTTTCTGAATCTGTTCATAGTTATAATTTTTGCTTTGCCTAATTTAATTATACTAAAGATTTTAAAATGCAATTAAAACTTCCTACATGGAATATATTTCAATTAAACAATTTGTTTTACTATGTATATCACAGTTAACCTGATGTATCCAGAGCATTCAGTGACATGTTATCTAAATTTGAACACCCAATTTAACTTTGCTTATTTTCACTGCAGGAGTTGTCCATGTTCTCAGTCCAGTCATTAGATGCTGCAGTATAAGGAAATAAAATGGTAAATTTCAAGAGAGAGATTGAAAGGGGTGTGGGAAAAGGCAATGACGTTCCAGTAGCATTCCCACCTCACCTCCCATCAGCCGATCACAGAGTGACATGAGTGAGTGAATACACTCCTTGGTCCAGGCCATCACACCCTTAGGGCTGAAATAAAGGTACTAATAAGAGATAATAAACATTTTTTAAAGGGTCAGGACAATGTTGTGAGAAAATAAGATGGTCTTCATATCTCAGTGTCAAAATGGTTGCTCCTGTGGCTTCTCGTCACACACTTTAAATGATTCTTTGAAATTTCAAATTATTGCTCATAGTTATGGTTTTAAGCTCAATATCCAAATTCTGTATGTAACCATAATGGCTGCGAATACTGCATCAATGCCCGAGCTCCATGGAGTCTCTCGAGTTACCAGCAGCCAATAATTGTTAAAAATATCAATGTATTGCACCTGACACTGCTGCCCTACAGTCAAGATATGTTAAAAGTGTGCAGCAGAAACACAGAATTCTTTTACATTAAATAATTTGCAACCAGGTTTCCTTATTACAGTTCTGGCGGTTCGGATGGATGGTAACAACTTATTCATTCCACTGTTTTGTTGCGGAAATTGCATTTGGCACAGAATGACTGCTGCATTTCCAGCATAATAGTCATTGCACTTCAAAGTAATCCTTTGTACATGTTGTGCTTTCTGACATTTCTGAAAGACATTATAAGGCATTGTCTAAATACAGTCTGCTGCTGATAAGTCTATAAACACAGAAGGGCACCTCAGCATAAAATTATACAAGAGGATTTCAAATCATTCAAGCTTCACCTACGATTTTTCAAAATCTGAAGAGCAGTGCTAGTGACTTATTACGGTATGTTTAGCATGGGATAAGTTATGTTTTGCAGCAGGACAACAGATGCGAAATTCTAACCCAAGACAGTGTCCCCAACTTTATTTTCATGAAACCCACTGAAGTGTGTCAGATTGCTGCCCCAGTGTGTCAAACTGCAGCTTCATGATAAATGCATTTTCCATCGACTCTGGATGACTCAAAAGCTCCTCCAAGGTAAACAGTAAATTCAAAAAAAGACATTATTTTGTGCATTTCTTTTATCTTCTATCAAAAATCAAATCAGATTAAAAATAGCAATGGAGCACCCAATAAAATGTTTCTTCTCATTTTATAAAGCACAAAGATCCTGTTATAGAGGCTGGATGAAAAATACTGCACAGTCAGGAATGATACATGGTTATCTGTGCTATATACTGTAAGAAGAAAAATGAAGATTTCATTGTCATTTTCACTGCCAGCGTGATCTACGTTGAGAATCAGGACAAACTTGTCCACATAGAAAATGTTTTCCAATCTCAACTGAAATCTGTTCCTCCCCATCTGCCACTAGATTGAGATGAAAAATGTTTCCATTGCTTTATTCAGATCTGAACATTTACGATAGCAGTAGTTTGTGTTCAAACACTCTGATCAGCATTATCATTTCAGACTGCTTCAAGATATTCAAAGCTGCTCAACAGCAAAATGTTCTATTGATATGGAAAGGGCAGGTTTCAGAGGTGTGAGCAATAATTAGTAAGATCTTAAACTAATAAAGAGTTAAAACAAATTTCTTAAGATCAAAAGGAGACATAGTATTCCCACCCCAGAACTAAGAAGCAACAGTGATGATCAAAAAAAAAACTGATGCAGAAATTATTTGTAAGATTAGGAGCCAGAGCCAATGATGCTGGCATTTAATATGGAAAACTGCGATTTTACTAAGAGACCCTGAAAACGAATATAACTCAACTAATGGGAAGCAGTCCAATAGATGCATTACCCAAAAATTGTTATGGTATAATCAACCACAAATTTAATTTAAACTTTTGTGCTGTAAACAGTTTAGGTCACTTTCACATGAGAATGTGTGTTGCAAATACAGAATGCTTTTGAGACAGTTATTCGTCTTTTGCATTTTTTAACAGATCACATTAAACATGACATCAGCAGTGAAACGTGAAGTGCTCTTTAAATACCATTGAAAATTTTGCACTGACTTATCATATCTTACGTGGTAAACTTCAAATTTGGCTATTGATTTTTAAATCGAATCCTAATTCCTTATTTGGGTTTTTTTATTTTAAAAATAGATCACAATTTACAAACTTGACAAGGGTCAACATGCTTGGCCTTGTTCATCTGTGAATGCTACAATGTTTATCACTTCATCACTGACTTATGTTGAATGCTTGCTTCTAATAGATTTCAAATAAATATTGTAGATTAAACTTCCTGTTTAAATCAAAAATATTTTCATCTTTTCATCTGTATTTTGCACGTTGATTAAAGCAAAAAAAACTCAATTTAAAAACCAAGTCCTGAACCTAAACACTAGTTAAGGCAAGTCACAGTAGAGTGCTTGAGTATCAACACAGTGACCAATATAAGATTCTGACTTGGCTTGAGCTGAATTTTCATTTTACCTCTACATTTTCTGACTTCAACAATGGAACTTACACAAATATCTTCTAAAGTCTTGCCAATGCAGATGCACAATCTCCAAGCTTTGATGTGATGATAAAACAAGGTCCCATTTGTCAGTTTTAGGTAGGCAATGAAGGCCCAATTTGATAGTTAATAGTGATTTCACCCCATCTCTTGGACAACATTCCTCCTTCAATTTGGCCAAAAAGCAAAACTGCTCATTCATTTCATGTGTGGTTGGATGGCTTCTCTAATTGTCTACATAGAAGTCACTTGGCTTTAAAAATAATTTCTGGCGTCAAATACCATCAGATCCTTTTAACAACATGATTGAACATTATTCACGGATATTTTCTTTCTTGTTGATTTGACATTTTTAAAAAGTACCAAGAAATACCCCGACAGCAATTTGGAAGATACATACCAAAACAAATTCTAAATGCAAGCAGTTTTATATGTTGTGTAGGTACATTTCCCAACAAGGTACAGTTTTCTAGTTGCACTGAGCCTACAATTAAGGCATTAGATAAAAGCAAAAAACTGCGGATGCTGGAAATCCAAAACAAAAACAAAAAAATTTGGAAAAACTCAGCAGGTCTGGCAGCATCTGTGGAGAGGAACACAGTTAACGTTTCGAGTCCGCATAACCCTTCAACAGAACTAAGGAAAAATAGAAAAGGGGTGAAATATAAGCTGGTTTAAGGGGTGTGGGGGGGGGAGAAGGTGGGACAAGAAGAGCTGGATAGAGGGCCAGAGATAGGTGGAGATAGCCAAAAGATGTCACAGACAAAAGGACAAAGAGGTGTTGAAGGTGGTGATATTATCTAAGGAATGTGCTAATTAAAGGTAGAAAGCAGGACGAGCAAGGTACAGATAGCCCTAGTGGGGGTGGGGTGGGGGGAAGGAATCGAAAAAGGCTAAAAGGTAGAGATAAAACAATGGATGGAAATACATTTAAAAATAATGGAAATAAGCGGGAAAAGAAAAATCTATATAAATTATTGGAAAAAAACAAAAAGGAGGGGAAAATACAAAAATACCTTCAACACCTCTTTGTCCTTTTGTCTGTGACATCTTTTGGTTATCTCCACTTATCACTGGCCCTCTATCCAGCTCTTCTTGTGCGCCCCCCCCCCAACCCCAGCTCAAACCAGCTTACATTTCACCCCTTTTCTATTTTTCCTTAGTTCTGTTGAAGAGTCATGTGTACTCGAAACGTTAACTGTGCTCCTCTCCACAGATGCTGCGAGACCTGCTGAGTTTTTCGAAGGCCTCGTTAGAGTTAAGAGAGCCAAGACTGCTTAACACAACATTGAGACTTAGGATTTACTGACTTCCAATACATGATTAAAATTGCAGACCATGTAGATGTAATAACAGAAAGGTGAAGTATATGATTCTATACGCAAACCTGTCGCTGGCTGTTGCTGACATTTAAACCGCGTCTGTATAAGGAGTTTGCCACCATAAAATTCTGAATGTTAATAAAGCAGCAGTACTGTCAGAAGTGATGCCCATCATTGAGTAGGCACTGCCTCAACCTCCAAAGTAAATACCAGTGAAGCATTCTGAGATAAAGGCTGCCAAAAACCATCCACAGTGATAGGTTAAGTGAGCAAAGCACTCCCAACTGAAAGAAATGATCAAAAACATGAACTTTAACGCACACATGTAGCTGTTTCAGTCAATCCAGATGCCGTGAAACTTACACAGCAACGGAGCAAGGAACTGAAGCTAGACATTAAATTTAGGAAGTTTCCAATATAAAGGGTTTTAAGAATAATTCAGTAGATTGGCCGAAAGCTGCAATTTCACAACAGTGCCTTGCCACTACTTCAATACAAGTTATATGGGAACGTTGTTACTATTTCTGTGAAACCACTTCAGGATATAGCTGCTTTTGCTATGAGACAAACATGAGAATAAAAATTCCTCTAGTGATACAGCTCAGATGCACAGATATCTGATGTGCACTGCACCATGTAATGTTGAAGTGATAATTCAAGACTGCAATTTTCCACCCAGCAAGATCAGTTATTCAAGCGATGCTGTGTGGAGTGTGGCGTTCCCCCATAGAAAATGATGACAGTGATTTAAAATTAAATCACTGATTCAGCTTTTTTGGCCCACTCGTACGCACATATTAGCTTGCTACAAAGTAGCATTGGTCTGACTGCCTTCTCAAAGAGGGAACGATGCATGAGGATATACTAATGATCCCATTATAGAAAAGTCAAGCATATCCAGTGTTTTATTTATACTCTTGGAAAGGAGTACGGAAAAAATAGCCGTTCACAAAGGTTAAATGGCAGAGGGGTGAGGTTTCAAAACAGTACCGAAGAGGCAAACCAAACACAAGAGATCTGGATAGGTTTGATAGATGAGATTACTGCAGAAACTGGCAGTTAATGCAAAATAATGAAGGAAGGGAAATATAAGCACAAGATAAACTAAACACCTTTAGATAATAGGTAATAGCAAAGGTGAAGGATCAAGGGATACTGATGGATACTGAAACCAACAGCAGTATGAAAAGGATGTATGGTCCAAGGGATACAGCACAAATCCCAGGTGGTGATGAGTGTGCACAATACACTGATAGTCTCACACTTGGAGCAGCTAAAGGAATAGATACATTTGAGATTGCCACATACTGCAGAATCAAGGAACAGAGATTCAATCACAGAAACAGAAAGTTCACACAGTTTAACTAATCAGAAGATGGTGAATGTGTCAGTCAAACTGTCAAGGGTTGCAGTAGAGAAAACAGGGGAAAAAAGAAATATCATGCATTTATATAATGGATGCAATGGCCCCAAGATGCCTAACAGCACTTTACAGGCAAAGAAGTACTTCTGAAGGGTTGTTACTGTTTTAATGTAGAAAAACTCAAAAGCCAATTTATGTCCAGCATGGCCCACCAACAGCAATGGGATAGTGGTGTGATAATCTTTTTGATAATGGTCAAAGGATAAATATTGGCCAGCACTCCAGGAGAACTCCCCTGAACTACTTCAAATCAAGACATGGGATCTTTTGCATCCACCCGACAGGGCAGACAGGGCTTCAGTTTAACATCTCATCTGAAAGACAGCGTCAGACAGTGAAGTACTTCTTCAGTACTGCACTGTGCCAGCCTGTGTGCTCAAATGGGGCACTGTGCCAGCCTGTATGCTCAAATGGGCTTAAGCCACCACCTTCTAGCTCAGAGGTGAATATGTAAGCATTGAGCCCAAGGCTTGGCACCTTGAAGAAAAACTTACAGGAGAAGCCATTAGAAATTTAAGACAATGAACTTTTGAAGATGTTTTTTAGGATCAGCCAGATGGATTAGAGAGTCTTTTGTATCCTGTTTTCCTATAACCCTGCGTTGGACATTTCTCAGGGTTTCCATTTTAGATACCAGGGGGCTGATTTCAAAACATCAACAATTTGAAGATGACTGCATTTAAAAATGACAGTAATTACAACTTGATCCCCAAAAGACAGAGGATAACCACAGCTCCAGTGTGGGAGAAATGAATAAATCAGTCTACAGTACTCAGGGAAAACGCATACACATTATACCAGAGTGCTCGAAACCTTCCATCATGTGTCACAATGTCCTGTAACTGTGTAGTCACTTCCCCCCACCATCACCCCCTGCGCACACCTCACTACAAACAAAGAGAAAGGAAATGGTGGTGAGAATGGAGAAGTTGTTGCCCATCTCACAAATGACACGACCCAGTCCTCAGTTTTGCACAATCTGCTCCCTTCCTCGTCTGCCACAAAACCAAACAACTCTATGCTGCACTTACTAAGTTAACACTTTGAACTGTATGTGTGGATAACTTAACGCTGGCCTCTGTTTATACATCCCAGATGTATCAATGAGGGTTACTCTTCGGTCAAGTAAAATTAAGGGCTTCATTCATTGCAGGAGACGTACTTCCATATCAGAAAGCTCTCAGCTATGTTTATACAACTATGGCTGTATTATTCACATGATAGATCTATGCAACAGTGACTGAACTGTCCACAAGAACAGTTTTGATATTATAACTGTTTTATGTTTACTGTATGTAATAATGCAAACACTAACCATATACACTGATCACCAATCACTACATTAACTAACAGGAACAAACACAGCCACAATGTCATCTATCAACAGGCAACTAGATGGCACTTTCACAGAGCACATAGGAACAGACCCCAATTGGCTGAGATACATGATGGCTGCAGGTGCATAAAGTGGAGTACAATCACCGAGATGAGTGAGGAACCTTTGATGGAAGTATTTTTAAAGATGTTTAGTCAGTGCATAAAGAACTGCAACAGGCCTTATTGAATCAAATGCTACAAAACAGAGGGGAGGGGAAATAAAGGATACAAAAATTGAGTCATAAAAATACTTCAGAGTTACAAGTTGGCGAGCTGTGCAATTCACCAAAGCTGCCAAGTAACTCACCCCTGCCTAACTGGTGAGTAGAACTTTCCAGCACTTGTGTGTATGTTATATTATATACAAATCATATTAGTATATATCTTCCATGTTCAACAGACAAGCATTTACTTTAGAAAGTAAACCAAGTTAATTAAGTATAACATAAGCAAAAAACATTTCCACTGTGAATCATTACCATTCATTCATTGTGAGTGACAGAAACCATCTTTGAAATATAATTTTATGGAAGTAAATTCAACATTTGCCTTGAGTGTTTCTAGCAGAGCTGCTGACTTGCAAAAAAGCAAAAATTTATACAACTGAATGCTTTTCATACATTGTCATGTTTTCTATAAACGTTGCAATACAAGGAACAAACTACATGCAGCAGTGTCTACAGCTCAATCTGCATATACAAGGTCAACCCATCTAACCTGACTGCATCAGTGACATGGAATGCTGAAGTGCGCATATTTCCTATTCAACTAGAAAAAAAAGCTTTTCAAGTTCAATCAGCTATAAATGTTGCTTTGTTTTTATTTTCCAATGAACTTCCTGGAACCCATTATAAAGCTGTCAAGTATGTATATTTAGCAATGGTAACACAGCCCTGCCACTGCGCCAACAATCATGCCATCTACAACAAACAGAAAAACAATCCTGAAGCAGATCTCAAAAAACATTGTTTTCTTCTCACAGCCCAACCCCCAGCTGTCAGTATGCATAAGGCACAAGACTTCAGTGTCAACAATATTGTAATTTTAACACACCCAAGCACTCCAAGCATATCCATCCTCATTAGCTTCCTTCAAAATTGCATCTGTCAGTGCTTTTAGCTCTTTGTTGCAGTGATCAAGTTATTGTTGCACCACTTTGTGATACATCTTTAAAATTAGAATTTACAGTGAGAACTTCCATAATAAAGTCTGTGGAGGTATTGCTGAAAAATGTCCTAATGAGTGCAAGACGAAAAGCTTCAACAGCACGTCTCTTTTTTCAGCAATGCTCAAGTTCTGTTTATCACATGACAATCTGTGGGAGTCATGTAAAATGTGACAGAAAGGTCTATTACAAAGAGAGCATTTTGTATGCCTCCTATTTTAGGGAGACAGTACTAAGCATCAGCTATAAGTTTGGGGAATGTGCTCCTTTCTAAGTGTGCCAAACTAAGTGCTACTACATGCACAGATCCACCACAAGAAAACTGCTGGGCTTATACCCTTTCTCTTCCAACTCCTCTCAGGAATGCATGAACCCATGCTGTCGTCAAGTTCCATGGGCACCTTCTGTCACCTGAACCAAAATGCCGTTCTTCATAACTGAGCCATAAGAATGATTCTTGACAGAGCATCATTCTACCACAAGGGTTAGACAGCCAAGCTCAGTGATTGCCTTCATCTGATACACACAATGTACAACTCTGCTGAAATCAACCACCTCAGCACAGGCCTTGGATCAAACCAAGGATC
Source organism: Carcharodon carcharias (assembly GCF_017639515.1). Classification (NCBI taxonomy): domain Eukaryota; kingdom Metazoa; phylum Chordata; class Chondrichthyes; order Lamniformes; family Lamnidae; genus Carcharodon; species Carcharodon carcharias. The sequence goes on from NC_054494.1 coordinate 33,354,315, forward strand.
TTACTAAATTCTATGGTTCAGTACCACATTGCCAATTTACTTGGTGCTTGGATACTTGAATTACCATGCTTACGAAATGTAAGTTATCTTGAAGCTCAGAGGAAATCTGAGCATTTCTGAGCACATGATTTTTAAATAAATTCAAATGATTTATGAAAAAATATTTTTGTATTCTAAAAATATGTATTAAAAATATAGTATATGGTACATGTAGTTAAGTGTGCAGAAAATTGTCTCCTCTTCATCTCTAGACCAAAATCGTAATGGAATTTCCTCCTCCACTGTAGAACTTCATGACTCAGGTCTCATTAAAGAATTATTTGGGTTGGGGGAGCAAACATGCTGACTATTGCAGCCTACTATGATTTTGATTCTGGCTATGTTCAACAGAGGTCGCAACATTTCCCAGCGGGGAGGCATTGGGGAAAGCTGAAAGAGAAGGCATACCTGGGTAGCACTAGAGCTTCCTGGTGAGGAACTAAAGGGGGCAATGACAGTGACCTGGGAACAGAATACACATCTGTCCCCTTGGCTTCAGATAAATGAACATGGGAGATCAACTTCAAGGAAATTTCTACCCCATCAATTTCTAATCTAGAATACATCTCACATGCCCTTCCTTAGAATGTGGCTAAAACAGCAAGATCACATCTGACTAAATGAAAAATTAACTGGACCTGCAGTGCATGTCATCTCATTCTGCCTCATTCACAACAATTATCTTGTTCTGAATGTCACCAGCAATACACCGAATAGCTGTGCAAATGTCCTGATGTCCGGGAAGGGTTTCATTTTTTTTTTAAGCACAATGATCAAAACACTTTCAAAATGACATGGCATCAGACTGAAATTCTCCTTGTATGATGTAATCCTTTGCATATTTACATATGACCTGTGCCCGAGTCATAGAGTACCAGGGCACTATGCCAACATACACCATAAAGGTGTTGCAAACAAAGCAGCAGAAATTGAAATGAGAGTAGTTTTAGATGATGGGTCTTTGGGTATCACCACAAACCAATGGATCCAATCCATCCCCATTCACAAACAGAAACAGTAATCTCACAAGCGAGAGAGACTACATCTAATGAACTTCAGAGGAGATCTAATCAGCCTTAGCCTCCTGCAGGAGAGACAGAACTGTGATAACCAACACTTGGAGCATATTATCCTTACTGGATTATAACCAAAACCACCAGCAAGATTGTTTTCTGTATTGGAAATTTAAGGCCACTAAAATATAACAATGCTAAAATGGACTGCAAAATTAATTTTAAATCTCACCTAGGCTTCAAGCCTTTAAGACTTAAGTCACAATCATAGACAGCATTGATGTTTCTGGAGGTGTGGAGAATAATATTCTAAAAGAACCTTTCATCAAGAATTGTAGAGAATTGTTTTGTTTGAAATGTACATGTACAAAGCTTGGCTTCAAAGTTAGGAGCTACAAAGTTGTTCCATAAGCAAGTACTTGTACGTTGTAGGACTTGGCAGGCGGAATGTTTATTTGATTTTATATAACTTAGCATCTGCTAAATGGTGCAATTGCTAACTCTAGCAATATATGCATGGTCTACTTAACAATGCACCCTTCAAAAAAAGAGTCTGTTCAACAATGCAGTGGTCTTCTGAGTGTTTGAGATTGCAACAAGAAAAGGGAAGGATGCATAAATGCAGACCATCCCTTATAGATGGTATTGGAAGGGAAAGTCCTCAGGATAACACCAATACGCTCAACATGATACAACCCTCAGAATTCTTCCTGGTGATGAATGTTACTTACTTCAAATGCTTTGTGCAAGGTGTGAGATGAAGAATACAAATAAAGTTGTGTTACAGTGAAATACTGAAGACAACCTTATCATGAACAGATTTAAATTTCAGAAATCTGCCTAACAGAAGTTACTGATCACCTTTCCACAGTAGTCCATCTGTTCCTCTACTTAGTATTTGAAGAAAAAACAAAACAAGTTAAAATCAAACACAACTTAACCTGTTAGTTGAGAATCTAAGGCTCAACTACTTAAATTATTAGGCCAGATCACATGCTCCTTTGAGGGGAACTTTCTTGACTTTGAACACATATTATCAAGGGGAAGTGTGCATTAGTCTCACCTGCATGGCTGAGTTCTCTAGTATATGAATTTTTAAAAATGCTTTTGCAAGGGGGAAGGCAGAACGAGAAGAAATTGTACTGAAAAATTTAGATTCTTGAGGTGGTATTTTCTGAATTTCATGAGTGCAGATCGGATTCATGATGCCAGGAAGCAAATTTGGTGCTGTTTTGTTGGAATGCTTTTGCCTGTAAAATGTTGAAATCTGTAGCATGCATGTGACCCAGAAAATTTATTGTTTAATTCCTTCTACTCTTACCATATTCAGGGGTAAGAATGCTGGGAAAAGATTGTCTAGCTAAGACTGCATTAACTCATCTATACAGTACATCCCAAAGCCAGATTTTCCCGTAGTTATAAATGTGTACAGTATAGAACAAATTGAATTATCGCTGCATGGAACAAATTGATTTGAATAACTATGATAATGGAATCTTTCGGATGAAAATTGCTTGCTGCATGATTTTGAGAAGCAAAAAGTGTGCACACCAGAAACAACCAAAGACATCTGGTCCAGTCATTGGCAGCAGAGCTGCGGTTTCCACGGTCACTTTGCCAGTAAGCAAATGGATTTACACAGCATGACAAAGTCAAGTTCCCCTACACCCTGACTGAACTAGGGGGCTGTACTTGAATGGACAACAGTTTGCACCAGTGGGCTGGGATGGGTAATTTCTACCACTGAACAAAGGGCAGACATTTCAAATTGCTACAAATTAGCATTTAGCACAACTATGAAATGAATTTTTTAGAATGAAAACAGAATTTGTAACTCATTTTGTCATTCAACGCAGTCAAGAATGATCCATTTGAAGTGACACAAATTGTGAGTTTTTCTTGCGCATAAAGGAATAAAAGATTGGCTATGTGGAGCTCCTTAAAATACACCGCAATGTATACAGAGTTGCACATAAACAAGACATGTGTGGATTACAGTAGACTTTACAGGGTTCTAAAGTGTCTGTGTTAAATGCAACAATCATAATCAACTGGTTTGTCAAGTAGTGCCCTGATTTGGTCAGAAGTCTCTAGGCAGAACCATTGCTGTGTTTGCACCTCCATTCATTTAATCATTCAATCTCCAGCATTTTAAATGAAAACAGAGTTTCTTCTTTCAATTCTATTTACAACCCTGACTGAAGACTAATAGTGAGAGCTCTCTAACTTTGGGGGAGAAATTAAGGAAGGCTGTTAAGGAAGAATTGCTGTACCACAATGGTTGCTACAATGATGAAAATACATTTCAAACAGACACTGGCAAAAAAAATGTCCCAAAACAAAGCATAATTCATGTAGATAATATGACAAGTGCCCAGAATCAGACATCAGAAACTTCATGAGAGGAGACAAAGCAACATCTGTCAGTTTGGTCTCAGAGCACTTATTTCAACATTAATTTTTCTTCACTCTATCTATTTTCTCCCTTTAAGTTTCACTGATGATAGCATTCATAATTCTCTGCAATGAGAAATCTGTCTGAAAAAGAATGTCACCCAGTGATTTCCTCCTCCAGTGAGCAATCACTTACATCTTTACCCTACAGCTCTCCCAAATGCTGCTTTGTGAAAAACACGTCAATGTTCCTGTGAATGCGCAGTATAAATAAAGTCCATTTTGAGGCTTAACATAATCTAAAAAGACGACATGTTTGTGACAAAGCATTATGTTCACCAGATGAGAGCCACACTTCCTACTACTAGACTCCAGTCACTAAAAAGGCTCCATTTGTTTATGGAGCTGAAGGTACCACATCAAAAGGGAAATTATAGAATAGGGAGTTGAACATATCTAAATAAAAATCAAAGAGAAATTGCACTCATTTTCACTTTTTAAAAAGTGTTTCAGTAAAGCCTATGCAGGAGAAAATCTTTGATGCAAAGTAGAATCGATATTGTGATGAAGAATCTTCAATGGATGACTTGTTACATTGCGTGTGCGCAACATATGGCAGAGATAAATTCTCTGCATAAACAGCATCTTTACAAATACTGCTCTAGCAAAATCACTCAACAGCAATAAAGCAGAACCACAAAACTAGACACCTTGGGACCAAAGGCAGCTGTAATCCAAATGCACTATCCGTAGTCTGTTTCTTTTTGCCTGGCCTGCTGAGTATTTCCAGCATTTCCCATTTTTATTTCAGATTTCCAGCAACCGCGGTACTTTGCTTTGTTGTATCCATAATCTAAATGACAGTGTATATATGAAATAATGAAAATCAAAACATCAACACACACTAATTTATTTTGCATAATTTTCCACAGTTTCCCAATGAAAAGAAGCACTAAAACTGATGCATTAACATGACATTACCACAAAAGTTACGATGGAAAAACCAAGACAGAATCCAAACTGAGGTTGTACAATATTATCAAACAAATAGAAACTGGAGAAAAACCAATGCAGGGGAGAAGCAAACATCTGAATTCAAAAGAAAAAAATAGTAACTACTAAAAGATGAAATCAGAGCATTTGTGAGAGTATGAGTGGACGTGTGTGAATGTATATACTGGCTTGAATTCATACAAATGGCAATATTTAAAAAGTAATCTGTTTTAATTATAAAAACATTCTTCAAAATGTTCTGCTTCTAAAATACATGTAGATGTTTGTATCACAGACATATTTAAAATTTGACTGATGAGCTGTGACCAAGTGTCAAATAAACTCAAACCTGTGGGATCAAACATTTCCCATAAACCAACATAGAACTGACAACTGTGAAACAAAATTGGCTGATGAAGTTAAACGATGATATAATACTAGCAAAATGGATGCAAATAGCTGAATAAAGACCAACATACCAAGGACCATGCTAAATTGTCTGCACAATGGCTCATGGGGCAGATCATTTCATTCCAAAAATGCAGATACAGGAAATTTGGCTTTAAATGTGAAGCTGTGACGGGATTTAATCACGAAAATTTGATTTTTCATATGCTATGGCAATTAGGAGAACAGATCAGAATCGCTGAACATAAATTTGAATGTTTCGAAACAACAAGATGACAATAAATCAGTATGTTTTAATGATCACTGGCAGGGTTGCTGTGGTTAGGTGGCTTTGCAAAAGCTGATTGAAACTAATCTTACATTGCCCTACCACTTTCAAGAAAGGTTTCCTCCAGCTTCCAGCTGCTTACCACTTGAATTCTCTCACCCACTTTGGCCTTGGCCTCCAGTGCTGTTCCAATGAAACCCAATGCAACTCAAGGAATAGCACTGCACAAGGCAAATTTTACATGCATGCATCCAAAGCACAAAAAGTGCCCACAGAATTGCACATTATTTGTTCACTTCAACTACTCTTTGTGGTAGCATTTTCCACATTCTCACAAATCTGAGTAAAGAAGTTCCTCCTAATGCATTAGTGACTAGCTTATATTTATGCCCCCAAAATTTTGATCTCCTGACAAGCGGAAACAACTTCTCTACATTAGCCTATCAAACCCTTTGAAAATCTTAATGATCTTTCTCAAATCAGCCCTCAGCCTTCTCTTTTCTAGACCAAATGTGTTCAATTTTTCCTCAGCAAAGTATTTGGAATTTGTGGCCTTTTAAACATTTCTGAAGCATGTTTGGCATAAATGTCTACAAACTGAAGAAAAAAAATATCTCTTGGTATAACTAAATGAATGGCACTGATGCATCCTGGAAAACTGGGTGCATTGCACATGCACAAACTACACAATCCAAATTCAGCTCACAGCAGCACAGCTCAGAGTTAAAATATCAACTCCAAGCCCAGGCTTTTGGGATAGGCTAAGAACTTCAAGTGAAAACTTTAATGAAGGCATTCGGAGACACAAAAGACAATTCAAGGTGCAAGTTTAATCATATCCCATGGTGCAGACCTCGAAAGTGATTTGTTCAATACATCTGTTTTTTACTCAACTGAATTCTAACCTGTCTGAGCAGCAGATAAGATTGACAGCATACAAATAATGCAGTTGACAGGAGCAAATTATTGATCACAGAGTTACAGAAATTACTAAGAAAGCTTGTAATGACCAGACTGTGTGCATCTTGGCCAATCTTCTAACTTAACTGACAGTTTAACTCAGTCTGGAGCACTAGTTTACAGTGACAGAATAAGTCAAATGTTATTTTTAACATGGGTTCCCAAAATTTTAAAAATTGGTATTTTGGGGAGTGCATCCTACAATTCCATCAAGTTACTGTCAACCAGTGGTCCTAATTTTAACTAAGTAAATTCAGTTTTTATAACATGGAACTCCACAAATCCATCCAGCATTGAGAAAATTGTGAATCACAGCCTTGCTTAACTTTTTTTTAAAATACATTCAGCAATCTGTGATTTGGGATTTTGGCAAACAATCGTCTACATTCTATTATTCTTTTAACTTCAGTCAGTTCTCACTTTTACCTTTTTCCCCCTCATATATAACATAAGCAATGCATATAGAATTTTAATCAAAAGGAATTAAAAAAGGCTAACAGTATCACAGATGCACTTATGCAGGTATAACGTGTGCTGTACAAAGCATTAAAATTATTGCACATCAAAAGAAACAATGGGATTGAAAATATTGACATTGTACAGATGTTCAAGGCTAGCTTGGAATTTTTTTAAAGCATTGTTGAGATGTTGAAATATTTCACTTTTTTCAAATGATCCAAACTGAATACTAACTGTCAAAAGTGACAAACTGCACATTACTAATGAAAACCAAAAGGCTCTTCGTTTTTCAGAAAGTCTAGATTAAATTTACTCTGAAGTCCATAAAAATGCTTCTGGCCCAGAAAATGTCAGCATTTATATAGTCAAACAATCAGATCAGCCATGATCCAATCGAATGGCGGAGCAGGCTAGAAGGGCCAAATGGCCTACTCCTGCTCCTAATTCGCATGCTCATATGTAATGCAACCTGACTATCTGGTAATGGAATAATTATTCTAGTCTGTATCCAAAGGCACCATGTAGTCAAATAATGAAATAGTCATAGGAGGAATAAATAACACTTCAGTGCTTTCACACACTGCTCCATTTTGTTGCCTAGCCATAAGCAAGGCAAAGTCAGCTGTTAGTCCCAGTAGTTGAACTTAGACTTCTGGTTCGGAATCACTTAAGGTTATGGACAGCTTGTTGGTTTAAAAAAAACTTCATAGCAAGAAGATTAATGGCGCTAAATATTTACATGTACGGAAAGTCTGATAAAAGATTCTTTTAAAAATTATGAATCTACTCAAATTCCTGTGGTCTCCTCGCTCTGGACCATAATTACATTCCTCAATCTCAAGACCTTGATTTTAAAATTCTCATCCTTGTTTTTAAATCTGTCCATGGCTCCAGCCCATCCTATCTCTTTAGCTCCTCCAACCCGAGATCTCTGCATGTTCCCAATTTTCATTGCTCCACCATTGGTCCTTTCAACTGTCTAGGCCTGAGCTTTGGAATTTCCTTCCTAAAGCTCTCTGCATCTCCCTCCTCCTTTAAGAAGCCCCTACCTAACTTTTTGACCAAGCTTTGGGACATCTGCCCTAGCAGCTCCTTATGTGTCTCAGTGACAAATTTTGCTCGATAATCGCCCTCAAGAGGTGCCTTACTTTAAAGGCACTGTATAAATGCAAGTAATTGTTCCCTTTGAGAATTTTGTATTCTCACTCTGCTTTCAAACTCACCTGCCACTGCCCTAATGGTTGCCCACCACCACCTCCAGTTGACCATCAATTATAACAGAACCATCTTCAATTCTATTCAACTGATTATGCCTAAATTGGGTATTATCTTTTGAAAGCTAGAAAAGAACATCAAAAAATGTCAATAGTGCAACTGTGTCCGACAATGCCAAACAATAAACATTGGTGGCAAACTGTATCATACTATGGATTTCAAACTAATATGAAGATTTGAGGATTCAAATTGCAGTATAAATAAGGCATCTGAAGGACAAGTGCTTCAACCAACCTAACCACTCGTTACTCCCCATTACAAGGCTGTCTCCCCAACATAATTAATTAAAAGCTCCAAGTTTAAATTAAAAGTAAATGGTTGGTAATTAAAGTCAGGAAACAACAGGCATACACCAAATATTACTCAATGGAATTCAATGGCCATCATAATGAGAACTGCCTCTGAAGTTCATGAGCTTTTTTGTAAATGTCTTACACAATGTTTCTGTCACCAAGTTACAGACCTAAGTGATTAATTACCTCCTGCTGGGACACTTAAATTATTCAACACATATAACTGAACCATGCTTTTAAAAAAACAACAGTTGCATCCTTCCTCACGCCATGCCTAAGCCGAGCTGTCAGTTCTCATTTAAAACGCCGTTAACTGCTCAGATTTACAGCCTGAAGTACAATTTCTTGGCAGCAGGCTGTGAGAATCTAGTTATAGCTGGATTAATTATGCTAATTTTAAAAAATTTTTATGTTCGTCATCATTATGAGGCGTGCACTGATTTTGAAAATAACTAGCTGCTGGAAAATAATCAAATTCTTCGCTTTGCTTGTGCAGCAAATATTAATCTAATGCATAACAACAGCTTGCATTTACATAACATCCTAAAATAATAAAACACCCAAGGAATTTCACAAGTAATCAGACAAAAAAAAAACAAGCCAAAGGAGATATTATGACTGACGACCAAAAGCTTTCCAGAGAGATAGGTTTTAAGGAGGGTCTTAAACAAGGAGAGAAGTGGAGAGATTCAGGGAAGCCATTAAACTTAGCAATAAAATTATTCCACAATACTTTTAACTTCTAAAGTCAGAAATTTCTATTTGATTGACTTCTAGAATTTGCCAAAACTTCAGCACTGATTCCCTGTTTCTCAGCTTGAAGTCAAGCCAAGCAGAAGTGCTGTTTATTTATGCTCAACAAATATCAATCGTGAAAATTTTGTTAAATTTAAGAAATCAACAAAACCATTATGATATGATCATTGCAAGTTATTAGAATCAGTTATATAAAACAAACTTCAGTGAATTTGAGAGCTGCATAGGATGAGTCTCTCGTCATTTCCATTCCCTGTGAAAAGTATGTGACCCAGGTTGGCGGCTCCCCTAACAACATACTGAAAATCAAAGAAATGATCAAAACCAACTTCATGGTTCTGAATACCGAGTTGACTAAATCAGTAAGGAATATTTATTATTAAATAATACGTGCTATTGTTTACTTTAGAATAGCTTCTCGGTTAACTCACTTCATTCAGTGAATCAAAGTGACCACTGGTAGTAGCCAGAGTATTTACATTCAGGATGCAAACCGATGAGTTTTCTAAAGGTTCTATTACTGCTAATGGAAATGTATTTCCATTTTGACACTCGAAAAAAATGTACACAATTCTACTTCCCAGGGAGGTAGTTCCTTCATAAGCTGGGTCATTATTTTAGGAAATAAAGCATCAGTCAATGCCCTGGAAAGCTCCACATGGTTTTAAATCTTATATGGCAATACTGAGAAAGAAAGCGTAAATATAGGCTCCTATCCAAAGCAAATAAAACAGCCTGTCATTGCTAACCTGGCTGCTGACTTCATTCCCGATAGTGTCACATTATGTATGCCCTTGAACATTCTTTTACAAATATGGAGTTTGGTTGTGCAGACATACTTAAAATGATGACAAGCAAGATTGTCACAATTATTGTGTTTAAAATTACTAACTAAAACCAGAAAAACTGACCGAGAGAACTATTAACTCCATTTTTCTTAACAGGGAAACGTGCCTATAAATTTAATTCAAACCAGTGGTGGAGGGAGAAAGGGGAGCCTGTTGCAGCTGTCACTCAAAATTCAACCTGCCACTGAGCCTTGTGGTTGTCTGGGATTCACTAAATGCTTGTATTTGTATGAATAAAAATGAGGGGATTTAGCAGCTCTGTTCTCCCACAAAGCTATCAAACAGTGACCTTTACAGCAAGAAAATGATTTTTTTTAAAAAGCACATATCACAAGCTAAGGCGGTGTCTGCCTATTGTTCTAAAGTATCATTAAGAGAAAGAAACAGATTGAAATTACAGCAGAAAAATCTGCTCGATAACTGAAGAATACATTTCTGTAAGAAACAATTTTGGCAGCTACTCTGCAAATCTCTGGAAAAGCAAAACACACTAAAGAAACCTATGCCATTGGGGAATGAACCATTTAGCTTCCATCTTCAGCGATTTCTCCCCACCTCCCCCAAACAAGACAATCACAAGTATTTCCTCAATTGCACACAGACTTGCCAATTCCCTCACTGAATTGTCTTTGTTAAAAAAAATATAGTCCCAGAAGTGCAGGAAATTATTTTCAGAATATAGACAGCACTTCCTTTCCCAGAACAATCCATCTCTCGACTCGACAGACTGTCTACTATATTTACCCAACCGAATTTGCAGATGATATACTTCCAGCTGTACAATACACACATGTTCCTGTCAATCACTTGTTAAAAAAGATATAGAGAACTGTGTACTAAGGAAATGAACTGGTGACTAAAATTCATCGCAAGGCATTTCTTCAAAATTATTTAACTGTAACAATCTGAATAGTACAAGTTAATGCACTCAGTCGCTGCAGTAATTGCATTTTTAAACATTTATAAAAATGATAAACCCAAATGACCAAATAAAAAGTTTCAACCAACTGAAAAAGAATGACTGCTGATAAGGGTGATACTCATTGTTCACATCGGCAGCAATGATGATGTCGAATGTGCCTAGTAAAGTGGCAAAGAGCTTTTATACTTAGCTGTTTGATATTTTAAAGTTCACAACCAAGGTTACCAAAAACTGCACCTCCAATTTGTAGTATTTTCCATATCTGACCATGTTACTTTGCTGTGTGGTTAAGAATGGCTGATGGGTTCAATTCGTGAGTGACAGCCCCTGCCAACAGTGAAGCAGACAAAAATCACAGGGCCAGATGAAGAAGCCACCGCAGTGATAACTCAAAGTCTGATGTACTTTCATTTTTGCTTTCTTCTCTTTCCTCTCTTCAGATTCTTTTGCTGCATCGTATTGCACAGCTCTCTAGTGTGTCCCATTTTTGGCATTATCTCACAGCTTGTGACATTTCATATAAAAGTTTTCAATTTCCTCTTGCAGACATCATTAAACCTGAGCCAAGATTAGCCAGTTAAATACATAGGCACAAATTCTATTTTTTACATTGGGCATTTAAGTTCAACCTTATTGTCTTGGGGTTAATTCAAATTTTAAAGCTTCAAATTTGATCGGAGGGCAACACAGCTTAAAAATTTACTGGGTCAAAAATGAACAACAACGGTTTCCTTGCCTTCCCCAAATATAAAGAAAACATAACTTAGCTTAACTTGTAGACAGTGGTAGTCATCAGAATCTTTATGTAAAAAAAATGTCTGCTGCCAAAGTTTAATATGCTTGTGACTACAATGCAAATGGCATAAGTTAAAACCAACAGGCATTCAACGGTCTAATTAATTAGAACTCAGTGAATTCACAGTCACTGATCCTTGGGAGAATCTTCGGTTTACTAGTTTTGATTGAGTTGTTGAGAAATGCATTGGAACACAATTATAATCTAGTCTGACAGATTTTAGCATCAGTTGTCATTTTTTAACTGAAAATTTTAATCAAAGTCCTCAAAAATCTTATACGCAACATCTCAAACTCATTTTGGTGTCAGAATGCCTCATCATTCTAAGCAGCTATTTGCTGAAGCTGTTTTAATAAGTTAAATGAAGACATTATGGCCCTGAAAGTACACCACACGACAGTGGCATATCAACACATCAGATTTAATGGTGTGCACACGGGTCCTCTGTGGAGACAAAGGCACGTGTGTGAGAGAAACTGCAGTTTAAAAAGTAGATAATGACTTGAACCAATTCAAGTCTGTCAAGCACTTGTGTTTTGTTTTCCATCAGCATGGTCTGCTTTTAAGAGGGAATACTGATTGCAGCAATGTGTACACAAAGTTTTATTGATCCCTGCCTTTAACAGGGAAAACAAATTAAAAACAAAGCAGCACAGATATTCTGTTCACAGCAACAACTCTTCAGTGTCAGAAACAAACATTATGCCCAAGAAATGATGGGCGCCAAGCAAGTGATGGCAATCGATTTAGAAACATAAGACAAAAGGGAATCAGTTTGGAGTTATGCACATGTGGCAATTCTTCAAAATAACCAAGCACTAACAGGAGTTTGGTTTTGAATAAAACTCCATTGTAGGATTCTTGCCATGCCGCAGCCACAAGTGCTTGTCCATCTAACGTTTTTCATGTGGAGCCAGCTGTGCTGTATACAAAGCTATTGACAGAAGGCAGAAAGCAATCACTTGCATTCTACCACTGATCATACCGTTTTTATTAATTAGCAGCTTAACAATCTGTACTCTGCACCAGCAAGAGGCGGAATTTTAATTCTGCAATTTGATACCATCATTACCAAACGAAAACCCAAATTGCATCAAATTAAGTCATGTATGCTTCCGAATATGATTCTTTCAGTTGGTTTAAATAAAGCTATAATCTTTTTTACCCCTCTGCGTTCATTCACTGAGCCATGACTAAACTTTTATTTCTATTAATACAATCTTTTTCCTTTCATTGATGGGAACAGTTAAATTGGTGGGGTGGGGGGGAGCAGAAGATAAAAAAAAGAGCTTCTAATAAAAAGTACTCCCGCATTTCATTGGATAGACTTATCAAAATTTTTTTTTTTTAAATATTCTGCCTGCTGGCGGGAACCTGAGGTTAGACTTCTTCCCTCCGTCCTCACTAAGCAACTCCACATTATCATTAACTAGGAGTCTCCAAATGCCCTCAAGCGGCTCATTTGGAAGCAACCAGAACCATCATTTAGGCTGGTGAAAAAGCTACTCACCCAGGGAACCTGTGAAATTGGCAGAAGCTGCAAAGGTCCCAGGCAACAGAACTTCCCTCTTACCACCCATGTCCCATGGCTCCAGATTAGTTCTCAGGCCAGTTTAGAGTCAGATTCCTAACAAGGATGGTAGAGCCCAGTCTCTCATGCATGTAGACTGACAAGAAACATTAATCCAATTAAAAACTTCAAACCATATTTCTCTAAGCCTACTTTTGTCATGTGAAATCTGTCATAGAAAATACTGTACCCTGAACAGGCTACAGTTGGTGTAGATAGCCAGAATGCTGCAGCAGTGGATTAAGAAATGAAGATCAATGCGGATAGGGGCACAGTACGAAGGTTCTAGAAATCCAAGTGTAAGAGGGAGCATTTTAATGAACAGGAAATAGTTAGATTTGGGTAAATCTCTGGGCAGTATAATGAGTGAAGGTGGCAGATCTGCCAAGGGGATAAGAGTTAGGATTCAATGGCAAAAGTTGCATTCATTAGAAAGAAGAGGATACGGAGTACACAATTGGAGAACTGAACAGAACAGAACTGAAGAAAAGACTAGTGAAGAGCTGATATGGGGTTTGGTTCTGTATAGTATTGAAATATTGATGAGATAAAAGAAGTCAGGCTTCTAGAGAATTTTGAGATGGAGGTTTGAGATGCTTTGAGGAAACGGATAAGGAAACTACTGAGGCAATGTTGGAGATTATACAAGAAAAACAGTTTAATTGTTGTGTTCAGAAAAAGGCAAATTAATTTGTTTAGGCATGTGTTTAGAAATGGGTTGCACATGGAAGGCAATGTTACAAGGACAGAAGGAAGGAAAAAGACCAAGAGGGAGAAAAATTAAGATATTTCCAGGCTACATGAAAAATGGGAGATCATAGTGAGAACTGAGCCACAACCTGCCTTTGGTCAATCACTTATGGTAGTGACTTTATCCAATATAACCTGAAGTAGTGTCATTAAAAAGTACATGTACCTATGTCTACTAGTATCTGTTTCCTGATCCTCTTGAATACAACATGTCGCATATCCAGACTTGTTCTGAAGCGCTCTCTTTATCATAACACATGGCAGTCTACTGGCTCAATGGTACTACTCTCCCTGTTAATTGTATAATAATTGAGTATTTAATTATATTCAAGCAGTGGGAATTAATTGGGGATTCATTTGCTCTCCTATATATAGGGGCAGTTACAAGAGGTACATATTGGAGCAGACTGAAACTGTTGTGTCCTCGAGTTCAGGGGTGTTTGTTTATAGCATGTACCTCTGCAAATAAAAGCTCAGGAAGTCTGTAAAGATTTGGCTCCAGTTCTATACTTCATTGTCTGGCAATCTAGATCAGAACATCACCTGAGTCAGAAGGTTGTCTGTTCAAGCCTCAATCCACAAACAAAACATAAATCCCAGGCTGACACTTCAGTGTGGTACTGAGGAGTGCTGCATTTTCTGAGGTGCCTTATTTCAAACGATATGTTAAACTGAGGCCCCATCTACCCTCTCAGGTGGACACAAAAGATCCGATGTTAGCATTCAAAGAGGGGTCTTCCTCATGTCCTGGTCAGTTTATATCCATCAACCTATATCACTAAAAGAGATTGCCTAGTCATTATCTCATTTCTTTACATTTCAACACTTCAAAAATATTTCATTTGTTGTAAAATGCTTTGGAATTGCCCTGGGGTCACAAAAGGCACGATATGAATGCAGTTTTCCCTTTCTCGTGTAATCCAGTTGAAGATTTTCTAGTTGCTCACTATCGAGGGCCTTAACCATAAAAGATCATTCTGGCAAATCCACAAATCAGTTAGCAAAGGTGGAGAAAATCTTGAGTGCAAACAGAGTAAATATTAAGGGCTGTAAAATAAGTTTGTGAATAAAGAGTATCCACTGCAATGTCCTGCTGCTACATAGTGGCCTGGGCAACTTCCTTGGTACAAAGAGAAGGCATGTCTTTGACAGCAGAATGCAGGAAAATGGACCGATGTTGCAAAAGTCCTATCCAATTCGATCCTATCCATTTGGTTACAGCCATTCACATTTAGAGGAAGTCCCAACTGCTGCCTAGTTTGCCACTCAACATCAGCTAATAGAGCCAAGTAATCTCCTTCAGCAGGGTTTTTGAGGTTGCAGCTGAAGAACCCCATAGAACAATACTAGAATCCTCGTTATATGTTAGAGATTTGGATGAGAGTAGCCACTAAGTTTGAAAATGATACTGAAATTACTGAGCAAGTAATGTGAACAATGCAACCAGATTCAAAATGATTAGTATAAGAAACCAAAAAAGGTAGTATATGATGAATAATCAGGTGGTACAATATATTAAACCAGGCTTTTGGATTCTAGTGCGTAATTCAATGAAATCTGTGTATTGCTGAGCCATTCTGACCAGTACCAATTTGGCTAATCTCATCTCATGCAGCACTTGGGAAGCCTCATTTCACCTCAGTATGACCTGGGAAGGGGTAATCAAGTTGAATTCCAAATCCCAATCACTGGCCGAAGGCTCCGGGCAGAATCGTCCCAGATTTGCGCTGTGTGGTAGCAGACAGGAAAAAGGGCATTTTACCCAGCGGCTACAACGGCGGTTTTTCACGCTGTATTGCCCCATTCCCAGCCTCATTAATAATGCATTCATGGGGTACATGCCAACTCGCTAGCAGGCAGGCTCAGATTTTCCTGCCACACATAACCTCAGCACTTCTTCAGTCTGGGCACCATATTTAAAGTGTGCCAGAGCACATGCCTACTTCACATCTTCAGCAGGACTGCTCCAGGCAATAGATGGTCCTGAAAGCACAGAAGACAGCAGCCCCCAAATTTAGTGACGCCTCTATGGGGCGCCTGCTGGCTGCAGGGGAAGGCCACCACAATGTCTTCTACCCTCATTCTGGCCACAGGAGGTCCACCAGAGTCACCAATCCAACCTGGGAGGCGTGGCAGTGAAGGTCAGCACCACCGGAGCACAGGGGAGGTCAGCCATCCAGTGCAAGATGATGATGAATGCTCTCATCCGTTCCGCCAGGGTAATCAACCACCTTATCACTCTCAACTCACACTCATAAACCATCTCACGTCCACAGAGATCTCTCACCTCAAGGGACAACACCACTAATTCTCACACACACCCTCACAACTCCATCAGGCTCATATCCTCTCGAGCTCACATCCTCATTCTGTCTATGGTTCCACTCACCACACAAACATTCCACACAGTGCCATGTGTCCTACTCTCACACTCTCCATCTGATTTCATGCAGGAGAAGCTGGCTCACAACAGCAGTGAGAGTTCCAAGGCCAGGGGTGGAGTGGCCGACATTAGGAACTTTGAGGAACTTGCACCGGCTGGTGAGGACATAGTCCGTGCCTACAATGACGGTGAAGTCAGAGGCAAACACTCAGTGAAGATGTCATCCCTCTCTCAACACAACTGTGGGTGCTCTCTCTCCTGTTTTTGACTCTGCTGCTATGCATGAATCATCTCCATGTTGGCTCACAGGGAGCTCTGCCAAGCGACCAACATCCTCAGCCAGCCAGCCTCTCAGCTCCATCCAGATCCTCACCTCCAGCCAAGAGTACACCTCCTCCATTGAAGTGCTGGAAATAAGCAGCCTGGAAGAGCCATCACAGTGCTTAGACACACCTTCCACCAGCACAGAGACACACACCTCGGTGGGACCTCGATCTAGAGCAGACGTTGGGTCCACAATCTGGTGATCACCACATGGACAAGTGTCTGCAGCAGGAAGACATTCAGCCAAGCTCCGCAGCACTTGGAGGACTGCTGGGGAAGGAGCATCTGTGAAGTCAGAGTCAGATGACGAGCCTCTGGATTCGGCCTTCCAACTTACCGTGTCAATCAGCAGAAGACGGGGAAAATCAAGCAGAGCTGTTGGAAGCCCTCAACTGAGTGGCACACGAGTCAGAGGAGTGTGTCCACCTGCTCTCTGATGAAGTGGTGTCTACATGTGCACGCATGGAGATCTCCATGGAAAGGATGGCAGGCACCATGCAGACCATGGTCCAGCACAACACGGAGATGTGCACAGACCTACGCTCTACCACGGTGGCCATGGGTGAGCTCCTGCAGAGGCAATATGAGAGGGGAATGGGGCACTTCGACATCCCTCCAGGTGTTCCTTCCCCTCAAGGAGTCAGGCCCGGGCCCCTGGGCACCCAAAGGGGGGAGGAGCAGCGGCAGCTGGGCACCCCGGATCATCTCTTAGGAATCTCAGAGGCTGTCCACTCCGTCAAACTCCCCTTTGCCTGTGACCCACTCAACCTCATCCTCTGTCACTGCAAAGGGAGCAGCTGGCCCACAGGAGGACAACCTGAGCCCTCAAGGCCTCAGCGGTCCAGAGCACCCACGCCGAAGTCATCAGAGGTAACAGGGCCAACCATTGCACAGACTGTCTCCATCCCTCCTGCGGACGTCAGGGCAATACCAAGAAAAAATTGTAGGCCTAGAAAAGATAAGAATTTCTGATCACTTTATAATCTGAAAATATATTCACTTTCGCTGAGTAACGAGCAATGGTGTCTTTCAGCTTCATTTTAAGGCTTCACAAGTCCTCCTTCTGCATCCCCAGCCACCAGATCAGCTGCATGCAGCTGGGGCACGAGTGATTCCGGGGGGAGAAATGTTTATGCAGCAGGGCCTTTCGGAGCCTTGTGCAAGCATTTTCCCACACACGGGGAGCCTTTCTTCATCACACTCGATCTCAATGTCCCAAGCAACTTCAATGCTGCCTGCTGGGGTTCTCTTTCAGTTGTCCATCTGAGCTGACCTGCATCTCCACCCACCCACTGATCACACTCTCATGAAGCACCTGCGCCCGACCAACACGAGGCTCCTCTTACTTTCAATTTGAAAAACATGCTCATAGTAAGGTTTCTTCTCAACTCCCCCATCCTTTCCCCTCCCTCAGTCACCCATGTCCTGTCCCCCATCATTGTTGACCACCACCCCGGCATCACATTCCACCTCCCCACCATCACCTACCAACCAGAACCCTCTTCTTTCCAGGAATTTCAGGTGAATATGCATGCTCCCTACCTTCTTAAGAATGCCACTCCATCCACATTGACCTCCCAACCTCCTCCTTCCCACCCTTAGGTTCCATGTCTGCCTCCGAATCCTGAAGAAACGCCCTCATCACCCTTTCTACTGCTACCACTGCACCCTCACCCTCCCACCCTTCCAGTTCGCTCTGCCCGCTCTCATGCTCACCAGTCCCTGCTACCACATCCACCTTCGGTTCGCTTCCCAGGATGCAGTCATTGACTCCAAAGACTCCTCCCTTGCACGCTCATCTGGACATCACCCCCCACCCTTACTCCCTCCTCCTCCCGAAGTCATTCACCCCCCTCCGAACTCCTTCCTCCCCGCAATGTGCTACCCTTACACCTTCCTCCACCCACCTTCCACCTAACGCCCCAATTGCCGCTTTCCCCCTCGGTCACACCCTCCTTCCCCCTTCCTCTATCCCCCCTCCCAACCTCATCCCCGTCACGCCTTTGTGACCCCCCCAAACCTCAACCTCAGCACCTGCATTCCCCTCCTTCCAATCTCAACCACCCAACACCTTCATTTCCCCCTCCAACCAACCTGCACCCCCCCCAATGCCTTTGTTCCCCCCAGCCCCCCAACCTCAGTCCTGCCCAGTACACCTTCCTCTCCCAGCCAAAACTAGACCGTCCTCTCCCACTCACAACTGGATCTTCCTCTCTCCCACTGCCCCCCTGAATGATTATCTGTAGCAGCCCACGGCCAAGGCCGTGATGTCCCGAAGCAGACCCCAGTTATCAACGGAGACCACCTACCTTCCGTGAGCTAGTTCGTGGTGGAGCCACGTCCATCAGGATCCACCCAGCATTCGATACATGTGTCCCTCCAGGGTCTGCTAGCTGTAGCACTCCAGCATCTTCTGCTAGTCTGATGTCCAATATGAGCAAGACCCTAACGGCAAGTCCTGAATTGGGTACATCACTCTTGTCAAGACATGTTCTGTGCCAGCATCTCTTCCTGCCGACATTGGCAGTAAATTTGACATGGCGTGGGTTTGATTCCAGCAAGCAGGCAAAGTGATGAGATGCAACTGCATCGAAATTAGGTTCCTGATGTTGGATGGCAAGAAAGGCAGTCCGCCATTGACGGGCAGAGCAGACGATTGCAAATTGGTGCAACTGCATAAAACCAATTTTTTGGCCTTCTTACCATATTGTCCACTCACGCCTGCCACGAGGCCCGCGCCAATAGGGACAGAAAATTCCAGCATTATGCTAAGAAGTATGAATGAGAACAATCTTTAAGAAAGTAAAATGTCCCAAGGCACGTCATGGGTGGTATTACGATAGTTAATACCAAGTGGTAAGGAATGTCTTAAGGAAATAGAGACAGACAGTAAGACAGAGGTTTAGGGAGGAGAATTCCAAGGCTTAAGACCCAGGCAATTGAACGCCCATTGCCAAATAACGAAATTAGGAAAATCATGAACGAGTAACGGGCCAGAATTGAAGACTGGGTCTTCTTGGCCAACACTCAAGAAAGCAGTGAGTTTGCCTGCCACTTGGAGAAAGCGGTCTCTATTGCTATCATAGGGGTCAACCAAAGATCTATCTCATTCTGAATGAACCTGATCTCTCAAATGGGTTATCACCAACTTATCTAGTTCCAGGTTTATTCCAGAATCACTTGTCACCAGTGGAGGTAAACTCAGTAAAAATGGGAATAACACAGGGAAAGGTTCACATAATACTTTGAAAAGGTAGAGCAAAAACGGATGTTAATAGCAAAAAAATACCCTTGTACCTGAACATCACCTGAAGCTACTACAGAAGGATGAAAATTAGAAAAATAAAACCAAGCCTTTGCCAACAGGAAAAAGGCACAAACAATATCCTGTGACCAGCATGTTTGGCACACACACGTTCCTCCCTGGTATTTGGTAGTTATGTAAATCATGGCATATAAGTCGACTCAGCATACAAGATGGTCCCATTTTTCCAGCCCCAAAAATCATGTTTTTGCATATACTTGGCATATAAGTCAAACCATTTTTCAGCCACATCATGCTAAACTTGCATTAGTAGTCACAAATGCATGTTTTACTTACCAGTACTTATAACTGGGTGTAAGGAATCAAGCAGGCAATACAGGCTGTGTTGCAAAGCTGCATGAAAATTTAAGGCACACCAGAAGCAGATGCCATTTCAAAATGGTGGCCACCCACACCCAAGCTGGCATTTCACTTTTATACTTGGTATATAAGTGGACCCCCATTTTTGGAGGGATTTTGAGGCTTCAAAGATCAACTTATACGCC
Source organism: Carcharodon carcharias (assembly GCF_017639515.1). NCBI lineage: Eukaryota > Metazoa > Chordata > Chondrichthyes > Lamniformes > Lamnidae > Carcharodon > Carcharodon carcharias. The sequence goes on from NC_054494.1 coordinate 33,374,576, forward strand.
AACATCTACAGTGTTTTATATTGTGCTCAGCAGTAACACCATTCAAAGAACCAAACCTCCTGAACCGTCAAAATTATTTTAAAATCTTAAAATGAATCCAACAAGTATTGTCTAAGCAACATAGATCTATTTTTTAAACCTAGGTTTGTTTATCCAGCATTAACATTATAAAAGTCTATTTTTATATGTGTGCTATGCTACAGTAAGCATCTCCTCTGTGATTTGCAGCACTGAAGCACAGCACTGTGCAGGTGGGTTAGGGATTACAGGCAGCACTTTGCACAGAGATACCAGCAGGCAACACACAGGAGCAAACTGTGCACCACTGGAACACTGCTTAACATTTACACTGCCTCGCTCACTTCATTACAATTTTTGGTTAAATAATGAACAGACCATGTTATCACTTCCTGAGGGAATCTGAAAATTATAAATAAACTCTGAAACCCATAAAATGGGAAACAGAGATAATATTGACAAACCTAAAGAACACCACTTCACAATGGTTATTTCCACCACACCTGATCAAATATTTCAGTTCTGAATCTCAGCACGGAAAGGAAAAAAGGCAATTCGAACCAAGTTGAAATTTATTACAATGCAGCTCACAGGATTAGAAGAATTTACCGAATATATTCTATTAACCTTAAAAAAGACTAACCTTCAAGAGAATATTAACTTCACTAACTTGCTATTTGAAAGGCACATTACAAATCATGACATTTATTTCTTTCTTTAAAGAAAACTCTTACGTAAATTTTAATTTCTGCAACCACATTGTGTACAGAATTTTAAAATCATAAAAGAATATGCGATAACTCAAAATGTAAAGTTTGATTAAGGCGACCTTTCAAATGTTTGATGCACAATTTGCTCAGTTTAATTATCTGTGAACTTGTAGGTACCTGATATGTTGTTCAACACTTCCTTAAGATGGTTGAAACTATTTAGAAGTAGATCTTGCTCTTCATCCTGAAATAAAAACATAAAGTATGAAAATATAGATTATAAGCAATTATGCTGATTTAAGTAATATTTGCTGCCCAGCAGACTCAAAGATCAAAGGGAGGAATGTGCATTTTAGAACTTGAAGTGCCTAGCTATGTCCAGCAGATTGCTTCATACTCTTCCAAATTCCTTTGTGGGCAATGCACAGTTATAAGGGTGTTTGATTGCTACCTAATCAACTAATGAGTTTTCAAACTGGGAAGACTGACTATGAACCAAACACAACATGTTGCGAGATTGAAAACCACACAAACTGCCCTGACACCAACAGATTTTAAACTTGCTGCCACAAAGAAATTAAGTCTATAATCATGTTTAATTTAGAGCAAGACTTTCTGACCCTATTGTCTGGCAATCAATACAAACACGGCCATTGATGCTTCATAATCAGACGCCTCTCTAAAAACATGCATTGGGAATTCGGAAAAACCAAGTAGCACTTCTGAGAGATCTACCTCAGTCAGAATTGAACTTTCTCTGCAAGCTCACTCAAAATAACCATTTTAGAATTGGCCACATTAATTTTGTGGTATTTACTTCAGTTTTGGGGGCAGATCCATAGATTTATCTAACTACAAATGCAACCAAAGCATTTAACTATCGACATTCTGACACAATATCACTAACTGCACTGCCTCAATTTTTTTAGCTCCATTAGAAGAGAAGCAGGAACAGGCCTCAGAATCCTTTTCATGGCCCAATGTCACTTTGTCATGCTGTGACCAGTTTACCCACTAACACAAGTTCAATCCTTGTACTCAGAAATCGCACACCAAAATTTTGATATCATGAGCAGTGGTTATACACCCTGAACACTAATTTTTACCATTATTACAACCATCAACACAAGTGTGTTGAAGGTTCCAGGCATATGCAAGAAGCTTCACACAAATCTAACTTGTGGTCTGTGTGTGAATGACAGTGGTGACAGTGCTCCAAGCTTCTGCAGAACTGACTGTGCACACAATTTTAGTTCATCAAGCATAAGAACCTAAATCATCGTGGTCTGTACTGCAAGGTAATTGCAACCACTGTGCTCTAACTCTTATTATCTCAATTAATAATTGTTAATCTGAGATTGATCATTTTTTCTTAGCTAAGGGTATTAAGGGAAATGGTGCCAAGGCAGATGAATGGAGTTGGGAAACAGATCAGTCGTAATCTCAATGAATGGTAAGAAGGGCACAAGAAGCTAAATGGCTGACTCCTGTTCCTATTTTCCAATGTATTCAACCCCTTTTATACACAGATGTAGGTTTATCTTTTAAATCGTCAAAACTGCTTTCAAACCAAGGTCCTCAATGTGAAAGGTGAGTGAGCTCTGAACCACATCAACAATCCATCCAAAAAGCACTATTAATATTTTAACGACAGATTTTTCTCTGGGGTTAACACCCTGGCTTTTGAAGACTGATTTAACCTAATTGCACATTCACTAATAAAAAGGTTCACTTGAGCATTTTTAAAGGTAGAAAATCTACACTGAACAGTAAATACTCTAAAAATGTAGAAACTGACAGTTGGGACCAATATACTATTGGGCCAGAGAAAGAAAGGATCAGAGAGACATTCACAAAGAGAGTGTTCTTTTTAAATTTGTTGAAACCACTCTCATTACCCAATGACTACAACTTCTACATTACAATATCATCAGGGAAGATATTCTATTTGAACAATAACTGAATGTACCTCCCATAATAAACAATAGTAGATCCAACAATGCCAAATTGGTCTACAAATGATACAGACACTGCATGGGTGTTTGCGGCCACATGACATACAAGTGACTTGTCCAAAAAAAACATTCAGCACCCAACTGATGCTACAATTAAGTAACAGCACGCAGCAGATACATCACAGTAAAAACTATGACATACCTGATACGGCCGTGTTGTTTTGCTGTCCCCCAGTAATGCAGTCTGCGGCAACAAAGGAAATGGAAAACAAAGCAGTAAAAAACAGATTGAAGAAGCCAAGAGCTAGTAAGGTCGGCTGAGAAAAGGTAGCGCCTCCAACTTGTTTCATAACGTGGCCACATCCAAAGAACTTGTGAAAGACTCACTCAGCTCATGCTCACCTTCAAATTGGAAAGCAAATCAGAATTCCAATTGTTAGAAACTACCACCAATAACTCTAAATTTCCAAATCATTTATGTAACCTAGCATTACGTGTTAGAAGTTCAAGTTTTTTTTCAAAAGCTGTCTAAAAAGTCCCACGTTCAATCCCCACTGTAGGTCAAGTTAGCTGATATCACCCAGAGCAGCAATCCAAGTGGCCTCAATGCCTAGGCCAGGAAAGGGAAGAATGCAAAAATAAGATCTGCCAGGTTTCTGGTTCCTGACTGGTATTTAATAGTCTTTGCTGGGAAGTATTCTTGTGCAGAAATCAGGTAAGAATTCGATTGGGATTCTCAGGATTGGGAATCATCTGACTGTAGAAGAAATGCTTTAAAAAGGTATTGAAACAAGCAATTAAAAAGATGTTACTATCAGTAAAACAACTTGAAAAGTGAGTTGCACATTGCAGTTATATCACTGTCTAGCAGCTATTTACTGTAAGATCCAACATCAAGCAAAAGGAATTCGAGAAAGTTATGATAATCCTATGCAAAATAATTGAAATGCCACCAAATGCAAAATATAAAATTGGCAGCGTCTAGAAATATTTCAGTGTTAATTGTGCTGAAAGGATTTACATTGGTGATTAAAAGGCGTGTTCAAGAAGAACCCCTTCATAAATAAAAGGTGAGTTCCTGTTTTCCCATTTATTGATTTTTTTTAATAAACAGGCTTACCAGCAAACAAGCTTAAAGGGCACTGCTGGGTCACCTGACTTATCGGTAAATACTTCAGTTACATTTTTGCACTATTAAATTTCTGATGGCTCTTCAAATTGGTTCACAGCAGTTCCCCCAAGAGATTGTTGCCCCTTACTTGTTCTGTTATCTGCACCTGCAGTGTGGCAATGATTAAACAAGTGATTAGCAATTACCCTACTTGAAGTAATATGCACACTGAATTTAATCTAGTCTCACACTATGCCACAACTCTCACTCTAGACCAATACAAAAGCAAACTACTCCTGATGTTGGAAATCTGAAATTAAAAACAGAAAATGGTGGAAGTTTAGTATATCGTCTGATGAAAGGTCAGCAACCCGAAATGTTAGCTCTGTTTCCCTCTCCACAGATGTTGTCTGGCCTGCTGAGTAACTCCAGCATTTTCTGTTTTTATCTCACTTTGGACTGTTGAATATTAAACAAAGGTCATATTTTACAGATTAAAAGAACCAACAATAATTTAAAATTCCATTGAAACATTAAGTAACTGTGAAACTGTACTAAGAGGAAATTGCCAAGAAACTCTAATATATTAATTATACTTTGTAATAAACATCATGGGATGTAGCAGCAAGTTTCTAAACGGTCTGGTCTGACAGTTGCCTTTTCATTTCAGTTTCTGTAAGAGTGTATCTCAATGTAGCTTCACCCTTCAAGGAAGCCAACTTGAGTTTGTATTTGAATCGGTTACCAAAATTTATGGAAAAATTCTCAAACTTCTCCAAATATTATCTTTAATCCAACAGATGTAGGAACTCTCCAACATTCTTTGACTTAGCCTGGGACAGACAATGACACATACTTCCTAGCAAGCATAAGGACTTGTGAATAAGTTCTCAAGGAGATGAACACAACTATAGTGAATGATTACTATTGTTATCAACAACATAAAAATATGGAAAGGGGAAACGTAAGATATAAAGACATAATCCAATCAGGAACATTATTTTTTATCTCCAAAGGCTCACTCAGGTATATTTTCCAGACAAGGACCTTTAACAAGAAATTCACAGGACAAAACTGTAGCTGTATCACCAAACAAGAACCTCCTGTTCCTGACATTCATGTAGCCATTTACACTTTAAATCTGTGAAGCAAAGTGATCCACTTCTTTAATAATAAAAATTCCTAAATCATGACAGCCTCACTAGTTTGCATTTCTTTGCGTTCACTTTTGTAATTAACAGTCCTGTGAAATGCATCATGATTTCTCCCTACACCCCTCTTTAGCCAGCCTCAAGGAAATCAGCATAATTCATCTGGTACAGTTAGCATCCTAATAATGCTGGCCCTTCAGCGTGAAAGCACCTGGCCTCCTCTTGGCACCTTCCGATGCCAGTATTGTCATTGTTTGTCCCCACGTGATGAACTAGAAATGAAAAGCCTCATCTCACCACTACACAGCAATCCAACATAGAAGTGAAGATATCTGTCAGTCAGAAAAGTAGAATTTTCCAAACATGCCCTGCGAAAGAATTATTGCACAACCTGAAGGCATTTATGAAGTTGTATTAGAAAATGAGTGAAGCATTTTAGCTACTGAAATGATAACTATATACACAAGTGTCTAACGACAATGATTTTCCACACTCACCCCAGCAAACTGCCTGGCACAAAAATTACTTGGGACATCATTAACTGCACCATAATTGACCACAGTACCCTGGGCTAGAAACGACGAAAAGAACAATTCTTATTAGCAGCTTTTGCTGAAACGTGTGACTATCAGATGAAGACAGCCTTAAATGCCGCTATGATGCTGCATATGATGTAATAGCTGCCAACACACAGGGCCTGGGCTCAAATATAACTTATGATTTGTTCAGTGACATGGCCAAAGACAGCCAGAAACTGTTCAACTACCCAACAAAGGAGTTGGTATCTTCAAGAAAGAATGGAGGGCGGTGGGGTATAAGAGAACGGATCACCCAAAAGAAGTTTCTCTTTTTCAGGTGGCAAATAAACAAGTTGCTGCTCACCACTGGAAAAAATTCTCTAATTACACTCTTTGTTGCTTCTCAGCCCACATTCACAGCGTAAGGTCAGTAAGGAAACAAGGAAAAATAACTTAAGTTGTCATGCAGATTTGAACTCTCAAACAGGACATGTGAATTTAAATGGATGGCTAGTTTTTGGTTCTAGCATAAAAACTTCTAGAAGGTTAGCAGAACACAGGCTCAACTGCTCATAAGGTCTTCAGCTGCTCCTGTTTCTTACATTGTTCCTAACACCGACCATAAGAGGTCACAATGCTAAACATTCCTTCGTGATAACTAGAGGTTCACTATATGCCACTGAATAACAAAATAACTCACTGAACATGAGCGGTCAACTGGGCCCAATATGGAAATTTCTGTCCACAGTGACCCTATGAATTGAAGACACAAGGAGCCTCTTGGCATTTTCTCTCATTCCACTCAGCCCACTGAAATGGCAGCAGCTGAACCTTTCAGTTCATTGCAACACTAAACAAAGTAGCACAGTCTGAAAAAATAGTATCCAGAAAGGCTAAATCATGAAGTGTCTACAATTTAGTTTTCATTCTCCATCTAAGGCCAGTGGCTGAGTAGCATATCAACAACATATCTGTAATACTCAATACATGGTTCAAGCACTGCACAAGCAAAGAGACATTGTATAAACGCACAACCAACACTAAGACACTAACTAGCAGACAAGTGCAGCCTTGCTACCACAATCATATTCAAGGATCATCCACAACAGATTTGGCACTCATACAGAATATACGATGTGGTGTACTACATTAATGTGAACCACAGGACAGCAGAAAGAAAATGTTCCTCAGAAAAACTTACCAATGGAGTATGAGTGGTCCATCTTGAATTTCGCTTTATAGCACCAACGACACTATTTATTTCACCTTGCACAATATAAATGCCTTTATCTACCATAGTGAAGGATCTGCAAAGGGGAAAGAAATGGTTATATAAAATTGGAAAGAATTGCCTAGTGAGGATTTCATTCTGTACAAATTCATATACAAATTATTTTAAATGTTGGAAACATAAGCTCACACTCAGTCACAGCCACATTATTGAAGGTGAATAAAACAAAGGATTTGCTTTCTCTGCCAGGTGTAAAATGGAATAATCTTTACATGGTGCTTCAAACTTGATCAACATCCTTACATTCAGTAATATAAATACAACGCGAGTTCCTTTGCAATCTTGCATTGGGAAGTGCTGGGTCTGGAAGTGAGCAGATTAGGAAGGTTTCAGGTTAATCTCCATTTTCTGCTACGATAGCTGATCATGAACATGCTAGCAGTAATTTGTGTAGGCATTGCCCGGCTGATCACAGGAGCAAGAATTGCCAGTGTTAATAATTATCCAATGGCCCCAAAGGGAAAGGACGTATTTGGCATCACTGCAAAACAGTTTCACTCTCATGAAGCAACAATTGCAGCTAACTGCAGCAAAACTACCTTAAGGTCAAGATTTAGGGTCAGGAGGGACCACCTTAAAAAGAGTGCAACCATACCTGGGTAAAACATGCAAAGTTAAAATATCAGGTCAGTGCAGTGTAGCTGGAGTATTATCCATTCTACAGAATTAGTTCCTTTGCTTTGTTGCTTTTGCATTTAATTATGCTTAAAAATGTATTTTAAAATACTCATGCCTCAAAGTTTCTCCAATTTTAAGTCAAACCAACAAATAGCACACCAAATTTATTGAAAACTAAATACTTGAAAAGATATTTAAAGACATTTAAACCTCTTTGGAAAATCCAAAGGTTTCCAAAAGTGCTTGCACTAATACCATCTGTCTATAACAACAGATATTCTTGAAAGATTAATACATAGGGTTTTGTTTTCCATAACAATAAATTCCAAGGCCTCAGGCCAGCTTAATCCTCTTTAAATAATCAATGGAAATTGGTACACCTGGATTGCGTCAATTATGATTATTTATAGATGCCAAACTTGAACAAAGAGTACACAAAGTAAGGATTGCTGACTAACAAATCGCAAATGGCTCCAAAATTACTGAATTAACAGCTACATCTATCACCAACTCTACACAATTTCCCAAAACTGGAGTCAGTTGTAATGTCACCAACTCAGGACAGCACAATTTGCAACGTTCCTAAGGTTTCAGCAATCCGACCTACCTGCAACACTGCTAGGATAATCGCTCCCACAAAGTGACTATTACCTTTGACCTAATTATTACTTAAGTATACTGATGGAAATTTAATAGAGGCCACTGTGGGTTCAAAGTTAGATAAACAAAAAATGCAAAACTCCTCCACAAATCTAGTTTCTTCAGGTGAGATATCATTCATCAGAAGGGGGTTGACTTCAGCTGTTAACATTCGCTTCCTGCCTAGCATTACTATTGCAGCAAAGTCAAGGTCCGTGTATAAGTTTCCATCAACTTTATCACAGCAACATATCACTTCACTCCAAGAATCAAATATAGACTTTGTGCCCATAAAATTATGGATTTACAACGTTCAGGCTCTTTGTAGGCCATATGAGAAATGAGAAGCCAATGGGCCAGCAATTTCCTTGCTGTGACAAATCTGATTCAGAACAGTACTGAACGAGTGCTGCATTTACAGAGATGCCACAATTTGGATAAGATATTGAACAAAAGTATCACCTTACCTATTTAATTGGACATAAAAGCCCAAATGGCACGATTGTGGCACTATCCAAAGAGCAGATGTGATTTTGCAGTATCCTGCACAACAGCTTATCTCTTATACATCCCAAATGAATTAGCTGATCACATACATTTATGGAACCTTGCTATGGACAAGCTGGCTGCAAAATCTGCTTAAATAACAACAGTGATGAAACATGAAATGTAATGAATTGACCATGAAGCACTTCTGAAATCTTGAGAACGAGACCGACATATATAAATGCATGTTCCTTCTTCCAGAGATTTGATAGTTAACACATCAAGCTTAAGAGAAAAAGATAGCTTCAATAATTGCATTTCAGTGGAGAGAATTTATGTTTCCTTGAAGAAATTACAACAGCAATGTTGAGATTTGTTTGATCTGCTAGTGGAGGAGCCTTGTTCATTTATAGATGACACACCTGAGGTGCTTTTGTGCATTTTTCTACTTCAAAGGCACTATGGAAATGAAAGCTGTTATCGCATGCTTTCCACAGGTTTTAAGAACCAAAGGAATAGGAACAGGGGTAGGCTGTTCAGCCCTTCAAACCTACTCCACCATTGAAATGATCACAGATGATTTTCTACCTCAACTTCACCTTCCCACGCTATCCCCATATCCTATAATCCCAGAATTGTCCAAAATTGTCTTGAATATATTCAACTCAGCATTCACAGCCCTCTACTGTAGAGATTTCAAAAGATCCACAACCCTTTAAGTGAAGAAATTTCTCATCCGATTTCACCATCGCCCTAGAAAATTGCAGTAATGCTACTTTATTATTAAATTTTAATCTGTTTGTAATAAAGGTTAACATACCATTTGTTTTCCTAATTTCTGCTGTACCTGCATATTTAATTTATTTGATTCATGTATAAGGGTATCCAGGTCCCTCTGAATACCAACAGTTACATCCTCAAAAAACTAATAGATTTGTAAAACACTATTTCCATTTCATAAATCTGCGTTGACTCTGCCTAATAAAGTCATGATTCTCTAAGTGCTCTGTTGCAACATCACTAATAGTAGATTCCAGAATTCTTCCGCCTATTGTCAGGCTAACTGACTAATATAGAGCAAACTACCTTCTTTCTTAAATGACAGGGTTATGTTTGCTACTTTCTTAACAATAGGCATTGTTCTAGAATATAGAGAATTCTGAAAACCAATGCACCTGCTAACTCTGTAGCTGCCTCCTTTAGAACCCTAGGATGCAGGCCATCAGGTCCAGGGGATTTGTCAATGATCAACATCGTTGATTTCTCCAGCACTATCTCCATAGTGATAATATGGAGATATTATCAGCTCCTCATTTCTACTGAACCTTTGGTTCCCCACTATTTCTGGAATGTTTCATACATCTTCAACCATGATGACAGATACAAAGTATTGGTTTAATGCCTCTGCCATTTCTTTATTCTCCATTATAATTTCTCCGGTCTCTTCCACTAATGGACCCACATTTACTTTCATTAATCTCTTCCTTTTTACATACCAGCAGAAATTTAACTTTTAAAACGTGTTCTTGCATCTCTCGCTAGTTTACTCTCCTTTTCTATTTGCTCTCTATCAATTTCTTAGTCAGCCTTTGTTGCATTCCAAAATCCTCCCAATTCTCAGGCTTAATACTCTTTTTGGCAACATTATACACTTCTTCCTCTAATCTTGCACTATTTTTAACTTCTCTTTTTAGCCACAGCTGGACCACTTTTCCCATGGAGTTTAAGTTTTTAGTCTACTAAACAATGTGATAGGTTTGTTGGAAGTATGCTATTGAAACATGTAACAATATTAGTACAGTTAGCCACTGCACAATATCTATGCCTTGAACTCTCATGTCAATATCACCTTGCTTACACTTTCACCTACCTCACCCTTCTACTGGCATTTGGCTACCAAAGTAACAAACAAAAGAACATTTGTAAACAAATGACATATATGAACAATAAACATTTGTGTGTGTTTGAGCCAGTAAAACAACCTCAAGATTCTACTAACCTCAAGTCACTTCAGCTATTTTCTATTTTGATCCCATATGAATTATTAGGTTGAACTGCCTTAGCGTTAATTTCAAGACAATTAGAAAAATATGCAGATCCCTATTTTGCTTTGACTTTTTGTTTAGTACTTCTGAAAGCTGTTTAGAAATGTTGTGAGATGAAATCTTTGGTGTTAAACCTGGATAGAGGAAACAAGGCATCCCATAATATACATTCTCTCAATATAAAAACTCTCTGCTAACAGTTTACTTTGAGTAAACATCTTGACTGAGATTTCAAGTTTTTGGAGATCTGCTGTTCCGGAGCTATTACCTCTCAATCCTCCTTTAAGGCACTCGGTAAAATCTGCCTCAATAAACAAGCCTTTAGTCGTCTGCCCTAATATCTCATGTGGTTCAGTGTTAATTTTTGGTTTGATAATGTTCCTGGGAAGCATCTTGAGATGGTCCACTACTTTAAAGGTACTATATAAATACAGATAATTGTTTCCTCTGGCAGCACAGGTTACAGGTGCAGTCCAGTGTGTTCCTGATTAGCTCTCTTGACCTCACTTGGACCTGGTGGTTTGGTCAGGCCTGCAGCTGCCCACCTAGTGAGAAACCTCCTTTAGGTTTCAAGTGTGCACAGCCTTTCAGCAAAGGAATGGCAAGGGTCAAGGTAACCAACATAACAAATGAACTCTGCAGTAAGTAGACTTCTATCAGGTTAAAAAGTAACACTGTGAGTTGCAATAGGCCTGTTCTAATTTGCTAAAGTGGTCCAGGTGGCTGAAAGCATGAATTCCAATGGAGGGGTGAAGCAAGGGAAAGATGGCGGGGGGGGGGGGAGGGGTGGGAAACAATACATAGGAACGGACAGTTTAGGAGAGTTGTAAGACTGATTACCAATCCTTTGGCCAGTGGAAACAGGACAACTCCATTAAAAATCTTTCTGATGTTGAACGCCTCTATTCAATCGCCCCTTAACCATTTCTACTCTTAGGAGAACCACCCCAGCTTCTCCACATAGCAGAAGTACCTGGATACCATTCCAGCAAATGCCCTCTGCACCTTTGCCAATGCCCTGTCATCCTTCCTGAAGGGTCGAGCCCAGAAGTGGATACAATACTCCAACTGGGGGGGTGGCAACTCAGGAGTTTATAAAGGCCTTTGGTGGTTGTCAGGCCTCCGCCAATAGGCAGTCCCCACTTTAGGTAGGTAGGTGGGTGGGGGTGATTAGCCGCAGAGTCAGAGCTCTCAATCCTGGCATTGTAAAGAGGAGAGGCTGAGGGAAGTTGTGGAGTGAGTGGGTGGGTGGGTGTGCAGGGGCCTTGGGAGTGAGGACACAGGGAGAGAGCGAGAAACTTACCCCCTGGGGGGAACTTCCAACACATCCAAGATGGCGGCCTGGTTACCGCAGCCTGTGGAGAGAGATGGGGAGACTGGGGAAAAAAAACCCAGGCGATACCCTCGGCCGATCACCTTGGATCATTAACACCCCGAGCAGCAGACAGCCCCGAGCTACATCACAGTCCCCAGCCCCCGAGTGAGAAGCGAAGCTTTTCCGCCTGCCGGAGACGCTGCAAAGCGGCGGCTCCCTGGGAACCGGCACGGCCTGAGTGACGTGGTGCGCAGGGGTCCAATCTAACCTGCTGCCGGCTCCTGGATGATGGACGGGAGACAACAGCCAATCGAAAGCCGCGTAGTCGAAGAGCGACGAGGACGTTATCCAATAGACGCAGTCGGAGGGGGGGGAAACTTCGACCTATCAAGTTCGATTGACCCAACAGAGCGTGTCTTCGCAAAGGCTGCTGGATCAAGGTGCTTTGCTTCTATTTCCTCAAACATGCTCAGTGTTGGGAGCAAAAGCCTGCTCCTGGGCTATTGGCTGTTTGACAACTGATTGCAACCTGCCTGGCCTTTCGCAGCTTAGCTTATGCACCCTACAGCAGCAGACCTCTTTTTGCAATGGAATTTTTCAGCATGTGTGGTTTATTTTTGATCGTGTGCCCTGGCTGTGAACCCTTGAGCACAATCTACAGTGAACCCTGAACTCTGTGCAATATATGTTGGCACTCCACGAAATGACGTGGCACCAGCGCTGGAAAATGTTGTGCTCGTGTCATTGTTCTTATGCACTTGTAGATGTTTTAACTAATGACTGAAACAGTAGACGCAGGAACAATGGTGAAATAGAGCAAGCTGGAAGATCGAAGAGTTGCAAACACTGCTCATCTCGCTAACAAAATAAAACGAATCTGCCATGTGCAATAGGGTGTGACAGACATGATGACAGTCTTTTCTCACTAACCAAAATTTCATTATGACAAGACCTTCTCCGGCGGCGCAATCCCTTCCTGGGACAGATTCGGACTTGCAAAGTTTGTGATAGGTATTTGAGGAAATCAGGTGGGAATAGGTGAGGCCAGTATGGATGTTGTAATTTTACAGATTTTGATTCATAGTCTACATTGATTCCAATGAATTTAAACGCGGTAAGCAAAGAGCGCCTTATTAAACAGTACAGACTTTAAAATGTAGACTTTGCCCCAGTCCTTCGTATCTTTATTGTGTGTGCAGCAAACAATTTTAACGGACCTACCGGCTCTCCCAGAGAGATCTGTTTCAACTGAGGTGGAAACTTCATTCGACACCTGCGTCTGAATTTATGAAATTGACAGTGTTAAATTTATATCTTAAATAGGCAGCTTCCTAAAATCAATCCGTGTGCCTGAATTTCCGGCAGATAAATAAACAGATGTTAGTCAAACGTTTCATAATCCGGCAAAAAGTAGATGCTACAGTCCAGAAAAATGGCCTTTTTCCCCTGATGTGAATTTGTTAATTGTCAGCCTTTAATGGATTGGTGTACATGCAGGGATCCAATCCAGTCTCCCCAAACCCTTCTGAATGAATCAGAGGGGTTGGGACTTATTGTGTACTCGAGTGGGCTGGACCTTTCAGCTCACACACAGTGGTCGCGTCGTTTCGTGGCTGCCGATGATATTGGCATAAAATCAATCCTTCCAGCAAATGGGATCGCATAGCTTGGGTTTCACCGAGGCTCTTCGTGCAACTGCAAGGACCTGGCCGCGTGTTTTCGAAGGAACTCTTAATCCTGACAGGTACAGGAACCACTAATCTTCGGTAAACTTACCCTATCCCCGGATTTATTCATTTAAAGAGGGATTTGTTGTAAGTGATTGCTGGTATCGACTTGTTCCCATTGATAAATGTTTGTGTGCTTTTTTTTGAGTTGCCGCTTGCCTTTTGGCGTCCGAGATGTCATATTGTGTATTGTATGTCCTCAATTGCTAATGTACGTGTTTGTATAGAATATGTACATAATTGAATGGGTTGTTGCTAAAACTGAAAATCCCCCGAATTGAGTCTATACACAGAGTTCAGCTTTACTCCGCATTATATGTATTTTAGGCGGCGCTTTGAACCTGCGTGCACTGTTTAAGAATGCTTGAATTCGGTGTTTGTTGGGGTTGTATCCGAACTTTCCTGAAGTCTGAATCTGTTAGCAGTGATCCAAGAGCGCGAGACTGCCTTCCTTTCAAGCCAGAATGACCTATTCCTTCATGTCCAGGGCTCGGTATCGAAGGCGTGTTAACAGCAGGATATTTTAAGAATGATTAATGAGCCACGGTTTACAGCCGTTTCTCCATTTAGACTGAAAGCGAATGTTATTTCTCTTGGCTAATGTGTGTAAAAAAATGAAAATATTTCGAAACGGATTGCTTTACTTTCGCTGAATGCTAAATTCTTGGTTTTTTTTATTAAACACTGTCATCGATCAATTTCGCGTTTCAAGTCAATATCTTTTAGGGAAAAAAAATTGCAGGAAGGAAACGATTTTACGAACTTCGTACAATTATTTGACCACATAAGCCTGTTTCAGGCTTGAAACAGAACTGTCACTTTCAACTATTACCTTCAGTGAAGGCAATGGGGAACTTGTGAGCCGTTTCCAGACACAGGATCTGAATGAAATAAAACGTGTCAGGAAAGTTCCCAGCTTCGATAATATTTGGCTATAAAGGCGAGATGAGGCCAATGTATGAGAACACATCATAAATAGATGTCACAGTAGGTGTTACGAGTCCGATAAGATGGCCATATATCTGAGATGGTAATACCCAATGATTTATGTGAAGGCACAAGTAAGGTTTATTTCTCTCCCCCCACCCCGCCACAGCATCCCCCCCACCCCACCCCACTCTCCCTCCCCCACCACCATCCCCCGGGCAAGAATATAACAGAATTGTTTGCGCAGAAGTAACTTTCGGAATTATGTCACCGTTTTGCTGAGCGGACAGCCGTGAATCCAGCAACGTACATTCTTCCATTCAGCAACGCATCAAGAGCCGTCAGACCCACAATTTGACAAGGGTTTGAACGATGTTCAGATTGTTGTTTTTCTGACATTAGCCGGGTGAAATTATTATTTTTTTAACTCAGCTCTGAGATGAAGAGGAAACACATTGAAAAAGAACCGCGCCTACTTTTTCAACCATTTTTAAAATGTAAAGAGATTTAGAAATCAAATCGCGTTCAAATAGTTTTTTTTTAATCTTATAGCTTTTTACAGAACTTTTTTTGTGTTCTTTCTGGAAATAATTAATGGGTTTGCCTGTTACTACCGAGCACTCGGGGCATAATTGAACACTCCAAGTGTTAGGGGCAGGTCATTTGAAATCGGTTTGGTTTCTGACGCTTATTTTCAGATCTAATCCAGGTAGAGGCCGAGAAAGAACATCCTCAGATAATGTATATGTGCACATTCTGCTGCCCGTGTATGGCTGGCCTGTGAACAAAAGGAATCTTTCACAATTGTGCCGAGTGGGTTCGGGTGGAAAATTGATGGCTAGCAGGTGCGCCCTAGCCACGGGAGACTCTGTATAAGACCCACAAACTTTCAGTACGTTCACTGGAAGAGACAAGGACCAAGTTGGAGAAAGTTACTGGAGACAAACCCGGGCATTTGGAGTTCAGTAAGACAGGGGCAAACACCTCTATCAATCCCAATTTTAAACAAACATTGGAATGACCGTGCAGGCACGGTAACTGCGAGCCTTTCAAGAAAATATAACGAGTTTTTCAGTTAATAGTGAGGCTCCTTTTACGGGAAATGACTGGTAAGTGTCACGGCATTGTCTGCATGCACGCGTTATTAAATTCGAAACAGATTGAGGCGAGTTTAAATAACAGCGAAATAACTGCAGAATTAATAGCTACAACTATGGCAAGTGTCGCTTTATTTTCTCAGAAGGAGCTGTTAAGAATTGCATTTCGAAGTAAATAAATATCTGTACAAACGAACCCGACTGAACATCAAACTCAAAATAATAACAAGTTCTCCACCGGGCATGTTTGGCCTGGTGAGAATATGCCGAGGGAGTCTAAACGAATTCCAAGGTCCGTATTCATTAGCGAGATCATAAAAGTGTGATATAAAAACAGAAAGTGCTGGAAATGCTCAGCAATTCTGAAGAAGTCTTGCTGGACTCGAAACGTTATCTCTGAATCTCTCTCTCCACAGATGCTGCCAGACCTGCTGAATTTTTCCAGCACTTTCTGTATTTTTTGTTTCAAATTTCCAGCAGTATTTTGCTTTTATTATAAAATTGTGAAGTATTCCCGAAAGTATTTTCATACGATCCACCCCTTATTTTAAATATAAATAAATGCATGCCTCTGATTCAAAAATGTCCACCTAACAGCGGCATGTCACAAGAGTATATAAAGCCGGGAGTTAGTCTTTTGAGTGAAATAAGCCAAACGATTGAAATTGCCGAGCTATGTAACGGTTCTCCGTCAAATAAACTTTAGGAAATATACATATTTAAAAAGAGAACTGGCGCATGCAAATTGAGCCGAGTGACCGCTTATGCTATTCATCCTGCAAATCCCACGAAAATTATACTGAACACTGGAAGGGTTTAACAAGAGAAATAAGAGTGGGCTTCTGCGAATTTCTGATATTGATTTTAACTATGAAATACACTTGGGCCTACTTCCCTTTCCAAAGGTCTTATATTGGGATCATCACAATAGGATCCGTCCTGAGGCTGGATAGCCGCATAGCCAGAGTGAGGATGATTAGATTTAAATAACATTCCGAACACATCATCTGGCCTCGGAGTTTTCTTTAGCCGCAACGAGGCGCAGATATTGTGTTCACTGGCAAGGCTTGTTGTTAGCTTTGGTGCCTGTGTACATTTGGGGCTCGCCGTGCAATGTGACCAAATACCAGTCCCTGGTCAGTAAACCCTCTCTGGGCCGCTTTACTGGCAAAAAAAAATGTAAATGCAAAATAGAAAACAAGGAAAGGGGCGAACGATAAACTGGGAAGGTCTCACATAATGTCCAGCGCACATCTTGCGTTATGACTAACCGATTAATCAGCTAAAGACTTTGACTATCGGCATTCTTCAAGTGACATGCAAGGACACACAACCAAAAAAAAATCTGCTTGTTGCTGTTCCCGTTCGAACCCTGAAATGTCCCCACTATTGTCTCACACACCGTGGAGCCTCTGGCGCAAGGATTTGTCCCCTTTTTCCGCAATGCATTGAATTAACTCTCGCAACGGCTAGGAACACGAATAAGCTCAGTCTCGGTTCAATATTGAATATTAATGCGTTCAAACAGATTGGATAATAAATGTGACTTGGAATTAAATGAAGTTGTTGCTGCTCTGCATGACCCCCACACCCCCACCCCCACCTCAACCTGAGGCAGGCAGCTCTGCAGAAAAGAAACGCGCCTGACAGACGCAATCAGATGCAAATGGGAGCAGAAGAGCTGAAATTATCATCTACAAACATTCCGTCAAAATTCCATCTGCTCCGTCTCCCTCTATATCTATATGTATATATAGGGACAGCCCGGGAGGCGCCGCATCTTAATAAGTTATGGGACGGCAAATTGACACACATCTTAATCAAATCTTAATCCAAGAAATTAATTCACGGCGCGTTTATGATTTTTTTTCTCTCTTCCCCCTCCGTGAAAGGTGTTGTCAGATTGTATAAAACCACAGCTATGTCTCTGGTCACAGATGGGAGCATCTGACTCCATGGATTGGCGGATAAGCTATTTGACTTTTTTTTTAACAAGTGACATTTTAAACATATACTAAACCTAGGTTATGGGCAACAAACATGTTCAGTTATTGTTTTATCCGAAGCCAAGGCAGTCTGACCCTAACAAATATGGTGGCCTAGAATCTCAGTACAATGGCCTTTTGATTGTATTTATTTAAAATGACATTAAAGTCTTGACACGAGGTTCAAAGACAGCATTGTATTGATTTTCAATTCGCAGAAAATTTCGTTTGAGACAGAGCAAACGCCTTAATAAGAGGGAAAGCTGAATAATCCTAACACTGGAAACGCCCTAGAAGAATATCCTCGTCACTAAAGATCGGTACAAGGCAGCAATCCCATGAAACATGTATATTTCCTTGGATTACAACAGTGACTATACTTCAAAAAGACTTAAATGGCAGTAAAGCGTTTAGGAATGTCCCAAGGATGTGACAGACGCTATATAAATGGATATATCTCTTTCTTGTTCAATGGGCCTGATATTGCAAGTGAGAAAAAGCAACATTTTGATCCTGAGTTAGGTCTAGTAATTAATGTAAAACACTTTTTTGGGGGGATATATTTGCCGCGAAAGTAACTATCTGGTTAAATTGTCAGGGGCCGCATTGTCATATGCTTTCAAGCAAGGGCGACGTACAAAATTAAACTAAACGTTCAATTAATAGAAATGTGAGTGATAAAAGCTGTCAATTTATACGTCATTGCAAGGCTTGAGACAGCCTGGAGACTCTGATGGACGTTACCGTCTGAATTTCTATCTTTAAAAATACAATATTTATATCGCATTTTATTACAAATCTTAGCAACATCGTGCAACAAATTATTTTACGGAATACAGTGGCTATGGTTTAAGCAAACTATAGGCACGTGCCCTTGGAAACCAATCTCACCATGACAAAAGAAATAAGGTTTTGCATTTTTGGCGCTGGTCTACTAGTTATTCAGCTCCGATTTATCAGATTTAACTCAGCATTTAATTGTAAATTTAACACGTACACATCACTGTCCTTGAAATAGATGCCATTACAAATAAACAGAAGCTGGAAATTTGCTCAGTCTTTAATTCAACCGTTGAATTGTCAAGAGTGTGGTGCAGCACGTAGCCCAGTGACACACACATCGTAACTAACCCTATTTTACAAAAAAATGTGTCCTGTCGCCTGATACTTGGGACCAAAGGAAGGATGATAATAATAACTTAATGGAACAAGGGATTCCAATAAAAACGCCACATTGTGTATTTTACCAGGCTCGAAATTTTTAAAAGCATCAAAGCTGGTTGAAATTGACCAGGAGGAAAACTGATTGATGGTCGCCTCCTTAATTAGCATCAGATGGAAGTTATCCAGCTGAAGTTGTCTTCTGTCTGTCAATTCTCCGCTGAGAATTACCGCAAGTTTTTAACGGAGCAAGGAAAAAAAATCAGTGAAAACTAAAAGGCATTTGGTTAACTTTCAAACGAAATATCCTCACATATATTCTAACAGTCCCCGTTCCGAGTTTCAGCTGTAAACTCCAACCAGATCCAGATCACAGGTTCATAACCAATGCTGGTAACTAGAACTGAATTACAGTTTCTGAAATGGATTGATTCACAGCACAGTCAACCTGGGAAATCTAAACTGTGAACTGTCCATTGCAACAGCTCGGTGCCCGCGCATAGCGCACTGCTGAAAAGGAGGTATCTCTGGCTTGTGCGGCTTTGCTGATGTGAATTGATCTCCTGTTTTGCAGGACAGGCTCATCGGATGGAATACAACCTGTCGGGCGGGGTTCTGACCGACTCGGACGCTCCTGATCACAGCCCTATGACTCTCTCAGACTCCGGGACCCCACAACGAGAAGCAATCTGTAAAACGCACCATGAAAGCAGCGGTGAGTTGATAACAGTTCTGACTGCAGCTAATCAGAGGCAGGGGCAGAACTGACAGAGGAATAAGGGGGGTAGGCTTATTAAAGAGGCTGAAACCTAAAAGCTGCCCCCTTTCCCCTAAAAGGGGGGCAAATAACAAAAACCCGGAAGGATGACATTCAGTAGGAAAATAGGCCCAAGAATTCAGGCAGCTTCAGTGATTGAGTGTCCCAGTGTTAAACCGCGCGACCTCTAGTGGCTACTGAGGTTAGTGAAGGGCCTCGAGGAAATAACAATCGGGGGTTCATTGTGTCCAACTAAACAATGTCAATTGTAAAGAGAGAAAGATTTGTATTTATATAGCGCTTTTCGCGACCGCTGGATATCTCAAAACTCTTTACAGCCAATGGAGTACTTTGAACTGTTGTAACGCAGGAAGCCCGCACTCAATTTGCGCACAGCAAACTCCCACAAACAGCAATGTGATGAAGACCATTGTATCTCCAACATTTTTCTCTCTGCCCCTGCTTGTGCAAAGTTTAAAAAATAAGAAGAAGATAATAGATATATGTTGCAAGTGAGCTTTCACCCCAGTGAAGGAAAGAACCGAAGCAAGCCGGCTTGAGCTGCGGCAAGGGGAGGAATCCTGTTGGGTTTGATGGAGCGATGCGCGGGCGGGCGCATGTCACCACGTTAATGCAACACTGATGTGTCTGAGTTTTCCCGGCACGTTGCACCGTTGTCTGGGCGCGCCATTATGTCTGGCTGGGTCAACTTCAACCCACAATCAGCTTTGGGACTCTAGACGAAGAATAGGGAACAAAACATTGTGTATTTGTTTCCAGGCAGTTGCACAAGAGGGATGAAAATTCCAGCAAAGTAGCGTCCGGTCACCTGCACTGAAACGGGCGTTAACCTGTTTTTTTTTTGTATGTGAATCACATATTGCGAAATGCTGTGAATCCAATTATCCCTTGCCGCTCAATGACAGTAGTTCGATTTAAAGTGATGCCCACCAGTCTCCCCTGCTCTCCAGTCGTGTGGGTTTGTTCTGTCGCAATGGGGGTGGGGGGTGGGGGGGGGGGTTAGTCGTGCAAAGGGCTCGGCTTTTCTGTGCTGGGCGCGAGTTGTTCGGGGGTGACTAAAGGCTGCAGAAAGTTAGAAGTTAGTGTTTGTTGAAATGTTAAAGTCAGCTGATAATGTTGGATATATTCTTGCTGTAATTACAGTACAGTCAGATGGATGATGAACATCCCTACTGTAAAAACGCGTATCATATGATATATCCTGCAATCCGACCTGGTTGTATTCAACCCGGCAAAGAAAATAAATATTGTCCACCAGGAATTGATTTGGAATCAAGACATTATATGTAAAGTGGAATAAATTTCGGTGTAAATCAGAGGAATTTCCCTTAAGAATTCCCAGAATCACCAGATTAATTGTGGCTCAATAGTGTGCTACACATTGTTCTAAGTCTGTTTCACGGATCTCTCCGGGGTAATTCCAGTCCCACAAAGCCAACCTTATTCTGCTTCACATGCGGGGACAGTTCAGTTGAAATAATATTTTCGTTCTGGAGCGTGTTAACGCCGACAATTCACAGCAGATTTTGACCCCGATCAGGAGCCTTAATGAAAGTACCTGTGTGGTGGCGGTTTGATTTGACTGTGTGACAAGACTCATTAAAACGGAAGGTAATATCAAAGTGTAAGCATTTCCCGAAAAGCACGTTATACATCCGCATTTGCATCGAAGCCTTAAAATATTTTGAAATAATTCACCCTCTGACAAACAGACATTCCTATTCAAGGCAGATGACGGCATCGAGCCATTAATCAGGATCCTGCTCCTCTCCTCCTGTTTGGTAACCTCAACACAAACTGCTATGGAAAAATACATTCTTCCCTGTCCCGAAATAAAGATAAATGTTCCTTCTTGGGGAGTCATTGGCTAAGAGTTTGGGAGAGATGTGGGTGTAAAATACACCACCCAGCAAGCCCCTCAAACTTGCATTGCATCTCATACACTTACAGCTAGTAGCCACTCACTAAAGGTCAAAGTCTGCAGTATTTTAAAAATAAAAATCCTCTTTTAAATTCTCAATATGTACTGTAGGCTGCCTGTAAGGTCGAAATAGGCGTCGTTTTGTGTGATATGGCCTCCCGAGTTTTAATAAGGATTAGTAGAAATCGCCGACACGGTATAACACATTTCTCGAAAGGTCTAATCAGGACAGGTCATTTCCGGATTGCAAATACAGAAAGCACCATATTTTCAACATCCTTTTTATTTTCCCAGCGCCGGGACGTGAGGTGAGGAGAAAGGGGCAGATCCTGTAGTTCCCGGCTTTAGAAGTGGGATTTTTAATTGAATTGAAACGAGTTGATTAAAAAGGGATTGACGGCGCCACGATCTGGCACGCAATGAGCTCTCTGTTTAAAAACCATCAAAATATTTACTTTCCAAAATCTAATCTTTCACTGACAGATCAGTCACATCTTTATTTGGTGGAAGTCTGGACACAAAAAAAAAGAGCGATGGAAAGAAAGGGATAAAGGCTGGGAGGGTTAAAAAGAGAGCGAGATGTACTGCAAGCAGAGAGGGTCTCTCACAATCTTCACTTGAAATCACATTTCCAGCGGCCTTTGTGACTTGTGTTGAAATCTGGCTCGCTTCAGGCTGATCGGTTTTACTCTTGGCAGGGATTTAAATACTGACCCAATTGCGATATTTGCAGATCAATTTAGGTGCGAAAGCAAAATGATACACGCATTGGACTGTTTGCGTGTTTTGGAGGAATTTGGCTAAGGATTTTTTTTCTATTTGTAAATCACTTGAGCATTGTTTGATGTTATGCTTCGGTACAAGAAAGATGGCGCGAAACGAGAGTGAATATGTATACGATAGCTTGATTATCATAGACTCATGTCCGATTCGAGATGAGGGATCATATTTTGGATAGAATTATGTCAGTAAATACAACTGTTTACCAGCTACCGGCACACCCGAAAAGTGAGGGTCGTTTTACAATTCAACTCTTAAGCTCTGGACAATATGATCCTAAATTTGGCCTAAATGTAAATCTAATTTAATTGTGGATATAGACAAACATGTAATTCTAAAGCGAGTTGGATTCTTTGTTTAAAACGAGAGAACGAAGGCATTGCACAAACACGCTATATCTGAAAAAATCTGGAACAAATAAATTAAAACTAAATCACCTGACGGCTAGAAAATAAATACATGTTTACCTTAATTTGTTTTTAATGAACTGACACCAGGCAGGACTCCAACAAGTGCAGTGGAACTCCATTGGACTTTAATTAATAGGTTACATGCTCTCAATTTGAAATCCGAGTGAATATGAACGAGCTCTCTTCCCACACATTCAGACAAACCTGCATCCAGCAAGGAAAGGGAGGGAGAGTGAGCAGAGCCTGGGCTCAAATGTTGGGGCTCTCTTCTTCAAATATAATTCGGTTAGATGCTTTCAGGACATAATGAAATAAATATTAATCCCCTCTCTCTTTTACGATGCGATTGGATTAAAGAGATTAAAATGCATGCGCATACTGTGATTATGAAAATCCAACTCGAATAAAGCATTCTCTCTGCTGGGAGTTATTTCCAATAACGCCAGTTTTGCAATGGGCACCCCTGAGGCATTGAGACATTCCATTAAAAAAAAAATTCTATGCTTAAATTCGTGATTAAAAACTTATTAAATGCTGCTTAGTACCGTGACTCTGCCTCATTTTGAAATGAACAGATAGCACCAACAACACAGCCATTAGCTTTTAACAGGTCCGTCAATACTGCAGTTTCTCTGTAATAATCTCTATTATCTATAGATTAGAAATTCTATCCCGAACGGCCACGGGTTGTATTGATAATTTTACCTAACCATTCAATCACATTTTTATTTTAAGCACAAAATAAGGGGGCGAGATCGTCCCTCTGATACAAGATAAGAACGGGAGAGTGCTTTAGCAATAACACAGTGCCCAGAATGTAAGTTCTACCAAACAATTTAAGGAGTCGATTATTTGTTTGATCAGTGCTGCGCACATTTGACCCTCCACACCACGTTTTCCGCATGATTGAAAAAAAAGCTTTTATGCGGGCACCTTTGGGAGATCGGTATGTGAATACTTTAAATCGAGTTAAAATAACCTTCAGTTTATGAACAAATGCCAAGAGCCCTCCCCAGAGTGAGTTTACAGTCGGAGAGACAGTAGCAAATATTGAACGAGAAGATATTGTGACTGCTTTTGTAAATAGTCGCTATCTGGGGAAACTGGCATTTAGGAATATCTCGCAAGCTTTCCCTCTAGCCACACGAACATCAAATATTATGACCGTACACCATGAATATTAACTTGCCCGCTGTTGAAAAAACTTCGACCAATTTCCGTTGAAGATACTCGGAGAATTCAACATGTGGGTCCAGTATTTTCACCCAAGGAGTAGCCCGTTAATTTTAGAATAAAGACGATGCCGTAATTGAAATGCTTGTATTTTAATAGCAGAGAGCTCAAAAAAAAACAGACAGATACCAACCCAGCATCTTGTTCAGAGTTACTGAAATCTAGATGAAAAAGTTGACCTTCACACGTTTAAATGCAGGAATCGCTCTCGTTCTCACCTGGAAAATGTTTACGCGGCACCAGCAGGACTTTCACATCATAAATTATTGTTAAGCTAACATCCACTGGGAGATTTAGCACTTTTTTGCTGATACGGCGTGATCATAAAATCCACCTGCGTAATAAAGCTTAATTTTTAACTAAAGAAGAGGAAAAAAATGCACCACTGGTCAGGGGCGAGAACCATCTCTGCCAAACGTGACCGGTTATCTGCGATTGTTGACATTCCTCACAAAAACTCCCTTTTCCCTCTGCCCCATTTTCTCCATCTTTAAATGACCTTTAATCTCCGGACCCAAAGCGTCCGAAACTGCACAGAATCCAATAGTGACCCCGAGAAGCAAAGCGTCTGACCACAGCTGTTGGGCATTCTCAGGAAGGGCCTGTTTCCTTGGTGTTTTTCCTGACATATAATGGAACTCCTGTCTGCATTATTAGTTATCGATTTTAAATACGGGTGGGGTGATTTATAATAAGGTTCGGAGCTAAAAATAAAACGACTTGGGTTGCTTTAGTGTCTGGTGTCCCATGCATTACTTTGAACCGCACGAATCAGTGATGCAGAGAAAAAGACTAAATATGGGGGGGGGGGGCGAGGAGGGGGGATATTTTCAACCTAAATTTCCGCAAGAAACTCCCCCAGGATTTTTGTTTGCTTGTTTTCATGTCAACATTTCACACGTTTGATCCTCGGCACATTAACCACAATGGCCCCGTCCCTGAGTTTCGGTAAAAAGAGATGTGAATTTAATCGGGTTTGATATGAATGAATATCGTATCCGCCCGTTCACTTAAAGCTACCGGTTCTAGTTGCCAGTTTCAGGCGGATTTCATGGATTAGTAGGAAGGAGTAAAAGGAATAGAATCAACCCTTACAATTGTAAAAGTATCACATTCCATAATGCTGTATATTGTAATGAAGGTGTATACAGTAAAGAGATACTTCCACTAAAAACGAGAGCCACCAGGTTTGGGTTGAACAGAAAGTCTAAAAGGCAAAGCCCAGTGTTGTAAGACCCTATTTGTGTCTTTAACTCACAAATACTTCTTGAAATCTAATACGGCTTGGCAATATTTGGTTTCGTCCCCTCTTTCTGCAGCTAATCCCTCCCAGTTTTAAAACAACCATCATTGGGTGCACTGCTTTATTCTAAGTTGTCTGCGCTATTGTCTGACGTGATGATTTTTTTTCCCCTCTCCCTCTGAGGATGCTCAGGTTTTCTGACAGCCACATTCTGCGTCAGTTTGCAGCCTGCATCACCGGCGGGCCCGCCTTGACGTTACTGGCCTCACAGCAAGGAGGGGTCCGAAGGTTCATCTATTGCTCATTTATAACTGCCCCAAAAGCTAAGCCTTTAACAAACAAGAGTCAAAGGAAAGGCGGCGACCAGGGGGTCCTCATACCTGGCCTTGTCAGCCTGTCTGAGCTAGGGATTTACTTGCAACTAAATTGATGCCCTCTGTGGGGTCCCGGGATTGGGAGAGGCTTACTGACTTGGGAAGCGATAGGGCACAAGGCGTGTTTTATAAGGCAAATTGAACGTCCGCCTGTTTTTGCTAAGAGATAAGGCTAGATTGGAGATTTATTTGCCTGGTGTTTTGGTTTGCAATGTCATCCAATGTCCAAACATTCAGAGTCCCGAAAGGACAATACGCCGATCAACTGAGGAATCTGCTCGACACCCCGAACACCCAATGTACAGGTAGGAAAGAAACAAGGTTTCTGGGTAGAAAACCAATTATCCAATCCGTCCAGGAACGCTGGATTCAAGCAGATTGTTTATAAAGTCAGGTCGTATTTACCTCTCTCCATCTCTCAGTGATGAATTGTTGTGCGGGGTGCGGGGTGATGGGGGAGCTGAGGGGGGACTAGAGGTTGAAAGGTAATTAGCATAGTTTGTCCTTCGTTAATCTCCTTTAATTCCGGCATTCCAAACAGGGTCACTGGGATGTAAAAACAACAATTACACAATATTCTTGATCTAGTTATGACGTGTCGAGGAAAAGGTTAATACAAAGATCAGATCTGCATCAACAGAAATTATTATTTTTTTTTGCTTCTAAGCTGCTTCTCTCGCTGGCGTCTTTTCGGCCCATCGATTGAAATTCCTTGTGACTAACCCGCATTTAGAATCCGCCCCGGTGGATCATGAATCATTTTCTGAATCGCGAATAGCGATTTGGAACCCTCATAAGCCCATCAAATGGGTAAAAATCACATGGGTAAAAATCCACAAACACCCGTTTCTTTAGTAACCTGAGACGCTAAGTGGCGATAGAACTTTTCTGCTGTCAGTTAGGACGCGGATAACTCCGTTTATTGATCAAAACATATGTTCCCTCTGACGACCGTTATCAACAACAACCAAATAAACATCAGGATTTGTGCAAGTGTTTGGAATCTGCCTGTTTGTAAGGGCCAGAGTTTAGGGGAAGGAGCGCGATTAATTTCGAGAACCCTATTTACTTCTACAGATAATGAGAAATCCCAGCAGAATCAAACGGATGATTCGGATTCAAAGGACCCGACCATCAAGAAGAAGCAGAGACGCCAAAGGACACACTTTACAAGCCAACAACTACAGGAACTGGAGGCCACTTTTCAAAGAAACCGATATCCTGACATGTCAACCAGGGAGGAGATCGCAGTCTGGACAAATTTAACCGAGGCACGAGTCAGGGTAAGACTGTCTTGAGCTTTGGGCGCGGAATTAAAGTTGATAATAGTTCCTATGCGAAAGTCTGGCATCTGCCCAAAAGGTCAAGTTAGCCCCTTACACGGCCAGAAAAATGGATTCTCGAATAATCCAGAGAAACTGTGAAAGGTGAAGGGTTCGCCAAGTCCTTAAGACAAACACAATCAGGCACACCTGATCCCGAATTGTCCAAAGAACCAAATCATTTCCCATTCATTTCCGATGCTGCGGATCAATGTGCGGATGCAGCCGGCTAACTGGATTTCAGCAGTCGGATCGAAGCACACTCTCTACGTTGCTCTCCCAATCATTCATTGTTTTATTACCCTGGACGCTGAATATAGTCACTTCAACACACTCAATCCCCCCACTACATTCCATGTCATGATCTTTTTTTTTGATTTAGAGCCTGTTGGACACTAAGTAATTAAAATCATTGACGGATAATATTACACGCCGGGCATTTGATATTTATGATCACTCTATAAATCTAGATCCGAGCATGACAGCCATTGGCCATGTAATTCAGAGGAGCCCAGAGTGCTAAAGTAATGTAGGAAATGCAGAGGAAGGGTAAACAGCATGGAAATCGTGTAAGATCTCAAGGAAATTCGTTTTTTTTTTAAGATCATTTAGCAACCAATTCCAAAGCTGTCTGTTGTCGCAATCATTTGGACATGCTGCAAGTGAATAACGGCGGACATCTGTTATTAACCCTGCGTTATAAATGAGAGAACAGAATTAGTCTGAAGCTTATAATATTTTGGCGTGTTCTCTAAAGTAATTACGTTCAATCTAGAAATTAGGCCCTTATGAATACCTAGCAACTATTCCGATTTGTTTTATCTCTTGGAGCAAGATACATGTACACGTTTGTTGAAGTTACAGGGGTCAGAAATGAGTTGACATGAACCATTCTATCGTCACGACAATCGAGTTTCAGGGAACAATGAACATTGGAACTTGAAGATAACTTTTTTTGAACGTTGTTACGATCTGGAATGGGCTGCCTGAAGCAGATGGGGCGGTGGAAGCAGATTCAGTCATAACTTTCAAAGGGAATTGGATAAATATTTGAAAAGGTGGGTGGGGGTGGGGATGTTAGGGCTATGGGGAAAGGGCAGGCGGGTGGAGACCCTTGTCAAGGAGCAGACACAGGTGTGATGAGCTCCTGTGATTTTATAATTTATACACTGTGATTTACATTTAGATTCAATTTTACTCCGAAACAGTCTCTTTTCCGTTCATTTGTGACAGCATCACACGCAATTATTACCAAAGGATTCTCATTACGCGTACAGGTTAGACCACGTGAGCCTGAAGTAGTTGGACTTGTCTCGGGTAAAATTTGATTGGGAATTTAACATTTGTATTTTGAGTGAAATAACACCTGAACGTAAAGGAGTCTGTTTAACCGATCACTTGTTTCATAAACACACGTTAGACACACGCGCGCCAGCCTACAAATAATAGTGTTTCCTTTCTGATCTAGGTATGGTTTAAAAATCGCAGAGCGAAATGGAGGAAAAGGGAGCGCAACCAACAGGCCGAACTGTGTAAAAATGGGTTTGGCGCACAGTTTAACGGACTCATGCAACCTTACGATGATATGTATTCTGGCTATTCCTACAACAACTGGGCCACCAAGAGTTTGACAAGCAGCCCTCTGTCAGCCAAGAGCTTTCAATTCTTCAACTCCATGAACGTCAGCCCCCTGTCCACGCAGCCCATGTTCTCTCCTCCCAGCTCCATCTCCTCTATGACCATGCCGGCCTCCATGGTGCCTTCGGCCGTGACCGGAGTGCCCGGGACCAGTCTGAATAATTTAAGCAATCTGAACAACCTCAACAGCCCCTCCCTCAACTCGGCCATGACTGCCGGCGCCTGTCCTTACGCATCTTCGGCCAGCCCTTACTCGTACCGGGACACATGCAACTCAAGCCTCGCCAGTCTCCGGCTCAAGGCCAAACAACACACCAATTTCGGCTACCCAGGAGTTCAGAACCAAGTGTCCAACCTAAGTCCGTGTCAATATGCTGTGGACAGACCTGTATGAGCCTGATGGTTATTTTTAAAAGCAAAACCGGTTTAACCCTAAAGATATGACCTTTGACCCATCAATGTACACCACCGGCCCCTTGACAGTGCTGGTTAAAATGATACCTGTTCAATTGAGAGGACACATTTCCATTTCACATGGACGGGTTTTAGAAAGCTTTCATAAAAGAGTGTTATACTCGTAACTATTGCAGATAAATATTTGTTAATCAAGTTGACATACAATTCAAAATATGCATGACCGTTACAATCAGCCTCCTCGGTTGTAATGCGGAATCTGCTGTATATAATGAACTTTTTTTTTGTTTTCCTTTTGTATGTGAAATAATTATCTATAAAGTAGTGTTTTTAAGAGTTAAAGAAAGCATGTCCTCTAACAGCATACCTATGATCACTTGACTTGCGCCTTGGTTAGTAGATTAGGAATGTAAAGACTGCTGTGAATTATTCACTGTTGTATACCCTTACACAGTGTCCCTCATTTATCCCTGTATGATCCATCAAAATGTCTCATTTTTTCCCTTTTAACAATAGACCTTTTATGATAGTTTTTCTTTCAGCGCAACAGCAGGCGTTAACCAAAAGTCCACACCCCATCAATACATCCCCACTTGTGATCTTAGATTTGCTGCAGATTAATATACTCATTCTCTGTGGGGTCTTTCCTTAATTTGTCGAGTTCTTAGTATTTGTAACGGTTTGGCTCCTGGCTTGACGCTGACAGCTATTGCATTTCTCATTCTAATCTATTGTGCGCAACATTCTCCAAGAAGGCCAAAGTTTACAGACAAGACAGCTTGATTTGCACTCTGGCTAATGCTTAATAAACAGATTCTACAATGTCTGTGTACGCTATCTTATTCTCGAGAGCCCGTGCCACGCCGAGGGAGTGTAGATCTGGCTTCCTTTTTGTTTTCGAAATGTCCAAATGGGTATTTGGAAATTAATAAGTTGAGTTAATAAACGATACGAATTTTCCTGGTCGCTGTGCGTAGCGACATCGTAAAGAAACTTAAAAAGCTTGATGGCGCACAAGGAGGCCTTTCGGCCCATCTTGCCCGTGTTAATGTAACATTTTCCACCATGGAGGGATTATTAGTCCCAGAAGAAGAAAGTACGACACTGACATAAAACCCTTGCATCTAAATTTCATTCCTGCGACCGTCCTTTAGGATCATTTATAAAATGTTATCGAGATCCGTTCTAACTTTTGGGGTTTTGCAAGGTATTGGGCAATATTAAGGGTTTAATTCTCTGAAAATCTCTCCCTGTTGTCTGCATTGAAGTAAAAGGACGCCGAATATTACTACATGTCTAAATATTTCCGACAAACCCACGCCAGCTTGTTTCAATTGCAAACTGCAAATTCTGTGCAAGGCAGTATCATTATGTGTTGTGCTGATTTCCGCCTGTCCGCAGCAAGTTTGATAGGTTCAGGGAGTTGTGTCGGGAATTACATTAAGGATCAGGTGTCTTGTTTTAAAGATTAGGTGTGAGCATAGTACATTACATTGGATTGCAAGGTGAACATTCCCAAGTATGAATAATGTACTTATAACAAGCACCTTAGCACTTCGTCGTGTCATTGAAATGGGCTCCGTTAAAACATTTATGTTCAGAAAAATAAAGATGAAAAAAAGACTAAAGACTGAACCTGACTCTCTAAACATGGAAGTACATGTGTTGAATTTGACGGAAGCCTCATTTTCTGAACGTAATTGCTACTAAAATAATTTGTTCGTTTGGACATGTATCTAAAGTATGAATTTTCGATATTTGGCTGAATTCGTGCATGAAGTGGTATTCATTTTAGTTAATTTTATCATTCATAAATATTTCCTCTCATGAGAGATCAAATATAAACTTCCTCCGAACGTCAACACTATTATTGTTGATGACCGCACTGTAATTGGTCTGAATCCTGGGAACACGGTGCAAAATCAGTTCTGCTTCTACTTCACATCGAAACTAGGCCAAAATAGACCAGCATCTCAAACATAAGCTGAAAGAATCTAGAAATGAAGCGGTACAGCCCCGAGTGATAAAGAAAGCTTGACCTCAAGCTGAAAAATTCCGCTGTTGCGGAAAATAAACACTGGTATTTATAAAGCGCCTTGTCGCATCCTCAAAAAAGACATTCCTAAATATGACCCCCAACATTTCGGCTGGAATGCATTGGGAGGAAGCCCCATTGGGCTTTCTGTGCATAACAGGATCCCACTGACACCAATGAGATGAGTAATCGTTTGATCAGTTCCTGGTGCTGTGAGTCGGGGGACACGAAGAAAACTCTCTCTGAATAGTGCCTCCGGATCATTAATATTCACCTGGCCCACTGAAAGACGGCACTTCCGACAATGCAGCACTTCCCCCGGTGCTGCAGTGGAGAGTTAGCCTGGACTATATCTTTAGGCCTTGCTCTCTGACACACCTTCTGCCTTGAGACTTGTTTGCAAGTCACTGGAAATTTCGCCCCGCAGTTCATGACCCCATGGGAACCTTTCATTAAATTCCCGCCATATAATTACTGAGAAGCAGGGATTATCATTTATTCTCTCAGCTCCAAGGTATGCTTTTACCGTGTCATGTTATCTTCATTTTCTCCCCATATCTAAGACAATTCAGAACTCCTCGAATCATTTGGAACCGATAATAATCTGTGAAGTTGCCTGAGGTTTTGTTAGGTATCAGCGTTTTGATGACTTGGGTAAAAATTACATTTTTTTTTCACAGAGAAGCCCTGATTGAACATGACACCAAAATCCTTATTTACTCAAAGCCTCCAGGCTTGATTGGGTGTTTAGTGAACAACTGAAAGGTCACAATGCCCCAGTTGTACTGTCAGTACCAGTATACCAGCACCACCTATGAGAAGGTTGGCAGTTGTGTACTGTAGTAACGCTTTTGCATCGTTCAGAATGGACATAAGCAGAGTGGATAAGCGCTCGGTTCACTGGCTCCGACTCCCGCTGACATTCGGATCATTGGAAATGTGAAACTGAAGCGCCGGAGTTCCTTTTAAAACTTTAGTTTTTAATTATACATAATCGCCTTGAATTAGTTTAAACCCGGTTGCAGTTGTTCTGTTGCTGAATCCACAGCATCGGCGGATCGAAACCTCTTATTTCAGGTGCTTATGTTTTTGCCCAGCGAGAAGCTGGTGTGCGATGCAGTTACATGCGCATCTTGCGCCAATGAGATTATATGGTACAGATCCAGGGTGTGCAGCAAAGGGTAAGATGTGTGTGCTGCTGGTCAGTAATAAAAACAGAAAATGTTGGGAACACTCAGCAGGTTAGGCAGCATCTGTGGAGTGCGAAACTGAATTAAATCTTTCAGGTCCTTTCGTCCGAAGCCGTATGTCTATTTCTCTCTCCGCAGATGCTGGCGGACCGGCTGAGTTTCCAGCATTTTCTGTTTTTATTTCAGAGTTCCAGCACCCGCAGGATTTTGCCTTGTGCACATCACTATTAGGGGTGTAGTTTAGCAGTTTTTACTAGAACAGGATTACTGATGATGATGGAGGTCGGAGCAAGGGAGGAACTCCAGCGCGGGCCCTTACATTAGAAACTTGAAAGTGGTCCAACAGACTGCGGAGAAGGTTCTGGCGAAGTCTACACATCCAAAAGATTAACTTGTCTTTTCCCTTTATTGAGAGCTGATGCAATTTGCAACATTTTTAGTTTCTGGTCCAGTCGACTTATTATTTTTAAAGATTTTAGAAGTTACGCATGTTAAAGATGGGCACTTACGCGGGTTGTAACAATTATTGTGAAGCTAAAGTAGCTGTGATTGCACTAGCGTCATAACAATTTTCAACTGTTGTTGGACTATCGCCTTCAATCTCCTCTCAGTCGCTTCAGTCCCACCGCAGTCTGGCTGCGAATCCTTGGGTTAACAGAACGCCCGGGCAACATGTTCAATCATGGAATTATAAACCTCAGCATGAGGCTATTCGGCCCACCGTGCCTGTACCGGCTCTTTGAAAGAGCTATCCAATAAGTCTCAGTCTCCTGTTCTTTCCCCGTGATCCTGCAACCTCCCCCGTCAACCACCTCCGCCGCGCGCCCCCGCCCCCCCCACCCCACCCCGACCCTTTAAGTATTTATCCAATTCCCTTTCGAAAGTTATTCTGGAATCTGCTGCCGCCGCCCTTACAGGGAGCGCTTTCAAGAGCACAACTCCCTGTGTAAAATAAGTTTCCTCATACCGGAATTGGTTCTTTTCCAATTCCTTAAATCTGTGTCCTCCGGTTATGGATCTTTCAGCCACTGGAAACAGTTTCTCCATACTTACCATATTAGAGTCTTTGATGATTTTGAGCCTTTTATATTAAACCTCCTCTTAAAATTCACTGTTTCAGGTAGAACAACACCAGTTCCCCAGTCGCTCCACATACGGAAGTCATCTCTGGTGCCATTCCAGTCAATCTCCTCTGTATCCTCCCCAAGACTCTTACATCCTTCCTAAATTGTGGTGATCAGGACTGGAGAGTTTTTAAAAAAATCTTTCATGGGATAACGGGCTTCGCTGGCAAGGCCAGCATTTATTGCCCATCCCTAATTGCCCTTGAGAAGATGGCGATGAATACTCTAGCTGAGGCCTAATCAGTCTTTTGCTTTTGTGTCCCATGCCTCTGCATATCTGTTTCGAGGTGGCTGTATTTAAAATTTCCCTGGATCAGTTGACAAAGAATGTTAATGGGAACCAGTAGGTTCCAGGTTCTATTCGTCTCAGTCAGGCCGGCAGAAAGGATAAGACAATTGTCCTCAAGACCCTTGGGGAGGGGTAGGGAAATGAAAACAGGGTTCTCCTCCTTACAATTAATTAGAGCCCCTTGCTGGTAAACGGACATGTGGAAAACAGGCGAGAGAGAGAGAGAGAAATACGTCTTGCAAACAGCCTGGACGTATCAAAACACTGAGCGAATGAAATAGCTCTTAAGTAAAGTCACTGTTGTAATGCAGGAAACGCAGTAGCCAATTAGTGCACAGCAAGCTCCCACAAACAGCAATGTGATAACGACCAAGTAATGTTTTAGTGATAAAAGCAAAAAACTGAGGATGCTGGAACTCCAAAACGAAAACAAAGATAACTGGAAAAACTCAGCAGGTCTGGCAGCGGCCATACGGACTCGAAACGTTAACTATATTCCTCTGCGCAGATGCTGCCAGACCTGCTGATTTCCAGGTATTTTTGTTTTTGTAATGTTTTTAGTGATGTGGGTTGAGGGATGAATAATGGCCAGGACATCAGGGAGAACTCCCCTTCTCTTTTCCAAAATAGTGCCATGGGATTTTTTTTACGTACACCCAACGAGACTCCATCTCATTCAAAAGACAGCACCATCTCCACACTGCACTGTCAGCTTGGAGTTTTACATTCAAGCCTTGGACTTGAGAGCCTAGAATCTTGTGACTCAGAGGCAAGAGTGTTACCTGTTGAGCTATAGCTGACAGAGAGCAGGAATGGGCTTGGTTATAATACCTCTGGAAGATGACGAATCTATCAATCACTCTCTAAACTCCTTTGTGGAGAATGTCAATTCAGCGAGACATTGGTTGGAGTCCATCATGAGCCAACATCTTGAGGAGGGAGAGATAATGGCCAAAAAAACAAGATGCCAACACGCCTTGTCTACTTACATTTTATGTCTGAACTTAACTCCAGAAATGTTCTAAATAAGCTGGTGCTGGTGTCAGTGGCACAGCCCGGAATACGGGCTGTAGTTTTTTTTTAATGGTTACAAATGGCCCAGGCTACTGTTAGCAGCACAGGACATGTTAGGGCTGGGTTCTTTCCACCATACCCCACCCCCGCCCCTCTAAACTCGCTTAGTAACTTTGGGCAGATCTCACTTTGTATAAACACGCCAAGCCCGCTAATTTTGATCAACTTTGAACGAAAATTCATACCTAAACTTAACCTAGGCAACACGGTTCGGGGCTCAACAAGACCCTAAGGTACTAAAACAGTGACAGCAACAGTACGTAGCATCATGAACCTTCTGTATAATGCCATGCTGCCCACCAGGAAACATTGGGACCAGAGAGGCGATTCATCCCTTTCAGCCTGCGACCTAATTCCATACTTTATTCCGCCTTTATTATCAGATGTAAAATTAACAATTGCTCTGGCGTCAAATGCCATTTGTTGAAGGAAGTTTCAACCTCATTCACGCTTTGTGTATATAAGTTTTTTTTCTAATCTAATTCCTGAAGGCCGAGCTCAATTTTTTAGACTAGTTCTAGGCTTCACAGCCAGAAGCAATAGTTTCTCTCTATCTACCCGATCTACTCCCCTTAATATTTAGAAAACTTTGGTCAAATCCCGCTTTAATATTCTGACATTCTATTGAAAACAAACCTACTTTGTGTCAAAGTAACATGTCTTGCTCTTTGAAAGCTTATGGCATTTATGTAAATACAGCAGG
The DNA here is from genome assembly GCF_017639515.1 of Carcharodon carcharias. Taxonomy (NCBI): domain Eukaryota; kingdom Metazoa; phylum Chordata; class Chondrichthyes; order Lamniformes; family Lamnidae; genus Carcharodon; species Carcharodon carcharias. The sequence goes on from NC_054494.1 coordinate 33,409,858, forward strand.
AAGTAGAATTCTAAGGGAAGAATACGTTGCAAACTATATAGTTGGCATGATTTCCACTGACTTTACTATCCGGTATTTCTTGGTAAACCGAAATAAACTCTGAAATTAATGATGGTGTAAATTAATCTCCAATTAATGTTATTTTGAAAACCCCCTCTCTCTGTAAATACTGATTTTAAATAAACTGATATCAATAATATGACTCGGATAAGAACGTGAGCTGAAATTACTTAAGAGTCCGATAGCATTGATCAAAATCAGTGATAGATATTGGGGAGATATTTCCTCTGTGTGTCATGTACAATGAGATTTTAATTCTATTTATGAAGAATGAGTTTACTGCTCAGCAGAGAGGAAATCTGCCTCCATTATTGTTGAGCCATTGCAATGCATTAGGCGAAGAGGTAATTTCAGGTCCCAATGCATGCAGTGTTAAATAAGTGCGGGGCAAATAAAACATTAGGGAGCGCACTTTTCCGATTAAGTAGTTTGGCAAAAAGAACCTGCCATAGGACAGAACACAATGCAACGGGCAAACGGAGCAGACGGAATTCACTGAGGAAATCGGGGATTCGCACCACGCACCGTTTTAAACGGAATGCAATCATTTCGAAGGATTGTGATCAAGCTCAGACGAGGCGCTGCTAATGCGGAGATTTACCAGCCAGTGGAAATAGAATTATTGGATTCGATTGTGCAATTGGAAAAAAAAATTAAACCTGCACTGATGTGTGTGAAACATTTAAAACAATCCTGTTTGAGGGTGCACTGTTTGGGAGGGGTGACTACAGGGATTGAGATTCATTGCAAATCAGCACAGAATCTAAGATTTAAATTGCAACATTTATTTGTAATGGGGAAAGTGTCGGTTTGTTTACAATATTTGGTTTGGGAGTTGAATACCTAAACCAAAAGGGAGACCAGTGTTTAGGAGAGTGGAGTGGTGAGTGAAATGGACTGTAGATCCCAATCTGTCCGACCAATCAATGAATTAATTTTCCATTAAAAAACATTCTTGTCATCTTATTTCCTTGTAAAGCTGGGGAGGGAGTGGGGGTCTCCTCGCAAGTCGCCAATTTTAACACCTCTTTAAGACCCGCTGCTAGACAAATAAATTATTGCTCATTTCAACCAGTTTACAGTGTTTGACTAACTTGACTTTCCTCTCTAATCCCTCAATATCCGACCCAATTTGTTCCTCCTTGTCCTATATTCTGTGTGTGTGCGTGTCTGTCTGTGTGTATCTCTCTGTGTGTATGTCTGTGTGTGTATGTCTCTCTGTGTGTCCGTCTGTATCTCTTTGTGTGCATGTCTGTGTGTGTATGTCTCTCTGTGTGTCTGTCTCTGTGTGTATCTCTCTGTGTGTATGTCTGTGTGTATGTCTCTGTGTGTCTGTCTGTGTGTATCTCTGTGTGTGTATGTCTGTGTGTATGTCTCTCTGTGTGTCTGTCTGTGTGTATCTCTGTGTGTATGTCTGTGTGTGTATGTATGTCTCTTTGTGACTGTCTATCTGTGTGTGTGCGTGTCTGTCTGTGTGTATGTCTGTGTGTGTATGTCTCTCTGTGTGTCTGTCTGTGTGTATCTCTCTGTGTATGTCTGTGTGTGTATGTATGTCTCTGTGACTGTCTGTGTGTGTGCTTGTCTGTCTGTTTGTATCTCTGTGTGTATGTCTGTGTATCTGTGTTTGTGTGTATCTGCCGCCCATTTTTGAAGAATAACAGGAGAGCAGCCCATCGCATTTTATGCGAATTGTTTTGGCCTGTAACTTGCTAATGGCCCAATAAATCTGACCATACACCGACTCTGCCCCATACTTCCGCAGACACCCCGGCAACGCGTTTTTCCTCATTCAGCAGCTCAGTATTTACAGACTGTATTCGATTTACAGTCAGTTTTACCATCATCAACAGCAGGGTGAGAAAATAAATGCTGATTTGTGGATTAAAGCCCAGCGTCGCCAGAGAAGGGTATCGTACATGGATATCCAGCCGCTTTCATTGTCGAACAGCCGGCCTTCCGCAGGCAGTTTTAGGCGCGGAACTGTCCGAAATAAGCAGCAAGTGAACAGCGGCTGAATAAAGCCGACACCAGAGTAATCCACGAGTCTAGAGCAAGCGATTCAAATCGGAGAATGTGAACGGAAAGAGGAGGGAGGGTGTGATCGTTTTGATAAAATGCAAAGTAGCAAAACCGAAACCAACAGGTGAGTGGGTGACCAGAGACGGGCTGGAGCCCAGATTCCTGATAGCAGACAGATCCAATGCCATTCCATAGTCAAACACCAGCAGAGAAATGGAAAGTTGTCATACCATAGTGTTTTTTTTTTGCATGGTCGGAGGCTGTTATGTTTACAACGGTCTGCTCTCAGATGCAATGGTGACTGCCCTCCTGAGGGTAACTCGTTGTGAAAGGGCTTAGGCTGGTTGGAGATGTGTGTGTGAACAAGTTGCAGTTGACTCAGTGTGTAGGGACAGACCGTAAGAATCTAGCGAGTACCGTCAGTATGATTAGCAGGACATGTCAGATTCATGAACGAATGTTTGTGTTCTACTGAAAAGAGACGACTAAAGGCCAGTTTCTAAACCATTATATATATATATATATAGTTGTTGAAACAATTAACAAAATGCGAATTTTATTCAATTAACCACTTTGAAATATTGACTCTTTCGCATTCTTGTTGAAAAAAATTTGATCAAACTTTGAACTGCAGTCAGTTCTCAATTTCTCTTAAACGTTGCATTTTGCAAAATTATCTGTTGCTGAATGGCCGGTCAGTATAAGTGTGGAGAGTGATTTGATCCAGAGATTTGTTTTTAGCTATTGTCATGTTCCACCGTGTTTGTGTTGTCTATCTGTATTTACATTCTATCCATTATAATCCTACTACAGCCCTTTCGCCTGCTAGAGTTACTGTACTCCTGGGATTTCCGCTCTTTTTTTTTCTGACCACATCGGTTATTTTTATACAAGATATGTTTGGCACTTTAGGTACAAGTATTTTGAACTCCACACGGACATTCTTGTGTAACAAAAGGCAAATCAACATTGAGTTAAAATTAATTAGGATGATCTAACAAAATCTAATGTTAAAAGAAGAGACAATAAGTCCAAACTTCTTAAAACTCCTTGCCTCATAGTTGTGTCAGTCTAGCCATACATTTAGGTTCTAACATAGAATCCATAGGAACAGGCTATTCAACATAACTGGTCGACGCCTGTGTTTATATTTCACATCAGCCTCTACCACTCTACCACCTCCCAGTATTATGTATGAACCAACCCTCCCCTAAAGTGCATCACTGCTGTTTGTTTCAAACACTCTCATATGGCAACAACTTCATATTCTCACCCCTTTCCATGAAAAGAATTTCCTCTTAAGTTCTTTACTTGATCGGTTAGTGGCTACCTTGGATTTATACTTCTTGTTCTGTACTCACCCACAAATGAAATCCATTTTCCTACATCCACCCTACTGAGCCCCTACAGAATTTCAAAGGTCTCTTTCAGGTCTCCTCTGCTCTGGTCAAAAAAAATCCCAACAGTTCTTTACTTACAATAAAACTTAAAATCTTTCTTTATAGGGAGAGAAAAGGCTGAAGGAAGCAGGCATTATATTTTTTGTTAAAGACACTTCAGTCGCATGCACATGTCTGGCTGTTTAGCTCTAATGTTGAATCACTAAATATTTAACTCAGTCGTTCATTGTCATCACCTAATACAATGGTAGGAAGAAAAATACCTTTGTGATACATATTCATGTAAGTTGGGCATGGATTATTAAAAGACACTCTCCTCTCTGACAAGGATTGCAGCTGTCCATTCCATCTATTGCATTCTTACACTGCACCAGTTTGCCTTTTTAAATACAATAAGAAAATTCATACCACATAAGGTAAATTCTAACAGAACCATTGCCGCCCAATCTAACCAATATCTCTGTTTAATTACAATAGGCAAATTACTTAAATAATTTCTGCTTTAATTTGGTCATACGGTGCCATTTATTAACCAAATTGGTGCAAATGGAAACTTATGAAATGTTTAGATTTAGCATTTTTAAAAATTCTGTCATGGGATGTGGGCATCGCTGGCAGTGCCAACATTTGTTGCCCAACCCTAATTGAACTGAGTGGCTTGCTGATCTGATTGTGGCCTCACACCACTTTCCTGCCTATCTCCTATACCCTTTCATTCCGTTAGTCAAGAATCTATCTACCTTTGCGTTAAAAGTATTCAATGGCCCTGCCTCCACTGCTCTTTTGGGGGTGGGGGGGGGGGTGGGGGGGGGGGGGTGGTGTGTGTGTGGAGTTCCACTGATGCATGGCCTTCTGAGAGAAACAAATTCTCATCTCCATCTTAAATGAGAGGTCCTTTATTCTTAAACTGTGAACCCTAGTTCTAGTCTCTCCCACAAGAGGAAACATCCTCTGTCAAGTCCCCTCAGGATCTTATCTGTTTCAATCAGATCACCACTCATTCTTCTAAACTCCAATGGATACAGGCCCAGCCTGTCCAACCTTTCCTCACACGATAACCCCCTCATCCCAGGAATCAGTCAAGCAAACCTCCTCTGAACTGTTTCTAAGGCAATCATGTCCTTTCTTATATAAGGAGACCACAACCATACACAGTCCTCCAGATGTGGTCTCACCAATGCCCTGTACAACATCCCTAGTTTTATTTTCCATTCCCATTCCCATTCCAACAAATGACAACATTCCATTTCCCTTCCTAATCATTTGTTGTACCAGAACACCCAAATCCCTTTGCACCTCAGAGTTCTGCAATTTCTCTCCATTTAGATAATATGATGCTTTTTCATGCCAACATGGACAAGTTCACATTTTCCCACATCAAATTCTATCTGCTAAATTTTTGCCTATTCACTTAACCTATTTATATCCCTTTGCAGACTCCTTATGTCTTCTTCATGACTTACTTTCCTACCTATCTTTGTGTCATCAGAAAATTTAGCAACTATACATTCAGTCTCTTCACCCAAATCATAGATATAAATTGTAAATAGTTGAGGCCCCAGCACTGATCCCTGTGGATCTCCATGTGTTACAGTTTGCCAACCCAAAAAGGACCCACTTATCCCTACTCTCTGCTTCCTGTTAGCTACCCAATTCTCTGTCTATGCTAATATGTTATCCCTACATCATGAGCTTATCTTTTGTATAGCAACCTTTGATGTCATGCCTTGTTAAACACCTTCTGGAAAGCTAAGTACACCACATACACAGGTTCCCCTTTATTCAAGTTGCTTGTTACTTCCTTAAAGAATTCTAACAAATTAGTCAAACATGATTTACCTTTCACAAAACCATGTTGACACTGCTTGATTGTATTGAGATTTTCTTAGTGCCCCACAATAACCTCCTTAATAATAGATGGCAGCATTTTCCCTATGACAGATGTTAAGCTAACTGGCCTGTAGTTTCCTGCTTTCTATCTCCATCCTTTCTTGAACAGAGGAGTTACATTTTCTATTTTTCAATCTGATGGGACTTTTACAGAATGTAGGAAGTTTTGGAAAATGAAAGCCAATGCACCTCCTTTCTCAGCAACCACTTCTTTTCAGACCCTAGGGTGAAGTCCATCTGAACTTGGGGACTTGTCAGCTTTTAGTTCTAATAATTTTTTCAGTTCCCTTGCTGGTTGGAATTGTTTTAAGTTCCTCCCTCCCTTTCACCTCTTGATTCACAATTGCTTTTTATCTGTATCCCTGACAGTGAAGACAGATGCAAAATATCTGATCAATTCATCTGCCATTTCTTTATTTAACATTATTAATTCCCCAGGCTCACTCTCTAGAGGACCAATGCTCACCTTGGTTATTCTTTTCCTTTTTAAATATCTGTAGAAACCCTTAATATATGATTTTACATTTCTAGATGGCTTTCTCTCATGCTCTATGTTCTTCCTCCTTATTGTTCTTTTAGTCATTTGCTTTTTTTTTATCTATCCAATCTTCTGACCTGCCACTTGTCTTAGCAAAATTGTATACTTTTTATTTCAATTTGCTACTATCTTGAATTTCCTTAGTTAGCCACAGAGAGTGCGTCCTTCCCCTAGAGCCTCTCTTTCTAACTGGAATGTATCTTTGTTGAGCATTATGAACTATCTCCTTAAATGTCTGCCATTGTACCTCTACTGATCTATCCCTTAACCTAACCACGCAGTTCACTTTAGCCAGCTCTGTCTTCATACCCTTCGAATTGCCCTGATTTAGGTTCAAAACACTAGTCTTAGACCCGCTCTTCTCTGCATCAAAATGAATACAAACTCCAATCATGTTATGAAGACTGCTACCTAGAGGCACCATTATTAGGAGGTGATTAATTAATCTTGCACATTACCAGATCTAGAAGAGCCTACTCTCTGGTTGGCTGTATAATGTGTTGCTCCAAGAAACTGCCCTGAAAATACTATGAACGCATCTTCCAGGCTACCTTTGCCAATCTGACTCAATCTTTTTGTAGATTAAAATCATTCATGATCATCACCATACATTTGTCACAAGTAGGGCCATCCATAGGGTACTCTGCATTTGGGGGCCCTGTGCTTCAACATCACTGTGTCAGATGTAATACAGCCTGTAGTACATACCAGCTGATTCGCTGTCTCTCACACTCTAAGCTCAAAATGAATGTTTACTAGTGGATATAAGCGAATATACGAAGCAGGTATCCCCCCTTCCAAAATGCAGAAAAGGGTAGAAGAGAAAACAGATTAAAACCATAAATCCTGGCCAAAGCAGAGGACCGGGTGGCCGGAAGCATGGTGTAGGCTCAGCACCGTCTGTCACCCATCGAGACAGCAGTGCTGACTGTGGCAGCAGTGGCGAAGCAGCTTTTATTGCAAATTTCATTCACCGCAGAGGGGCAAGATGAACTATTCCAAACTAGTTGACGTCTTTAAAGCCAACATATAGTGCATAGCCTCCGACCTGCAGGGTCAGTCACTCACTGGCTGTGTTTATATTCGGTCCCGGCCAATTGAAACCCTCCGCTTCTCATTTTATTTTTTCCCAGTGTGGATCTGCAACTAATATTTGCTTAGCGTTGGAAGATGGGCAGTCATTTTTTTTTAAGTTGAATTATTTATTGCACCGTGTTTGTAATTTGTTTTTAAGAAGTTGAACGCAGTGACTGTCCTCGCTCCGATGTTTAGGCTAGAATATTCCAGCACCCCCATCCCGCTCCTAGGTGGGGCTGGTGAGCCATTGAAATCTCCGTTCACATCGGCGGGACCGGAAGATCCCACTGACGTTAGGGGTTGGAAAATTCCGGCCTTAAAGTTTTCTCCAGTTGGGGTGTGGGGTGCGCTAGTAAAAATGTTCTAACGGAATCCCATCGAGATCATGGATTTCACCTTAACAAAAGGAGAGTCAACAATTATGCTCAGCCTTGGAAGCAAGGTGTAGTTTTACAGGTGACACGGTTGTCACAGTCAGTAGTGCAGTAAGTGCTTGTACCCAAGTGCTCGGTAGCTGGGACCCTGCTGCTCCTTTTCTCACACACACACGCTCAGGGGCTCAGCCATCAGAGGAAACTTGTCCAAAAATATTACAGGGGGGGCCCACACAGTGTGATTTTTCTCCAGGCCCTGTGCCCCTGCCCCTAGGGACGGTCCTGGTCACAAGCCCCCTTTATTTCTTCCTGTATACCCTGTCCTACAGTATGGTTACTGTTAACCACCTATAAACTACTCCCACAAGTGACTTCCTACCTTTACTGTTTCTTATCTCTAACCAATGGTGACAAATGTTTGGGGTAATCTGGCAAGCAAGTAAAGAATCAAAAAATAAACCAGGTTATTCAGCTGCTCCAGTTACTAACAGCCAGAGAGAGAGGTGGTGGAGGATTGAATTAATTGGCCTTTCTCATCCCAGCATTTCCAAATTGTTTTAACACAATACGTGAGCAAGGTTTGTTTCTACGTTAAGGTTACATGGGCCCAGATAAAGGCTGATTCTGTTTTAAGCAAAGCAGTATTCAGGCTTATCAGTTAGTACACCACAAACATTAGACAAGTTTTAAACCCATAAGAAAACCCTGTAGTAGATGATGTTGCTTCTCAACCTTTTCATGTACAGAGCCCCAGGGGAAACAAGACATTGAATAGAAAGTCATTTCTTAATGTTCGCAAATCTCTAAAGGTTAATCAAGCAACACGAGATGAGTTAATTAACTCCACGAAACTAGCTTTGTTATTTCACAGTTGAGGCTTTGAATATTTATTGGACCTCAAGCTCATAAGAGATTTCACATGGTATGGTGTCTGGCTGTACCGTCCGAACTTCGGCAAAAGAGCAGTGAAAAATGGAGTAAATGGTTCAAATCACGCCACCAACCACCACCCCCCCCCCCCACCCCACCCACCCCCAGCCCCCCACAAATGGAACTGCAAAATAATAATGTATTTAAAAGTACATATCAAAAGTCAAATCAACAAATCTGTAAAATCTGTATGAATCATTTCTAGCACTGTCCCTCTCTCACACGCAACTTTTATTTCAAATACATGAATAGTCACTTGGTAATACAGAACTTGAGTATTGCTGAAAAAAAAAATCTTTTGTCTAAGCTTTTAGTCTTGCACGCATCAGGACATTCGCAAGAAAGTACCAATGTCGGGAGAAACAAAATATTTATACTGTATGAGAAGAAAGTGCTGATTGCACTGAAATGGCAAGTGGACTCTGATTGGCAGAGGCATTGCCAGGGAGAATGCACCAGTGGATGGTGACTGACAGTTAACTTCCAAGCTTTGTTGAAATTTAAACCAGGCAGCTTGACTCTGATTGGTCAAGCCATTGTCCTGGGGAATGAACCAGCAAATGGCCTTCACTTATTTTGTTTAGCTGAAACAGGTGCAATTTGTGTACACATTCTTTCTGTCTGTAAAGAGCAGGGCCCTGTGTATTCATATATGTAGCTTCCAATGTGCACAAATGCACCACACTGCGAGCCCAGCTGACAATCTTAAATTGGTTGTCAGCGTAATTCTTAGCACACTGAGGATTATTTAGCAATGTTTCCAATCAAGGAATAACATCCAATGTTGGACACTATGTTTTGACTTTTGCAAGCGCAGGCTGCTTGGGTATGGTCCGTACCTTGGCCATTGCGAACACGAGTGGTATTTGCCACCAACAGGATGCTACCATCAAGCCAAAAGACATTCTCCCTATCACACAAATGAATAATGTGATGTATGAATTTCAGTGCCAGTGTGATTTAGGTATGTAGGCCGTACGTCCCAAAGACAGGATCAAACAGCATGTCCCTTCCACTGTTCGCAATGGGCAAGGCATGCATTCCTTTCACAATTTTAAGAGAATTGAGATACAATGATTGATCATCCACTTATGGAAATTGGATGGAAAATGTAGTCTAATTCAAATCCTACAGGGCCTAAGGTGAGATTTTGGGATTCTAAAATCCCAAAATCTCTCGTGATATTTCTCTTGAACAATGAATGCAACCTGGCAGATAGAGTATAAGTCCCTTGAGGTTAGCAGGAAAGGGATTGACAGTGAACATACATAAACTGACTCTATCTTCCACTTACCTGTAGCTCAACCTTACCTTGGAGAAAAATATTCTCGTTCTCTCAGAACAATTAATTAACTTAAAATTTGCTTTCTCTAACTAACCTATTGCTCCATTTTCTGCAAAATAAAATCAAACTGACATAAGCTATCTGAAGAATTCCACCATGTGCCCAGACTCTGGACTTTCAAAGGTCTGATCTAGAATGCAGGTCGAGATGTGACTTTGTCAGTTGCAGGTTGCATCAATGTTTACTCGCCAAAGGAGAACACCTTGGATTAGTCACTCCTGCAATCATAAATTTTATTTCACATTTCTCATTAATTTTAACATCTATTCATGTTTTTATTGTCAAACAATTTGTTCCAAATGAAATAATGTTTCAACTTCACATGAAATAATTATTTGTATTGGCAGTCATTAAATGGAATCATCCTGCCATCATGGGATCTGAATGTGCTGCCCTCGTATAGGAGTGATTGACACAAAATATGTTGACATTGTTTTAAGAATGCTGATGTGACTCAGAACTGAAGAATAATATTCTAACTAAACATCTTTTTTTAAAAGCTCAGAGAGCTGGTCTGGTCACAGGAAATGTTTGTAACTTTCACTTATTTTCCCAGAGGGTTTTTGGAGCATGAAAACCATATATTTTTGGTTTCTACACTCAAGAAGGGATATATCTGCCTTGGAGTTGGAGCAGTGAAGGTACGCTGGGTTGATTCCTGGGAATGAGAGCATTGTTCTATGAGGAGAGTTGGAGTCAAATGGGCCGATAATCTCTGGAGTTAAGAAGAATGGCAGGAGGTCTCATTGAAGCGTATAACGTTTCTTAGAGGCCTTGACAGGTTAGACACGTCAAGGTTGTTTCCCCGGGTTAAGAGTCATGTTCCTCCTACCCCCACCCCGGCAGAGCTGAGGATCTGAACACGCCTTTCATGCTGGCTGCCCGCTAATTGGCCAGCCAGCGTGAAATTGCGGCCAGGGTCCGATCGCGGGAGGAGGTTGGTTCGTAGCCGTTCCTGGGCCCATCTGCTATGCCTGCCCGATGACGTAAAAATCCTGTGCGTGGTGCCGAATTTTATGCCAGTGGGATTTTACAGTCCCGCTGAAGTCAATGGAGTTTAGGCTGGCCTGTTCGCATTTTATGGCATTTTCCCAGCCATGACAGGGCCAGAAAATTCTGACCATAGTCTCAGGATAAGGGTTCGGCCATTTAAGACTGATATGAGGAAGAAATCTTTCACTCGGAGAGTGGTGCATCTTTAGAATTCTCCAACCCAGAGGGCTGTGAATGCTCTATCATTGAGTATATTCAATTCTAAGATTGATAGATTTTTGGACTTGAAGGGACTATGGGGATAGAGCAGGAATTTGGAGTTGAGTTGGAAGACCAGTCATGACCATATTGAAGGGCAGAGCAGTTTCGAGGGCTTGTTTGGCTTATACCTGCTCCTGCTTCTCTTGCTCCTGTAAGATGTTTTGTGAAATGTGAAAGGCAGTGGTTGATGCAGGGGCCCCTTCGCTCTCAGAAGCGAGGATTGGATTACCATTCAAATGTCTAGGGAGAGCAGGGAAGTGGGATGAGTTTTGAGTTGTCTTAGCAAAAAGCCAAGAAGAGCCAAATGGTCTCCTTCTGTGGTGTAAGCTACAATGGTTCTAAAAGGCGCTTTGTGTAACTGTGGTGTGTCGATCTTTGAGTTTATTTGGCTGACGATGGGGTTGTTTGAAAACCACTATCAGAAAAACTTCTGAAAACATAAAACCGAGCAAAAGTGAAAGGAGGTTGTGAAAAGCTCTGTACAAGAGCAAAAGAATCTTCCTCCTTCTTTAACTTCTTTACCAAGAGGATGTTGAGAATGTGGAACTCACTATGGTGTGGTCGAAATGAGTAGCATAGATACATTTTAAGGGGAAGCTGGATAAACACATGAATGAAAAAGAGTTTGTTGTTGGGATGAGATGAAGTAGGGTGGAGGAGGCCTGTGGAGCATAAACACTGACGTAAATCTGTTGTGCCAAATGGTGTATTGCTGCCCTGTAAATTCTGTGTACGTTTAAGGCCGGAATTTTATGTCCTGAGGGCAGGTGCGCGCCCGACCCACCCGGCCACGAGATGACGTTGGACCAGTGTACCGATGTCCTTGAGCGATATCCCACTTGGCGGGTGCGCATGGCAGTCGGAAGTGGGCCTGCCAACAATTAAGTGGACAATTAAAGCCCATTAAAGAGGCAATTGAAAGTGGTTTTTCCTGGCCTGTCCACTTTTTCAGTCAGCAGATGGGCCAATTGGCCAGGCGGCCTTTAAGTTTTTGCTCAAACCTCGATCCAGGGCGGGTGAAATCTCAGTGGGGAAATAAAACAAGAAGTGATATCTGGGATAAGAGCAAAAAACTGCGGATGCTGGAAATCCAAAACAAAAATAAAAATACCTGGAAAAACTCAGCAGGACATCAAAATCCATCTGGTTTAAATATTGCAATGAAGTGTTTTTAAACAGTTTAAACAGCGTTTAAATATAGCAGTAGGCTGTATTGAAACTTGTGGGTTTCCAAATGCCTCACTTCATAAAACAAACAAAAAGAAAAAAAATGAAATTAAATGTGCCTATGAATAGTTCCTTTGATGCAATCATAGAAGTTACAATGTCAAAACAGCATTTAAGCATACGCCTCACATAATGAACAGTATTTTTATTTTTACTTAGTTCTGTTGAAGAGTCATACGGACTTGAAACATTAATTGTGTCCCTCTCCGCGGATGCTGCCAGACCTGCTGAGTTTTTCCAGGTATTTTTTATTTTTGTTTAAGAGATATCTGGGGACTGTTTTTTTTTATGTGGTTTGCTTTCAGGTGCTTGATTGTACTGCATGGGCATATTTTGCAGCATTTTTGTTGTTTCGTTTGTTCTGCGGAGGTCTGTAGCTCTCTGAGGCAGCTGTCTGCCTTCAGGGAGCTCAGTGGAAGTGCCCACCAGCACCCGCGGTGATGTTGGCACTCGTCCCCACTGCCAGTGCTGAGCCTTTCTCAGTACGCGTTTCACGCTGGCTGGCTGTTAATTGGCCAGCCAGTGTGAAATCATGGTCAGGGGCTGATCGTGCTCGGGGAACTGTTTCCCATCTGTTCCTGGGCCCGCCAATTGCACACACCGGACGAGCGAAAAATTCAGGCCTAAAAGTTATTGGGCTGTGAAAAAATCTTGAATACTTGTAGTTCTGAGATTTGGGTTGATGGCACTGAAGTTGTCTGTTTTGAGGTCCAGTCTGGCAGTTCAGGTGTCAAACCAAAACACCCAATGTTAAACAATTAGATTGAACTTTCCAGACAGGAAAAATCACAAAATGATGGTGCTGAAGTACACCTGTATATGCTTGTGATTACCTTGCAAAGTGTCACACAAATCGTTTACAAAAACATAAAGGGACTAAAAATTAAATTGGACAACCGCAAACTGTAATATCTGATTGGAAATCATAATTATTAGTACAAAATAAAAACAGAAAGTGTGGAAATACATAGTAGGTCAGCCAGTATCCATATTTGGAGATGTTCCTGTAATAATGTGAAGTTGAGCTCAATTAATTTCTGAATGAATAAATCACATTTCAGAATCAAAAGGAATTGGGCAGGATTATGAAGCTGGATTTTGTTAAGTATTCTTGCACTAATGTATTGAATCAAACTGCATTTCATCACATTGCTGTCTGAAAGCAAACACTCAAGGAATTTATTTGTACACTTGATGATAGTTGGAGACCCATAAACTTCACAATGTTTGCTAGATTTGTTTAACACTCCAGGCATTCTGTTTGCTTCTGTTTATCCCTTACACAGTTAGGATTTTCAAGGTAACATTGTGCTGTGATTACACATCTTTGGTGTTTTACTGTGCAGTTGTTCAAACTTCTTTGTACCCAAGTGCTTCTTGCAAGGAGCAGATAAGACGGATACATTTGGCAGTTTGTTTCAAGATGTAAAATATTTAGATTTATCCAATGCATTTGATAGTTACAGTTTGAAATCAAGCTGAGACCCGACATGAGACTGGTGAAAAGAAAGTCTTGCATTTCCATAGAGCCTTTCCATGATCACTGGATGCCCCAAAGCAACCTGTAGCCAATGTAGTGCTTTCTGATATGGAATCATTGCTGTGATGTTGGGTGTAATGTGAAAATGGCTGTTGGTCAGTTTTCAGCCAGGCCACAGTCTGTTTAAACAGCTGGTTCCTGCTGGAACTGGACCTATCTTGTTTCAGAGAGAGCTCGTGTAAGTCTCGATACTGGCATGGATAGAGATAGCTCCCAGAGGTTAAAAATGAATGGTGCATTCACACCACAGGTTGAAAGCAGCTTTGGTTTGACACAGGTGCAAACCTGATGCAATATAATTCAAACCGAAATGGACTCCAAAGTGAAATAGTGAGATTACCTCCTCCAGGCTCACTCGGAGTCTGGTTGGACTCGGATCCTGGTAGAAAGCTGTAATCACACTGTAACTGTTTACCTAGGCACAAAAATGAACCATGTCCTACTGACTGCAGTTGTGCTGTGAAGGCATCTTTAATGTTGAGAGACAAGGGAGGAATCCTACTCTTATTATTTCCATTAAGGTTAGGTAGGTGTAAAAAAACCCCACAATCTCTCCCCTCAGCGCTTTCCAAAGCAGGTATGACACCGCCCAGATTTACACTCCATGTGGTGTCAAACCCAACTACCCAAACTACGTCTCACCCCCTTGCTTGGATTTGGAGTCAGGATGGACCCTAAATTCAGCTTTAGCTTGCTGTGAAGTAGAAATTGCAGTGCAGATGCACCATTATCTATTCTATGGTTTCTGTGCAATAAACACTCAAGAGGAGGCACCCTTTACACAAAACAAAAGTTGAAAATGCTGGAAATACACAGCAGCTCCCTCAGCATTTGTAAAGGAGAAAGGATGGGTAAGGTTGGGTATAGATCTTTGGGCAGAACAGAATGTTAGACTGTCTACAAGAATGCTGTATTAAATTTAGCTTACTTTCAGTGTCATATGACCACAAAAGGAAAAGATATATTATTTAAAAAGTAAGCATGAGCCCATATAAAATCATAATAAAACCTCACTCATGTATTGTGTTTAGCTCCATGTTATAAAAATGATATTGATTATTAGAGAGGATATAAAACAAATTGAATAGGGCACTGTCTGATTTGAAGGGATACAAGCAACAAGAGAGGCAAAAAAATTGAGTCTGTTTTCATTCGAACAATGTACATTGTAGGGATGATATGATAGAAGTGTTTAAAAATTCTCTCTTTCTCCAGCAGTCTCTTGAAGTGAGGAAGATACTTGCCTGGCATGAACTCATGCATGGAGGTTTAAAAATTTATGACAGATCATTACAAGACAGATAGAAAGGGCAGTTGTGGGGTGGGGGTTGTTCAGAATTAGGGGTCAAAGACACAGATTACATACAAGAAATTTGAAACAGAACCCAAGGGTGTGAGGCTATGAATTTCCAGAGAGAGAACAATCTCAACCTTCTAGATTAGAAAGGATGAGGGGGAAGGCAATCATAGCACCTATGCCTTTCTTACCTCCAAACTCGACTATTCCAATACTGTCCTGGTTGGTCTCCCACCTTTCACCTTAACTTGGGCTCATCCAAAACTCTGCTGTCACTATCCTAACTCATACCAAATTCTGTTCACCCATCACCTCTGTTTGCGCTGACCTACATTGGATCTCGGTTAAACAACGCCTCAATTTTAAGATTTGTGTTCTTGTTTTCAAATTCCCCCATAATCTTGCCCCTCCCTTTCCACATAACCTCCTCCAGGCCCAAATCCCTCTGAAATTTCTGCACTTCTTTCATCCTGGTCTCTCGCACATTTCAAATTTTAATTGCTCCATCATAAGCTGCTGGGCCTTTGTAAGCCTAGATCCAAAACTCTCCACATCTTTACCTTTCCCTCCTCATTTGAAAAGGTCCTTAAAACCTACTGCTTTGACCAACATTTTGGTCATCTGTCCTAATATCTTCTTTAGTCCTCCTGCATCAAATTTTCTTTGATAATGCTCCTGTGAAATACCTAGGGATGTTTCAGATGTTTTAACTGTGAGCTCTTAAAGCACCAATATACGGTTGAAGACATTAAATGTTTCACAGCTTGTCATACTCAGTTTGTAACTTCCTCTCATTGTAACAAACAATGGGAAATTCAAAATACAAAAGCAATGACCCAACCCTATCCTTTTATTATTCAAAACCACTCCGAATAATATCCTTTAAATCAGAATGTGCGACACAGAAAGTCTATCTGGCATGTTTATTTTCATGGGATTATTCATTCACGGGATGTGGGCTTCGCTGGCTGGGCCAGCATTTATTGCCCATCCCTAGTTGCCCTTGAGAAAGTGGTGGTGAGCTGCCTTCTTGAACCACTGCAGTCCATGTGGTGGAGGTACACCCACAGTGCTGTTAGGAAGGGGGTTCCAGGATTTTGACCCAGCGACAGTGAAGGAAAGGCGATATATTTCCAAGTCAGGATGGTGAGTGACTTAAGGAACTTCCAGGTAGTGGTGTTCCCATCTATCTGCTGCCCTTGTCCTTCTAGCTGGTAGCGGTCGTGGGTTTGGAAGGTGCTGTCTAAGGAGCCTTGGTGAATTCCTGCGTACATCTTGTAGATGGTCACACATGTTTGTGATAAAATATTGTGTAACCAGTATACAGAACAGTTTTAGTGTTTTGAGAAATGGGTGAGTTGATAAACAAAATTCACCATCCACTAACACATCAGATGCCTGGCAACTTGGAAATTCAGCACAAGTGTAAATATCTTCTTCATGTGAATGGAGATTTAATGACAGTTTTAGAATGTGGATTTCTGCTTTGACCAGAATTTACATAATGCCATCACTCAGGTGTGTTTTTGGATCATTCTCTTGGCGGTCGTCGATGCTACAATCTAATCAAAGTCCGCAGTTGAAGTGGAATTTCTACTGGAGGATACTTTAAAATTGAGGCACAGAATGAAATGGTTCAGTTAAGCGGACAAAATAGTGGTGAACTGGTGCAATATTTTCCATTGCATTGGTAAAAAACTATAATTAGCTGTGGCAGCCCTACATAGAAATAGTGGCACTCAAGATCATTCAGGATGTTGAGGAATAATATGGTTAGCAGTTGTAAAATAAAATTTCACAAAAGAAAGAGAGAGAGAGAGAGAGAGAGAGAGAGAACAAATTCTGTCCCTACATCACTGCTGAGAAAACTGAGCTACAGGTTTTTAAAAAGTTAATATTCACATAAAATCAATAACGCCACAGGATCCTAATCCTTGAGCTTTACTTATCTGGAGGGACAGATTATAAAGCAATCTGTATTTGTCCCTCAACTATTTTTATTTTGCTTTAAATGGAGTGTTGCAGAGGAGGGCAATCATTCAGACAATTTAAGCTGTGAAGTGAGAGCCTAAACAACATATGCAAGACACTTTTAAATAACTGATGAAATAAAATTTTACATCACACTTTCCATTTCCCAAACCAGGGAGATTGACTCAACCCAGTCATTTGAGTGGAATTGTCTGGAAAAAAAATGAACAGGGCAATTATAGGGCAGAATTTTGTCCTCGCTGGGCGGGCTCAGTGGGGGTGAGCAGGAGTGGTCGGGAAGCTGACTGTTGCCCGCGATCGGGCCGTGAGTGTGATTTCATGCTGGCAGGCCAATTAAGCCCCTCCTAGCCTGAAACGCACACTGCATCGCTCAGCGCTGCCGGGGTGGGGGTGCGGAGGAGGGCAAGCGCACAAGTTTGTGCATGCGCATGGGTGCGCGCAGGAAAAGCTCCCTGAGGCACAGAGCAGCCTCGGGGAAATAAAGATTTTGAACAATGAAAGAGAAAGATTTTAAAAATGTTAACAACATGTCTCCTCATGTGGCTCTGTCACATGAGCAGGGACATGTTAGACATTGGTTTGAAAATTATGATGTTTTTAATGACTGATCGAAACCTCACCCTGCCAGTGGATGAGGTTTTGCAAAAATTCCAAAGGCCTCTTGTGCCTTTTCATCTGCCCGCCAACCGTAAGATTGGACGGGCAGCGAAAAAAACATTAAATTAGATCTTTAATGGCCTTAATAGGCCTGTTAATTGTTGGCAGGCGGGCTGCCGACTCCTGTCCGTGCTTGCTGACCGAAATATCGTGAGTGCGTGATGATGTCGGGACGCTCGCCCGACATCATCGTGCGTCATTTTACGTTGGTTCAGGTTGGGCACGCTCCCACCCGACAAGTGCAATCTTCTGGCCATAGAGCACGTGCCACGTGATGAGAGGCACTTTGCAGTCAAAGGGACGAGAATATCCAGATTTTGAATTTCTTTAACACTATCACAGCAAACAAAAGCACTTATTGTCACATTGATTGTGGAATTATATGGTAGCCACTGATGTTTACACCAGCAAGACCATGATGCTTTAAACGGCTTGAGAGTACAGGTGGGAATATACACATTTGTGATCCAATTGTTCCTTTACAATAAGCTACCAGTTTTCATGGTTAGTTTTATAGTGCCAGTTGTAAATTATAAGATTAATTGAATTCAATTTCACAATTTACCATAATGTACTCAATATCTCTGGGAATGCTAGTCTGGGACCATTGCCACTTACAGACTACACACTCTTTAAATTCATTTACAGGATATGGGCATCTTTGGCTAGGCCAACATTTATAGCCCATCCTTAATTGCCCTTGAGAAAGCGGTAAGGAGGTAATCCAGTTTGATACTCCAGTGCAGTAGTGAGGGAATGTTGAAGTGTTGGAGGTGCTGTGTTTCAGACAAGAATTTGAAGGGCTGAGGGTCCTTACTAACAGGTGGAAATAAAAGATTCCATGGCATCATTTTGAACAAGAGCAAAGGAAATCTCCTTGCTGCCCTGTCAATATTTATTCCTTAAACAATACCATTGTAAATAGAATATCCAGTTTTATTATCACATTACTATGTGTGCAAATTCCAGGGTTTCCTATATTATATTTCAAATGTACTCCACTTTACGTAAAGCACTTTGAAATATCCTGAGGTTGTGAAAGACACTATATAAATACAAGTCTTTCTTTCCTTCTTTTGTACAACTGATCAATTCTCTTCCAGTTGGAAAAGTGCTGGACTTTTAATCCACTGTAATTATGTCAAGACAATGGGAATGCTACTCGGACAATTATACCATTTCAGACACTTGAAACTCCCTGTGGAGGATGAAATAACCCCATACCCTGTTGGTTTCAACCATCTCAAAATGTGTCGAAAAGTTTCTGAGATGAAAGACCCAAAAATTATGATTACTTGGTTTACAACAATGACCGTGAGACATGTTAATCAAATACCTCCCTTGGAATATACAAACAGGAGGATTAAGAACTGGTTTTGCAAAGCCAGAAACAAACAGAGAAAAATCATCAAAGTCATCTGGAAAAGAACCACTGAAAAAGCAGTGAGGAATCTCTCTTGCTCTGAAGCTAAGAGTGTTTCCAGCAAAAGTGTGTATCTGAACTTTAATTCGACTCCAGGATTTTAAAGGAAATCAATTTACCTCAAACGGCCACAATGTTCAGCAAACTGCACCTTACGGACAAACAAAAGGATTTAATTGTATATACTTTTAACTTTTAACTTGGACTCTAACTTTCTTACTTTGACAAAATTAAAGCTGAAACATTTTCAACAATCTTCAGCCAGAAGTGCCAAGTAGATGATTCATCTCGGCTTCCTCCTGAGGTCCCTAGCATCACAGATGCCATTCTTCAGTTAATTTGATTCACTCAACATGATATTAAGAAACAGCTGAAGGCATTGGATACTGCAAAGGCAATGGGCCCTGACAATATTCAGCAATAGTATTGAAGACTTGTATTCCAGAACTTGCCACACTCCTAGCCAAGCTGTTCCAGTACAGCTACAACACTGGCGTTTTCCCGGAAATGTGGAAAATTGCCTAGGTATGACCTGTACACAAAAAACAGGACAAATCCAACCCGGCCACTTACTTTCCCCCTCAGTCTACTCTTGATCATTAGTAAAGTAATGGAATGGGTCATCAACAGCTGTCAAGCGGCACTGCTTAGCAATAACCTGCTCGCTGATGCTCAATTTGGGTTCTGCCAGGATCACTCAGCTCCTGACATCATTACAGCCTTGATTCAAATGTGGACAAAAGAGCTGAATTCCAGAGGTGAGGTGAGAGTGACTGCCCTTGACATCAAGGCAGCATTTGACCGAGCGTGGCATGAAGGAGCCCTAGCAAAGCTGAAGTCAATGGAAATCAGGGGAGAAAATCTCCGCTAGTTGGATTCATACCTAGCATAAAGGAAGATAGTTATGGTTGTTGGCAGTCAGTTATCTCAGTCCCAGGACATCATGCAGGAGTTTCTCAGGGTAGTGCCTTCGGCCCAACCATCTTCAGCTGTTTCATCAATGACCTTCTTTCCATCATAAGGTCAGAAGTAGGGATGATCGCTAATGTTTGCATAATGTTCAGCACAATATCCAGGCTTGGGCTGACAAGTGGCAAGTAACATTCGTGCCACACAAGTGCCAGGCAATGACCATCTCCAACAAGACAGAATCTAACCATCGCCTCTTGACATTCAATGGCATTACCATTGCTGAGTCCCCCACTATCAACATCCTGGGGGGTTACCATTGACCAAAAACTGAACTGAACTAACCATATAAGTATTGTGGCTACAAGAGTAGGTCAGAGGCTAGGAATCCTGAGGCAAGTAACTCACCGTCTGTCTCCCCAAAGCCTGTCCAACATCAACAAGGCACAAATCAGGAGTGTGGTGGAATATTCTCCACTTGCCTGGATGAGTGCAGCTCCCACAACACTCAAGAAGCTTGACACCATCCAAGACAAAGCAGCCTGCTTGATTGGCGTCCAATCCACAAACATTCACTCCCTCCAGTACCGATGCACAGTGGCAACTACAAGATGCACTGCAGGAACTCACCAAGGCTCCTTAGGCAGCACCTTCAAATCCCACGACCACTACCATCTAGAAGGTCAAGGGCAGCAGATAGATGGGAACACCACCACCTGGAAGTTCCCCTCCAAGTCACTCACCATCCTGACTTGGAAATATATCGCCGTTCCTTCACTGTTGTTGGGTCAAAATCCTGGAACTCCCTCCCTAACATTGTGGTTGTGGGTATACCTACACCACATGGACCACAGTGATTCAAGAAGGCAGCTCACCACCACCATCAAAAGGGCAATTAGGGATGGGCAATAAATGTCATTTAGCCAGTGACGCCCACATCCCACGAATGAATTTTAAAAAGTGTGTGTGTGTGCGTGGTAATAAACAAGAAAACCTGTTTTGATTGGCTTCTTATTAACAACTAAATACATTTGGATTGGAAAAAGCATTCACGGGGAAAAGAAATTTTAAAAACCTTTGTTGTGACCAACTGAGGGGGCTGAAATAAAGGGGTTCCAGTTTACTCCTCCTGAACTAACCATAACAATATGATTTAGAAAATAAATCTTTTGACCATCCAGCCAGCGTTTCTGACTTTCTAACTCTTCCAGTAGTTTTCATGGAGCTCTGGTTAAAAGCCTGGCTGCCCCATTAGCCTTTCTGCTTTCAAGAAGACTCTCTCTCTTTTGTTTTATCTTTACCTGCCTTCTGTTCAGCCAGGGATCAAATTACCTTACAACTCATGGGGTGTGCTGTGTTTTCTGAACACCTTGACAAGCTAATGAATGGTTTAATCTCCAGGGCAACAACCTCCACTTAGTTAAAACTTACATCTTTCACCCAGGTGCCTTTTTAAAAAAAAACAACTTGTGAGTACACACTCTGTTAAAGCAATAAAAAAACATTAAAAGTAACTCTTCCTTGCCATTCCCTTCTGTGGAACAATGGCTAAAAATAAAAACTGAAACTTAATAGTGGCCTATGATGTTCCTCACTTACAATCCCAACCTGATGAGCAAGCTCAAAGCCCAGGATTGAAGTCAGAAATCCTTCTGTGCTTGCATGATGCTTGTGAGTAAAGC
Source organism: Carcharodon carcharias (assembly GCF_017639515.1). Classification (NCBI taxonomy): domain Eukaryota; kingdom Metazoa; phylum Chordata; class Chondrichthyes; order Lamniformes; family Lamnidae; genus Carcharodon; species Carcharodon carcharias. The sequence goes on from NC_054494.1 coordinate 33,431,472, forward strand.
CACTAATTTGTGGTTTTCGTGGAAAAATGATCCAAACCATGGAATAGGATTCCCCCAAATCGCAAAATCCCATATAATATAAATGGAATTTGAATTATTCAGTCACCAAACATTGATAGGCCTGATCATAAATGGACAGAATCTTGAAATGTGATCCCCAAAAGAGCGATAAAAATCTTCGGATTCCATGTAATAATCCTGGAATTTGCCTTATTCAGTCATAGCGGCTCAATGGTTCTGATTATTACTCAGTGCTGTATCACATTTCCCCAACAACGCCTTGCTATAAATCTTTCAAAGTTATCTGTCTTTTCTCTTTTGCTTATATTTTCCTCCCAATCATGGTGTTCTAGTCTTTAAGACAGTTCCTTAAATTTTTCAGTAGTTTCCTTTTTTTTTGTTAACTTTTTCTTTTGTTTCTCCTTTACTTTCTTTTGCTTCCTGATTGACGGGCAAAGGGCAAGTGTTTTATGCTTAGCTGGGGCGCAGATGGCCTGAATTAACTTGTGAGCAATTCCAATTTTCTCCTGTTTTATTTGAATTAGGGAACAAAATGGTGAGCATTTAGACATCCCAGTACACAAAAAGGAGGATAAATGATGGTGAGCAGTAGTTTAGCAAAAAGACGGATGATTGAGCTACATCTCAGTGCACTTGAGGTCCATTAGATTACATCAGAACGTGCTTTATGTTTCATTATTCACAGCTTGTTAATCTGGTTAATGCAACTCATGTCCAACACCAGTTCCAACTATTAAAGACTGCACAAATGGAAGTAGATCCATGTTATAAATCAGGATAGAAAAGTAATCTCTTCTATTAATACTGGACTTATTATCCTGCTGAATTAAAGTTTGGCGCATCATTTCACAGGACTAAGCAAAGCCGATTAAATAACATACACCAAACAGTTAATTACTTTGAAGATTATTTATTTTGGACTAAAAATACAACCTAATTGTTCAGAAGACCGAAGTATAACAAATGCTAAATCCCACTTTACAGATCAAAAGCATAACTATGGATTCATTAAAGAGATTGCATACCACTGCATTCTTTGAACATGTTTGAAATTTTAAATGGAGGCTCTGTCCATCTCTTACTCCCCATGAAAAAATGTTTCAGCTTCCTTAAAGGAGGGCAGTATTTTGGGCGCAAGCACTTTCAAATCATTCCGGTTTTTCCTTACACTTCTCATTTAAAGTTTACTGGAATTCACTCTGCTCAGGAAAGTAATGATCTTGTGGATCTGTTGGATGAGCTGACATCAGCCATGATCCCAGTTGGTGGTCTTCTGATTGACCATGGTGGATGTCTGCACCCTTTCCATTTTTGAATGTCAGTGGATCCTTGGCATTCATTCCGAATCTGGTGTTGCTATTCAAGGAGGCTGCATGATCAGAGGTGCCATTTTCCCAAGTAGACATCAAACTGGGGGCCCGCCTGCCCTCTCAGGTGGATATAAAAGATCCTGTGGCGCTATTTCAAAGAACAGAGGAGTGGCTCCCCCAATGCCCAGTCCAATATTTACCCCTCAACCAATACCTAACAAATCACACAAAAGCAAAATACTGCGGATGCTGGACATTTGAAATAAAAATAGAAAATGTTGAATATACGGAATTGCAGAATTGTTACAGTGTAGAATGAGGCCATTCAGCCCATCGTGTCTGCACCGGCTCTCTGAGCATTTTAACTTGGTACCAATCTCCTGCCTTTTCCTCATAACCCTGCATATTGTTTCTATTTAAATAATCATCCAATGCCCTCTTGAATGCACAAGTTGAACCTGCCTCCACCACACTTCCAGACAGTGCATTCCAAACTCTAACTACTCTCTGTGTGATAAAGTTTTTTCTCACCTCGCATTTGCTTCTTTTACAAAACACTTTAAAACTGTACCCTCTGGTTCTCGATCGATTACGAGCAGGAACAATTTCTCCCTATCTACTCTGTCCAGACCCCTCATGATTTTGAAAACTTCTATCAAGTCTCCTCTTAGCCTTCTCCTCTCCATGGAAAACAGTCCCAACTTCTCCAATCTTTCCTCATAAATGAAGTGTCTCATCCCAGGAACCATTCTCGTAAACCTCTTCTGCACTCTCTCCAATGCGTTCACATCCTTCCTATAGTTTGACGCCCAGAACTGTACACTGTACTTTAGCTAAGCTCTAACTTATATAAGTTCATCATAAACTCCCTGCTCTTGTACACTATGCCCCTATTAATGAAGCCTAGAATATGTATGCTCTACCTGTACTGCCATCTTTAATGATTTATGTACATATACACCCAGGTATCTCTGCTCCTGCACACCCTTTAGAATAGTATCCTTTATTTTTTACTGTCTCTCCATGTTCTTTGTACCCAAGTGTATCACATCACACTTCTCTGCATTGAACTTCATCTGCCACCTATCTCCACCAATGTGTCAATGTCCTTTTGAAGTTCTACACTGTCCTACTCTCAGTTTACAATTTTCCCAAGTTTTGTGTTGACACAAATCTTTGAAATTGTCCCCTGCACATCAAGATTTAGATCATTTATATATCAGGAAAAGCAAGGGTACTAATACTGACCCCCGGGGAACTCCACTACAAACCTTGTCCCAGCCTGAAAAATACCCAACAACTATTACTCTATGTTTCCTATCCCTCAGCCAATTTTGTATCCACGTTGTTACTGTCCCTTTTATTCTATGACCTATAACTTTCCTCACAAGCCTGTTGTGTGGCACTGCTGTACCGAACGCCTTTTGGAAGCCCATATACACCACATCAATGGCCTTGCCCTCATCAACCATCTCTGTTACCTCTTCAAAAAACTCCAGCAATTTAGACACAATTTTCCTTTAACAATCTATGTTGACTCTTCTGAATCAACCCACATTTTTCCATGTGACTATTAATTCTATCCCGAATAATTGTTTCTAGAAGATTCCCCACCACCGAACTTAAACTGACTGGTCTGTAATTGCAGGGCCGATCTTTACAACCTTTTTTGAACTAACCCAGAAGGTCATCCGTCAGGGAGAAACAGAGTTAATGTTTCAGGCCTGTGACTTTTCATCAGAACTTTATACTGCTAGACCTAAAAAAAATCATAATCTAGTTATTTATGTCATAGCTGTTTGTAGGAGCTTGCTGTGCACAAATTGGCAGCTGTGTTTCCTACAATACAATAATGACTGTAATTCAAAAGGAGAAGGACATTAATATAAAATGCAGAGTGCAGTACTGTAAACCTTTTCATTTCTTCCTGTAAATTAAGGGAACCTGCATTTTACACCATATTGTAATTAATTGTATGGTTAAATATTCCAATAATCGTGCCATTGTTTTATTTTGTCCTTTATTTTTATTTTAATGATTATCTATAACTATGTTATGAATGATAATTACTTGTTTTATGTGTGTCATCATTACAATTCAGCACCTGTCACTATGATCATTTTTCAATAAACTAAATTACCTATCTAAAGCAATTATCTGTAAAGCACTGAAAGGCGCTATATAAATGCAAGTCTTTCTTTCCTCAATGGTAGTTCTCCAGTTAATTGAAAGGTGAGATTCAACATTCTCTCTAAACATTAACAAACAAACCTTTGTCGCAAATGAGACTATAGGCAAGGCGATGTTAGTCTCTGCACTTCATATGAGATCAGTGTTGGAAACCGATGAGGTTTTGTTTGCAGTTGTGTGTGCTAGATCCCTCCTATCATTATTCCCATGTTCACTAATGGTCTCCAATTGCAGTCATTCAGCTAGATAGGTGCTTAACCTTGTGATCAGCAGTTGATACAATGATAAAACTAAACAACAACAACTCACACTTATATAACACCTTTAAAGTAGTAAACCATCCCAAGGTGCTTCACAGGAAGGTGATCAACTAAAAATTAACATTGAGCCAAAGAAAGCTGTTCAGAGAAAGTTCACTAGTTCTGTTGAAGGGTCATGAGGACTCGAAACGTCAACTCTTTTCTTCTCCGCCGATGCTGCCAGACCTGCTGAGTTTTTCCAGGTAATTCTGTTTTTGTTTTTACTAGACTAATACTTGGAATGGTCTTATGAGGAAAGGTTGGGCAGGCTAGGTTTGTATTCACTGGAGTTTAGAGGAGTAAGAGGCAACTTGATTGAAACACATAAGACCCTGAGGGGTCTTGACAGGGTGGACATGGAAAGGATGTTTTCTCTTGTGGGAGAATCTAGAACTAGGGTTCATTGTTTAAAAAGAAGGGCCACCCATTTAAGGCAGGGATGAGGAGAATTTTTTTCTCTCAGAGGGTCATAAGTCTTTGAACTCTCTTCCTCAAAATGCGGTGGAAGTAGAGTCTTTGAATATTATTGAGGCAGAGCTAAATAAATACTTGATAATCAAGGGGGTGAAAGGTTATCAGGGGTAGGTGGGAATGTGGAGTTGAGGTTACAGTCAGATCAGCCATGATCTTATTGAATAGTGAGCAGGCTCGAGGGGCCTACTTCTGCTCCTAATTTGTATGGATGTATGTTCGTATGCATCAGGACAGGTTACAAAATGCTTGGTCAGTGAGGTAGGTTTTAACCAGTGCTTAGGAGAGGAGAGTGTGGTGTAGAGGTGAAGACATTTTGAAGGGAATTCCAAAGCATAGGACCTAGATATCTGAAGGAATGCAGATAGACTGAGAAGGTTCAGTTTACACGCGATAGCAATAATTGTACCACAACCCTCATGTAACATTACTATTGGTTCAAATTATCTTTTTATATATGAACTACATTTGCTCATACCCATTTTATAATTCTTACATAGAAGATGCTGAGCAGCGAAGGTTTAAGACGGATTTTTACAGTTTAATCAAAATTTCATGTGAAAAACAGTTAAATGTAGCAAAAGACACCCCACAGATAGATTTGTAGATGAGTAGACAGAGAGATAGGTAGGGGATTTGTCCGTTTATGTTTCTTTTGGGAGATTAAGTAAAATTCTCTGCCCTGTTGAAACTATTTGTCTTTCTGGGGTGGTCCTGCATAATGTAGGAGATGTGGAGCTGCTTGTTAGGACAAGTTGGATTAGAGGAAAGCAGATGATCCTACACAATGACGGACATGTTTCAACAAGAGAATAACAGGAAGGTGGGCTCTCACAAAAAGGTGTTTGCTATCTTGCTGCAATGGCACAAATCCATGAAAACACAGGAGCAAAGAAAGTGAACTTTTGTATCCTGGAACTCCAAAAATCGTACTTAGGCTTTAAGTAATGGAGCAAATGAAGACGTTTTAAGCTGCCTGCATCTACCTGGATCTATACAGTTTAAATTGCCCAACCACCCCCTCCCCCACCCCCATCTCCTCCCCAGGGAATCTGTGAAACGGTTAGCTGTGTCCACCTTGCCAATGTGTGTCTTACAGTGCAGTTACACTGTAGCTACGACTCTGAGACCATTGGCTAGAGTCTGATTTTCACCTTGTTTATACTATCTGGCTGTGAATTTGACTCTAGCAGCCAATAGGGAGGGCTGTACCTATGCGCTAATACTGCTGTGTGGAGCTATGCTTCCAGGCAGTAAGCATTTAAAGTGCAGCTGTGATCATAAGCTCTGCTTAAGCTTATAAAGTCTCCCTGAAGTCTTTTTAAATCTGGCTTACCCCACAAGGTGCCAAATGGTATGAGACCACCTCCCCAGAGGGAGATGAAATGGGAGGAGGTGGGGAGTCCCACACCTCGGGAGTCAGGAATCAGGTTGGATCTTACCCTGGAGTTATACTGTCAGTTGTGCCTTGCTGCAAAGCATACAACGGGACAGGATAACTGCACCAGAGGGAAAAACTTGAAAGCTAGCTCCAATAATTCCATAAGTCATGATATATTTAATTAGTTAAGCATCAGACAAGGCTCAAACTTTTTAATGGGAAAAGATTAAACATCTTAGAAAGCACTGTGGAGTTGTAAAGATGTCAGGCCCATTAATACTATGCTTTGGAATTGATTACTTCATGTAAATTCGGCAATGGTAGCTATGCCTCCAGCTACCTCCAGTCCACTCTTTGGAATTCCATCCCTAAAATCACCACCTCTCTTCAAACTCATCTCTTTAACCATTCACCTCTCCTAATTTCTCTTTACTTGTCTCAGTCTGTGCTTTTCCTGATACCTCAGCACAATGCCTTGGGATGCTTTTATATCTTAAATGAGCTGGGTACAACTGCAAAAGTAAAATACTGCAGATGCTGGAACTTTGAACTAAGAAACAGAAAATGTTGGAAATACTCATTTCAGGTCGCTCTGATGGACGCTCACTGACCTGAAACATTGGGTAGAATTTTCCCCCGTCGGTGGGGTTGTGCAGGGGTCAGGCATGGACCCAAATGGGTCTGCGCACCGCCATTTTATGTGGGTGGGCCAATTAAGGCCCACCCAGTTTGATGCGCGCCCAGAAGCGCTGTGCGCTCCCTGTGCGGGCGGGGAAGTGGGGGGAGTTTCTCTGAGGTGCCTCAGGGAGATTAGTTTTAAGTTTTAAAAATTTAGTAAAGAAAAAAAAAATGTAAGACATGTCCTCTCACGTGACAGTGCTACATGAGCTGGGATATGTCAATGAACTTTAATGAAAAAATATATTTAATTTATAAACCCTTCATGAAACCTCATCCTGCCCGTAGATGAGGTTCCATGAAAAACGCGAAGGCCTCCTTAAGGTTGGACGGACATCTTTCTCCATAGGCTTAATTAGTTAATTAATGGCCTTAACAGGCCTTTGACAGCTCAGCGGGTATGTAGCCGAGTCGGCTGCGCGCCTGCCGATCTGAAAATCTAAAAGATGTGTCATTTTATGCCTCCGCTCACTGAACTGAAGGTTCAGCCCATTAACTCTGTCTCTCTCTCTCCGCATATGCTGCCTGACCTGCTGATTGGTTCTTCCCCAGTATTTTCTGTATACAAAAGCAAGTTTCTCTGACTGTTGCCTACTATGTCATATCAACATACGAAATAGAAGCGGTAGTAGGCCATGTGGCCTCTCGAGCCTGCTCCAACATTCAATAAGATCATGGCTGATCTGGTTGTGTTTCAAATTCCACATTCCCATCCACCCACCGATAGCCTTTGATTCCCCTGCCTAACAAGGACTATCTACCATCACCTTATTCAGTGACCCTGCCTCCACCACCTCCTGAGGCAGAGAGTTCCAAAGTTGCACAATCCTCTGAGAGAAAAAAATTCTCCTCATCTCTATCCTAAAAGGGCAACCCTTAATATTAAAACAGTGCCCCCTAGTTCTGGGCTCACCCATGAGAGGAAACACCCTTTTCACATCCACCTTGTCAAGGCCGTTCAGGATCTTATATACTTCAATCAAATCACCCCTCACTCTTCTAAACTCCAGTGAAAACAAGCCCAGCCTGTCCTACCCATCCTCTTAAGACAACCCGCTCATTCCAGGATCCCTTATCTACAGAAAACCATCACAATAATGAGGCAAAAAGAGACTTCACAGTGGGGAACTTGTTTCCAAACTCTTGCAGAGTGAAGTGTAAATGAAACTTTATTGTACAATTATTTGGACAGCCAAGGGCTGATTAAGGATAGTCAGCATGGCTTTGTGCATGGTAGGTCATGTTTAACTAACCTTGTAGAGTTTTTCAAGGAGGTTACCAAGAAAGCAGATGAAGGAAAGGCTGTGGATGTTGTCTACATAGACTTTAGTCAGGTCTTTGACAAAGTCTCACATGGGAGGTTAGTTCAGAAGGTTCAGACACTTGGTATCCATGGAGAGGTTGTAAACTGGATTCGAAATTGGCTGTGTGGGAGAAGACAGAGAGTGGTAGTGGATGATTGCTTCTCAGACTGGAGGCCTGTGACTAGTGGTGTGCCTCAGGGATCTGTGCTGGGATCATTGTTGTTTGTTGTCTATATCAATGATCTGGATGATAATGTGGTAAATTGGATCAGCAAGTTTGCTGATGACACTAAGATTGGAGGCGTTGTGGACAGCGAGGAAGGCTTTCAAAGCTTGCAGGGGGATCTGAACCAACTGGAAAAATGGGCCAGAAAATGGCAGATGGAATTTAATGCAGAAAAGTGTGAGGTGTTGCATTTTGGAAGAACAAACCAAGGTAGGACATACACAGTAAATGGTAGGGCACTGACGAGTATGGAGGAACAAAGGGATTTGGGAGTTCAGAAACATAATTCCATGAAAGTGGCATCATAGGTAGACAGGGTGGTAAAGAAAGCTTTTGGCATACTGGCCTTCATAAATCAAAGTATTGAGTTTAGGAGTTGGGATGTTATGGTGAGGTTGTATAAGACATTGGTGAGGCCAACTTTAGAGTATTGTGTGCAGTTCTGGTCACCTAACTACAGGAAGGATATCAGTAAGATTGAAAGAATGCAGAGAAGATTTACTAGGATGTTGCCGGGTCTTCAGGAGTTGAGTTACCGGGAAAGATTAATCAGGTTAGGAACTTATTCCTTGGAGCGTAGAAGAATGAGGGGAGATTTGATACAAGTTTATAACATTATGAGGGGTATAGACAGAGTAAATGCGAGTAGGCTCTTTTCATTTAGATTAGGAGAGATAAACACGAGAGGACATGGCTTTAGGGTGAAAGGGGAAAGGTTTGGGGGAACATTAGGGGGAACTTCTTCACTCAAAGATTGGTGAGAGTATGGAACGAGCTACCATCTGACGTGGTAAATGCGGGCTCACTCTTAAGATTTAAGAATAAATTGGATAGATACATGGATGAGAGGGGTCTGAAGGGTTATGGACTGGGTGCAGGTCAATGGGACTAGCAGAACAATATTTCGGCACAGACTAGAAGGGCAGAATGTCTTGTTTCTCTGTGCTGTAGTGTTCTATGGTTCTATGGTTCTATTAGGAACAAGTGAGTGTGGAAATATTACAGTGACAATGAAATTGTCCAAAGTGTTGTGGGTTTATGCCACCAGGAAGCAAATTCATAACATATTACAGAACATCTAAAATAAAAAATTGCAACTATTAAAAGAAATTAGATTGTCAGAGGTTAACAGGAAATAAAAACAACTTTCTAATTATTGTCAGGATGCTGCCCTTTTAAGATGTCCCTGGTATGAAATGAGGGATCACATCCTATATATAAGATAATAGATGATCTATAGTGAGATACAAGAGAAGAACATATCAAAGGGATTCCACTGGTGTCATGAACCATGAGAAAAGCATGTGTGGTATTCAATGTCACCAGAACTCTTAGATTGAATGAATGCCTTCTATTGCTGTCAGTCATAGCTTTATTCTTTACACTATACCACCAAGTGTTTATATTTATTATCAAAGCTCACTTGTGTTGTGTAGCAACGTTGAATGCTTTTTTTTCTGGTATCATTCCACAGCCATTAGAAAGTGTTTTTTTTTTAAAAATCCATTCTCAGGTTGTGGGTGTTGCTGGCAAAGCTGACATTTAGTTGTTGCCCTTGAGAAGGCGGTGTTGGGCGTTATTCTTGAAACACTCTTGGGAATGATGCAGTTGATCGGTTCATACAAGGTATGAGTGTCCAATACCTAGGGACAACTATTCTAATTGTCAGAATACAGGTGAACACAGGAGTAATGCACATTTTCAATGGGTTTACATCGTAACTGTGAATATAAGTATGGACAAAACTTAAAGCATTGTTGTTTAAATAATTTATTCAGTGTGGAGGCTGAGAACATTCTCCTATGGGTCCTTGATTTTACAGAACCACCAGCTTCCTAATCAGTAAATTTTAATCTGTGGGCTGTCACAGGTTGAGAGAAATTCTTGTCTCCCATGGCTGACCAGTTTTGTTTGCACACTGTGATGCTGAACTTATTCAAGGTAGAGTGATAAAACTACATGGGTAGTTCTATCACAGTAGCATGAACTGTAAACAGTGAAATACAATAGGCTAGAAATTTTCTCGGCAAAGTGTAAGGACAAGTACTGTACACGGGAATGTATTATAATCATATTAAATGTTTGGGTGTGAATTTCACCAATTGGAAGTTGAGCCTTCATCTATAATATATTGCACAGTGCGTAACCTGTGGGCTTCAGTGGTAGCAATATCACCTTTGGATCAGAAAGTTTGTGGGTTTAAACCCCATTCCTGGGTATATAAAGAAAGATGAGGTGTACCAACAAAGCTGCCTGCAGGTCCCACTCAAGGATTGGCAGATGGCTAGGACCTCTGATAACTATGAAAAACAAAAAGTTTTGGAAATTAATGTCCAGACTAAGCTGAGCTTCTGTCCTCATATTCATGCCATCACAAACCACCAATTTACCCCTCCGTAGCATCAGTCAACTCAGTTCTGTCTCAGCTAATCTGCTGCTGAAACTCTCATTCATGCATTTATTGCCTCTATTCAAAAGCTCTCCTGACCTCCCTCTCACATCCTACCCTGCATAAACTTGTGGTCATCCAAAACACTGCTGCCTGTGTCTTAATTTGCACCAAGTCCCGTTCACCAATGACCCACTGTACTCACTAACCTACATTGCCTCCAAGTCAAGCTACACCTCAATTTTAAAATTCTCATCCTTGTTTTCAAATCCATCTGTGGCCTTGCACCCCCCCCCCCACCCCATCTCTGTAACTTCCCCCAGCCATACAATCTTATAAAATATCTGCACTCCTCCAATTCTGGCATCTTCTACCTCCTCTACTAAGGTAGACAGAGTTCTGACTACATCAGCAGAGTGTGAGAGGGTTGGTGAGTTGAAGGAATCTTAAATCTCTTTCCAAAAATCTAATATTGTATAGATTTAACACTTAATTGCAAGTGCTGTTTAAATCCTAAACCTAATCCAAGGCCCTAGACAGGGAGATAGAAGCTATCATATAGATATAAAAACAAAAAAACTGGGGATGCTGGAAATCCAAAACAAAAACAGAATTACCTGGAAAAACTCAGCAGGTCTGGCAGCATCGGCGGAGAAGAAAAGAGTTGACGTTTCGAGTCCTCATGACCCTTCCATTGGCAATAGCTGAAATAGTTAATTAGGGAAATGAGCTCAAACTGGTTTGTTCTGTCCCTGGGCTCAGTCCCTTTGTTTCGTAAACAAAGAGGTACCCACTTTGTTTTTTTTCCTCATTTTTTTACCCTGTAGGGATTGGTTCATGCGACACTACAGTGAAAGAAGCTAGCTGTTTGTTAAGTATCTGGTAAGTGGATAAGTCTATTTGAATCCTAAGATTCAAAATAGTACAGGAATTTGTGGTAAGATTTATAAAATACATAAAGGAAAATAAATAATTGAATAAAATAATAAAGTAGTTAATTATAGTACATAAAAATGGCAGGGCAGGTGATATGTCAAGTTGCAGCATGTGGGATTCCTGGATGCCAAGTGTGACCCAGGACAAGCACATCTGCAGTAAGTGTCTGCACCTTGAGGAGCTTCGGTTCAGAGTCATTGAGCTGGAGGCTGAGCTGCAGACAGTGTGTCACATCAAGGAGTGGGGAGTTACCTGGATATTTTGCACCAGGAGGCAGTCACACCCCTGAGGATAGGGTCTTCTGGTTTGGAAAGTGGCCAGGGAAAGGAGGCTGTGTCTGCGAGTGAGGCAGGAAAGGGGATCCAGAGGCCAGGAGTGCAGGAGTGTCAATCTCTGCAATTGTCCAACAGGTTTGAGGTTCTCACAGCTTGTTTGGATGAGTGTAGGGCTGCAGGGTGGATAAGCTGACTGACCATGGCACTGTGCTACAGGAAGCCATTTAAGTGGGAGGAGCAAAAAGGAATGGATTGGTAGTAGGGGACAGTATAGTGAGGGGGACTGTTCTCTGTAGCAAAGAGTGACAGTCCAGATGGCTGTGTTTGTCTGCCTGGTGCCAGGGTTTAGGACATCTGCTCAAGGTTGGGGAGGAATTAAAGTCTGAGGGGAGGATCCAGTTGCCATGGTCCATGTAGGTACCATAGGCAGTATGAGGAGCTAGGCACCAAATTAAGAAGCAGAACCTCAAAGGCAATAATCTCTGGATTATTACCTGAGCCACGTGCAAATTGGCAAAGGAAAAATAAGATTAGAGAAATGAATGTGTGGCTCAAAGACTGGTGTGCAAATGGGTTCTAGTTTGTGGAGCACTGGCACCAGTACTGGGGAAAGTGGGGGCTGTACAGTTGGGACAGTAGGGCGATGGACCAAATTTGGGAAGATGTGGTAAACCAAAAAGTAGAGACAAGGTCAGAGAGAAAGGTGTTAATATGGGAAATGATAAACAAAATGTGACAGGAAGGGACAGAGAATACAAAACTAAGAGTAAACTAGCAGATAAGGCTATACATTACAAAAATAACAAAAGGACAAAATTAAAGGCTTTGTATCTAAATGCATGTAGCATTCGAAACAAAACAGGTAAACTGAAATAAATAAATATGATCTGATAGCCAATACAGAGACATGGTTGCAGGATGACATAGATTGGGCCCTAAATGTTAAAGGGTATGTGACATTTAGGAAGGACAGGAAGCTAGGAAAAGGTGGAGGTGTGGCTCTGTTAATTAATGTTGGTATTTGTGCATTAGTGAGGGATGACCTAAGTTCAGGAAACCAGAAGCAGTTTGGGTTGAGATGGGGGAATGCTAAAGGCAAAAAGTCACTTGTGGGAGTGGTGTACAGGCCCCAGTAGGAGAGAGTATAAAGGAAAAGATAATGGGAGCTTGTCAGGAAGGTACAGCAATAATCAAGGGGGATTTTAATCTACAGAAAGACTTGAAAAATTAGATGGGGAAAGATAGCCTAGATGAGGTGTTCATAGAATGTTTTTGGGATAGTTTCTTGGAACAACACATTCTGGAGTCATCCAGAGAGCAGGCTATATTAGACCTGGTACTGCGCAACAAGATGGGATGAAATGATACCCTCATTGTGAAGGTACCCCTCGGTAATAGCTATTATAATATGATTGAACTTTCCATTCAGTTTGAGGGATAGAAGAGTGAGTCCAAGGCTAGCTTTTTAAACTGAAATAAGGGCAATTATGATGGCATGAAAGCAGTGCTCGCTCAGGTGAACTGACAAATGAGGTTAAGGGCTAGGTCCAAGAAGGTTCGGTGACAGGCTCTTAAAGGGATATTTCAGAATACACAGAATAGATACATTCCAATGGGAAAGAAAACTCCCAAGGGGAGAACCCACCTCCCATGTTTAACTAAAAAAGTTGAAGACAGTATCAAACTTAAAGAGAAAGCTTATGATTGCATGAAGGTGAGTGGCAGGTGAGAAGATTGGACAGAATATGAAGAATAGCAAAGATTAACAAGGAGGGAAAAATTAGAGTACAAGAGAAAGCTAGTTAGAAATAAAAACAAATAGTAAGAGTTTATATAGATATTGAACAAAGAGTTAACAAAGTGAACATTGGTACTATAGAAAGTGAGTTTGGGGAATTAATAATAGAAAATGAGGAGATTGCAGATGAATTGAACAGGTATTTTGCATTGAACAAAAACAAATATACCTGGAAAAGCTCAGCAGGTCTGACAGCATCTGTGGAGAGGGATACAGTAGACGTTTCGAGTCCATATGACCCTCATCAGAACTAAAAAATATAGAAATGAGATGAAATATAAGCTGGTAGAGGGGCGTGGGAGGGACAGGTATAGCTTGATAGTGGGCCAGTGATAGGTGGAGGCCAAGAAGAGACTGCCAAAGATGTCATAGACAAAAGGACAAAGGGGTGTTGACGGTGGTGATATTATCTAAAGGATGTGCTAATGGGGACAGTAAGGGTAGCAAGCAGGACAAGCTAGTGGCAGATGGCCCTAGTGGCGGTTGGGTGGGGGGAAGGGATCAAAATGGGCTAAAAGGTAGAGATGAAACAATAGATCGAAATAAATTTAAAAATGGGTGGGAAAAGAAAAATATATTTGGAAAAAATTATAAATTATTGGAAAAGAGGGGATCAGAAAGGGGATGGGGATGGAGGAGAGAGTTCAAGATCTGAAATAGTTGAACTCAATATTAAGTCCGGAAGGCTGTAAAGTGCCTGGTTGGAAGATGAGGTGCTGTTCCTCCAGTTTGCGTTGAGCTTCACTGGAACATTGCAGCAGGCCAAGGATGGACATGTGGGCATGAGAGCAGGATGGTGTGTTGAAATGGCAAGTGACAGGGAGGTCTGGGTCATGCTTGTGGACAGACTGACAGGATTTCTACCTTACTCTTTCGCCCTGTTCAGCTTGATTACTTTCCATTTCTTTCCTGGTGTTTGACAAGGTGTTTACTAAAGCTCACTTTCACAGCCATTTTTCATTCCTCAGTGACTGTCTCCGTCTCCGACTTAGCCCACGTGGATTCCAACTGAAGTTCCAACCCTCATGTTTCGAACCCACCCAGGATTACAGGTATCTCCGGGACATACAACGCCCCTTGGACTGCTGTTCTCATCGCATCCTGAGAGCCACACTCAGTGCTATGCGCCGCCATGTGAGCACACTCAACCTCTCCCTCCAGCAGCACTGAAGCACCCTATTTCTAAGCTGCGCGTGCCCCCAGTTTCATTTTATTCTTCGTCTCATCCGACGCCTCAACAAGAAATTTTGTCTCTTTCTTTCAGGTGCAAAGGAATGCAAGCTCCAACAACTCATCGACACCAACGCCCATCCAGGACCCTCCACCCCTGCCTGGCCCTCTGCTCCTATCCCTTCTTCCAATTCCAGCCTCGGCTCAGAAAAGGACTTAGTTTCATACCCTTACGCCCTCACCTCAATGAATTTCAGGCTCGGCATGATGCTGAACTCTTCTTCTGCCGTCTTCATCTCCGGGCTCACTTCTTTGGGCAGGAGTCCTCTCCCTCTTCAACGGATCCTTTCACCCACCTCCAGTATTCTCCCTCCACCTGGACCCCTCCCTCTGGATTCTTACCTGCTCTTGATCTTTTCACTGAGAACTGTTGGCATGACATTAGTCATCTCAATTTCTCTGCTCTTCTCACCCACTCTAACCTATCTCTTTCTGAACTTGCTGCACTCCATTCTCTCAGGTCCAACCTGGACATTGTCATCAAACCCGCTGACAAGGGTGGTGCTGTTGTTGTCTGGCGCACTGACTCCTACCTCGCAGAGGCTGAGCGTCAACTCACAGACACTTCCTCCTACCTCCCCTTGGACCATGATCCCACCACTGAACATCAAATCATTGTTTCCAGGACTGTCGCTGACCTCATCTCCTCTGGAGATCTTCCCTCCACAGCTTCCAACCTCTTAGTCTCCCAACCTCGGACGGTCCGCTTCTACCTCCTACCCAAAATCCACAAACAAGGCTGTCCCGGCAGACCGATCGTGTCAGCCTATTCCTGCCCCACGGAACTCATTTCTTGTTATCTTTACTCCATTCTCTCTCCCCTTGTCCAGTCTCTTCCCACCGACATCCACGATTCCTCTCACTCCCTACATCATATCAACAATTTCCAGTTCCCTGGCCCCAACCGCCTCCTCTTCACCATGGATGTCCAATCCCTCTACACCTCCATCCCCCACCAGGATGGTCTGAGGGCTCTCAACTTCTTCCTCGAACAGAGGCCCAAACAATCCCCATCCACCACTATTCTCCTCCGTCTGGCTGAACTTGTTCTTTCACTGAACAAATTTTCCTTAAACTCGTCTCACTTCCTCCAAATAAAAGATGTGGCAATGGGTACCTGCATGGGCCCCAATTATGCCTGTCTCTTTATGGGGTATGTGGAATATTCCTTGTTCCAGTCCTACTCAGGCCCCCTTCCACAACTCTTTCTCTGGTACAATGATGACTGCTTCGGTGCCACTTCATGCTCTCGTCTGGATCTGGAAAAATTTATTAATTTTGCTTCCAGTTTCCACCCCTCCATCATTTTCATGTGGTCCATCACTGACACTTCCCTTCCCTTCCTTGACCTCTCTGTCTCAATTTCTGGTGATAGACTGTCCACCAATATTCATTACAAGCCTACCGACTCCCACAGCTACCTCGACTACAGTGCCTCACACCCCTTCCTGTAAAGACTCCATCCCATTCTCTCAGTTCCTTCGCCTCCGTCGCATCTGTTCTGATGATGCCACTTTCCAAAACAGTTCATCTGACATGTCTCCCTTCTTCCTTAACCGAGGTTTTCCACCCATGGTGGTTGCCAGGGCCCTCAACCGTGTCCGGCCCATCACCCGTACATCTGCCCTCACACCTTCCTCTCCCTCCCAGAACCATGATAGGGTCCCCCTTGTCCTCACTTATCACCCCACCAGCCTTCGCATTCAAAGGATCATCCTCCGCCATTTCCGCCAACTCCAGCATGATGCCACCACCAAATACATCTTCCCTTCACTCTCCCATGGCGGCTTTCCTCAGGGATCATTCCTTCCGGGACACCCTGGTCCACTCCTCCATCATCTCCTACACCTCAACCCCCTCCCACGGCACCTTCCCATGCAACAGCAGAAGATACAATACCTGCCCCTTTACTTCACCCCACCTCACCATCCAAGGGCCCAAACAATCCTTTCAAGTGAAGCAGCACTTCACTTGCACTTCCCTCAATTTAGTCTACTGCATTCACTGTTCCCAATGTGGTCTCCTCTACATTGGAGAGACCAAACGCAGACTGAGTGACCACTTTGTGGAACACCTTCGGTCTGTCCGCAAGCATGACCCAGACCTCCCTGTCGTCTGTCATTTCAACACACCATCCTGCTCTCATGCCCACATGTCCATCCTTGGCCTGCTGCAATGTTCCAGTGAAGCTCAATGCAAACTGGAGGAACAGCACCTCATCTTCCAACTAGGCACTTTACAGTCTTCCAGACTTAATATTGAGTTCAACTATTTCAGATCATGAACTCTCTCTCCATCCCCACCCCCTTTCCGATCCCCCCTTTTCCAATAATTTATAATTCTTTTACAAATATATTTTTCTTTTCCCACCTATTTTTAAATTTATTTCGATCTATTATTTCATCTCTATCTTTTAGCCCATTTCGATCCCTTCCCCCCACCCCACCCCCACTAGGTCCATTTGCCACTAGCTTGTCCTGCTTGTTACCCTTAGTGTCCCCATTAGCACATCCTTTAGATAATATCACCACCGTCAACACCCCTTTGTCCTTTTGTCTATGACATCTTTGGCAGTCTCTTCTTGGCCCCCTATCAAGCTATACCTGTCCCTCCCACCTCCCTCTACCAGCTTATATTTCATCTCATTTCTATATTTTTTAGTTCTGATGAAGAGTCATACGGGCTCGAAACATCAACTGTATCCCTCTCCGCAGATGCTGTCAGACCTGCTGAGTTTTTCCAGCAATTTTTGTTTTTGTTCTAGTTTTCCAGCATCTGCAATATTTTGCTTTTATCTAGGTATTTACATTGTTTTGCACTAGAGAGAATACAAGTAACAGCCCAGAAGTAGCTGCAAATCAGGAAACGGATGGGAGGGAGGAAAACATTAAAATTACAATCACCAGAGAAGTGGTACTGAGCAAATTGTTAGACCTGTAGGCTGACAAATCCCCTGGTCCTAATGGACTTCATCCTAAGGGCTTGAAAGAAGTGGCTAGCGAAATAGTTGATCTGTTGGTTTTAATTTTCCAAAATCCCTTCAATCCCCATTAGATTAGAAAAAAGAAAATGTAACACCTTTATTCAAAAAGGGAGGGAGACAGAAAGCATGAACCTACAGGCTAGTTAGCTTAACATGTCATAGGGAAAATGTTAGAAGCTGTTATTAAAGATTTTATAGCAGGGCAGTTACAAAACCTTAAGGCAATCAGACAAAGTCAACATGGTTTTGTGAAAGGGAAATCATGTTTACCTAATTTATTGGACTTCTCCGAAGGAGTCATATATGCTGTGGTTAAAGGAGAACTGGTGGATGTACTGTACTTAGACTTCCAGAAGGCATTTGATAAGGTGCCACATCAAAGTTTATCACATAAAATAAAGCTCATGGTGCTGGGAGTAACATATTGGCATGGATAGAAGATTGCCTATCTAACAGGAAATGGAGGGTTGCCATAAATGGGTCTTTTTCTGGTTGGCCAGATATAACGAGTGATGTGCCACAGGGATCAGTGCAGGGGCCTTTACTTTTTACAATTTATATAAATGTCTTGGGTGAAGGGACAGGTAGTATGGTTGCTAAATTTGCTGACGACACAAAAATAGGTAGGAAAGTAAGTTGTGAAGAGGATGTAAGGAGGCTACAAAGTGACATGGATAGGTTAAGTGAGTGGGCAAAAACCTGACAAATGGAGTAAAATGTGGGCAAATGTGAAATTGTCCATTTTTGCAGGAAGAATAGAAAAAAAGCATATTATCTAAATGGTGAGAGATTGCAGAGCTCTGAGATTCAGAGGGATCTTGGCGTCCTAGTGCATGAATCACAAAATGTTAGTATGCAGGAACAGCAGGTAATTAGGAAAGCCAATAGAATGTTATTGTTTACTGCGAGGGGAATTGAATACAAAAGTAGGAAGGTTATGCTTCAGTTGTACAGGGCACTGGTGAGACCACATCTGGAGTAATGTGTACAGTATTGATCCCCTTATTTAAGGAAGGATGTAAATGCATTAAGAAGCAGTTCAGACAAGGTTTACTAGGCTAATACCAGGAATGGGTGGGTTGTCTTATGAGGAAAAGTTGGACATGTCAGGCTTGTATCCGCTGGAGTTTAGAAGAGTAAGAGGTGACTTGATCGGAACCTTTAAGATCCTGAGGGGTCCTGACATGGTGGATGTGGAGAGAATGTTTCATCTTGTGGGAGAATCTAGAACTAGACATGGTTTAAAAATAAGGGGTGGCTCATTTAAGACAGAGATGAGGAGAAATATTATCTCTTAGAGTGCTGTGAGTCTTTGGAACTCTCTTCCTCAAAAGGCAGTAGAAGCAAGGTCTTTGAATGTTTTTAAGGGAGTGCTGGATAGATTCTTGATTAACAAGGTGAAGGGTTATTGGGGGTAGGTGGGAGGTTACAATCAGATCAGCCATGATCTTACTGAATGATGGAGCAGGCTTTAAGGGCTGAGTGGCCTACTCCTGCTCCTAATTTATATGTTTGTATGCTCCTTAGCATCTCCGACTTTAATTGTTCCACTGTTGGTGGCCACAGCTTCAGCTGCCTGGTCCCTAAGCTCTGGAATTCCCTCCTTGACCCCCTCTACCACTCTTCCCTCCTTAAGATGGTCTTTAAAACTTACTTGTTTGAGCTAGCTTTTGGTTATTTGAACTAATATCTCCTTCTGTGGCTTCAAGTCAATTTTTTTTAGTTATACTTCTGCGAAGTGCCTTGAGTAATTTTACAATGTTAAAGGAGCTATATAAGGTTGTTGTTTTTGTTATTGACTTAAGTTGAGATTAGAGCGCTGTCTGGTTTGAGCTTTTGGCTGCAATTCCACAGCCAAAGATGTGGGTCCAAGTGGTGCTTGTGTCCATCAGTTGCCTGCAAATGGTTTGCTCATCTAGCGGCCTTGCTAACTCTGGAGTCATTGATGGAGGCCACAACCAGGTTGCGATCCCAACACCATCACTTAGGTTGCTGCCCATGGAGTTTTGAGACCATTGTGGAGTTCACAGGAGGAGAAAAAGACATTCTGTAAATTTCCAGCCAAATGCACAGCACTTTACCTGATTACAGACCTGTGCCAATGTCACGCTGACTTTCCCTCTGATATTTTCCCTGTGAAGAAGTGTCTGGCCTTCACTCAGCTTTGTTCTGTAACACAATCTTACATTCAGATGACATTGAAGGGTTTTCATATCAAGGCAGTGACATCTCATCAAAATAAAGTGATATGTGTCCTGTCTTGTTTCCATTACACTTCCTGTTGTTACTATTTTATCTGCATCCACTGAAGTTTGAGGCATTTGGTCATGTTGCATCGGAAATAGCAAAAGTGCCAGTGACATACTGTTATCCTCAAAGTGTCTTGCCTCATTAGGCTAGTTTTCCCCTCTTATGCTGGTTTATGTAAAACCCAGAGGGCAATGATCTTGGCCACACTGTGATCTCTCCCAGGTACTTATGTGCGGCAACTGCCAGTGAGCGGGATCGCTTCCCTGGATGAGTGTTCAGTTCCTTCACCAACTGCAGCAGTATGTATGAAATACAAAACGCACTACAGCAAATCATCAAGACTCCTTTGACATCACCTTCCAAACCTGTGAGCTCTACCACCTAGAGGGACAAGGGCATCACATTGGCACACCATCATCCGCAACTTCCTCTGCAAGGCACACACCATTCTAATTTGGAAATATATCGCCAATTCTTCAGTGTTGCTGAGTCGAAATCCTGGAACTCCCTTCCTAACAGCACAGTGGGTGTACCTACACCACATGAACTGCAGCGGTTGAAGAAGGCAGCTCACCACCACCTTCTCAAGGGCAATTAGGGACGGGCAACAAATTCCAGCAACTTTCACACCCCACAAACAAATAAAAAAATGTTAACAGGAAAGATTCCTCCTGACTTCTGTTAAAGCAGTTACCCTCACAATCACAACAAATCACAGTTATACAATACCGTTAATGTAGAAAAATGTCCCAATGTTCTGCAGTGGTTGGTGGGGGGTGTGTTGGGAGGGGGTTGTGGGGTGGGGGGGGGGGGTGTGTTTTCTGCAAAAAATGGTTGCCAACTCAAAGAAGGAGATTTTAGGAGGGTTGACTGAAAGATTGGCCAATGAAGTTGGTTTTTAGGTGGGCTTTAAAGTTGGTAAGAGAGGAGTGAGGTTTAGAGAGGGCCTAGCTAGCTGAAAGTATGGCCCCCTACTGGTGGGCTGAAGGAAGTGGGTGATGCAAAGTGCCCAAAGTTGGAAGAATGCAGATTTCTGGGAGGGTTGTGATGTTAGAGGGGTTCACTGAGAAAGAGAGGGGTGATGCCATTGAGAGATTTGAACAAGTACAAACATTTTAACCTGGTGGCATTGGGGGACCAGCAGCCAATGTAGTCAGTGAGCAGGGGTTGATGGATGAATGGGATTTGGTGTGGGGGAAGGAATAGGCCACGGAGTTCTGGATGAGCTTCAGATTGTGGAGTTTTGAGGCCGACAGGGAGATCATTGGAAAAGATGATCCAGAGCAGTGAACTTACACTAATTTTCTCACAGTACAATCTGATGCTTTGCTAGATGTCAGTCATGGCTCAGTGGGTAGAGCTTTTACCGCTGATTCAGAATGTTCTGTGTTCAGTTCCCATTGCAGAAACTGAACACGTCATTTATTTGACACTTCAATGAAACACTGAGGGAGTGCTGCACTGTCAGATGAGATGTTTAATTGAGACACCATTTGCCCTCCCAGTTGGACGTAAAAAATCCCAGGGTGTATTTAGATGAAGGGCAGGGTGTTCTCCCTAGCTGTCATTAATCCTCGAACACTGATCACCGTATAAAAGATAGATTATCTGGTCATTGTCACATTGTGGCATCATGCTGTGTCTGTAATCTCTTACATTTAATCTTATATGTATGTGTCTTCATTCTAGACCCATCAATCACTGAAAGAGAAGTCTCCATCTGCATCTATTCACAATTTTAAACTCTGCAATCAAATCATCCTAATAAATGCTCTTTTTTAATGAAAACAGCCCTTGAATGAAAATAATCGAGTTAGCAATTTAGCTTTTGACCAATGCACGAATTTGGGGCTTTCTGAATGACTGGTCCAGCAAACTAACCCCTCCGCCACTGTACCCTAACAATTATTTAACTGTCCATTGTAAAAGCACTCGATTCATCTATTAAATGATGGACAATTGTGAAATAAATCGTAATTGTTCCTGTCAGCAGCATTTGTGTTCTTGCTTATAGATTCCATAAAGTTCAAAAGCTCCAAGACTAGTTCAATGGATAAAGATAGTCTCCCCCTAGAATTTTTCCTCTATAATAACTGCAGAAATGTGGATGAGCCAGTGGCCATATGTATATAAGGTCATCATTGGAATGGCACGACAAGTGCATGCAGCATTTGAACCAGGACAACAGATCCATACAAAGACAAGGAGATCTATACAGTTGCACCTCTGACATTTGGAATGAATTCAAAATATCTTTATGGAAGTTAGTGGAAAAGCTTTAGACAGCATTTTTGCCTGTACCAATGCACCAACTGACTTCCTGTGTGTTGCAATTCAGATGCACAATTTAGGCTTTTTAGAATATCCATGAATCCATTGGAAGGATGTGTGCTTCTCCCTAAACTGGCTCAAAAATGGCCAGACGTTTCCATATTCCTGGAGTGACACCAAGGTCAGTTTTATGCTCAAACTGTTGTCATCCTGGTGTTAAGACAGTAGTTACAGTTACATCAGTATTAGTGCACTCAGCACCCAGAATGGGCCATCAAGGTACCGAGATTCAATGAAAACATTATATCTCATAATGTTGTATCTGGATGCTTTTTGCTGCATTATTGTCTATCAGCCTAATTTGTTGGCCTCAAATCAGTTTCTAAATTTTGCACAGGTGGAAGGTAGATTGAATTGGCCAGGGGTGATCAGTGATGGGGTTGTCTTGTAAGAGAGAAAAAAGGGATTTGAACCCTTTGGAGGATATTACAATGACAGTAATTGCAATGAGAGAAGCTTTGGGTTGTTCCATTGGGTGGAATCTTGGTGAGGCATCGGGGGTCTTGCCTGCCGGCTTTGGAGACCTGCGCTGCCTCTTTTTGGGAAGGCCCGCTGATCCACAAGCCAATCGGGCAGTTGGGAGGCCACTAGCGGTCCTTCCCCAGGGATTAAAACCCCGGGGGCAGAAGCCTTGCCTACTGCCTGCTGCGAGCCAATCAGAGGCCAGCAGCACTTGTGCTCAGCAGCGCCACAGAAATGTGGTGGCTCCTGCAGGAAAAACACCTACTGGATTCCCAGGATTGTGGAGCGACCCAGGTCACAAGTAAGTAATGTCGGGGGGAGGTTTTGCAGGATGGGTGTTGAGGGCAGAGGAGTGTAAGGGGGTCGGCAGCAAGGTCAGGATGGTGGCTCTCAGCGGGTCCCCTCCTTTCTGATGTCCAGTCCCTCAACTAGGCACTGAGTGCCTTTGATCGAAGGATATCTCTCCCCGCACTCCCGGAGTTGACAAGCTGGCTACACGGTTTTAGCTACCATGTATGCCTCATGGCAACAGGTCTGCCAACTGAAGCTCAGTTAATGCCAATGGCAGCAGGAAGAGACCCCTAACTGGTCAGTGATTGGCCAATTAAAGGCCTCTATTGGCTGTGGGGTGGGAAGGTTGACCATTGGCCTCCCCCCCACCCCCAGAACTTAATTCTGACAGAGGTGGGAAGGCAGCGGGGGGTCTGGTACGTCACCATCCCACCTAATTACATGCTTTACTCACCTCCAAGCTCACCACCAGCGAGAGCAGAAGATTCTGCTCATTGTGCCCACACCAGCTGAAAGCAATAACTCTGCAGTGAAAATGGCACTGGGAAAATGAGGGAGAGATTGACAAGACTACTGTTGATTTAAAAAACATTTGGCATTTTTAAAATCATAATGGAAAAATTTGACATACCACAAATATAATGTTAGCTTCTCAGGGTCAAGGAAAGGATTCAGTGGTAATTAAGAAGTTAGAACACAGTTAAAAACCCAGTTACACTTCATTCAAAGGGTGTACATTTTTCAAGGGTTTTTACAATGGGATTATCAGTGTGAGAATTGAGATTCTTGTCAGTTCAAAGATTTCCCTTGGTTAGCAATCTGGGGGATCTCAACAATACACGAACATACCAACATACGAACATATGAAATAGGAGCAGAAATAGGCCATTTGGCCCCTCGCCTCTGCTCCGCCATTCAATAAGAATATGGCTGCTCTGTTTGTGTTACCAGTTTTACATTCTCATCTACCCTTAGCCTGTTAAGAATCTATCTACCTCTGCCTTAAAAATATTCAGTGACCCCACTTCCATTGCATTCTGAGGCAGAGAGTTCCAGAGTCGCAAAACCCTCTGAGAGAAAAAATTTCTCCTCGTCTCTGTCCTATAAGGGCAACCCCTAATTTTAAAACAGTTCTGATCCTTCCCACATCCACCTTGCCAAGACCATTCAGGATCTTATATACTTTAATCAAGTCACTCCTCATTATTCTAAACTCCAGTGGAAACAAGCCCAACCTGTCCAACCCATCCTCATAAGACAACCCGCTCATTCGAGGTATCAATCTAGTAAATCTCCCCTGAACTGCCTCCAATGCATTTACACCCTTCCTTAAACAAGGGGACCAAAACTACACACAGTGTTTGAGATGTGTTCTCACTAATGCCTTGTATAGTGAAGCCTCTGGAGAAGTCTAGAATCTCATATAAACTTTGGGGTTTCTGTGTTATTCTGTGTATGTGTGGACTCCCAAAATTGTTGTCAGTTTCAATTGAGCACTGATGGCAGATGCTGACAGTTTCACTGTAATTACTGCTGCAAAATCTGGGTCATTATATAAAGGCATCCATGGCGAGCTTTTGATGTAGGTACTCAAATCTAGGATGTTAATACATGAGTTGGATCATCTGATTTCCTTTTTTCCATACCTCAGTCCCAATGGGCTACCATTGTACAGGATTCAAGGCCAGAACTTTCTAGACCAATGTCCTATCACTTTCTAAATAACTGAACTTTTTCTCCTAATGTGGGGAGGAAACATAGGACCAGCAGGAGGCTCCTCAAGCCTGTTTCTGTATTCAATTACATTATGGTTGATCTGCATCTTAACTCCAATTGATGGTCTTTGATCTACATTCCTTGATACCTTTAGCCCAACAAAAATCTATTGATGCCAGCCTTGAAAATTTCAATTTAGCCTCTCGGGGAGAGCGTTCCTGATTTCCATTAATTCAAAGAATAGTTTATCCTGCCAAGTTTGGAGACAGATGCGTAATGTCAAGTGAACACACAAAATATGATGTTTGTGTCCAGTGTTGAACCCAACGTTCTTACTGTCCAGCAGACCTACAATTCATGACTATTGCACAGAAGTCATTCTTGATCGAACAGATTCCTGACTTTACTTATTCATTTTAGCTGTGCTGCAACCTGGAAAATGGGGACAGAAGAGAAAACAAGCACATTAATAGAGTGAGGGATAGAAAGAGAGAAAAAAAGGATGGAGACTTTGTTGAGTGAGGAGGAGGAGAGATCCCTGAGGGACCCTGAAGAGTAGGGGTGGGGGGAGCTGTGGAGACTTAGGGACATTCCATTGGATATAGGGCGGGAGGAAGAGACAGAGGTAGAAAGAGACTTTACAGACCTAGATTATGATCTCATTGAATGGCAGAACAGGTTTGAGAGACTGAATGATGCATTTCTGTTCCAATGTGCCCCTCCTATTTAAAAGAGACACAAACCTCCCTGTATTGTTGGCTGGTATGTCCTACCATTTGATGTTCTATAAGTTACAATCTGCCCCTTTCTTTCAAATCAGAAGGGTGGCGGCTACTCATTCATTGCAAATATAAGTCGTGGCCCCCAGTGTCATTCGGGAAGAGGAAATTATAATCTGCAGCCACAGACAGCTGCAACTGATTACAAACAAATTGAATCCAGAAGCTGAAACTGTCCCAAATTCAGGGCTTCACAGAAATGCCAGTATGACGCAGGTCTCCCCAACAATGCCTTTCACCTTATTGTACTTGACCTAAAAATGATACTTAGAAAGAGAGATCAGTGTAATTCAAACATTTGTCTGCATTAAAACACAAGCAGCCAGAGAGTGGCAGAAACAACCATGAATCGTATATGAACAGATCAAATTGCCCTTTTTTTTTTACCAGTGCCTCTTTGTTTGAAGACAAGTTGGTTACATCAGCACAGACCATTTTGGTAAAATACCCTCCTGCATCACTAATGATTGCAACTGATCTTACAATGAAAATGGCAGCTGAAAGCAGCATCAAAATTCTAACAGGGAAACATCACACGTGTACAATGAGATTTGAAACTCCATCGGTGGTTTCATTTTAAACACTGTTCACATTGCTGTCTTAACCCAGCCGTTGATGTTTTCCTGATCAATTTTACAACACAGAAATCATTTGACTCAACTGTTCTGTGCTCCACACGAGCTTCCTGGCACTTTACTTCAGCTCATTTTAGAGTAATATCGCTTGGAAATTACATAAATAAATGCTTTTCTTGCACTCTTCAGTAACTGTAATGCTGAGCAGACAACTTGGTGAACTTTTGACACATAAGACAAAATGCCTTCAAGCAAGGTTGTGATTGGCTAAAAGTGACGTCACCAATTAAAAATACTGGCACTCACTTTTTTAGTTGTTTTGTTTGGCAGAAATGGAACATAAGGAGGTCCTGTCCCTTTCTGTTAATATTTTAAGTGGAATTTAGGAATTATGGCCTTCCAAACCAGATCCAACACAACAGTTTCAGGCCTGTTCTCATAGTAACTTTCACAAGTGTTTTAAAGAAGTAACTGGTCCTGTTTGAATACAAGTGATAATAACAGTTCAACATGAACAACTAGCCAGGATCATTATATGGCAACAGCAAAGGAGGTACTGTGGGATAATGGTCATGTTGCCAGGTCAGGTCTGGATTAATGATCTGGAATTGAAAAGCTAGAATCAGCAATGGTGCCCATAGAACAACTGGATTTGGTTCACTAATGTCCTTTAGGGAAGGAAACCTGCCATTCTTATGTGGTCTGGACTACATATGACACCAGATCCATAGCATCGTGCTTGGCTTTTAACTGTCCTCTGAAATGGCCTAGCGAGTCAATCCATTGCATTCTAGAAGATACTCAAGGGCAATTAGGGATGGGCAACAAATACTGGCCCAGCCAATGATGCTCACATCCTGTGATTTAAGATAAGGGCCCAAGACTCTGGGGGTATAAAATGAGGAGGTTTTTTTTAACACATTGATTTGTTGTGATCTGGAATTCCTATTGATCCGAAAAAGTGATTGAAGCAGATTCAACCGTAACTTTCAAAAAGAATAGGATACACGCTTGAAAAGGAGAAATTTGCAAGAGTATTGGCTGTAAAGCACTTCGAGATGCCTGGTGGTCATGAAAGGCAATATATAAAAGCAAATCTTTCCTTCTTTCTTTGTTTATGGAAAAAGGTGTGGGGGTTGGGACCAATTGGATAGCTCGTTCAAAGAACTGACATAGACATGATGGACCAAATGGCCTCCTTCTGTATTGCATGATTCTATGAGAAACTGGGGAGAACTCCCCTACTCTGTGATAAAATAGTGTCACCTGAGAGGGCAGATAGGGTTTGATGTCTCATGCAGAGTGCAGCGCCTCTGACTGTGCAGCACCCTCTCAGTGCTGTAGTGGGTGTATCAGCCTAGATTTTGTGCCAAATCCCTGCATCGGGGCTTGAATTGGGGCTTGGTTCCAGGGATGGGAAACTTCAGCTTTGAGGATAGATTGGAGAGATTGGGACTGTTCTGCTAGGAGAGAAGAAGGCTAAGAGGAGATTTGATAGAGGTGTTCAAAGTCATGAGGGGGCTGGACAGAATAGTTAGGGAGAAATTGTTCCTGCTCATAAAAGCATCAAGAATGAGAGGGCACACATTTAAAGCGATTTACAAAAGAGTGGTGGAGTGCACTGCCTGGAAGTGTGGTGGAGGCAGGTTCAATCAAGTCATTCAAGAGAGCATTAGATGATTATTTGAATAGAAACAACGTGCAGGGGTACAGGGAAAAGGCAGGGCAATGGCACTGATTCGTAATGCTCACTTGGATAGCCGGTGCAGACACAATGGGTAGAATGGCCTCCTTCGGTGCCTTTAAAGTTCTGTGATTCTGATTCTGTGAATCCATGACCTTCTGACTCAGAGGTGAGAGTGCTCCCCATTGAGTCACAACTGACTCCAGAATAGTGATTCGGTATTGGCTGTTGTGGGTGTGTAAAGCGAGACAGCTTTTGTTTATTTAAACTTGTAGCTATGATCCAGTGTTACAGACCAGTCACTGCAGGCACTCCTGAACAGACAATGCAGTTTATCTGAGGATACTTCATTCTTTTTTTTTGTCAGCTTTGTAGAAAGGTAGGATTTCGGAATTACTGAACTCAAAATAAAATGTACTCAAAGGTCTTAGCAAAATACCTGAGGAAGAAACTTCAAAGGAAAGAATATAACATTTCCCTTTATGCACTTTTGTATAAATTAATCCAGTTGTCACAGTCAGGAACATTGTGGGCACCCAGAGGTAGCTTTGACTCTAATAATGGCCATAAAATAAACTGAAATAAAACAGAAGTGTATTATTGTAGCAGCGAATTCCCACTAATATCTAGTCTACATTGGCTTTAAGTGGTTCAATGGTGGATTAAAATAGGTAGGGATTACTTCCTCACTGACAGATTGAACAAAAACAAATTACTCATCATTGCTAATGAAAGAAAATGAGAAGAAAGTGTCCTTTTGAGGAGACTGATGGGCGTGGTCAAAGAGGGCACAGTGCCAGGCATTCAGTCCCTCTTTCAAATGTTGGCCATTAGTACTCCCAGTGCCACCCTTGTTCACTTTATTCCAACATTGAAATATACTGTAAACCTGCCTTAATTTAAGAAACATGGCAATTTGGGAATCCAGATGTGGCTATTTGAATTTCTGATGGGTATATAAAAAAATGAGTAATCGAGTCCGTTATTGGGCCTGTCATCTCAATAATCATATTCGTACTGGGTATGTATGTGAACTTTAACCTTTTTTAGCATTTGCTGATAAAATGGAAAGACGAAAACCAGAGAGTACAAGAGTTTATGACTGAATTCTTTACTTCCTTGGTTACTGAATGACGACAGATATTTGCTTAGTAAATATATACATGTGAAGTATATTTACCTGTATTGTGGGTAAGGCATTTCCAACTAATGGAAATGTTGGAAATGGTGTCATAGCTACACCTAGGATTAGTCAGCAACTTTTATTGAACAACGCTGATTTAAAAGAAATTATTATTTATTTATTTGTTCACAGAACGTGGGAGTGTCACAGGCTAGGCCAGCATGTATTGCCCATCCCTAATTGCCCTTGAGAAGGTGGTGGTGAGCTCCCTTCTTGAACCGCTGCAGTCCATGTGGTGTAGGCACACCCACAGTGCTGTTAGGGAGGGAATTCCAGGACTTTGACCCAGCGACAGTGAAGGAACGGCGATATATTTCCAAGTCAGGATGGTGACTGGCTTGGAGGCGAACTTGCAGGTGGTGGTGCCTCAAAAACTAACTCAAAAAGCTGCTCCACTTCCCTCAGCCTTGAATCTAAAAGTTCACAGTTGCTGAAGATACAAAGTCAGCCTTTTTCTGTCCTCACAGACTCACCTGGACTGAACAAGTTGTAAGTTGCTTGTCTGTGATTTCTTCAGAGGTGAAATGCTGAGCTTTGTCAAGCAGGAATTGCACACGCTCTTGCCCCATGCACACAAGCATCGTAGATTCCAGCCCGCACCCTAAATAAACTCTGAGGTATTCAGACCATTAAAGGGGCTTCACAGAGCAGAGGCTGAGATGCTGTTTCCTCTGGGTTGAGAGTTTAGAACTAGGAGGTCATAGTCTCAGCCATTTAGGACTGAGATTAGGAGATAATTGTTCATTCAACTGGTTGTGAATCTTCGTAATTCTCTCCCCCAGAGGGCTGGTGAAGGCTCAGTCATTGAGTATGCTCAGGACAGAGATCAATAGACACTAAGGGAATTAAGGGATAGGGGCAGAAAGTGGAGCTGTGGTAGAAGATCAGCATGATTTTATTGAATGGTAGAATGGATTTGATGGACTGAATGGTGTAGGCCTGCTCCTAATTCTTTGATTCTCCTTAACCGTGGTACTTGCGTCACGTGGGACCCACAGGTCCTGGCACCCCAGTCACGGACAGCTGACAACCAAGTTCTACATGTGCGTAAACTCCTTATTTGTTGGCTTGTCCTGTTCAAATTCCAGGACTTGGAGAAAGGCTGGTTCCAGTTCTGTTGCCTCATTGATGGATAAATTCAACAGTGGAACAGCAAGGTCTGTTTACATACGCAGCTTGTTACATCTGGCAAGAAAGATTTATACAGCACTTTTCACAGCCTCAGGACATCCCAAGGCATATCACAGCCAAAGAAGTACTTTAGAAATGTAGACACTGTTACAATGTAAGGATGTACAGCAGGCGATGAACACACAGCAAGTCTCCACGAACAGCAATAAGATAATCTGTTGTTAAATGCTGTTGGCTGAGTGATCAATGTTGGCTAGGAGAAGTCCTCTCTTCTTTGAAATATCACCTTCTACTACATCTATGTCAGAGGGTAGAAAGGGTGTTTGTTTAATATTTCATCTGCAAGACAAAATCCCCACAGTTAGTACTCCCTCAACACTGTATTGGGAATGTTAGTCTGGGTTGGGCACTTGGGTTTGTGGAGCAGGAGCTCAGCCATAAACTCTGTGACTCAGGGGCAAGAGTGCTGCCTACTGAGTTATGGCCGGTACCTTGAAAGTGTCAATTTAAACTTGGTACATAACTTGGTGAGGCTTCATGGCAAGCACCTGGACTGAACCACAAGTCAAAACACTTTTTAAAGTCATTTGAATTCCCAACCTGCCCAGTACACTGGAAAATAGGGATTTCCATTCAAGCATTAACATTTAGGAGCAGAACTGAAGCCTAAGGAACCTATATCAGGGCAGTTGATAACCTGGTGAGCACTTACTGCATTGAAGAGAATAGCTGTCCTAGATAAATGTACAATGGATAAAAGCCAACAAGGACACAGGGCTATCCAACTCCAAGAAACTAGTTCCGAATCACTTTCAACATTTTCCTTTATTCTGTAAAATATACCATAACATGGAATAGTTTTAATTTCTTCAGATATTCACCAACGACTTGTTTCTCCCAATCAAAATTTTCTAAAACCATGTAAAACCACTTCTTAACATTACCCGAAATGTACTGAGTGGAGGATAATGAAGAAAATAATTTATCTCATTCACAGGGCCTTCAGGAAATCTTCTGATCTCCCTTGTATCCACTCCAGGTCAGAGTGCATCTGTGGAGATGGCGCATAATGAGTCCAGTGGCTGGGGCGCCTATCTGGCTTAAGAACATAAGAACATAAGAAATAGGAACAGGAGTAGACCATTCAGCCCCTCGAGCCTGCTCTGCCATTCAATAAGATCATGGCTGATCTTCTTGTGTTTCGATTTCCACATTCCCATCTAACCCCCAAAATTTTTAATTATTATATATATAAATAATCTTTAATCAACAAGAATCTAATTACCTCTGCCTTAAAGGTATTCAATAACCTTACCTCCACCACCTTCTGAGGCAGAGAATTCCAAAGTCACACAACCCTCTGAGAGAAAAAAATTCTCTTCATCTCTGTCCTAAAATGGCAACCCCTAATTTTAAAATAGTGCCCCCTGGTTCTGGACTCATTGACAAGAGGAAACATCCTTTTGACGTCCACCTCGTCAAGGATGTTCAGGAACTTGTAAACTTCAATCAAATCACCCCTCACTCTTCTAAACTCCAGTGAAAACAAGCCCAGTCTGTCCAATCTTTCCTCATAAGACAATCCACTCATTCCAGGTATCAATCTAGTAAATCTCCTTTGAACTGCCTCCAATGCATTTACATTCTTCCTTAAATAAGGAGACCAAAACTGCACACAGTATTCAAGGTGCGGTCTCACCAATGTCCTGTATAACTGAAGCAAAACATTCTTACTTTTATATTCAAACCCTCTTGTAATGAAGGATAGCATTCCATTAGATTTTTTAATTACTTGCTGTACCTGCATACTAACGTTTTGTGATTCATGTACCAGAATACCCAGATCTCTCTGCACCTCAGAATTATGCAGCCGTTCGCCATTTAAGTAATACTCAGCTTTTTTGTTCTTCCTGCCCAAGTTTAAATTCCATTTGCCAGATCTCTGCCAACTCACTGAATCTATCTATATCCATCTGCAACCTCCTCATGTCCTCTTCTCAACATACTTTCCAACCTATCTTTGTGTCATCTGCAAATTTAGCTATCATGTCTTCACTCCCCTCATCTAAGTCATTGATGTAAATTGTAAAAAGTTGAGGCCCCAGTACAGACCCCTGCGGGACTCCACCCGTCACATCCTGCCAATCAGAAAAAGACCCATTTTTGCATACTCTCTGCTTTCTGCCAGCCAGTCAATCTTCTATCCAGGCTAATATATTACCCCCTACACCATGAGCTTTTATTTTCCATAATAACCTTTGATGTGGCACCTTATCAAATGCCTTCTGGAAACCCAAGTACAGTACGTCTACAGGCTCCCCTTTATCCACTGCGCATGTTACTCCTTCAAAACACTCCAATAAATTGGTTAAACATGATTTTGCTTTCACAAAACCATGCTGACTCTTCCCAATTGCCTTGAGCTCTTCTAAGTGCCCAGCTATAACCTCCTTAATGATCAAATCTAATAATTTCCCCACGACAGACGTCAAGCTAACTGGCCTATAGTTTCCTGTTTTCTGCCTCCCTCCCTTCTTGGATAGAGGGGTTATATTTGCTAATTTCCAATCTGATGAACAAAGGGATTTCACATGAACGTTATTGGTATTCTGGTATATATGAAAGAACAGAAGGTAGCCATTCAGCCCACTGTGCCTGTACTTGTAATAATAAAGGTGACACTCAGAATTTATTCTCTCCTGTAATTTATAATGCGAACTTTTTAAGACAAGTACCCCTTTTTTAATGTCCATGGGATGAATTTGAAGTAAGCTGGGCACTTAGAAGTGCACACAATAAGATGAAAGCAAAAAACTGTGGATGCTGGAAATCCAAAACAAAAAAAAAAAATAAAAATACCTGGAAAAACTCAGCAGGTCTGACAGCATCTGCTGGAGGAACAACACCTCATCTTCCGACCAGGCACTTTACAGCCTTCCGGACTGAATATTGTGTTCAACAACTTTAGATCTTGAACTCTCTCCTCCATCCCCACCCCCTTTCCAATCCCCCTTTTTCCAATAATTTTGATAGATTTTTCTTATCCCACCTATTTCCATTATTTTTAAATGTATTTCCATCCATTGTTGTATCTCTACCTTTTAGCCTATTTTGATCCCTTTCCCCCACCCTACCCCCCACTAGGGCTATCTGTACCTTGCTTGTCCTGCTTTCTACCCTTAATGTCACCCATTAGCACTTTTCTTAGCTAATATCACCACCTTCAACACCTCTTTGTCCTTTTGTCTATGACATTTTTTGGCTATCTCCAACAATCACTGGCCCTCTATCCAGCTCTACCTGTTCCACCCCCCCTTAAACCAACTTAAATTTCACCTCTCCTATTCTTCCTTAGTTCTGTTGAGGAGTCATACAGACTCGAAACGTTAACTGTGCTCCTCTCCGCAGATGCTGTCAGACTTGCTGAGTTTTTCCAAGTATTTTTATTTTTGTTTTTGTTACCAATACTCAACGTTCATGTGAAATCCCTTTGTTCATTATTTGAAACAATTTGAAACAAACATCCAGTCCTCGTGATCTTGTTGCCATTCCAAATAAACCAAGTGCCTGAGCTATTTTCTTTCGGAAGGAGGGGAGAGCCTTTCTGATGGGGTTTATAAGTTGCCAGTGGTTCACTGGCTCCACAGACATGTGGATGGAGAACACCCCAGAATGGAAATGGTGGACCGTGATCACACAGGAAGGTGAATCTGGGCGTATCTGAAATTCGAAAACACCTTGCCCAGGAATTTACGTAACACTTTTTCCTGAGAACAAACTTCTGGTCTTCAAAGTAATGTCAGTCTGCCACCTGCTGGACTAATCTCACAGTCTGTTTTCCATCAGAATGACACAGAGGCCCTGATCTGCCAGTTGGAGACTGGATGTATCTCCCAAGATGCATCTTGGCACCCCTGAATGTCCCAAGTCACTGGCTTTGTGGGAATTTCTTGGGAAGTTTGAATATTCAAAGGGCAATTCCCCTGCTCCCCCCAGACCTTCCAAAGTAGAGTAATAGTTTTACAGCAAGGAAAAGGGCCCTTCGGCCCATCATGTCCACACCGGTCATCAACCCCTGTCTACTCTAATTCCATTTTCCGGTACTTGGCCTGTAGTCTTGTATGCTATGGCGTTTCAAGTGTTCATTTAAATACTTATTAAATGTTGTGAGGGTTCCTGCCTTTACCACCCTTTCAGGCATTTGTTCCAGATACCACCCCCACCCCTGCCCTCTGGGTGAAAAAACTTTTCCTCAAATCCCCTCTAAATTTCCTGTCCCTTACCTTAAATATATGCCCCCTGGTTATTGGCCCCTCCACTAAGGGGAAAAGTTTCTTCCTATCCACTCTATCTATGCCCCTCATAATTTTGTACACCTCAATTAGCTCTCCCCTCAGCCTTCTCTGCTCCAAGGAAAACAACCATAGCCTATTCAGTCTCTCTTCATAGCTGAAACACTCCAGCCCAGGCAACATCCTGGTGAATCTCCTCTGCACCCTCTCCAGTGTATTCACACCCTTCCTATAGTGTGGCGACCAGAACTGCACATAGTACTCCAGATGTGGCCTAACTAATGCTTTACACAGCTCCATCATAACCTCCCTGCTCTTGTATTCAACGCCTCAACTAATAAAGGCAAGCATCCCATATGCCTTCTTAACCACCTTATCTACCTGTGCTGCTACCTTCAAGGATCTATGGACATGCACACCAAGGTCCCTCTGATCCTCTGTACTTCCTAGGGTCCTACCATTCATCGTGTACTCCCTTGCCTTATTAGTCATCACAAGATGCATCACCTCACACTTTTCAGGATTAAGTTCTATTTGCCACTGCTCTGCCCATCTGACCAGCCCATCTATATCGTCCTGCAGTCTAAGGCTTTCCTCCTTGCTAGTTACCACACCACCAATTCTTGTGTCATCTGCGAACTTACCGATCATACCTCCTACATTCATGTCTAGATCATTAATGTACATTACAAACAACAAGGGACCCAGCACTGAACCCTGTGGTACGCCACTAAACAGAGGCTTCCATTCACAAAAACAACCTTCGACCATCACCCTCTGCCTCCTGCCACTAGGCCAATTTTGGGTCCAATTTGTCAAATTGCCCTGGATCCCATGGGCTCTTACCTTCTTGACCGGTTTCCCATGTGGGACCCTGTCAAAAGCCTTACTGAAGCCCATGTAGACTACATCAACTGCTCCCCCCTCAACTAAACACCTAGTCACTTCCTTGAAAAATTCAAATTTGGTAGACTCCAAATTAAGTTAGAGTCGGAGACTTTGGATGGTTCCAACTTACTAACCTGGATAGTTACTGAGGAAATGTTAGACAGAAAAGAACCTGGCCTAGCTTACATTGAATACCCCCCCACCCCCCCCAACAAACCTTCAACTCCCCCGACCCCTCAACTGGCCCCCCACCCACCAACTACCCCAGCCTCTCCCTCAAACCTGACTTCCTGTCCCCTTTCAACCCTTGACTCCCCAATGAACCCCTGACTATGTCTGACTCTCCTCTCAACCGTCCAACTCCATCCTGATCCCTCAAACCCACACCCGCCCGCCTCCCCCTTGGACCTAACCTGAGTAGCTCCCACCACCTGAATCCCTGTCCAACCCGGAATGGACTGATCTCACCAGCCTACCTGGCTACCACGCTACCCCCTTACCTCACCCACCCTTCAACACCCATTCACTAACATATTGAAAAGCTGCTTAAATGTCACAAAGCTTTCAGTTTGTTAGTGAACACCTACCAGAATACAGCAACTGGTGCTGTCAAAAGGAAGCATCGCTTCCGGGTGGATTCCCTTTGCTGATGTCCCTGAGGTTTCCTGCACTGACTCAGTTGTGCAGAATCCTCCATTGCACGATTGGCCAGAAAATTCGGACGAAGGTGATTGGATACTTTTTTGTCTGATCAGGGTTGGAAATAGGAGTTTTCTCCCTGATTGGAAGTTATGAGACAATAGTTACATTACATGGTACAGGTCAGTCAGTCCAACTAGTCTGTGCCAGTGTTTATGAATCTTTTGAGTTAAACCAATCATGCCAGTGTTTATGCTCCACACAAGCCTGTTAATAGTATGTTAATTATATCATTACTATACACATGTGAAGGACATTGGTTAATTAAGTACTTTAAGCGCGTATAAATAGGTGACAGATGGGAGAGGAGAAGAGGGCTGTATAACTGAACAACACCAATAAACTCTCTTGATAAAGAAAAGCTCTGTGTCTTGGTTTCTACCTCACCAATTGGCTTGGATCCTATCAACACTCCCAGCCTACTTCAAATCACTATCACCACATTCTTCCTCACTGTTGTGAGATTTGAACTCCTGATCTTGGGGTTATAAACCCAGTACCATAACCACTTAGCTATTTAGGCCAAGCTCACAGTCTTCCTCACTCAGTATAAGAACAAAAAAACTGCGGATGCTGGAAATCCAAAACAAAAACAGAATTACCTGGAAAAACTCAGCAGGTCTGGCAGCATCGGCGGAGAAGAAAAGAGTTGACGTTTCGAGTCCTCATGACCCTTCGACAGAACTTGTTCTGTTGAAGGGTCATGAGGACTCGAAACGTCAACCCCTTCCTCACTCAGTACTTATCAAGCTTCCCCTTAAATGCATCCATACTATTGACCTCAACTACTACCTGTGCTAACGCGTAACACATTCTAACCACATACTAAGAAGCATTTCCTCAGTTCTTATTGGATTTATTAGCATCTATTTTATATTTAAGGTCTTGAGTTTAATCCCCACCCCAACAAGTGGAAACACCTTCTCTTCATCTATCCGATCAATCACCTTCATAATCTCGTAGACATTTATTAGGTCTGTTAACTTTTATTACGATAATTAAAGGAAGATATTCTACACCAAAAATAATAAATATTTCAACTGTCAAGTCTTTCTCTTTCACATTCTGCAAGGTGCAAAAGCGCTCACCATTGAGAGAATAATATATTGCAGTTAGAAAATCTAATTAGCAGTTAACACTCAGCTGCAATAGTTTGGTGTCCAGGAACCTCTGCTATTTATCATTCTGAAAGTGAGCACAAGCACGGGTAATTACTGTCATGTCCAGGTATAGAGGATGCTAAATTATTGACACTGTACTCTAAAAGCGATTTGCACTCTCTAATGCGCCATTCCTGAACTCAGGACACCCCAAAGCATTTCACAGCTAATGAAAAGTTTTTGAAATGTGACAATGTAGGAAATGTAGCAAGCAACTGGTGCACAGCAAGATCCCACAAACAGCAATCTGGTGAATGACCGGATAATCTGTTCTTATGATGTTACTTGAGGGATAAATATTGCCCGGGTCACCAGGGAGAACTCCTTGTTCTTCTCTGAATGGGGCCATGCACTTGCACCTTAGAAATAAGAGATTGTAGGATAAAACCCCACTCCAGAACCTTGAACACAAAAAAAATCTAGGCTGACAGTCCAGTACAGTACTGAGGAAGTGCCACATTGACAGAGGTGCCACCTTTTGGATGAAATATTAAACCAAGGTCCCTCTGAGATGGACATAAAAGATCGAGGAAGAACAGGAGTTCGATATGTGTCCTACATTTGTCCCTGAATCAATATTACTAAAAGAAATTGCCTGGTCATTATCTCTGTATGTAGGAGCTTGCTATGTGCAAATTGGTTGCTGCATTTCCTATATTACAACAGTGACCACACTTAAAAAATACTTCATTGGCTGCAAAGCACTTTGGAATATCCTGAGATCATGAAACGTGTTATGTAAAAGCCAGTCTTTCTGTTTCTTTGTGTCATTGTACTTTGAGTCATATGTCAGTGGCTAACACTGGATTTGCTGACTTTTTTGCCTGGGCCTTTTCCACATCAGGATTTGGTCCAGTCAAATGTTTTTGTTACAGTTCCCTGTTAATAAGTTGTTGGACAGGAACTGGATGGGCTGGGCACTGGGTGGGGGATGGGCACTGGATGGGGATGTCATATGCCTTTAAGAGATAGCAGCATGACTTCAATACAAGAGGTATGTCATGTGATCCAGTCTTAGTTTCACTTTTGCTTTGAGCAGAGCATACATACGGTTTCGATATCTTCAAGCTTACCTATGCATTGCTGTTCTCGTGTGCCCAGTCTTAATAAATGAATTAACAATGTGTTTATTAAATCCCTTATGAGCGATTGGTGCCTTGTGTCTTTTACAGTAAAGAAGCCCAAGGTATTATATCACTATAATAACATGACAGGGCACTGGGTGAGGGCCATGGGCACTGGATGGGGGCAGGCATTGGATGTGTATCATGGGCATTGGATGGGGTTGGGCACTAGGTGCGGATGGGCACTGGATGTGAACAGGCATTGGATGGGATGGGGGAAGACTGAAGATAGAAAACCAATTCAAGCCATAACCAGAGAGACTGCAAAATGCTGCACTTCAGAGGGTTCTGGGTGTCCCTTGGACATGAATCACAAAAAGTCAGCATGCAGGTATACAGCAGGAAGACGAAAGGAATGATTTCCTTTAATACAAGGAGTATGGAGTACAAAAGTAGGGAAGTCTTGCTGCAACTGTGCAGAAAATTGGTGAGACCACATCTGGAGCACTGTGCAAAGTTTTGGTCTTCAGACTTAGGGAGGGATGTACTTGCATTGGGAATAGTTCAGAGAAGGTTCACCGGGTAGATTCCTTGAATGAAAGGGTTGTGTTATGTGGAAAGGTTGAGCAAGTTGGGCCTGTACTCATTGACCTTTAGAAGAATGAGAGGTGATTCTAAGGTTCTGAGGGGGCTTGACAGGGTGGGCACTGAGAATGTTTCCCCTCTAGAACTAGGGGGCACAGTTTCAGAATGAGGAATCTCTCATTTAAGATGAGGAGGAATTTCTTCTCTGAGCGTCATGAATCTTTGGAATTCTCTCCACCAGAGAGCAGTGGAGGCAGCAGATCATTGAATATATTTGAGGCTGAGTTAGACAGATTTTTGATTGACAAGGGAGTTGAGGGTTAGGGGGGACAGGCAGGAAGGTGGAGTTAAGACCACAATCAGATCAGCCATGATCTTATTGACCGGCAGAGACGGTTGAGGGGCTGAATGGCCAATGCCTGCATCCCAGTTCTTATAAGGCTGAGGCTATCAGTTGGCTTCTGCTTCTGAATCCATAGACCTCACTGGACATCCATTTTGGCCAAACCACAGTTTGGGCAATTCTGTTTGACATGCAAAGGAACATCAGTTCCTTCTTCTGGAACATTGCCAATTCTGCGTCAACCTTGCCACACAGCTGCTGAAATATTTATCCAGAAAGTCAAGCATTTTGACGCTCCATTTGCCGAATGCTCCTGTCATTGCTATTCCCCAAGCAGTGTGCTGTTAACATGATTGCAAATTGAAGGCCATCTGTTGGACAGAACTAGAGAGCCTTTAATGTGTCACATGATGTTGAATTGGAACAGTCAAGAGCTGTTAGGAAGGTAAATTATGATGCAGTGCATAGCAAGACTGGCAGAGACAATAAGCGTCATATTTGAAGATTTTGTGACCATTTCTAATGAGAAACAGAGTTAAACATTTAAACTGAATCTGATTGAATGTCACTTTTTTTGATGTAAAATTTACATCACAGGAACAGGCCATTCAGCCCAGGCAGAGCCCCCCCCCAACCCCCCCCATTTAATATCTCACTTAAAGAATGCCCATCTTGAATGATCTCACTGCCCCAGTGTTGGATGATGTGCTCAAGCCATGGCAGATGAAGTTCAACACAGAACATTGTGAGGTGATAGGGTGAATGAGGAGAGAGATGACAAGTTAAATGGTCCAATTTGAAAGGGGGTGCATGAACAGACAGACCTGTGGGTGTAAGCTCAAATCTTTGAAGGGTGCAGCACATGTTAACAAAGGAGTTAAATATCTATTTGGGGCCCTGGGCTTTATAAATAATGGCATGGAATATAAAAAACAGGAAGTTATGTTTAACTGATATAAAGCACTAGTTCAACCCTATCTTCCATTCAGCTCAATAAAGACATTATTGTGTCAAAATCTGTGCACCACACATTAGGAAAGATGTGAAGACTGTAGAGAGAGTGCAGAAAAGACTGAGGGATGATGGATTTCAGTTGTGTGGATAAGCTGGAGAAGCTTCAGGGCAGAAGAGGTTAAGAGGAATACGAAACCAAAATACTGTGGATGCTGGAAATCTGAAATAGAAACAAAAGTGCTGGTAATGCTCAGCAGGGCAGGCAGCATTCATGGAGAGAAACAGAATTAACATTTCCGGTCAATTGCCTATCATCAGAACAGAGGTTAAAAGGAGATTTGATAAAAGGCATTCAAAATCATGAAGCGTTTATATAGAGTAAATAAAGAGAAACTTTTTCCCAGTGGTTGAAGAGTTGATAACCCGAGGACACAGATTTAAGGCAAAAGGACCATGGGTGACTGGAGCCAAAACTCTTTTTTTTACATATCACAGATTCACAGAATTGTTACAGTGCAGAAGGAGACCATTCAGCCCATTGTGTCTGTACCGGCTCTCCAAATGAGCCTAGTGCTATTCCCCCACCTGTAACCCTGCACATTCTTCCTTTTCAGATAACAGTCTAATTCCCTTTTGAATGCTTCAGTTGAACCTGCCTCCATCACACTCTAAGGCAGATTATTCCAGACCCTAGCCACTCGCTGAGTGAAAAAGCTTTTCCTCGTGTCGCTTTTGCTTATTTTGCCAATTACTTTAAATCTGTACCTTCTCATTCTTGATCCTTCCACGAATGGGAACAGTTTCTCCCTATTTACTCTGTCCAGACCCACCATGATTTTGAACACTTCTATCAAATTTCCTCCCAGCCTTTGTTACAAGCTCAAAGACTACAGTATTTCTGTGTAATGTCTTTACTGAACCGAATATAAATGGCTGTCTGCAGGGAGTCCCTCGTAGTAGAGATCACATGACTACAGCATGCCAGATAGGACATGTAATAAGGATTGCATTACATAACCCAAACCTTTTTATAACAAACAAAAGACACGCTTGCACGCATTCTCATATGTAACTGTGAGTTACCCAAGTTACCCACTATACCACAACTATTCTCATGCATTAACAAACTGTTCATTATTCTAGTCAGTCTCTGCAAATGCATTGCATACATAGTTGTTAAATCGCACAGATTTCTTAATGGTATGAGTGCACATTGTTATTGGTGTTCATCTGGGTGATATTTTCTTCCCGGGGAGTGTCGTTCCCATGGCATTTGTTTTTACCATGGTAACTGTTGTTGTTCTATTTCCATTGTTGGGGACCAGTTGGCCTCTGGAAGTGATGGTTGTTCTGTACTCTGTGCAGCTGGTGAGATCCCATCTTCTTGATTCGCTTCCTGCAGCAAAGGAACAGCTTCTCTGGTTGTTTGTATATGCCTGCGGCTGCACTGGTATCTTTGGTCATTCACTCCCATCGTATATGACCAAGGTGACAACTGTTACACACATGTCGGAAATTGCCATATGGACTCACTTCTGTTGAGAGCCTTGAAGGTTTCTACCATGACTGGACCATCCAATGCTTGACTCTGGTAATGGTTTGGCAGTCTTGTCAAAATGGAGTTTGGCTTTCTGCCATTTCACCTTGATTTTTTTCACTCATGCCTGTTAATACTTCTGGTTTCAGTAGCTTTTTTGCTATTGGAAGAGTAGTTTGGGTGCAGCAGGACATTAGTCTTCATACTGGACTACTTTCCATGTCTTCAGTCGGTGTGTTTCTCCACTCAAGGATTGTTCTGTAAACATCTGTGCTAGATTTGCTCAATTTCTTGATGATTTCTTTAGTGATTTTCACTGCTGCCTCAACCTTTCCATTCAACTGGGGATAGTGCAACAATGATGTGTACTGTTCAATTTTCCAATCCTTTGTGAAGTGGCTGAATTCTTCACTCATGAGCTGGGGGTCATTATTACTCATCACAATGTCTGGAATGCTGTAATGACTGAAGTGTACCATCTCTCTTGTTGTCATTGAAGTCAGCTGGTCTACCTCCCAGTAGTCAGAATAGTAGTCTACAGTGACAAGATGATCAGTTCCTGCAATAGTGAAGAGGTTTACTCCCAGCTTCATCCATAGTCTGTTTGGGATGTCATGCGTCATTAACAGCTCTCTAGCTTGTTTAGCCTGGTACTCATTACAAGTACCGCACTGACCAATGTGGCCTTTAATTTTATTGCTCATGTTGGACCAGTAGAGCACTTCTCTTGTCTTCCTCAGACTTGATTCAATTCCTTGATGTCTTGCATGGATGTGCTTCAGCATCTCTCCTCTCATCTCCTGAGGGGTGATGATTCTATTTCCTTTGTACAAGATTCCATCTTGGGCTGTCAATTCATCTCGGTATGCCCCATAAGCTTTTGTGACCACATGTGTATCCTTGATGTTCTCAGGCCGTCCTTTCATCACTTCTTCTTACAGCACTTGGACAGTTGCATCATGTTGTGTAGTTCACTTGATTTAAGTAAGGCACTTGTCTGTCAGATTCAATGTCTCTGCTGGGTTGATGACTTCCAGAGCATGACGAGCTGCTGTTTCATGTTAAATCTGGAAGGTTTCATATTCTGCTGTATTATCTTCAACTTTCTTCATGGGAAGTGCTGCTGTCAACAGCCTGTCAATCATGTACATCTACTTGTATGCCACATCCAAATGATATCTCTGTAAACAAGGTAACATTATTTGCAGACACTTTGGAGCAGATAGTAGCTGTCTGAGAAGATGCTTGGAAGTGTCTTGTGGTTGGACACCACTGTTACTTTGTCTCTCCCAAGCAGCTATTGATGAAAATGTGCACAAGCAAAGGCAATAGCCAGGCATTCTTTCCTGATCCGGGTGTTGCATTGTTCAGTTTGTGTTAATGCCCTGGATACAACTGTGACTGGTTGTCCTTGCTGCATTAGGGTTGCTCCAAGACCTGTCTCACTGGTGTCGCACTGCAAGGTGACTTCATCATTGACACCACAGTACTTCAGCACTGCCATTGTCATAATTTGCTGTTTGATTTTAATGAATGCTGCTTATTGCTCTGTGCCCCAATATCATTGCGCATCCTTGGCAGTGAGCTACTGTAATGATTCACACTCCATTGGCAAATTGGGCAAAGATTTTGCTAAATAATCACAAATCCAACAAATCATTGCACTGGTTTCACATCTGTTGGTCACTGCTTCGCTGCTACAGCTCTCACCTTGTCAGGATCTGGGCAAAGATATTTTGCTGTCAGTACATGACCTATATACTTGACATCAATTGCAATTTTTTCTTGTACAGCTTCAGGTTCATCTCTCTAGCAGTCGTACTAAATTCTGATTGTGGTTTGCTCTGGCTTCTTCCATTGTGTCTCCACGTCTATAGACTAGTAGATCATCCTCAATGGCTTTTACTCCGGGAGCATCACTATCTCAAGCTATCAGTGTTGATACTCTTCTGGAGCTGTGGAAGTGCCAAACGGTAGCTGCAACCACCTGTATCTCCCGAACGGCATCTAGAATGTAGTTAGAAAGCTGCTGCTTTCATCCAGCTTCACTTGCCAGTAACCATTCTACGCATCTACGGTAGTAAAGATCTTTGCCGTGGCAAGTTGTGGCAAAATTTCTTCAATGGTTGGCATGGGGTAGTGTGATCTTTTCAGCGCTTTATTTAGATCCTTTGGATCTAAGCATACTTACAGCTTTCCAGGTTGTTTCACTGCTACCGTGCTGCTAATCCAGTCTGTGGGAGTTGTCACTTTCTTGATTAATCCCTTCTTTTCTAGCTCTTCTATCTTGTTTTTAGGTTTGACCAGAGGGCAGCTGGAACTCTTCTCGGCAGATGCTGAATAGGTCTTACACTCTCATCTACTTCGAGATGATATTTTCCAGGAAGACATCCCAATCCTGTAAACACATCTTTGTACTCCTCTAGGATCTGTTTGGCAGTCAATGGTTTTATGTGCTGTAAATCTCTCAGGGCTACCAGTCCAAGCTTTAGACTTGCTCCAGCTGAGAGGAATGGCTGTTGAGTACTGTCTATGATCTAGAACTCCAGATCTTCATTCTTGCCATTGCATTGAGCTGTCAGATTTATTTGTCCTCTTGGTATGAGTATTGTGCCATCATATAGCCTCAATCTTAATTTTGAGGGCTGTATTTTTGGATCACTATGTTGAGCCACTTCACACAGGTCTGTGAAGGTCATGATGTTGCATGACCCACCAGTGTCCATCTGACACTTTATGTTCACTTGATGCTCTCCTTCTGCGGTCATCATTCTAACAGTCACAAACCATTTATCACCTATAGACTTGCCAGAGCCAACCTGTTGTATCGTGTATAGTGCTTCATCAGACTCTTTTGCTGATATCTCTCCAGTGGCCATCTGTATAGACTTGTTTGCTTCTTTCTAGCCAAACACTTGTGTGCAAAATGATTTGGCTTCTTGTAGATAAACCACTGCTTTCCACACGCTGGACAATCTTTCTTTTCCTTTGTATGATGTTCTCCATTATTTGGATCCTGTCCTTGGTTGACGATTATTCTGCTGTTTTGGCCTGGAATGTCTCTCAGCATAATGTATCTCCTGGTCTGCTCTGCCACACATGTGCACTAGCTGACGATTTACAACCTCCATGTTTCTGCACATGTCTGTCGCTTTCTTGAGGGTGAGTTTCTCCTCTCTCAGTAAACTTGATCTCTTCTAAGGCAATTCTACCTTTAATAAGATCCTCTTTTAGTTGCCTGAATTCACATGATTCTGCAAGTTGTGTTACAGCAGTCACATCCTGATCAATGGACTCTTTTTCACCTTGAGCCCTAATGTTGAACACATA
This sequence comes from Carcharodon carcharias, assembly GCF_017639515.1. NCBI lineage: Eukaryota > Metazoa > Chordata > Chondrichthyes > Lamniformes > Lamnidae > Carcharodon > Carcharodon carcharias. The sequence continues at coordinate 33,476,217 of NC_054494.1, forward strand.
CCGTTCATAAATTACGTTCACTTGAGCTTCGAAGCTTGCCTTCAAGGCTTTCAAAATTTCTGCACTCTGTTCCTTCTGTTCTTCGGATAGATTTAGGACGGAATACAGTTTGTAGTAGTCCCTACCCAGCAGCATTAAAAGTGTTGCTAATCGTATCAGCTCTGGCTTGTTAATTAAACTGTTGCAATCTTGTAGTTTTGCCATTGCAAGTGGAAACATTGCCAGGTCTGCCACAGATCCCCTTTCATTTTGACCCAAGTTGGGAATGGAAAATTTACAGCCATTTTTGTTTCACCTAGTATTTTACTTGCAGCCTTTAGTTTGTGTTAGCCCCTTGGATTGACTAATTTCCTTTTGTCTTCCCCTCACTCCACCCTACCCTTCTCCCCGACTACCCCCCATCCCCAACGTACTTTCTATTTCATATGGCCATTTTTGGTTCCCAATCCCCTACCGCCCCAAACCTGGCATTGTGGCAGCCTCCATTTATGAGCGCTTGGAACAGTTCAGTGTTCCTCTTTCAGTAGCTGTGGTTTCTTTTTTAGCTTTTCAAAACTCAATCTCAGCTCCACTTCTGACATAATGTTACAAGCTCAAACACTACAGTCTTTCTAGTGTAATGTCTTTATTGAACTGAATGAATGATGGCTGCTTGTAGAGAGGTCATGGCAAAGGTCACATGACCATGGTAAGCCAGATAGGACATATTGTTTGCATTTCAAAACCCAAACAGCCTTTTCTCCAAGGAAAACAGTCCCAACTTCTCCAATCCATCTTAATCTCTGGAACCATTCTCATGAGTGGTTAGAATCCGTCTGAAAGCTGGTGGAAGCAAATTTAATGGTAGTTTTTCAAATACAATTGGATAAATACTTGGAATAGAGAAAAGCTAGACATATGGAGAAAGAGGGTAAAGGGGGAGTAGGACTAACAAGATTGCTCTTTGAAAAAGCTGCAACAGACTGGAAGGACTGAATGTGCTGAACTGTTTTATGATGCCAAACGCTGCATTGGTTCAATGGAGAGGGGTACCTCCCAACTGAGCCAAGCTGACAGTGGGCAGTAGTGAAGCTCCCCGGCCTCCAGGTGGCGCTGAAGCTCCCCTGCAGGCGAGGAGAGGGCGTCGTTGCTCCGCCGCTGCGGCAGGTGTCGCTATGCTGGAAGTGCAGTCGGCGGGGAGGGGGAGAAGAGGGCCGCTCTTGGCCGGGGAAAAAGATTAGGATCAGGGATCGACTGGTGCCTTGGTTGTGAATCAGAATCAGTCAGTCAGTGTGAGCGAATCGGAGCGGCGCGGGGAGAGAGTCGGACAGGAGACGGGGAAAGCGGATTCCATCGGCGGCGAGACATGGAGATGCGGGTAATGAGGGAGAGTAGCGGAGACCGGGCGAAGTTTGGGCGCTGCGGCCGCTGGACGGACAACAATAGCTGGAGGTGGGCCGGGTTGTCCCGGCAACGGCCAACGTTCTGTTCGATGACGTAACAATGGACCATGTTCCGTTCCCGCTTGTGACGTAACAATGGCCAACGTTCCATTCCCATCGGGTGACGTAACAATGGGTGACGTCTCCTCCCATCCCATCCCCCCCCCCATCCCATCCCCCCCCCACCCCCCCCCCCCCCCCCCCCACCCCCCCCCCACCCCCCCCCCCCATCCCATCCCCCCGGTCTGTGGATCAACTGGTAATTACTCAGCCTCTGGGACCTCAGCTGAGATCCCCCTCCCCCCCTTTGTGTTTTGCCACCTTGCTGTGCACAGTCTGATCCCAACGAGCAGCCCCCTAGATTGACTCATTTCCTCTTGTCTTCCCCCCACCCTATCCCACCCCACCCTTCCCTTCCCTTCTCCCCAACCTACCCCCCCACCTCCCCATCACCAACTTGTACTTCCTATTTCATATATGGCCATTTTTGGTTCCCACTCCCCCACCACCCCAAACCCAGCACTGTGGCTGCCTCCATTTATGAGCGCTTGCTGGAGTAAATTTGCTGACCCAAGGAGTGCAGCCAGCAGGGAGAGCTTCCCTTGGTTTTTACCCCTCTCGCCTTTTTTATTTTGGTTTCTGTTTTTGTTTTCTCACGGGATATGGGCATCGCTGGCTGGTCCAGCCTTTGTTGTCCATCCCTGGTTGCCCTTGAGAAGGTGGTGGTGAGCTGCCTACTTGAACCGCTGCAGTCCCTGTGATGTAGGAACACCCACGGCGCTGTTAGGGATGGAGTTTGACCCAGCGACGGTAAAGGAATGGCGATATATTTCCAAGTCAGGATAGTGAGTGGCTTGGAGGGGAACTTCCAGGTGGTGGGGTGGGGTTCCCATATGCCTGCTGCCCTTGTCCTTCTAGATGGTAGTGGTCACGGGTTTGGAAGCCCCATTCCAGTATGTAATCTAGTATGACATTTCAATGCAGTACAGAAGGAGTGCTGCACATTTGGAGGAATGTTCTTTCAGATGAGATGTGAGACTCTTGGTGTTATTTGATGAGGAGGAGACCAGCCAACATTGTCTAATAATGAAATCATGGATTGTTCATCTTGTATCCGGTTTATAGTGCCTGCCTCCATGTATATTGGTTCGTTAATGGATTCCAAAAGCGGTTTATTAGTTGTGAAATACTTTGGGAAGTTTTTTTGCCCTTGTGAAATGCACTTTGCCTTGGTGCATCATGTGATTGAATCGGTCCTCTGGTGGGATATGTCATATGATCACAGCACAATACACAGTGAAATGGGGCAACAGAAAGCAGTGTTTTGAACAGAAGCTGGCTGCTGAAAACAATGACTCAGGTATTAAATTACTTTCCTGCCCTCTCTCTGCTGTGCATGCCTTCCTGGAATATTTAAAACTGTTGAACAGCTGAGCTGCTCATTTGATGCTGCACCAGGTCTTATCAAATGAATAACAACAGTCAACATATGACTCTCATTGTTTCATTAGTTATCTTCTGGAGGTTCTGGACTTTGGAACATCAGGACAGGAGGAGATGTTTCAGTCCCTGGAGCCTGTTCCATCATTCAGTTAGACTGTGGCTGTTTTGTATCTTGACTTCATAATAATGTGTATTTGTATAATGTTGTCAAATATTCTAGGATGCTTTACAGGAATGCTATCAAAAAAAATTTGACACTGAGCCACAAGCGATACCAGGACAGATGACCAAATGTATTGTCGTAAAGCTGAGTTTTAAGGAACTTATTAAAGGAGGGGAGAGTGTTAGGAACCTGCCTTGCTTTCCGTAACCCTCAATCCCCTTACGGACCCTAAATCTATCAATCTCAGTTTTGGCATTTTTAATTAACAACACCCAGCTCTGCTGCTTTTTAGGGGAAGAGAGTTCCAGATTTCTAACTCCAACCCTTCGTGTGAAGAAATGTTTCCTGACATCACCGCTGGACAGCTGAACTATTAATTTATGCTTACGCCCCTTTGTTTTGGACTCTGTGATTCCCCCCCGCCTTACCCATCTCCCCCTCAAGGAAATAGGATCGACAGAGAGAAACTGTCAAACTCCTTTCATTATCTTAATCTTTAATCTTCTTAGTCAAGGGAATACAAGCCCAGTTTGTGCAGCGTGGACAGAATAGGGAACATTATACTGGGGATCTGAGATCCTCTCTCTCTCTCTCTCTCTCTCTCTTACAGCGCGTTGTCATATTGCCTTGGGTGAATATCCCAAGGGAAAACCAAGGCGAGCCCTGGATTGTTTGGTGAAGATGCTTTTGTTCTGGGCTGTGTTTTGAATTTAATTAGGTGGCACCATACTGAAGGTGTGGATGGGAAATACTGTTGGAGCGTAACCAGGAAGCAATTGTGGAAACCATGACCAGATTGTGTCTGTTTTCAATTACTTCCCAGGAAGATGCCAGTCTTCTGTGATCCACTAATTATTATTGGTATACCCCAGTCCAGAAGCTCTTGGTTTTAACCCCTAATCGACATTTCCTGCTTTGCATGTCATTAGGTACTCTGGGCAAACCCTGATTGATACTGTGGGACTGAAAAGCAGTTTTCATCTCTTGAAATTGCATTTTGTGAGTGTGGTAACAAACCTTTTCAAAGTGTTTCTAGGATTTCCACTTTGTTACTTTCAAACTAGACTCTTAACAAGAAGTGCTTTTGAAAATAAATAATTGTAGCTATTTCATATGTTTTGCTTCTTGCCAAAAAAAATCTCAAGGGTTTAGCACATGTCAATCGTATTCCTCCTTCTCCCCACCCCTTGGTCATGGTTACTGTGTCTCAGCCATTCTGAGCTTCTCTGGTCGCTCATTTCTCCCTGTGTCTCTGCTTTTGGCCTATGAGTAAGAGGTATGATTCACCCCCCCTGGGATTCTCTGCTCTGCTCTCAGTAAACCTATCTTGCACATCAACTGTTTCCAGAGGTGCTGACCTAAGTCTCTGCTTCTCAACCTCGAGAAGCCTGCAAGTTAAATATCGTCCTTGTGTTCGCCTGCAATGCTGAAAATCCAGGTATGAGCGAAGGAGTTCAGGACACCACTGCACACTGATCTTTGTTTCTGCTTCTTACCCTCCCTGAAGTAGTCCTGACTGAATGGAGAAATGCACAGTTCAAAGTAGTAATGCCTTTCTTACTTTCAGTGCATCCCTGCTGGCCCCCCCAACTCTCCATAAACTTCAGCTCGTGTAAAACTCTGTTGCCGCTATCCTACCTTGCACCAAATTCCCATTCACTCATCACCCCTGCTCTCATTGACTTACAGTGGCCCCCACCAGTCAGGCAGCGCCTCCAGTTTAAAGCTCTCATTGTTGCTTTCAAATCCGCCCATAGCCCTCACCCCTCCCTGTCTCTGTATTCTCCTGCAGTGCCACGTCCCGTGGAGATCTTTAAGCACCTTTTCTGGCCTCTTGAGCATCCTTGATTTTCACCTTTTCACTATTTCCTGCGTTGAAAATGCTGTATAAATCCAAGTTGTTGCACTTGCTTCATTTTAAGTATCTGAAATGGACATGGTGTTGTTGAAAGTTGATTTGCCAGTTTGCGAGAGTAGGGTTCATTTTTCATCACCTGCTCGAAATAAAAGTCAGATCTGGTTATGTACTAAGTAGCTAGAACTGGCTTCAGTAACTTGTTAAGTCAATTGCACAAAAATGTTTATTTTCTTATTTCCTCAGTTTTCTCCTCTTATCTCTTGACCATTGCTAGCAAATAAGGAATTGGAGACTTTTTTAATTCTTTCATGGGATGTGGGTGCCACTGGCTAGGCCAGCATTTATTGCCCATTCCTAATTGCCCTTGAGAAGGTAATGATGAGATATAGTTGAAAAGGAAAGGTTCTGAGGGGGCTTGATAGGGTAAATGCTGAGAGAATGTTTCTCTAAAACTAGGGGGCACAGTTTTGGATTAAGGGGTTTCCCACTTAAGATGGAGATGAGGAAGAATTCTTCCTCTCAGAACTCTCTTATTCCAGTGAGCAGTAAAGATTGGGACATTGAATATATTCAAGGCTGAGTTAGACAGATTTTTGATTGACAAGGGAGTCAAGGGTTATGGGGGACAGGCAGGCAAGTGGAGTTGAGGCTACAATCGGGTCAGCCATGACTCTCTTGAATAATGGAGCAGGCTGAAGGGGCTGAAAAACCTACTCCTGCTCTTATTTCTTACGTTCTTATGAAACATTTGCAGGACCTGAGGAACCGGGAATTGGTCCAATTGGATAGTCCTTTCAAGTAGCTGACGCAGACATGATGGGCTGAATGACCTCCTGTGTTGTAGGATTCATTGGATTAGTTCCACTCTATTTTCCAGAAATGGCAATTTTTTACTGAGTGTTGAATTTGGGAGGCTACTGGGATATATTGTCAAAAGTAAGGAATTGAATCAGATTTAATTTCAATTTTGAATAATATAAAGATATAATGGCCAGTAATGAAACATTCACTCCCTCCATCACAGATGCACTGTGGCAGCAGTGTGTACCATCTACAAGATGCACTGCAGCAACTCACCAAGGCTCCTTAGGCAGCACCTTTCAAACCTGCAACCTCTACCATCTAGAAGGACAAGGGCAGTAGCTATATGGGAGTACCACCATCTGGAAGTTCCCTTTCAAGTCACTCACCATCCTGACTTGGAAACACATTGCCGCTGGGTCAGAATCCTGGAACTTCCTTCCTAACAGCACTGTGGGTGTACCTACACCACATGGACTGCAGCGGTTCAAGAAAGCAGCTCACCACCACCTTCTCAATGACAATTTAAATTTTTAAAAAAATTTATTAACAGGATGTTGGCTTCACTGGCTGGGCCAGCATTTATTGCCCATCCCTAGTTGCTCTTGAGAAGCTGGTGGTGAGCTGCCTTCTTGAACTGCTGCAGTCCATGTGTTGTAAGTACACCCACAGTGCTGTAAGGAATGGAGTTCCAGGATGTTGACCCAGTGACAGTGAAAGAATGGCGATATGTTTTCAAGTCAAGGTGGTGAGTAACTTGGAGTGGAACTTCCAGGTGGTGGTGTTCCCACCTGTCTGCTGCCCTTGTCCTTCTAGATGGCAGGAATGGGCATTAAATGCTGTTCAAGAGTTAAATAGGAACAGTGCTTTGTGCTTGGCTGATAGAATGCAGTCACTATGTCTCTGATAAGCATGTTGCCAAAGTGACAGTATAATTCCTAGACTTAGGTCTCAGTGTAACATGGAAACTTGGCTGTGTGACCTCCTTGCCTCTCTGTGCATGTGTGTAGATACAGATCTGCTTATATATCTCTCTGTCTATATACCTGTATGTCTATTTATCCAATTCTCTCTTGAAAGTTATCTTTTAAATCTGTTTCCACTGCCTTTTCAGACAGTGCATTCCAGATCAGAACAATTGACTGCATAAAAAAAATTCTCTTCATCTCCCTCCTGGTTCTTTTGCCAACTAAGTTAAATCTGTGTCCTCTGGTTATTGACCCTCCTGCCATTGGAAACAGAATGAATAAGAAGAAACTATCAAAACCCCTAGTGATGTTCTTATTCTTTCCTTTAGTTCAGGTGTCAGCTGTGCCTTAGTTGGTAATACTCGCATTTCTGATTCAGAAGGTTGTGGGTTCAAATCCCACTCTAGAAACTAGAGGGCAAAATGCAGGCTGACACAATAGTGTAGTACTGGCGGAGTGCTGCACTGTCAAAGGTGCATTTTTTGGATGAGATGTTAAGTTGAGGCCCTGTCTGCCTTCTCAAAATGCTGTTAAAAGAACACAGGCCCTATTTTAGAGAGGAACAGGGGAATTCTCGCTGGTGTCCTGACGAATATTTGTTCCCCAGTCAACATTACAGAAAAACAGATTATCTGATCGTCATCACATTGCTGTTTGTGGGAGCTTGCTGTGCACTAATTGGCTGCCCGTTTTCTACATTACAATAAGAAGACACTTCATTTCAATAACTGTAGAGTGCTTTGGGCGGTCCTGAACTTGTGAATAGCGCTGTACATTTTTTTTCCCTTTTGAGCAGTAATGCTTTATCAGCCTCTTGTGGGAACAACGCTGGCCTGAGATACATGGGAAATATCCCTTTAGGTCAGGGACGTACAGTATTGTTACTGTCATTATTGCTGGCAAATGATTATCTGGTTTCTCTGTTCAAGTTGCTGCCACCAGTGAGAGATAGCTATCTCCCACCTGGAGTGCAAAGTATGCGGAATATTGACGTGATCTGTAGTTGATTCCAGCAGCGGCAGAGTTTGCTGTTTGTGCACGATTTAATTTTTAATGCAGTGAAAACAGGTCTGGGCTTGTGAAGACTGACCGCAGCATCTCCTCATCGATTTAAGAGCATTTGATTCCAAGTCTGGGCTGTTTGAAAACATGCCCTTTGCATTGGGGCTGCTGTTATACTGCAGCTGTTGTGAGTCTGGGCTGTAGTGCATCTTACCATGAGTGATTCCCTTGGGGTTGGGGGGGGGGGGGGTGGTGGGGGATAGGGTTCTTAGTTAGTCATCTTCCTCCCATGTTCTCCCCTTCCCCTTCCGCCCTTGCATATCGAGTGGGGAATTGGCACTAGTATTGTACCAGTGTTCACTTGGGGGCATTTTGTACTAATTCATGGCTGGCAGCATAAACACTGCCCAGTTGCGGAGGCAAAGGAAAAGTTCCAGAGTTTCTGTCAAGAAGTTGAGTGGGCGAAGCAAGTAGAAACTTATTTTCTAAAACCATGTTTGAGGCTCTCCTTCTGTGGAAAGCTGATGAAAATTCTGAAAAGAGTAACCCAGAGTGCAGTGCTATTCTCTGATTCTGTGAACTGTTCATTTGCAGGAGTTAATCTGCGAACGCACAAGTGTGATAGAAAGAAACTTTGAATTGTAAATAAGAGCATTAAAAAAAAGATAAATGGAAGATGACATGTGATTGAGTATTCTGCTGCTGAGATGACCAGATGGCCAGCAGGCCCAAGTGTTGGGTTAGAAATAGTGTCTGGTCAGTCAGGGTGTAATTGTTTGATGGGGGAGCTGTGAAAATTTGACAGTGCTTGTAAGCTTCAGTCTTCAAGATAGGAGCAAGCATCATGACTGGGATAAAAGCAAAATACTGTGGATGCTGGAAATCTGAAATAAAAACAGAAAATGCTGGAAAAACTCAGCAGGTCTGATAGCATCTTTGGAGAGAGAAATGGAGTTAACGTTTCAAGTCTCTATGCTCTGTAGAAGAGTCATACAGACTCGAAACATTAACTCTGTTTCTCTCTCCACAGATGCTGTCAGACCTGCTGAGTTTTTCCAGCATTTTCTGTTTTTAGTTCATTAAGTGACTGGCTTGCTTTGATGTTTGGGACCTGTAAGGTGCGCGCTATATGGCATGTGAGAGGCTGAAACATTGCTGGACATGTTTTATACATGAATTTTGGTTCACTAAACTTGTAATTTTCCATTTTGACTTTGCTGACATGAATTACTTGACCTTGATGTTCTGAATTTTCACTTCACATATACTTTTACACTTAACTGGACTTTTGACCTTGTTTTGGGTAACTTAGAGATAAGTTATGAGGACAGATTCCATAAATCTTTTTTTATTCAATCAAGGGATGTGGGTGTTGCTGACAAGGCTGCAATCTCTTGCATATCCCTAATTGCTCTTGGGAAACTGGTAGGGTGGTGTTTTCTTGAACCGCTGCAGTGCATATGGTGTCGGTAAACCCACAGTACTGTTAGGGAGTAAGTTCCAGGATTTTGACCCAGTGGCACTGAAGGGACAGCGATATGGTTCCAAGTCAGGATGGTATGTAACTTGGGAATGTGCAGGTGGTGGTGATCTCGTGCATGTTGCTCTCGTCCTTCTAGGTGGTAGAGTTTGCGGGTTTGGGAGATTCTGTCAAAAGAGGTTTGGTGGTGTTTTTTTTTTGATATTCATGGGATGTGGGCTTCGCTGGCTGGGCCAGCATTTATTGCCCATCCCTAATTGCCCTTGAGAAAATGGTGGTGAGCTGCCTTCTTGAACCGCTGTAGTCCATGTGGTGTAGGTACATCCACAGTGCTGTTAGGAAGGGAACTCCAGGATTTTGACCCAGGGACAGTGAAGGAACGACGGTATATTTCCAAGTCAGGATGGTGAGTGACTTGCAGGGGAACTTCCAGGTGGTGGTCCTTCTGTGGCCCTCGTCCTTCCAGGTGTTAGTGGTCGTGGGTTTGGAAGCTGCTGTCTAAGGAGCTTTGGTGAATTCCTGCAGTGCATCTTGTAGATGGTACACACTGCTGCTACTGTGCGTCAGTGGTGGAGGGAGTGAATGTTTGTGGATGTGGTGCCAATCAAGCGGGCTGCTTTGTCCTGGATAGTGTCAAGCTTCTTGAGTGTTGTGGGAGCTGCACTCGTCCAGGTAAGTGGGAAGTATTCCATCACGCTCCTGACTTGTGCCTTGTAGATGATGGACAAGCTTTGGGGAGTCAGGAGACGAGTTACTTGTTGCACAATTCCTAGCGTCTGACCTACTCTTGTAGCCACAGTATTTATATGGCTAGTCCAGTTCAGTTTCTGGTCAATGGTAACCCCCAGGAAGTTGATAGTGGGGGATTCAGTGATGGTAATGCCATTGAATGTCAAGGGGCAATTATTAGATTCTCTCTTGTTGGAGATGGTCATTGCCTGGTACTTGTGTGGTGTGCATGTTACACTTGCCACTTGTCAGCCCAAGCCTGGATATTGTCCAGGTCTTGCTGCATTTGGACATGGACTGCTTCAGTATCTGAGGAGTCGCGAATGGTGCTGAACATCATGCAATCATCAGTGAACATCCCCACTTCTGACCTTATGATGGAAGGAAGGTCACTGATGAAACAGCTGAAGATGGTTAGGCCTAGGACACTACCCTGAAGAACTCCGTGGAGCTGAGATGACTGACCTCCAACAACCACAATCACCTTCCTTTGTGCTAGGTATAACTCCAACCAGCAGAGAGTTTTCCCCCTGATTCCTATTAATTCCAGTTTTGCTAGGGCTCCTTGATGCCACACTAAGTCAAATGCTGCCTTGATGTCAAAGTTGATCACTCTCACCTCACCTCGGGAGTTCAGCTCTTGTATCCATGTTTGAACCAAGGCTGTAATGAGATCAGGAGCTGAGTGGCCCTTGTGGAATCCAAACTGGGCATCAGTGAGCAGGTTTTTGCTAAGCAAGTGCTGCTTGATAGCACTGTTGATGATGCCTTCCGTTACTTTACTGATGATCGAGAGTATACTGATGGGCTGGTATTTGGCCGGGTTGGATTTGTCTTGCATTTTGTGTACAGAACATACCTGGGCAATTTTCCACATAGCCAGGTAGATGCCAGTGTTGTAGCTGTACTGGAACAGCTTGGCTACGGTCGCTGCAAGTTCTGGAGCACAAGTCTGCAGTACTATTAATGGAATATTGTCAGGGCCCATAGCCTTTGCAGTATCCAGGACCTTAAGCAGTTTCTTGACATCACATGGAGTGAATCCAATTGGCTGAAGACTGGTACCTGTGATGCTGGGGACCTCCAGAGGAGGCGGAGTTGGATCATCCATTCGGCACTCCTGGCTGAAGATTGTTGCGAATGCTTCAGTCTTATCTTTTGCACAGATATGCTGGGCTCCTCCATCATTGAGGATGGGGATATTTGTGGAGCCTCCTCCTCCAGTGAGTTGTTTAATTGTCCAACACCATTCACAACTGGATGTGGCAGGACTGCAGAGCTTAGATCTGATCCGTTGGTTGTGGGATCGCTTAGCTCTATCACTTGCTGCTTATGCTGTTTGGCACGCAAGAAGTCCTGTGTTACAGCTTCACCAGGTTGACACCTTATTTTTAGGTATGCCTGGTGCTGCTCCTGGCATGCCCTCCTGTACTCTTCATTGAACCAGCGTTGATTCCCTGGCTTGATGGTAATGGTAGAGTGGGGGATATGCTGGGCCATGAGGTTACAGATTGTGTTCGAGTACAATTCTGCTGCTGTAGATGGCCCACAATGCATCATAGATGCCCAGTCTTGAGTTGCTAGATCTGCTCAAAATCTATCCCATTTAGCACAGTGGTAGTGCCACACATCACGATGGAATCCTCAATGTGAAGGTGGGACTTCGTCTCCACAATGACTGTGCAGTTACTCCTAGAGATACTGTCATGGACAGATGCATCTGTAGCAGGCAGGTTGTTGAGGATGAGGCCAAGTATATTTCCCCCTCTTGTTGGTTCCTTCACCATCTGCCACAGACCCAGTCTAGCAGCTATGTCCTTTAGTACTTGGCCAGCTCGGTCAGCCGTGGTGCTACTGAGCCACTCTTGGTGATGGACATTGAAACCCCCCACCCAGAGTACATTCTGTGCCCCTGCCACCTTCAGTGCTTCCTCCATGGAAAGCTGAGGGAGGGTGGTGTGTGGTAATCAGCAGTTGATGTTGAGGACTCCCAGGGCAACTGCCTCCCGACTGTATACCACTTTGGGGATGGTGATGGGACATTATCTGTGAGGATGACTGTGTCGGACTGTTGACTGGTCTGTGAGACAGCTCTCGAGGGCTTTGCAGGGTCGACAGGGCTGAGTTTGCTGTTGTTGTTTCCGCTGCCTAAGTTGATGCCAGGTGGTCCGTCTGGTTTTATTCTTTTTTTGTGACTTTTGTAGAGGTTTATTGCAACTGAGGGCCAACCACATTTCTGTGTGAGTCATATGTAGGGACATAATGTCCTTTCTCTAAGGGACATTAGCGAATCAGATGGGTTTTTAACAACAATTAACAATGGTTTCACGGTCATCTTCCAGATCTTTTTATTATTAAATTCAAATTCCACCATCTGCCATGGGTCCCCAGAGCATTACCCTGGGTCTCTGGATTCCTAGTCCATCGTCAGTACCACTATGTCATCACCTCCCCATGTTGCAGTGCATCTTGTAGGGATTAAATATTTTGAGGTGGTGGTTGGGGTGCAGATTAAGTGGACTGCTTTGTCTTCAATGGTGTTGAGTTTTTTGAATTTTGTTAGACCAACATTCATCCAGGCAAGTGGAGAGTATTCCATCACACTCCTGACTTGAGCCTTATAGATGATGGACAGGCTATGGGAGTCAGAAGGTGGTTTACTTGCTGCGGAATTTCCAGCCCGTGACCTGTGTTGTATTCACTTTCGTTTAGAAAATTGAAGGGTGATCTAATCAAGACCAATGCCTGTATAATTTCAAAACACATCATCACAAAAAGCCTGCAGATTTATTAAAGTGTAGATGTGATATGTACTTATGGCAACACCCGAGATTGCCTACAATGCTGGCATTGAAGGTCTGTCACAGCCAGCTAAACTCAATTACTTCCAGATGCCTCCCTTCTCCATCTCACAACCTATGACTATGTTTTACCTCATTTGCAGCTGTTTCTCGCTGCAGTACTCCATGGGCAGCTGCATACCATTACCATTTAGCCACTTCCCATACCAGTCCCTTTCAGGATGCCTCTAGTTCTGTGAAATGTGTTCCAGTTAGCAAGGCAGAAAAGAGGAACTAAGCCTCCAGTCCAAACGAATCTGAATGTAAGCATTGCATGACCAGGCCAAGAAGCAGACTGCACATGACCTCTTAACTCCATCCCTTTCACTGTCTTATGATGTTAGCTGTTTTTTAAACTGCAGAAATAGCCTAAAAGATAGAATCTGTGGTGTTCAAAAATTTTGATAGAGTAAATAAAGAGAAACTGTTTCCAGTGGCAGAAGGATCGTTAACCAGGGGAAACAGATTTGAGGTAATAGGTGTTACCTTGAGCGCCAATTATGATCTGGAATGTGCTGCCCGAAAGGGCGGTGGAAGCAGATTCAACAGTAACTTCTGGAAGAGAACTGGTGATATACTTGAAAAGGAAAAAAATTGCAGAGCTGTGAGGAAAGAGTGGGGTAGTGGAGCTAAACGTATAGCTCTTTCAAAGCTGCCATAAGCATGATGGGCTGAATGGCCTGTGCTGTATGATTCCATGATATGTAATTATTTTGCGTAAAATGGATTTCCCTTCCATTTCTCAATGTTAATTTCTAACAAAATATCTTTACATAGCCTTGCAGGGATCTTTCTTGCTGATCTTACAAGCCAGCATCCTCATGGAAAGACGCCAGTAATTGTTTCTCAGAGAGAATTGTGAAGGTTAACCCTGGCGTAGGGAAATTCTGAAGCTTTTTGTTTTGTGTTATCAGGTTACTGTCTTCAGTGGATAGTTCTGACAAAAAAAAGCCCCTTCCCGTTCTTGCGCATGATGTAATCTGTTACTGTCTTCCTACCACTTGTGATGTGTTGGACTCGGGCCCAACTTGTGTAACACACTGTTATGCTGGCTTTGGCTTTTTTAACTGCTGGAAACGTGTGTGTGTGTCACTGGAGCAGTGGAAAGAAAAGGGTACTGAGAAAATCATAAGCTTCTTCACCCGTTTCGAAATGTTCAAAAAATGTTCATTTTTCTTTGAAAATGTAGTTTGCTTCCCCAGCTAAAATTGTAAAACAGCACATCTCCCTGGCGTTGTCCAAGATAACTCAGGTTATGGGTATCATTTGTTCCACACATGTACTAGGCAGTGCTTGTGTCCAAAAAAATAAAGCCCAACCACATCCCCCTAACATCAACATCAAATTGCCCATCATCAACATTTTGGGGATTGTCACTGCTTGGGGCTTAATCATTCATATCAACACGCAGACTACAAGAGCAAAGTGGTGGGTGGCTTCCTCCATTCTGCTGGAAGGTTGCCATGATCAAGTTTGGAGTGCAGTTGAATAATGCTGCTTCCTCACTTGAATGGGTGTTGCTGTAACAATGCTGGAGAAGCTCAGCATCACCCAAGACTGGGCAATTCACTCACGAAAGTGACTCCCATTCCCCCCATGGCCTTGCTCCTCCCCATCTCTGTAACCTCCTCCAAGATCTCTGTCCACCACCAGTTCTGGCCTCTTGCGCATCCCTGATTTTAATCGCTCTACCATTGGTGGCCTTGCCTTTGCTGCCTGCATTAAGTTCTGAAATTCCTTCCCCAAACCTCTCCACCTCTTTCTCAAGAGGCTGTTTAAAACCCACCTCTTCAACCAAACATTCAATCACCTGCCCTAATATCTCTTTTTTCGGCTTGGTGTCGAAAGATGTTTGATAACCCTGTGGTGAAACACCTTGATATGTTTTGCTATGTTAAAGGCGCTATATAAATGTAAGCTGGTAATGTGGCCTTGATGGTGACACAACCTACAAATTGTGAACCAACCATGGCCTCGGGTCAGCCAGAGTCTGAACATTCTTTGCTGAGGAACCTGTAGTAGATTGGAAAATATTTGCAAGTTTCAAGGCAGAAGTGACCAGCATAGTAGGTGGTTTAATTTCTCTATAGGGGCTGGCTTGTGTTGGTAACCCTGCTCCCACACAAATAAAATGTGTAAAGAGTTCCTGATAGTCATGCTGGACTCCTGTTGTGACAATTTAGTAATGTTCTAGTCAAATCAGGAATGTCAAGAGATAATGTCTAAATTATAATGGTCACTGAGCTCATCAGATGTTTACTTTGATTCCTGGTTAAGTGCTTAGAAAGACATCTATGTTTTGGCAGAAGGTTAATACGTTGAGGGCCATTTTAACTCCTCAAAAATGATGGTGGGTTGGGGCCAGGTGGGATGTTAATTTTTAAAATCTCAAACTTGCCTCCAAATTGCCCATTCCGCGTTTTAACAAAGGCGACCAGAGCAAGCAACCCATTGCCAGGAGCTAGGTTGGCCCATTAAGCTTTAGGATGAGGCTGCATGCCTCCGAATTTAACCTACTTGGAAAAAGAGGACACGGATTGAGTGTCTGAACCCCTCTTCCCTGCGAGACCCGCTCCGGTCATGATCAGACCTTTGTGTTTCACCTGGTAGAGTTCTGAACCTCTAAAGCGTAACCTGTCTGCCATACTTTGCATATTAACTGGCATTTGTTAGTAAAATCAATTGATGCTACATTGAGCTTGTATTTGCCATCCTGACACTTCTCTGTTCCTACTTACTGTTATTTTCCATCTCATTTTAAATGTATATGTCACACTTCCAGACGGGGAAATGTTTTTTCTTCAAAAAAAGCAAATGCAGTCATCTGAGGCAGAATGTTAACTTTAGTGTGAACTTACCAAATAGATAATACCAATATTGTGATCATTTCCTGCCTCCACCCCTCCCCCTGTTCTCTCTCAACGTTTACTCTTGTTTGTCCTGTAGAAAAGTGAAGACGCTCTCGATTGGTAGGGTGCTGTCGAAACATAGACTGTTATTGCAAATCTGCAGTTGAATCAGTTCTGAACAGATGGGTCCAGGGTCCATGGAGGATAAATGGTGTTTGGTGGTTCCTCCAGAAGTTTTGTACCATAGTGAAGGTCCTTTCCATGGTAGATTTCAGACGCTAACATGTGAAGGCTGACGAATGAATACCAAAGGGTGGAATGGAAGCATGTTCACTTTCCAAATTTGTAAGAGGTGGCAGGAGCTGCCTTTCAGAATTTCAGATCTTCTGAAAGCAGTATACAACCGATGAAATACTTTTGAAGTGTAGTCAGTTTTGGATTGTAGGAAACTTGGCAGCCAATTTGGATACTGCAAGCTCCCACAAACAGCCATGTGATAATAATCAGATAATCTCTTTTAGTGATGTTGGTTGAGGAATAAATATTGGCCAGAATACTGGAGATAACTTCTCTCCTCTTCTTAAAATAGTGTTGTGGGATCTTTAATGTCCATCTAAGAGAGCAGACAGGGTCTTATCTCATCTGAAAGACAGCACCTCTGATAGTGCAGCACTTCCTCAGTACTGGCACTGGAAGTGTCAGCCTTGATTATGCGCGCGAGTCTCTGGAGTGAGGACTTGAACTCACAACTTTCTGATTCAGAGGCATGAGAGCTACTTGCTGAGCCATATCTGGTAACTCTGTGGATCTGATGTTACCAGTGATCTTCCAAGGGGGAACTTAGTTACTCACATATGAGAGAAGCTATGTTCCCCTTTACTGTGTTTTACAGTGGCTTCCTTAACTAAAGCAGATTGAGATTTGGCATGTGAAAAGCGAGAAGCAACTGTGAACAGGGTGTGCAGAGTGAAGATGTACTTTTTATATCAGATAATCAGATATTCCATTCCTTATAGTCTTTGCAGCAATAATGCTTGCTTAGCCATAAAAATATATTGCAGAGCCACACTGATGTAATCATCAGGATCATTGTGCAATGGACTCTTACATAATTAAGGGCAGCAGCTGGTGCAAAGAGATACACAGAATGTTGGTGGGTTATTGCGAGTGGAGCTGTGACTAAGAACGTTATGTGGGTATATTGGTCATCAAAATGGTGGTTAAACAGAGGCCTCTGCTATAATGGAGAAATGTTCATGTTTTGCAGTGACTGCAATTATTGTTTGTAAACGTTGCTTTCAATCTTTCTTCTGTCCTGACCAACTTCCAGCTCTCACAAGCTCTCCCTGTTTGTTGTCTCGTGACAGGAATGTGCTGAGATGGGTTTTTATTGGATCTTGGGTTGGTATTTAATAAAGATTTTAAAGGAGCTTTTTATTTATTTGTTCATGGGATGTGGGCATTGCTGGCTAAGCAAGCATTTATTCCCTTTCCTTAATTGCCCCTGAGAAGCTGGTGGTGAGCCGCTGTTTTGAACTGTTGCAGTGCATGTGGTGTAGGTACACCCATAGTGTTGTTTGCACATTCTTAACCTCATTTTGACATTTTTTTTGGCTGTGCTGCCCTATAGTTCCTGCATGTGGGTTTCTATTCCTTGGCCTCATTCAGATACAGTCAGAATGTCCAGTGGCCAACTAAAGCATTCTTGTTTTTTTTTGCATAAATTTTCTTTTGAGTGACCCAGAACCGCAGGTTACCAGGCTTAACTCCAAGCCTGTGCGGAGTTATGTGCCAACGTTTGGGGTGCTCCAGTGGGATCCAATGTCTCGTAGCTACACATGCAGCTTGAATTTCTCACTCAGCTTGGATAGATAGTAGCTACTGTTGAATACTGAGCATTGGGAGAGAGCAGAGCAGAGCAGACCATAACTGGAATTTTCCCCATAAAGCCTGCTTGTTGACTGGTCTTACTACAACAACTTATAGAGCAGTTTTAACAGAGCAAAACACCGTGGCGTGCTTCACAGGAACAATTATCAAATGCAGTTTGACACCGACTCACATCTGGAGATATTAGAGCAAGTGACCAAAAGCTTGGTCAAAGAGGGAGGTTTTAAGGAGCATCTTGAAGGAGGAGAGAGACCTAAAGAGGTTTGTGGAGGGAATTCTGCTTAGAGCTTAGAGTGTAGACAGTTGCTAACGGTTGAGCGATTAAACTCGGGGTACATAGAGGCCAGATTTAGAGGACTGCAGATACCCCTGAGGGTTGCAGGGCTGGAGGAGACTACAGAGATGGGGAGGGGTGAGGCCACGGATGGATTTGAAAACTAGGATGACAATTTATGTAAAGGCGTTGTCGGACCGAGAGCCAGTGTAGGTCAGCGAGCATTATGATGTTGGATGAATGAGACTTGGTTCCAGTTGGGATGCGAGCAGCAGAGGTTCAACCAGAAGAGCATTGGAATAGTGGAGTGCAGAAGTAACAAAGGGACGGTTGGAGAAAATACGTGAAGTATGACTACTTTTGTGTAAATATGGCTTGTTTCTAGAGCATAGAAGATGGTGGGGTGATCTGACCAAGCTGTTTAACATGTTAAAAAGATTCAGCAGGGTAGAGGCAGAGAATCTGAAGTAATCAAGGCATGAAACGATCATAAAATGAGCATTGTGCCTTCAGGAACACAATCAGGAAGCACTTTCTCCACAGGAAGGGGAGTGGGAATCTGGAATTCTCGCTCCTAAAGGCTTTGGATCGGGGAGGGTTGCGGGTGGGGGGAGTTGTCACTCTCAAGACAGAAAGGGGGATTTTGTTAGCTGAGAGCAGCCAGGTATATGGAGCAAATATGGGTAAGTGGAGTTGAGATACAGATCTGCCTTGTTCTTGAATGATGCCTGTCTGTCAAAGCTCGATCAGTGTGTGGAATTCAGGATAACTTAATTGAGAATGTACAGTCATTAACATTGCTGTTTGTTGTTTTCTTTTGCAGGAGACGCTGGATCTGTATAGAGAGACAGTATGGCTGTATCTTGGAAAGGGGAAGAGTTACGTGAATGCACGGTGCCAAGGCCTGGAGCCCTGGCAAATTATCGCCATTACTGCTCTGACCACACTGCTGGTCGTGTGGCTGCATGGGTTCATATTCCAACAGCAAAGTAAGTTTATAAGGACATGTTTTCTTTTAAATTTGCATTTATTTGGCATCTTTCAAACTTTAGGATGTCCCAATATATTTTACAACCAATGAAGTACTTTTGAAGTGTTGTCACTGTTGTAATGTAGGAAACTCTGCAGCCAGTTTTCACACAGCAAGCTCGCATAAAAAGCAATGTGATAATGATCTGATAACCTATTTTTTTGGTGATGTTGATTGAGGGATCAATGTTGGCCTGGACAATAGGGAGAACTCCCCTGCTCTTCAAAGCAGTGCCATGGGATCTATTGCTTCCACCTGCAAGGGCAGACAGGGGCTTTGTTTAATGTCTCATCCAAAAGACGGCACCTCCAACAGTGTAGCACTTCCTCAGTGCTGGCACTGGAGTGTCAGCCTAGATTTTGTGCTCAATCCTCTGGAGTGGGACTTGAACCCCCAACATTCACACTCTGAGGAGGATGTTCCACGGAGCCACAGCTGAAAGCTCATTACAAAATTTTTCTGTATTTGGGTTATGTGAGGTTTACAAGAGGAATACACCAGTAAATGAAGCTTTTTTTTTGGCTTGGAAGCAGTGTGGGATTACGGGTTGATCTGTTTGTATTTGAGGTTAGAGTGAAACATCACAGTGGTGTGTCGGACTCCAGAATGCATTACAGAAGATCCACAGGTTCACCTTAAAGTATTTCAGCCATCCCTGAGTAAGTCATTTTGTGATTCGTGTTTATTTTCTAACTTCTGACATTTAAACATTTTACAAATCTCTCCACAGGTATTTCCTCAAGACTTCAAAAGTTCTTTTTCAGAATTGTAAGGAAATTGCCATTTCTAGCTGTCACAGTGAGTATGCTTTTCTGTTTAACAAGCTATATTTATTTTCAATAAGCCAGGGATAGGGAGTAGATTTTCACATTTGAACATAGGAAGATGAATTTCCTCTGTACATCTTGTACCCTCCTTCCTTGCTGAGGGGACCATCTCCTTCAATTCCAGTTGGATTTTTTGAAACCTTTTACAAGTTGACTTGATCAGGGATTATTATGAAAGAAAGACAGACTTGCCTTTATATAGTGCCTTTTGCAACCTCAGGACATCCCAAAGTGCTTTACAGCCAATGTAGTACTTTTAATGTTGTGAAACACAGTTGCTGTTTTGCGCACAGCAAGGTCACACAAACCTTGTTTGAAGGCAATGCTCATTAAAGCTGTTTTAGTGATGTTCATTGAGGGATAAATATTGGCCAAGACACTGGGGAGAACCCTTCTTTGAAATAGTGTCATGGCATCTTGTACACCCACTGGGAAGGCAGACGAGGCTTTGGGGGTTAATGTCTTGTACAAAAGACAGGCCCCTCTGACAATGCAGCTCGCCTGAATACTGAACTGGGGGCGTCAGTCTTGATTTTGTGCCCCAGTCAACGGAATGGGGCTTGAATCTGTGGCTTTCTGACTCGGAAGCAAGAGTACTACCAGCTAAGCCACGGTTGACACATTTTTTAAAACTCAACCCTCCTTCCAATGGCCGGAATGTCTTACTAATCCTGGTTGAGCTCGATATGTGCCACTTGCCTCGTATCTGATATGCTCCTGAGTCACGTTGTAATGCATTGTTGGACTTTTATTTGGGATGGTAAAAGCCTAGAGGGAGCTGACAGTCTTTGTGGAAAGATAAACTCTCCTCAGAGCCTTTGTGCTCGATGCCTTTGAGGGATCCAAACTCTAACAAAGCCTCAATTGAGCTACAGATGTTTTGTTTGTCAGCGAAGAAGAGGGTTTCAAAAATATTTTATTTATCTTTGAATACATCAATCTCCTATACAGTGTATCTTTCTCTTGTGGATTGCTTGAACATTAAGAGAATATAACATTAAACTGTAATGTTAAAGTACATTTCTGAATAATAGTTGTACGTCTGCAGTGGGGTCTTTGTTGTGATTATTGGCAACTACAGAAGGCAGGAAGATTGCCCATTCTCAAGCTTTCTGGACATCCTGGCTTGCAGCGTGATAACTTGAATTGTAAAGTTTGTCGCTGCAGATTGTACATTTGATCATTGATCATATAGCACAGAGGATACCATTCAGTCCTGATGTGATGGCTCTTTTTAAAGAGTGGTCCAGTTTATTTTTCCCCCCCATCCCCCATCCCCCAGCCCCAGCTCTTTCCCCATAATCCTGCAAATTAGTTCTCTTCAGCTACGCATTTAATTGCTTTTTAAAATTTCCAATGGTATCTTCAGTAGAGCGTGTTTCAGATCTTTACAGCCTTCTGTGTGAAGAAATGCCTCATCATTTCCACTCCAGTTCTTTAATTATTTTAATTCAGTGGCCTCTGGATACTGACCCACTTGCCAAGGGAAACAGTTTGAATCCCTGTATTAGGTCTCCCTTATCTTTCTCTGCTCTAAGGAGAACAATCCCAGCTTCCCCAATCTCCACATAAGTGAAGTGGCACATCCTTGGATAAAAGCAAAATACTGCGGATGTTGGAAATCTGAAACAAAAACAGGAAATGCTGTAAAAACTCAGCAGGCCTAGCAGCATCTATGGAGAGAAATAGAGTTAACGTTTCGAGTCCGTATGACCCTTCTTCAGAGCTCTGAAGAAGGGTCATACGGACTCGAAACGTTAACTCTGTTTCTCTCTCCACAAATGCTGCTAGACTTGCTGAGTTCTTACAGCATTTTCTGTTTTTGTGGTACATCCTTGGTACCTTTTGAAACCTTCTGTGCACCCCCTCTAAGGCCTTGACATCCCTCCTAAAGTGTGGTATCCAGAAATGGACACAATACTCCCTCTGAGGGCTAACCAGTGATTTGTAAATGTTTTTGCATTTCATGCTTTCATTTACAAAGTCAGGTATCTTAAACGCTTTCTTTTACTGCCTTATCAACCTCTTCAAAGATTTGTGAATATGTACCCAAGGGACCTCTGTTCTTGCACCCCTTTGAAAATAGTTTCACTTATATTATGCACCCTCTCCATGTTCGTCCTCCTAATGTCTGTCACTTTATACTTACCCACATTAAACTACATTCACCATGTGCCTGCTTATTTCAGCGTCTATGTCCTTCTGAAGTCTGCTAACATACAGCTCACTATTTACTATACTGCTAAGGATTATGTAGTTGGCAAACTTTGAAATTATGCTACCTACATCCAGGTCCAGGATATTTAGATAAACACTGATCTGAGAGAGTGAATGAAAAACTGCTCTCCAGACTGATAATTTAAGTATTTTTGATTAGGTGTTTATCATCAGTGTGAGGTGCTGGGGATGGAATCACAGCATGGACACATAAACAATGATGAACTGAAAAAGATGCACAGGCCACCGGGCCTATTGCATACTGTACAATAGTGATATCTTGTACATCATTATACAGAGACTCCTCAACCACCTGGAGCCAAGTGACCTCTTGGGAGAGGTGAGAAAACAGATTTTAAAAAGTCAATTTGGGGTGCAAGACAATTTGGTAAAGTCCTCTCTCAGCCCCTTAAAGCAATTGAAAATAGTTCAGAAAATCACCTTGATGCTGATTAATGTTACACAGCACCTTGTACCAGGCTGATCTCTGCCCAGCTATAAACAAGCCTAGCTTTCACTTAGAGGGAAGTCAGTGTTTATTGCACGGGCAATGTGGGTTCAACGCAGAGTGAAGTTTCCATTTTCCTGACCCCTGATGTTCTAACCTGTTGCCATTGTGACTTTTCTGCTTTGCACATTAGCAATGGCTTGAATCACCACAGCTTCCAGCACACTAAGAGGCCTGTTGGTACATCTGAGCCTGTACGGACTCTTTATGAGAGCAGTCTTGAACTAGCTCCACTGTTGTAATCTCTGCCTCAGCCCTGTATCTTCAAACCCTTCAAATGCCGATCCACTTCCTTTCCCTAAAACTTGCAATGTCTCTACTCCAAACACTTCCTGTGGTGAAAATTTCTAGTTCTCTATGTAAGGTTACTGGCCAGGAACATCACGGTTGTGTGTTTGCCCTATTTTTTTTCAAGCTCTGTTTTGAGGGGGGAATAAACCTTTTCTTTTTGGAATTTTAGCTGTTGGATCATACAAAGGAGTTTTCTTTTAACCGTCTCTGATCAACATGGTGACAGTGTCATGACTGTATTTTTAAAAAGGGAAACAAAAGATCATTATCTCAACTGCTGGTGTGGTTGCTCCTGGAACGTTTGCTGAAGTGGGGTAGAGGACATTGTGGCTTTGGCTGGCTTACAGATCTGCATTTCTGTGTCTGTGGATTTCACTCTGAGCTGCAACGCTCTGGCTTTACTCTTGGAGCGTGTCCAAGTCTGTATCAGGGGCAGAGTTTGGAGCCGAATCCTGAATTAGGCCAGGAAATACTTAATACTGATTAGTGTTTTTTTAAAATTCACAAATGCTTCATCGCTGCAGAGTGATTTTTAAAAAAAAAAGAGCACACTTCAACAATGAGCTCCCAAAACGTTGCTATGGGAACACAATACTGAGAATCATTTTGCTTCTGCTTATTTTGATTTTAAATCTACAAATATCCTTAACCCTTTGTGCTGGCAAAGTCAGTGGTGAAAGGGAACAGTTTCCACTCATGTCTATTTTAAAAAACTCAGATCAAAAACGAAGCTAACACTTGTACACAAAGAACTTCATTCTCGTAAGCTGGTCAACTCCTGCTGGTTAAATATCAGCTGAGCACAGGGATCAAGGTTAGCGGCAACTCTGCTGAAGTGTGTTGTTTTTGTGGTGCATGTGCCTGAATTTTGTAGCACGTTTAATGCTTTTGATGCATTCCCTTCAACAGATTCAGAAACAACTTAACAAGGCCCTGGATGACCTCTCCACAAGCGTCTTAACCCTTAAGGATGGAATGACGTACATCACGTCTCTGCCTGCACATGGGTTGGCAGAGTCTGAGCTACTATTAAAGCTTAAAGACTACAGCACAATGGGTAAATTAACATTATTGTATTTTTAAAATCTTTACTCATTATTCTTCCTTACATATGAAATAGCAGCAGATGTAGGCCATTCAGCCCCTCGAGCCTGCTTTGCCATTCAATAAGATCATGGCCAATCTGTTTGTGTTTCAAGTTCCACATTCCCATCCACCCCCGTAACCTTAGATTCTCATTCGGCAAGGGATCCAATCTACCTCAGCCTTAAAAATATTTGGTGAACCGGCTTCCACTGCCTTCTGAGGCAGAAAGTTCCAAAGTTGCACAACCCTCAGAGAAAAAATTCTCATCTCTGCCCTAAAAGGGCGACCCCTAATTTTAAAACAGTGCCCCCTAGTTCTGGACTCACCCACAAAAGGAAACATCCTTTCCATGTCCACCTTGTCAAAACCATTCAGGATCTTATATACTTCAATCAAGTCACCCCTCACTCTTCTAAACTCCAGTGGAAACAAGCCCAGCCTGTCCTACATTTCCTCATAAGACAACATGCCCATTCCACATATCAAGCTAATAAACTTCCTCTGAACTGCTTACAATGCGTTTACAATTCTTCCTTAAATAAGGAGACCAAAGCTGCACACAGTATTCAAGATGCGGTCTCACCAATGCCCTATATAACTGAAGCATAACATCCTTTTATGAAAGCAAAATACTGCGGATGCTGGAAACTCAGGTCTAACAGCATCTGTGGAGAGAAAAACAGAGTTAACGTTTTGAGTCTATAACTCCTTCTGAGCTAAGCATTTAGCTCTGAAGAAGAGTTATTCAGACTCGAGACGTTATCTCTGTTTTTCTCTCCAAAGATGCTGTTAGACCTACTGAGTTTTTCCATCCTTTTATGTTCAATTCCTCTCGTAATAAATCTAGCATTCCATGAGCTTCTTGACTACATGCTGTACCTGCATACTAACTTTTTGTGACTTATGCACAAGAACACCTAGATCCCTCTGCACCTTGGAATTCTGCAGTCATTCTCCGTTTAAGTAATGCCCTGCTTTTTTTATTCTTCCTGCCAAAGTGAACATTATTCTCCACATAATATTCCATCTGCCAGATTTTTACCCAATCACTCAACACATCTACATCTGTCTGCAAACTCCTTATGTCTTCTCCACAACATACTCTCCTACCTATCTTTGTGTCGTCTGCAAATTTAGCTACCATACCTTCGCTTCCCTCATCTAAGTCATTGATATAAATTGTAAAAAGTTGAGGCACCAGCACAGACCCCTGCCAGAATCCTGCCAATCCAAGAAAGACTCATTTATGCATACTCTGTTTCAGGTAGCTAGCCAATCTTCTATCCATGTTAGTATGTTACTCCATACACCATGAGCTTTTATTGTCTGCAATAACCTTTGATGCAGCACCTTACATAATGCTTTCTGGAAATCCAAGTACAGTAAGTCCAAAAGTCTCCCCTTTATCCACAGTGCACGTTACTCCTTCAAAGAACTCTAATAAATTGGTTAAACATGAATTCCCTTTCACAAAACCATGCTGACTCTTCCCGATTACCTTGAGTTTTTTGTAGTGCCCAACTATAACCTCTTTAATGATCGACTCTAACGACTTCCCAACAACACACATCAAGCCAACTGTCTTATAGTTTCCTGTTTTTTGCTCTCTTCCATGAATGGAGGGGTTATATTTGATACTTTACAGTCTGATGGAACCTTTCCAGAATCTAGGGAATTTTGGAAAATTAACATCAATGCATCTACTACCTTACTAGCCCGCTCTTTTAAGATCCTAGGATGAAGTCCATCTGGACCTGGAGACTTGTCTGCCCCGCAGCTCCATCAACTTGCTCAGTACCGCTTCCTTCACAATTGTAATTTCACCAAGTTCCTCTCTCCCCTCCAACTTCCAATTTACAGCTATTCCCTTCCATTGTATCTGGTATACATGAAAATTGCACTTGGAGATTTCTGCTGACATGTCTACAATGGATTAATTAAATCCTGGTCTCTTTGATATTCATTGCTGCACCATTGGTAGCCATGCCTTCACTTAGCTTGGCACTGGAATCCCCTCCCTTAACCTCTCCACCTCACTCTCTCTTCCTCTAAGACATTCCAAGCTTTGGACTAGCTGCCCTGATATCTCTTTACTTGGCTTGCTGTCCAATTTTGTCTAATAAAAGCTCCTGTGAAGCACTTTTGAATGTTCTTACTGTGTTAAAGGCACTATATAAATGCAAGTTATTGTACAGTGCTGGTTCTCGTTTCTGCATTGCTTTGGAACAACCTGTTTATTGCACTGAAACTCCTAATCACAGCCCAAGCAGATTCTAACATTTAGTTAGTGATGGCAGAGTTGAGTGTTTCCAAGCCGCAGCACTTGGGAATGGTAGAATAGTGGTTATTTCACTGGTCAAGTAATCAGTAGACTTGGACTAATGACCTGGAGACATGAGTTCAAGTATCAGCTTGGCTGCTGAGGAATTTAAAGTTCAGTTAATTAAATAAATCTGGGATAAGAAGCTCGTCTCTGTAATGGTGACCATAAAACATGTGGATTGTTGTAAAAACCCATCTAGTTCACTAATGCCCTTTAGGGAAGGAAATCTGTCATCCTTACCTGGCTTGACCAACTTGTGATTCCAGACCCACAGCAATGTGGTTGACTCTTAACTGCCCTCTGAAATGGCCGAGCAAGCCCCTCAGTTGTATTCAAGAAGGCCATTCACCACCACTTTCTCGGTAATTAGGAATGGGCAGTAAATACTGGCTTTACCCTCAATGGCCACATCCTGGAAATGAATTTTAAAAGAAAGCCTATTTTGTATTCAGACTTGGCCTTGGTGCAAATTCCCTGTTCTTCAAGTTGAACATTTAGTATGTTCTTTGATTAAACGTGCTGTTCTCCAGTACACAGGTGCTATTCCACCACTTTCCATTGTGAAAAGTACTCTGTGCCAGTGGAAAGATCTGTGATCGCTCAGAATTACCACAGGCTCTTTGCTGCCTCAGCTCAGCTGATTCATGCAGTGAGTAGCTTGTTCCACAATGGAATCCTAGATATGTCCTTGCTCAGCATTATCCAATCATGGACTAAAAAGCTGCAGTGAACAATGAAACCTTCGTGGTGAGAGGCATGTGTCTGATTTGCTGAATCTGCATCTTGTATTTTGTAGGAGAAGTACATTGGGAGAAAGGGCAAGTCTCTGGGACAGTGTACAGTGGTGATGAACAACTCACAAAACTGATGGTGAAGGTAAGAAGTGGCCTTATGTGAACTTATTACAACAAAATGATCAATTTTGATTTACAAAAATCCTTGTCTCAACCTTTAATTTTTTTTAAGCCCATTCCCTGCCTTTTCCTTTTCATTGGCTAGCGTACATCAGCTGTCTAGGATGGATGGGAGTCCCTGTATTGTGGAGGATCCTTCAACCATTATGAAATCTTGCAATTGGCAACGGAGCATTGGCAAGATGCTAGAATGACAGAGCAGTTCAAAGGAAGCTGATTCCTGGGGTGAAGGGGTTGTCTTTACGAGGAAAGATTGAGCAGGTTGGGCCCATACGCATTGGAGTTTAGAAGAATGATATGTGATCTGATTGAAACATAAAGGGGGGGCTCGACAGGGTAAATGTTGAGAGGATGTTTCCCTCGTGGGGACATCTAGAACTAGGGGCCACAGTTTAAAAATTTAAGACTGAGATGAGGCGGAACTTCTCTCAGATGCTCTCTTGGAATTCTCTTCCCCAGTGGAGACTGGGTCATTGAATATATTCACGTTCAGTGAGACAGATTTTTGATGGACAATTAAAGGAGTCAAGGGTTAAGGAGGACAGGCAGGAAAATGGAGTTAAGGCCACAGTCAGATCAGCCATGATTTTATTGACTGGTGGAGCATGCTCGAGGGGCTCAATGGCTTTCTCCTGTTTCTTATCTGCCTTATCTGATCTTATGACCATTTTGCCTCTAAATCCTGGTATCTGTTCCGGACTAGTAGCACATAAGGAGGAACTTGGAATCATTTTAACTTCAGTATTTTTAGTTTCCATAACGCATATCCTGGATTGAGTTGAGAGTAACCTTGTAGATTCTACACCACTTTCCACATTCTCAACATTCCAAAGCACCTTTGAATCACTTTTGCAGTATAGCCACTGCTGATTTGTACACAGCAAGCTCTTGCAAGCAGCAATGAGATCAAGGACCTGAAACTGTCTCTGAAACACCTAGTGTTATCCCAGGTTAAAACTCAGTGTCCTGAAGTGTGACACAAGCCTATGAGAAAGGTAGAGCATTCTGTCATTGCATTGGGGATTCGGCAGTGGTGGAACACCAAATCCCACAGTTTTACTATGTTAATTTTTATTTGCTAGGTTCAAGGATGCAAAGGGCCCAATTCTTTCACTCCATTGTGCTGAGTTTGTCTTGTGACTCACTTTGGTGCCATGTTTACGGTCTATTCCTGTTCCGTGGGGGAAACTTTTGTCTTAAATTACCCATTGGATACAAATTAAATGGAGAAGCTGTTCCACCACCAAAAGAAGAGGAAAATAATGTACATCACTAATTAGAGGGCACGTCAGAGAAAAACACAAATACAGTCTCTCTTTTAAGACCATAAGACATTGGAGCAGAAATTAGGCCATTCGGCCCATCGAGTCTGCTCTGCCATTCAATCATGGCTGATAAGTTTCTGAACCCCATTCTGCCGCCTTCTCCCCATAACCTTTGATCTCCTTTACAATCAAGAACCTATCTATCTCAGTCTTAAATACACTCAATGACCTGGCTTCCACAGCCTTCTGTGGCAATGAATTCCATAGATTCATCACTCTCTGGCTGAAGTTTTGAAGGAGTATTTATCAGTGAATGTACTAGAGGGAGCAAAAAACAATTTTAACGAAATAGCCCAGGAGAATTTTTTGATTACAAAGTTTCAATTCGGGTCCAGAGAGTTCTAATTAAGAGTAGGCTTTTTACTCACTATAAATGAGCACTGAGGTGTAGTGGTTATATTAGTGGGCTTGTAATCTGGAGGACATAGTCCAAATCCCACTATGTAATTTAAATTCAATTTTTTAAGGAAAATAAATTTTGAAGTTAAGAAGCTGGTATCAGTTAAACCATGAAATTGTTGGATTATTTTAAAAAACCCAACGGTTCACTAAAGCCCTTTAGGGAAGGCAACCCATTGTCCTGACCTCTTCTGGGCCCAAATGTGGTACTCCAGTCAAATTAGCCTAGTAAGACGCACGGTAATATCAGACGTAGCAAATGGAATGCTGCAGAGTGTTAATGGATTCCTGACTTCAGTCATGACCCTTGCTATAAATTTTAAACTCTGAATAATGTAAAGGATGGAGATAGGGAGAGGAGATGGAAAACTAGCTGCAGGAGTCCTAATGAAATTAGGAAGGAGAGCCACCGTATAAGTATTGCGCCGGTGAAACAACAGAGCGTCAAGAGTTGGGAAGGATGTCCCAAAGTGCTTTACAG
Source organism: Carcharodon carcharias (assembly GCF_017639515.1). Lineage (NCBI taxonomy): Eukaryota > Metazoa > Chordata > Chondrichthyes > Lamniformes > Lamnidae > Carcharodon > Carcharodon carcharias. The sequence continues at coordinate 33,505,336 of NC_054494.1, forward strand.
CCAATTAAATACTTTTGATGGGCCTTCACTGCAGTAATGTGGGGAAATGTGGAAACCACTTTATGTGCAGCAAGTTCCCACAAACAGTAATGTGTTAAATGACAAGATAACCTCTAGTTGTGTGTCAGAAGGCTGTGGGTTCAAGTCGTGCTGCCGACTTGAGGATATAATCCAGGCTGACACTCCAGTGCAGTACAGAGGGAGTGATGCACTGTCAGAGTTGTCATCTTTCAGATGAGACATTAACCTGAAGCCCCGTTTCTCCTCCCAGGTGGACGTAAAAGCTCCCATGGCTCTGTTTGAAGGAAAGTAGGGAGTTCTCCTAGGGTGTCGTAGCTAATATTTTATGGATTCAAAGGGAAAGTAGATAAGCACATGAGAGAGAAAGGATTAGAAGGATGTGTTGATGGGGTGAGATGAAGTCAGGTTGGAGATGGCTCGCATGAGCATAAAATATGGATGTGCTGGGCCTGATGGCCTGTTTCTGTGCTGTAAATATTTTGGCAACTCAGTAATAAATTATTGCTGAAAAGAGTCATGCCTAAGCTTTTTGTCTTGCAAGGACACTTGCAAGAATACCAATATAAGGGAGGAAAACAACAATTTATACTGTTGGTGAAGAGAGTGCTGATTACTATGGAGAATGCACCACTGATGGTGACTGTCAGTTAACTGCCAAGCATTGTCTGAAATTTAAACCAGGCAGCTTGACCCTGATTGGAATTGTTGTTTTCCCCCATATATTGGTATTCTTGCGAGTGTCCTGATGAGTGCAAGACGAAAAACTTAGGCACATCTCTCTCTTTCAGCAATACCCAAGTTCTGTACTACCAAACGACCACTGGTAATAAATTATGAGGTCTGCTAACCTGCTTGCATTTTATTTTAAGGTTTATGGAGACTTTGCTTGGAGTAACCCCCTCCACCCAGACATCTTCCCTGGTGTGAGGAAGATGGAAGCAGAGGTTGTTCGGATGTCTTGTACTCTCTTTCACGGGGGGCCAGACTCCTGCGGGACGGTAGGTAGATCCCGTGCGTGTACCGAAGATGTCGCCTCCCTGACTTGGGAATGTAGGTGGCCATTCAGCCCCTCAGAAATGCTCTGCCATTCAAGAAGCCAGTTTTCACAGTGCAGGCAATCAGTGCCAACAGAGCAGAGAACAAAGCAAATCGAATGTAGTTCAGAATAAGGGAAGGCAGGTAACATTGACATTATACAGGCAAGGAAACTGGTGAAACTGTGACGAACTGAGATATCCCATGCATTAAGACGCCATCAATATTCCACCAGATAAATTTGTATTTTCAAATGGAAATTATAAATGGCAGAGTTAAATAGACCACATTTATTCTTGGAGTTAGAAAAAGTGACTTTTTAGAAAATGCTAACCGTTCAGGAAGAAATCTCTGGAGTTTAGGGATAGGATTTGGCCCTTCGAGACTGCTCTGCGATTCAGTTGAATCAGGGTCGATCATGCCCATTTACCTGCTGCTACTGCATTTCCCTTGATACCTTCACCCAACAAAAATCTGCCGATCTCAGCCTGGCAAGTTCCAGTTGTGCCCCAGCACTTTGGGGCATCGTGTTCTAGATTTCCAGTACCCACATCCTTCTTGTTCCTGAATTCCCTGACTCTCCCTTGTTCTTAATTCCCCGAACAGAGAAAATAGTTTATTCTATCAACCTGATCAGATCATTTTAAGCACTTTGATCAGGTCACTCCTCCATCTCCCGACTCTAGGGAATACACACCCCATGTGCACTGGACCTCCATCCCTGTCATGATAATAGCTGCTTGTGGTAGTGAACTCCAGTATTAGATACTATACGGTACGCTGTACTAGATAGGGGCTCACCTGACCTGGAGATTGAGGGTCAGATAGCATATGTTGGAATCTGTTTTGATAGAATTCAGTTACTGCCAATATGTGTTCATAAGAACATAAGAACTAGGAGCAGGAGTAGGCAATTCAGCCCCTCGAGCCTGACCCGCCATTCAATACGATCATGGCTGATCTCATTTTGGCATCACTCCAATTTCCTGTCCTCTCCCTATAACTTTTCAACCTGTTACTGATTAAAAATCTGTTTATCTCCTCAAATTTATTCAGCGTTCTGGCATCCACTGCACTCTGAGGTAATGAATTCCACAGATTCACGACCCTTTGAGAAAAGTAATTCCTCCTTATCTCTGATTTAAATCTACTACCCCTTAGCCTAAAACTACGGCCTCTTGTCCAAGAATGCCCCACAAGGGGAAACATCCACTCCACATCTACTTTGTCTATCCCCTTTAGCATCGTATATACATTAATTAGATCTCCTTTCATCCTTCTAAACTACAGCAGGTATAGGCCTAAACTGCTCAATCTCTCCTCATATGACAAGCCCTGCATCTCTGGAATAAATCTAGCCAACCTCCTTTGAACTGCCTCCAATGCAACTAAATCCTTCCTCAAGTAAGGGGACTAAAACTGTACACAGTACTCCAGGTGCGGTCTCACCAATGCCTTGTACAGTTGCAACAAAACTTCCCTATTTTTATACTCTATTCCTTTAGCAGTAAATGCCAAAATTCCATTTGCCTTCCTTATTACCTGCTGTACCTGTATACTAGCTTTCAGCGATTTATGCATGAGAACCCCCAGATCCCTCTGCACTGAAGCTTTCTGAAGTTTCTCTCCATCTAAATAATAAGTCGTCTTTTTATTCTTCCGGCCAAAATGGATAACCTCACGCTTATCCACGTTAAACTCCATCTGCCAAACTTTGGCCCATTCACCTAACCTGTCCATATCCATTTGTAAATTTCTTATTTCTTCATTGCAACTTACTTTCTCATCTATTTTGGTGTCATCTGCAAATTTAGCTATAGTACCTTCTAACCCTGAATCCAAGTCATTAATATAGATTGTAAATAGTTCAAGTTAGGAAAATTTGTTATCAATAAAGTTAACTCAGCTACAATGTTGATGGCCTGTGTGCATCACTGAAATAAAAAACAAGACAATCCCAACTATCATCGTGATTTCTTGGCTCCAGTGCCTCCCTTTCCATTTTTGCACAATGGTATAGAGGCCAGAATTAATTATTTTAAAATTCATTCATGGAATGTGAGCATTGTTGGCTAGGCTCGCATTTATTGCCCATCCCTATTTGCATTCTCAAGGAGCAGTTGGGGATGGGCAATAAATGCTGGCCTAGCCAGCGATGCCCATACCCCATGAACGAATAAAAGCAAAATTAATTCTGACCTCTATACCATTTGTGCAAAAATGGAAAGGGAGGCCATACCAATGTCTTGTCTAGAATTCCAGGAAGAGCTTGGATCTCACCGTGTGTCAGAGAAATTGAGCCACAAGTTGGACAAGAAGAGATAATAAAACTCTGTGCTTCTAAAACAAGAGAATTGGATTTGAACTGTGGAAGCTACTGGAAGTCAAGAATTGAATGAGTGTAAACAGTTGCTGGGCCTCACTGTGATTGACTGTGTATGAAACAGTGATAAGGGACTCTTATTGAGGCAAATCTGGTTGTTCTGCCGCTTAGGGCAGAATTTTTCCCTCATCGGGCGGTCCCGCACCTGACCACAGAATTGTTGCGGTGCAGGAGGCCATTCAGCCCGTTGTATCTGCACCAGCTCTCTGAGCATTTTAACTTAATGCCAATCTCCTGGCTTTTCCCTGTAACCCTGCACATTGGATGATTATTTAAATAGAAACAATGTCCTCTTGAATGCCTCAATCGAACCTGCTTCCACCACACTTCCAGACAGTGCATTCTAAACTCTAACTACTTGCTGTGTGAAAAAGTTTTTTTTTCACCTCTCATTTGCTTCTTTTGCAAAACACTTTAAAACTGTGCCCTCTGATTCTCGATCCATTTACGAGCGGGAATGGTTTTTCCCTATCTACTCTTTCCAGACCCCTCATGATTTTAAAAACTTCTATCAAGTCTCCTCTTAGCCTTCCCCTCTCCAAGGAAAAGAGTCCCAACTTCTCCAAACTTTGCTCATAACTAAAGTGTCTCATCCCTGGAACCATTCTCGTAAACCTCTTCTGCACTTTCTTCAATGCAACCTGAATGAGAGTAAAACAGTGTGTGATGACGTTGGGCAAGTGCCCTGACATCATCACTCTCGCGATATATCGCTCGGCAGATGTGCACAAGAGGCGGCTGCACGCCCACTGGCAATTAAGAGACTTAATAAGGCCCTTAGTCAATTAATTAAATCAGATCTTTTGCTGCCCATCCAACTGTTCGATTGGCGGGCGAAAAGGCCAAGCGACCTTTTGAATTTTTGAGAAAACCTCATCCATGGGCGGGATGAGGTTCCAATGTTAATTAAAAATAAAAATGTTTAAATCTCATTTATAACCTGTCCCTGCCCATGTGACACAGTAACATGAGGGAACACGTCTACCTTAACTTTTTAAATCTTTATTTGTAATGTTATAAATCTTCAGCTCCCTGAGGCAGCTCTGTGCCTTCAGGGAGCTTGCAGTGCGCGCAGCCACATGCATGCGTAAACCTCTGTGCTCACCCTCCTTCCGCCTCCCACCCTGGAGCACTGAGCATTGCAGCCATTATGAAATCACGGTCAGGGCCCGATCGTGGGCAGCTCCTGGCTTGCACACATCCCCCCCCCCCCCCACCACACGGGGTAAAAATCCTGCCCTTAAAGCTTCTCAAACTGAAATTCTGCTAAATTTCAGAAGTTGGAGATGAGAATTTCTAATAAAAAAAACATATTTAACGTTAATTTCAATTTGGACACTGGTAAGTTTAGGATGGGTGTCAGCAGTTTGGAGGCAGAATAACACTCTCTTAATTTGTCTTTTTTTCGCTAAGATTTACCAATTTCCGTCCTTTCCCTCCATTCAACCTGCCACTCGATGCATTCAGGCTCAGTTATCTTCTTAGTTAATCACGACATTGATCACTGGTCAAAGGTATTGTGCCATGTCACAATTTTATATTTTATCAGCATTATTTGCTTCATAACTTTTATCTTTCCAGATAATTGATATCCTATATAATTGATAGGATAGTCCAAAGGCTGCACATCTCTTCATATCCTCTTTGTCAAGCCGACAACATCTTGGTTATAGCACTGAAAGCTAATGCTCCAAAATTAGCCACGCGCTTAGTAAAGCTGTTCCAATACAGCTACAGAGTTGGCATCTACCTGATAATGTGGAAAATTGCCCAGATATGTCCTGTCCACAAAAAGCAGGACAAATCCAACCTGGCCAATTACTGCCCAGTTAACTCTCAATTATCAGCAAGGTATTGCAAGGGGTCATTGACATTGCGATAGTGTTACTAAGCAATAACCTGCACACCGATGCTCAGTTTGGGTTCCACAAGTGCCATTTGGCTCCCGACCTCCTTTCAGTCTTGGTTCAGGCATGAATTCCAAAGGTGAGGTTACTTAAGTTGCTTAAAATCAAAGCAGCATTTCACCAAGTAGGGCATCAAGGAGCCCTAGCAAAATTGAAGTCAGTGCAAATTGGAGAAAACTGACCACTGGGTGGGGTCCTACCTAGCACAAAGGAAGATGGTTGTGGTTGTCAGAAGCCAATCACCTAAGCCCCAGGCCATCGCTGCAGGAGTTTCTCAGGGTAGTGCCCTAGGCCCAACCATGGTCAGCTGCTTCATCAGTGACCTCCTCGCCATCATTAGGTCAGAAGTGGAGACGTTCGCTGATGATTGCACAGTGTTCAGTACCATTTGCGACTCATCAGCCATTGAAGCAGTCCATGTTCTTATGCAGCAAGACCTGGACAACATTTAGGCTTGGGCTGATAAGTGGCAAGTAATATTTGTGCCAACAAGTGCCAGGCAGTGACCATCTCCCGTAAGAGAGAATCTAACCATTTCCCCTTGACATTCAACAGCATTACCATTCCCACAATCAACATCCTGGGTACTACCATTGACCAGAAATTTAACTGGAACACCATGCAAATGCTCTGGCTACAAGTGTGGGTCAGAGACGGGTATCTACAGGGAATAACACACCACCTGACTCCCCAAAGCCTGTCCACCATCTAGAAGGCACAATCCAGGAGTGTGATGGAACACTCCATTTGCCTGGATGAGTGCATCTCCAACAACACTTGAGAAGCTCGACACCCTCCAGGGCAAAGCAGCTTGCTTGATCAGCACCCCATCCACCATTTTAAACATTCACTCCCTTCACCCAGAGCACATTGGCAGCAGTGTGTACCGTATGCAAGATTCATTGCAGCAACTTGCCAAGGCTCCTTTGACAGCACCTTCCAAACACCTGATCTCCACCACCTAGAAGGACAATGGCAGCAGATGCATGGGAACATCACCACCTGCAAGTTCCTTTCCAAGTCGCACACCATCCTGATTTGGAACAATATCGCTGTTCCTTCATTGTCACTGATTCCAAATCCTGGAACTCCTTCCCTTACAGCACTGTAGATGTAGGTACACCACATAGGCTGCAGTGGTTTGAGAAGGTGACTCACCGCCAACTTTTCAAGGGCAATTAGGGATGAGCAATAAATGCTGGCCTTGCCAGTGACGCTCACATCCCCTGAACGAATAAAGAAAAAGCCACAATTACCCTTGTCATATTCATTCTGCAGAACGATGTGATAAATTAAAGGCATTTTCTACAAAGCAACTTGCATTTGTGTAGTGCCTTTAACGTAGTGAAACCGCCCGAGGTGCTTCACAGGAGCATAACCAGGTAGAAGTTGAGAAGCCTGAGATACTGGGTCAGATGACCTAAGGGTTGCTGAAAGAGGTAAAGCTTTAAGGAGTGTCTGAAAGACAGGGAGAACGGTTTAGTGAGGGAATTCCAGAGCTTAGGACCTTTTCAGCTGCTAGGCATGACTGCCAAAGGTGGAGCGAAGGAAGTTGGGAATCATGAGGCCAGAACTTAAGGAGCGCAGAGATCTTGGAGGACGAGAGGAGGTGGCAGACAGGCAGAGACGAGGGGCTGCCATCAGTCATTATAATTCCAAGATTCCATGGCAGAACCTTGGGGGTCTCAGTTAAACCCATCTGACGTGGAAAGGCTGACATAATCCATACAGCATTAAAATAAGAGCAGCACAATTGTCTTGATATACAAGAGCTATTCAAGGGTGTCCCCATGTCTAAAGCCAAAGTATAGTTGAGGTGCCAGGGATGCAGAATAGAATTGTAGAACACCAAAGGGAGGCCACTCAGCCCATTGTGCCTGTGGTCGGCTCTTTGAAAGAACTGTTCAATTAGTTCCCCTCCCCCAGCTGTTTCCGATTAGCTCTACACATTTTTCCTTTTACTATAATATTGCCTGTTGTTTTGGTGTACACATAGAGAATCCATGCTGTGATTATTGAAGTTTCTGAACTACCTTGGTGCTGACTTGAGATTCCAAAACCACATTGTGTATTAAGCATGGAAGTTTTACTGTAAACAGCTACTGTCTAAAGGCTGTTCAAGCTGCCTTGGTACATTTGGCCACTGTGGAATCACAGTGTGATGCCTGGCTGTAAAAGCATTATCAAACTTTGTTTACATTGAAAGTATTGATTTTTCATGCATGCTGTCCTTCGCATTTCAAACTAGGGATCTTAAACACAGCTGCTGTGGTCAATTGCTGCTGTTCAGCTAGTTATAATGAAAGACGTCTACCTGGGAGTGATGGTCGGTGCAATGTTATATAAGTCCAATCATTGCAGAACAGCAGCCAATAATAAGTGTAATTAAATCAGTAGAATACAAGTCTAAGGCCATCATTGCTGAGAATAGGTTTTGCTTCTAGTCAGGTCGTACAGTTCTTGTCACTGGGAATGTTCCAGATGTTTGCAGATTCTGCTGACTGCACAGAGACACTTCAACCTTTTCAAGGACCTTTGAGAGCAGAAGGTGCTCACTATTACAGGACCGTTATTTAAAGTTCATAAAAGATACAGGACATGGGTACAAAGGTTGATACCGGAACTGAGAGAGGCAATGATGATCAGGAAAGACTATAAAGCCTGGGTGTCTCTTCCTTGGAAAAAAGAAGGCTTAAGGTGTGACCTGTTGGAGGTCTTCAAAGGGTTTGATTTGACAGGGATGCCATCAAAAGGTTGTTCCTATTTTGTGGGGGAGATCAAAATTAGGGGCTATAGATATAAGATAGTCACTAAAAAATCCAATCAAAAATTCAGAAGAAACTTCTTTAGCCAGAGGGTGGTGAGAATGTGGAACTCACTATGACAGGGAGTTTTTGAGGTGAATAGTGTAAAGATAAAAGTTAGGTATAGATAAAGTTAAAGAGAAGCTAGGTAAAAGCATGAGGGAGAATAGAATAGAAGGATATGCTGATAGGCTGAAATGAAATAAGATGGGAGGAGGCTTGAGTGGAGCATTAACACTGATATGGATCTGTTAAGCTGAATGGCATGCTTCTGTGCTGTAAATGTGATTAAAAGTGGTTGAAAATGTTTTCATGGCTGATGCCTGGAATCAGTTTTTCACCTAAAGTGATTAACATTTAGAGTCTGGTTAGGATACTGGAGGCAAAGAATTCAGAATCATAACACAACACAAGAAATAGGAGCAGGAGTAGACCTGTAGCCTGATGGCTGATGTTGGCCTTCAACTCCATTTTTCTGCCTGCTCCCCATATCCCTTTATTTCCCGAGGCACCAAAAATTTGTCTATCCCAGCCTTAAATGTATTCAACAACGGAGCATCCACAACCCTCCAGGGTAGAGAATTCCGAAGAGTCACAAACCAAGCAGATCAGCCATGACCATGTTGAATGGCGGAGCAGGCTTGAGGGGTCAAATGGTCTACTCCTGTTCGTAGTTCTTATGTTTTTATGATTTCTCCTCATCTCAGCCCTAAATGATTGGCCCCTTATCCTGAGGCTGTTTCCCCGTGTTTTAGACTGCTCAACTAGTAGAAACAATCTCTCAACGTTTACCTTATCAAGCCCCTTCAGAATTTTGTAGGTTTCAATGAGATTGCTTCACGTTCTTTTAAACTCCAGACAATATAAGCCCAATTTACTCAGCCTCTCAACATAGGGAGAGGCGATGATGTAGTTATATTGTTGCTGGACTAGTAATCCAGAGACCCTGGGTAGTGCTCTGGGGACCCGAGTTTGATGGTGGAATTTTAATTCAGTAAAAATCTGGAATTAAAAGTCTAATAATGACTATTTTTGATTGTCATAAAATCCCATCTGGTTCATTAAAGTCCTTTGGAGAAGGAAATCTGCCGTCCTTACCTGGTCTGGCCTACATGTGACTCTAGACCCATAGAGATGTGGTTTAATCAGTTGTATCAAACCGCTACAAAGTCTCAAAAAAAGAATGAAACTGGATGGACCACCCAGCATCGACTGAGGCACCGGAAATTACAACGGTAAACTCAGCTCTATCGACCCTTCAAAGTCCTCCTTACTAACATCTGGGGGCTAATGTCAAAATTTGGAGAGTGGTCTCACAGACGAGTCAAGCAAAAGCCTGACATAATAAAATTAAAGCGCGTGGGACTGGGGGTACTATATTGAGATGGATAGAAAACTGGTTGGCGGACAGGAAACAAAGAGTAGGAATAAACGGGTTTTTTTCCGAATGGCAGGCAGTGACTAATGGGGTACCACAGGGATCAGTGCTAGGTCCCCAGTTATTCACAATATACATTATGATTTAGATAAGGGAATTAAATGTAATATCTCCAAATTTGCGATGACACAAAGCTGGTTGGGAGGGTGAGCTGTGAGGAGGATGCAGAAATGCTTCAGTGTGATTTGGACAAGCTGAGTGAGTGGGGCAGATGCAGTATAATGTGGATAAATGTGAGGTTATCCATTTTGGTAGCAAAAACAGGAAGGCAGATTATTATCTGAATGGCTATAAATTGAGAGAGGGGAATGCAACAAGACCTGAGTATCCTTGTACACCAGTCGCTGAAGGTAAGCATGCAGGTTCAACAGGCGATAAAGAAGGCAAATGGTATGTTGGCCTTCATAGCCAGAGGATTCGAGTACAGGAACAGGGATGTCTTGCTGCAATTGTACAGGGCTTTGGTGAGACCACACCTGGAATATTGTGTGCAGTTTTGGTTTCCTTATCTGAGGAAGGATGTACTTGCTATAGAGGGAGTGCAGTGAAGGTTTACCCGATTGATTCCTGGGATGGCGGGACTAACATATGAGGAGAGATTGAGTCGATTAGGATTATATTCGCTGGAGCTCAGAAGAATGAGGGAGGATCTCATAGAAACCTATAAAATTCTAACAGGACTAGACAGGGAAGATGCAGGAAGGATGTTCCTGATGGTGGGGGGAGTCCAGAACCAGGGGTCACAGTCTGAGGATACGGGGTAGACCATTTAGGACTGAGACGAGGAGAAATTTCTTCACCCAGAGAGTAGTGAGCCTGTGAAATTCGTTACCACAGAAAGTAGTTGAGACCAAAACATTGTATGTTTTCAAGAAGGAGTTAGATATAGTTCTTGGGGCGAAAGGGATCAAAGGGTATGAGGAGACAGCGGGAGCAGCCTATTGAGTTGGATGATCAGCCATGATCATAATGAATGGTGGAGCAGGCTCAAAGGGCTGAATGGCCTACTCCTGCTCCTAGTTTCTATGTCATCCTCATGGAATCATATCTTATAGATAATGTCACAGATACCACCATCACCATCCTTGGGTGTGTCCTGCCCCACCGGCAGCAGAGATCATTAGATGTAGAAGCAGAAGTAGGCCATTTGGCTCATCGAGTCTGTTCCGCCATTAAATGAGATCATGGCTGGCCTGATAAGCCTCAATTCCACTTTCTTGCCTTTTCTCCTTTACTGATTAAAAATCTGTCTATCTCAGCCTTGAATATACTTAACGACCCAGCCTCTACAGCCCTCTGTGGTAAAGAATTGCACAGATTAACTATTCTCTGAGAGAAGAAATTCCTCCTCATCTCTGTCTGAAATGGGCGACCCCTTACTATGAGAATAGGCCCTCTGGCCCTAGACTCCCCCACAAGAGGAAACAACCTCTCAGCATCTACACTATCAAGCTTCCTAAGAATCCTTTATGTTTCAATAAGGTCACACAGAATCACAGAGTGCAGAAGAGGTCCTTCAGCCCATCGAGTCTGCACCGACACGTGAGAAACACCTGACCTTCCTACCTAATCCCATTTATCAGCACTTCGCCCATAACCTTGAATGCTATGATGTGCCAAGTGCTCATCCTGGTACTTTTTCAAGGATGTGAGGCAACCTGCTCCACAACCCTCCCGGGCAGCACATTCCAGACCGTCAACACCCTCTGGGTAAAAAAGGTTTTCCTCACATCCCCCCTAAATCTCCTGCCCTTCACCTTGAACTTGTGTCCCCTCGTGACTGTCCCTTCAACTAAGGGGAACAGCTGCTCCCTATCCACCCTGTCCATGCCCCTCATAATCTTGTACACCACGATCAGGTCGTCCCTCAGTCTTCTCTGCTCCAACGAAAACAACTCAAGTCTATCCAGCCTCTCTTCATAACTTAGATGTTTCATTCCAGACAACATCCTGGTGAATCTCCTCTGCACACCCTCCAGTGCAATCACCTCATTCTTTTATACTCCAATGAGTACAGGCCCACCTACTAAACCTCTCCTCGTATGAAAATCCCTCCGTACCTGGGATCAACCTAGTGAACCTTCTCCGGACTGCCTCCAATGCCAATACATCTTTCCTTAGGTAAGGGGACCAAAACTGTTCGCAGTATTCTAGGTGTGGTCTAACTAGTGCCTTGTATAGTTTTAGCAAGACTTCCCTATTTTTATACTCCATTCTCTATGAAATAAAGGCCAACATTCCATTTGCCTTCCTTATTACCTGTTGAACTTGTATGCTAGCTTTTTTGGGATTCATGCACGAGGATCCCCAAATTCCTCTCTACTGCAGCTTTCTGCAGCCTTTTTACATTTAAATAATATTCAGCTCCTCTATTCTTCATGCCAAAGTGCATAACCTCACACTTTCCCACATTATATTCCACCTGCCAAGTTTTTTGCCCACTCACTTAACCGACCAATATCCCTCTGTAGACTCTTTGTGTCATCCTCATCACTTGCCTTCCCATCTATTTTTGTGTCATCTGCAAACTTGGTGCCAGTACATTTATTTCCCTCATCCAAGTCATTAATATAAATTGTAAATATTTGTGGCCCCAGCACTGATCCCTGTGGTATTCCACTAGTTACAGGTTTCCATCCTGAAAATGCCCCCTTATCCCAACTCTGTCTTCTATTAGTTAGCCAATTCTCTAACCGTGCTAATATATCACCCCCAACACCATGGGCTCTTATCTTAAGTAGCCTTATGTGCGGTACCTTATTGAACGCCTTTTGGAAATCCAAATATATTACATCTTCTGGTTCCCCTTTATCTATCCTGCTTGTGATCTCCTCAAAGAATTCTAATAAATTTGCCAGGCATGATTTCTTTTTATGAAGCCATGCTGACTCTGCTTGATTATATTATTCATTTCTAAATGCTCTGCTATTACATCCTTTATAATAGACTCTACCATTTTCCCAATGAAGGATGCTAAGCTAATTGGCCTATAGTTAACCGTTTTTTGTCTCCCTCCCTTTTTGAATAAGGGTGTTACATTGGCAGTTTTCCAATCCTCTGGGACTTTTCCAGAATCTAAAGATTCTTGGAAGATTATTACCAGTGCCTCCACTATCTCTGTAGCTACTTCCTTTAATATCTTAGGATGCAACCCATCAGGTCCAGGGGACTTATCGGCCTTTAGCCCCATTAGTTTCCATAATATTTTTTCTCTAGTGATAGTTATTGTATTTATTTCCTCCCCCCTTCCACCCTTTTGCCCCTTGATTATTTAGTATTTTTGGAATGCTGTTAGTGTCTTCTACTGTGAAGACTGATGCGAAGTATTTATTCAACTCCTCTGCCATTTCCTAGTTCCCCATTATTTCCCCAGCCTTATTCTCTAAGGGGCCTATGTTCACTTTGGCCTCTCTCTTCTTTTTGTACATTTAAAGAAGCTCTTACTGTCCATTTGTAGGCTTACAAAGCAAAAGGATATGGCAGCATTGCAGGGCAGCTATTTAGGCAATGATACCCAGAACGTGACAGGAAGGGACAGAGTGTCGAAACATTAAAAAAATCAGCAAATATGGTTAAGGGGGGGGGGGGAATTGATTAAAAAGGCAAAATTAATGGCTCTTTACTTAAATGTACATAGTATTTGGAACAAAATAAATGAATTAATGGCACAAATAGAGGTTTTCTAATTCCTTTCTATTATTGCACAGTAATTTAATGTCAATTCAGACCTCTAAGACGGTGGTGTAGTGGTCATGTCATTGGAATAATAATCCAGAGGTCCAGGCTAAAGCTCGGAGGACCCAGGTTTAAATCCCACATGGCAGCTGGTGGGATTTAACTTCAAGTAATCGATTAGAAAAAAAATTTGGAACTGAAAGCTAATCTCAGCAGTGGTGACCATGAAACTACCATCAATTGTCATAAAAACACATCTGGTTCACAGATGTCCTTTAGGAAGGGAAATCTGCTGTCCTTACCTAGTCTGACTTACAGACCTGGTCTCCGGACCCACAGCTATGTGGTTGACTCTTCACTGTTCCTCTGAAATGGCCTAGCAAGCCACTCAGTTCAAGGACAGTTAGGGATGGGCAACAAATGCCCACATCCCATGCAAGACTTTTAAAAAGAGCACAAGATCTTGAACCAGTAAGGGGAGAAGAGATGTGCTGATGTTTGGTTGGAGTGGGGGTGTTCACTATGATGTTGGTTGTTTTAGCAATCAATCCCTGGTGTGGTTATAAAAAAAACCCCTCCAATTTGTACAGTTCCATTCCCCTTCATTATCAGCTAATTGATCTTTCACAAAAGACAGACATCTTTAAGCAGTTCCTGGCAAAATGTCAGACTTGCTTGGCTTGAAATGACACTTCATGACTGATGCATAAACACATCAAGTAAATAACCTAATCCTCTAATATAGTGCTGCCAGGCAACATCCACTCAGTAAGTTCTTTTTTTTCTCCCAAGAATAATTTCTAATGGGTTTCATGGCATCCAACTTTGTTTATGCCACAGTCTAGACTTTGTGTCTTGTGGGATTACACAAGGTTTTCCAAATTCGGACTCAAAGCCCGTAATGGAAAAGAAGTGTAGTTCCAGGAAGTCTGACATGAAAGGGGACTGGATGCATACTTGGAAAGGAAAACATTTACAGGGCTGGGGAGGCACACCAAGATGGGGAGTGGGACTGATTTGGCTATGTCTTTTTCAAAGAGGCGGTATGGTACGATGGGCCGAATGACTTCCTTCTGTGCTTTGCGATTTTGTGAACATGCATCCAGTTCCGCTTCTCATTGTCACTGGGTTAAATCATTTTGAGAAGCCGACAGCAAGTGCGGAGTACACTGGCTATTCATTAATCTTTTCTGTTAGACGTTGAGCATGGTGCAAAAATGAAGGAGCACGTTAGGAGAAATTTCTTTATGAAGATGGTTAATTCGACCATGGATCAATGGAACAATGGTAGCTCTTTTTAAGAGCAAAAAATGACACAAGCATGATGGGTCAAATGGGCACCTGCTGTGCTGTAAAAATTCTACCGCTATGATGCATCATCCCATTGAAATTGATGAACATATTACTTCTGTACTTTAAATTATCGGGCTCACCATATTTTCCCCAACAGAAAATTTCTTCTCTAGTGCTGTTTTCAAAAGGTTATGTTCTTTTGGACCATTGAAAAAAAACTGTCTGATTTGGGAACTAACAGTCTCCCACCCTGTACAGTGAGCATGTTAGTGTGAGTGTGATTCTGTTGCTTTACGAGGCACAGAGTGAAACCAAATAGCAAAGTAACGTATATTTTAAACAAACCAGGACATCTCACTGAGCAGCTCCCCCTCCTAATAGTTAACAGTTACATTCAGAAACTCATCACTAAATTACTCACACTGTAACCAGGTGTGAACAGCTGGTTGAAACTGCTCAAAGACTCAAATTTGTCTGAAATCAGCAAAACCTTTGAAATAGATAAGTACGGGGTAAAACTGAACTCATTCAGAATTCTGCTGTTCATATTCTAACTCGTGCTGAGTCCTGTTTGCCTGCATTGGCTCCCAGTTCAGCAACGCCTCAGTTTTGAAAATCTCATCCTTGTTTTCAAATTCCTCCATGGTCTCACCCATTCTTATCTCTGCTCTAGTCCTACAATCCTCAGAGATTTTTGCGCTTCTCCAATCCTGGTTTACTGAGCAGCCTTAAGTTTAATCGCTGCACCATTGGTGGCGATGTCTTCAGCGTCAGCTGCATTGGACCTAAGATGTGTAATTCGCTCCCTGAACCCCTCTCTTTCCTGCTTTAAAGCTTCCTCGAAACCTACCTCTTTAACCAAACTTTTCCCTCCTGTCATAATATCATCCATTGTGGTTCAGGGTCAGGTTTTGTTTAACATTCTTGTGAAGCTGGTTAGGACCCTTTACAAGGTGCTACATAAACGCAAGTTGTTGTTTTAAGTACTTATAAAACTATCAGAAACAGTTGCTGCACTTTCTGAGTTCTACGCTTGGGATTGACTCCTGGAGCGATCACAAATGGTTAGTGCCATTTTCCCAATATAGGAGGCTGTGTAAGTGCTGGGGATTGTACAAAATCGTCTTCAGGGAACAGCCAATTTAGCTTGGGCAGCACGTGTTGCTGCTGCAGCATGTAGGATCTGCTGGACACCAAGATGATCTAGATCGAACACATCTGTAGTAAATGTTTGCAGCTTGAGGAACTTCGGATCCAAGTTGGGGAGCTGGGGTCCGAGCTGCAGACACTGTGCTACATTAGGGAGGGGGAAGTTACCTGGACACTTGTTCCAGGAGGCGGTCACATTCCTCAGATTAGGTAATTCAAATTTGGTCTGTAGTCAGGGATAGGAAGGTGTGACTGCAGGTGAGGCAGGTACGGAGACCCAGGGGGTAGTGTTCGAGGAGCCTCGGCCCCTGCAATTGTCCAGCAGTTACAGGGTTCTTGCAAGTTGCGTGGACAAGAACGCTGGCTGTGGGGAGAATGAGCGAACTGACCATGGCATGGTGCGGGGAGCCATTCAAGTGGGGGAAGGAAATAGGAACATAGTAGTGGGAGGGGAAAGTATAATTAAGGGCATAGATACTGTTCTCTGCAGCTGAGCTTGAGTCTCGAAGGCTGTGTCGCCTGCCTGGGGCCAGGGTTAAGGATATCTCCTCAGGGCTGGAGAGGAACTTGGAGTGGGAGAGGAGTGATCCAGTTGTCGTCATCCACATTGGTACCAATAACATTGATAGGACTAGAAAAGAGGTTCTGCTGAAAGAATTTGAACAGTTAGGAGCTAAATTAGAAAGCAGAACCTCCAAGGTTCTGGGATTACTATCTGAGCCATGGGCAAACTGGCATAGGGTAAATAAAGTCAAGGAGTTAAATCATGGCTCAAAGATTGGTGTGGGAGGAATGGGTTTCAGCTCATGGGGCACCAGTACTGGGGTAGAAGGGAGCTGTTCCTATGTGACAGGCTTCACTTGAACCATGCTGGGACCAGTGTCCTGGCAAATCGAATAACTAGGGCTATAGAGAGGGCTTTAAATTAAATAAAGGGGGGAGGGTTCTGGAGAGGGGATACGTGGGCTTACAAAGCAAAATGATATGGCAGCATTTCAGGGCAGCTATGATGATACCCAGAGTGTGACAGGAAGGGACAGAGTGTACAACCATTAAAAAAACCAACAATAAATAGGATCAAAGGGGAAAAAATGATGATAAGGCAAAATTAATGGCTTTTTACTTAAATGCATGTAGTATTCGGGAACAAAATAAATGAATTAATGGTACAAATAGAGGTTAATGGGTATGATCTTATAGTCATTACAGAGACATGGTTACAGGGAGATCAAAGCTGGGAATGAAATATTCATTGATATGTGATTTTTCAGAAGGACAGGCAGGAAGGAAAGGGTGGTGGGGTAGCTTTGTTAGTACGAGATGCAATAAGTACAATAGCAAGAAATTATCTTTGATCGGGAAGATGTAGAATCCATATGGATGGAGGTAAGAAATAACAAGGAAGAAGACACTAGTGGGAGTCAGTTTATAGGCCCCCTAACAGTAGCTTTACTGTAGGACAGAGAATAAATCGGGACATGTAAAAAAGGCAGTGCATTAATAATTGACTTTAATCTTCATGTAGATTGGGAAAATCATTAAAAAAGCTAACATGCAAGTTCAGCAGGTAATAGGGAAAGCAAATGGAATGTTAGCCTTTATTTCAAAGTGAATGAAGTATAAAAATAGGGAAGTCTTGCTAAAACGATACAAGGCACTAGTTAGACCACACCTAGAATACTGTGAACAGTTTTGGTTCCCTTATCAAAGGAAAGATATACTGGCATTGGAGGCAGTCCGGAGAAGGTTCACTAGGTTGATCCTGAGATGGAGGGATTTTCTTATGAGGAGAGGTTGGGCCTGTACTCATTGGAGTTTAGAAGAATGAGAGGTGTCCTTATTGAAACATATAAGATTCTTAGGGAGCTTGTCAGAGTAGATGCTGAGAGATTGTTTCCCCTTGTGGGAGAGTCTAGGACCGGAGGGCATAATCTCAGACTAAGGGGTTGCCCGTTTAAGACAGAGATGAGGAGGAATTTCTTCTCTGAGGGCAGTGAATTTGTGAATGCTTTACTGCGAGGGCTGTAGAGGCTGAGTTGTTAAATATATTCAAGGCTGAGGTAGACAGATTCTTAAGGGATCAAAGGTTATGGGGAAAAGGCAGGGAAGTGGGATTGAGGATTATCAGATCTCATTTAATGGCGGAGCAGACTTGGTGGGCTGAATGGCCCACTTCTGCTCCTATGTCTTGTGGGTATGTTATGGACATAATTCGAATGGTTTAAACAGTCACGTTCTCTTATTTGCTCTGTTGACTGTCAGTAGCGTCATAGTTCAAAGGCCGATTGTGAAGCTGCTTGTGACATTCCTCCTTATACCAGGATGACTGTACAAACCAGTCTTTCAATAGGTGAACTGTCACACATATACTTTGGGCTGCAGCCTGAGTTCAGGCTCATCTACACTTTCCCCTAGAGTGGGCACATAATTATTGCAGACATTGCCTTGCTCTTTACCTTGGAGTTGACCATCATCGCTGCTCAAATGGGAGGAGCTTGTGTTTAAGTCACCATAGTGACTAAGTGCTGGACTGTGATGCAGTGAATCTAGATTTGGCCATTGTGCATCTGTTACAATTTCAAATTAGTGGTGCCCTGCGGTTGCCTTGATGGCAATTTAACTCCCATCTTGTTTTGAAATTGATGCTTTGAACTGTTCATTTTATGCCTCTGTCCGGCTAAGTGTGAAGGCAGGTGACTGACGAAGCTGAAAGGTTATTATCTGTTATGGGGACTGCTTCTGTGCTGTAGCATTTTATTCAATAACAAATCAACAAATAATGCAGAAAAACGGGAACTGCAAATCCTGGCTTTGAGATATCAAGTTCCCTTGCTAGCAATGCCCACATTCCACAAATGAATTAAAAAAAAAAGTGTTGCATGTGTACAGCAGATCAGTGAATTTTTGAGGGAATTTTCCATATCAAATCCTACAGCATAGAAGGCTGCCATTCGACCCATCGTGCCTGTTCTGTTATTTGAAAGAGAGATCCAATTATTCCCACACCACATTGCTCTTCCCCCATAGCCCTGCAGGTCCTTTTTCCTTTTCGAGTACACAATTCCCCGACAAGCCTCAAAGTTGGGTCTTCAAACATTTTCAATCAGCTCTCTGCACCTTGTTTAAGCACAAGGAGATTCTGGATTCAGCTGCTGACAAATAGGAGAGACTGATGCTTAGTGAGAGTTCCTGTATCTTAAAAAAGTTTTACTTCACTATTTGGTTTCACTGTCCACTTTATATAGCAGTCCAATCACGCTCATTCCAATGGTGGTGACTGTCATTTGCAAAAAAAAAAAATTGCTTTCTGTCCTTCACAATCTCCTCTGAAAAATGTCGTCCTCTCCGCCTTGACTCATCCGTCACTGGAGTCTCGCCCCTGCTGCTCTTCAGACTCAGCTGTAATGGACTAGGGATAGTGACTTTATGAATCGGAACTCCTGTCCAGAGCTCATTGCAACATTTAGATTCCTACATAGAAGCGGATCAGAGCCGTGGGGAGGTGGTGAAGGATAAATCAGGAAAGACTAATTTGGGAAGAGGAGTGGAGGGGAGGACAGAGCAGAAAAATCCCTGAAGAAACTGAGAGGAAAAGAGAAGTGGAAGGAACTGGAGGAAGTTTGAACAAGAGTGACTCCATAAACTGGACAGGGAAGGGCAATAAATTGTTTCATCGAATGTTAAAATGTTTAAAGTTTCACACCAGTAAACTACTGCATCTCTTTTTAAAAAATATATAGCCTGGGGTTTTTTAAGTCCATCTAAGAGGACAGGTGGAACCTCAATTTAATGTATCATCCCAAACATCATTGGACAGTGCAGCATTCACTCTACTCTGTATTGCACTTAAAAGTGTCAGCCTAGATTATGGGTCCAAGATTCTGGAGTGGGACTTGAACCCGCAACATCTAGGCTGAGTGCTGTGCTACCTACTGAGCCATGGCTGGCACTTGAAAATCAGTAATTGTGAATGCATTTTTAAGATCAGCAGAGTGGGATTAATTGAATAGCTCTTTGGAAGAGCCAGAACAAGAATGCTGGGCTGAATGGCCTCCTTTTGTGCTGTGTAATTCCAAAATCTTGTTATTCATCAAGTATAAACGTTGCTCAGTCTGCCAAAGCGCTTACGTTGCAAGTGCTGACTTATGTAGCGGAGTGAAAGGTTCCTTGGTGATGAGAGATGCCCTAGGATAGGAGAATGTAAAGGTTGTAAATCCTGAACTGGCCTTGCTTTTGCAGGTGACGTCTGGTGGGACTGAAAGTATCCTCATGGCTTGCAAAGCTTACAGAGACCTTGGGGCTGAACGAGGAGTGAAATATCCCGAAATGTAAGTTACAGGTGTCTTCCATGAAGAGGATGTGGGGTTATTTCCCTTTTATTACTAATGGATTTTTGAATATTCGATACCATGAACTGTTACTTCGATTGTGAACTATTTCAATGCCTCTTCGGATTGATAAGTACGTTTGATTCATCGGACGTTTAAGACTAATTTTTCAATCCAGTTGCGCCCTCCAAGCTGTGATGCCACTGAATTCATCGTGATTTCCTTTGCTGCATCATTGGTGGCTGTGCCTTCAGCTGCCTGGGCTCTGAATTCTGGAATTCCCTCCTGGCCCTCTACCTCTCTCTCCTCCTTTAAGATGCTCCTTAGAACTCACCTCTTTGACTAAGTTTTTTGGTCCACCTGACCTAACTTCTCCTTTTGTGGCTCTGCGTCAGATTGTGTTTGGTAACGGCCCTGAGAAGCGCCTTTGGGCGTTGACTCTGCTGAAGGTGCTTTATAAATGCAAGTTGTTGTTGTAAGTTGGAAAACAGACATCAGAGTTACTTCTTACTTTGCACAAGCAAAAACTGGTATATCCCTGTCATTAAAGACTGAAGTATCAGCAATCTGATGAGCTTGGCACTTGGCAAAATAAGGAGTAAGTTGGAATAACAAAATGAAATAAATAAAAGGCAAATCGCTTGGGGATGAGACACTAAATAAATAGTCTCTTATTGCATAAGAAAGAAAGTTGCGAGCTGGAATGCACTGGAATGAAAGGCTGGTGGACACATGCAGTATTAACTTTCAAAAGGAAATTGGATAAATACTTCAAAAGGAAATATTTTCAGGGCTATGGGGAAAGAACAGGGGGTTGGACTAATTGGATAGCTCTTTCGAAGAGTTGGCACAGGCATGGTGGGCTGAATGGTCTCCTTCTGCTTTATTTGATTCTATGAAGTACCTTAGAGGTGGATAAGTTACCTGTTTTTAAAAAAATTACAAGTTGATAGTCCCTGGAGAGCCTCGGTATAACTCAGGTTCAGAAAATCTCCTTTCAATATGCATCCATCACCTTTTGAGTCTCTGTAAATGGCTCCAATTTAGTCGACACCTGTGGGATCTAAATAAATAATCACTTTAGTGTTTACTGTAGATTGAGTGACAATACAAAAGGTTTCTGTGTCAGGCTTATTAACATGATCTGTATGGCCTGGAAAAGCTAGTTATGCTAACCGTATGGAGTCGGTTTATTGAGCAGAGGAAGGGTAATTTCAGTTACTCACTGATGTGTGTAATGTGTTGTTGAAAGCTGGTGTCTGTATAATAATCCAGAATGTGTTGTCACAATATGTTGGATGTATCAGTTATAGAATGGTGGACTGTGAAAATGTGTGCAACATGCACAGCCCTGCCATGTATCGCATTTAGGCTAATAATTTCTCATTAGACTTACTTTGCTTAAAGATTTCCAAAAGATTTAAGTGTGTGTCATCTGCATCACATTCACCAACCCTGAATGAAGGCAGGGACAATGGCCTTGCGGGGTGGGGACACTTTGGGTTTATAATCAAATAGGGCTGGGTTTGAACACACAACTCTCATGAAACTGTCTCCATCATTCGAGGGACATTTGCAGGCCTCTGTTTGTGTGGGGCGCTGTTCTTGGGGTGTTAACAGCCTAGTCTGCAGCTGACTGAGGGAGATACTCCGTGTTTCATGTTGCCTACTGATCTAGTCTGAGGAGACAAGTTGCGACTATTAAAGGAAGCACTATCTTAATGCAGAAGTGTTTATCAAACCTTTCCGTTAGGCTGCTGGTCTCTCTATTGTTAAGAGGTTCTTTCATCGACCAGTATCCCTGTAAAAATGTAAAGTGAACAAAACTTTTTGAAGTGTGTTTATGTTTTAAAAGTCACTGCCTTTTTTAAAATTGAGATTTGGCTTTTGGTGAGAAGATTAAAGTTCCTTCTCCCTCATAAGGACTTGCTGGACATGACTGTAATACTGTGACTTCCTGCAGCACTTTTCCTGACACACATCGTTACAATGTTGGTAACCAAGGGAGGGTAAGTGGGTTTTAAGGCCTTGTTTACATCAGAGCTTGAAAGAAAACTTCTTTTCATGATCTGCGAAAGTTTGGTAATGTGGGAGGGGAGAGTTTTAAACAAACTTGCGTGGATACAGCCCCTTGATCACGTCTCAGAAATTCATTAAAGTGCTTCT
This sequence comes from Carcharodon carcharias, assembly GCF_017639515.1. NCBI lineage: Eukaryota > Metazoa > Chordata > Chondrichthyes > Lamniformes > Lamnidae > Carcharodon > Carcharodon carcharias. Next base: position 33,527,535 of record NC_054494.1, read on the forward strand.
CACCCAACTAATTACTTTGAAACAAAAACAGAAAATGCTGGAAAAACTCAGCAGGTCTGACAGCATCTATGGAGAGAGAAACAGAGCTGATGTTTCGAGTCTGTATGATCCTGATTCAGAGCTACAGAGAAGTGGAAATGTGATGAAATTTATACTTTTTAAGTGGGGTGGAGCGGGTGAAGCTGGATAGAAGGCCAGTGATAGGTGGAGGCAAAGGAGAGATTGCCAGAGATGTCATGGACAGAGGGACAAAGGGAGCGTTAATGGTAGTGGTAAGGGTAAAAAAGGTGTTGATAGCAAAGGTAAGAAAGCAGAATGTGATCATCTCAGAACACAGGTAAGCACTCTGAAAAGAACAACATGAACAAGTAACAGATGGGCCTTGTGGGGCTGGGGTGGGGGGAGGGGGAGGGGGCGGTGGTGGGGAAAAAGGATCGAAAATGGGATTTAAAAAAAGGGGGGGGATAAAACAATGAATAAATGAAAAATAAGTGGATAAAAATTAAAAATGAATTTTGAAAAAAAGGGGTGAATTACTTTGAAATGCTGTTCTAACAAGGGAAACCTGGTAGCCAGTTAAGCATGGCAGAGAACTAGGCCATAGGGAAGGTACTTGTAACTATTAAATAAGATCATTAAAAAATATAGGAGCAGGAGTAGACCATTCGGCCCCTTGAGCCTGCTCCACTATTTAATAAGATCATCGTAACTTTGAGCCTAAACTTCAGTGCAGTGGCGAGGGAGCGCTGAGCTGTTTGCTTTGCTGTCTTCCAGATGAGACTAAGGTCCCATCCGTCTCTTGAGGTGGATGCAGAAGACTCCATGTCAGAGAACAGCAGTGTCTCGGCCAGCATTTATTTTGTGGGATCTTGCTGTGCGCAAATAATCAGCTGCCATGTTTGCCTACAAAAGAAGCATTTCTTGATTCTTGACCACATTTCCCATTGTAAATTGTGATGGCAACATTTGCCACTCATTATTTTTATGTCAACTGTAACAATGTAGTTACAACCTGTGCTCACTAAGTGGTGCCAGGTTTCTGAAGTTTTTCCCACGCCATCACTCTCTTCCGTTTAAGAAAAAACTGTATTATGCAATTGATCTTGAACTCGGCCACAGGGAAGGTACTTGTAACTATTAAATAAGATCATTAAAAAAATATAGGAGCAGGATTAGGCCATTCAGCCCCTTGAGCCTGCTCCACCATGTAATAAGATCATGGCTGATCTCATCGTAGCCTAAACTCCACTTTCTTGTCTGACTGCCCACCACAACCCTTAACTTCCTTGTAGATCAAAAATCTGTCCAACTTAGCTTTGAATATAGTCAATGACTCAGCCTCCACTGACATAGAATCATAGAGTTTTACAGCACAGAAAGAGGCCCTTTGGCCCATCATGTCAGCGCCTGTCATCAAGCCCCCATCTACTTTAATCCCATTTTCCAGCACTTGGCCTGTAGCATTCTATGCTATGGGGTTTCAAGGGTTCATTTAAATACTACTTAAATGCTGTAAGGTGGTTCCCACCTCTACCACCCTTTCAGGCAGTGAGTTTCAGATATCCCCCACCCTAACGACTGAGAGAAGGAATTCCTCCTCACCTCCATCTTAAATAGGAGAACCCTTATTTTTAAATTGTGACCCCTAGTTTTAGATTCCTCCACAAGAGGAAACATCCTCTCAGCATCTACTCTGTCAAACCTGCTCAGAATCTTATATGTTTCAATAAAAATGTTTCTGTTTGGACAGTAAAATATTGGTTTTTATGTCCTTTGGTTACCTTGTTGGAGGTGATGTGCAGAGGGTATTTATATAAAATGTCAGGTGGTCAGATCCAGTGTGATTGAGGTCGTTGAGTCCTGTGCTCGACTGACATATTTGTAGTGAAGGTGCATTAGTTGGGTTGGTACAGTTGCTGATGAGCAATGTACCTCCTGGCCTGTTGGAATTGCAGAGTCAAAACGACTGCACTGGCTATTAATCCTATTGTATGGACTGCACTGCTCAGCTTGTTGTCCGAAACAGTCAATACCAGCGTTTAATCCCGTGTGTCTCTCTTCCAGCGTTGCTCCCATAAGTGCCCACGCTGCTTTCGACAAGGCTGCTCAATACTTTGGGATGAAAGTAGTACACGTACCATTGGACAAAAGAACAATGCAAGTGGACGTGAAGGTAGGTGCCTGATAAGATTCCTGCTCATGAAATTGCACTTAGAAATGCTGCTTTTTACTGAGATATTGTTGGAGTTCAGCACTGAACTTGATCCTTTCAGCAGCCATTAACTTTGGACTCATGACTATATTGCTTATGCAAATAATGGGTCTGGGTAGATAACGTGGAAAATCTGTATTGAATGTAATGTCCATCAGCAGGAGTTCTTGGCTTCCCCTTCCCTGCCTGTCACCCAGCCTGTACAGTAAGGTCAAGTGTAAATATTCACTCTCTCCCTCCTTTCATGGGCATGCTTTTTTAAAACTCTAGGACAACCAAGATAGATACTTCCTGGCTTCACTTATGGCTCCTTGAGGATCTTGCCAACACTGAAGCTGCTCTGCTGCTCTCTGTGCCTTGAGGCTCTATGTCTTTCATGAATGCCAATTTTTCATCATTGCAGCTCAGTGGTATTGGTGAGACAGTTTAAACCTTGTGGCTGCTACATGTGGGTTCAGGGGGTGCTGTGTTGGGGAATGTGATGCTGTTCAGGATTTGCACTTCCCATCGGCAACCAGTAAACCCTGACAGAAGTGGGTATGCATTGAGTAAGGTAAAGGATTGAGGGCTGCATTTTGCAGTCAAATAGCCAAATACTTTGTGGGGACTCGAGTACCAATGATTGCCATTTGAGCCTGGTGTCTCAGGGTGGCCAGGACACGTGGGGATGTATCCCAGTGAGGAGTCGACACCTCAGGGGAATAGAGGGGAGAGAACAGCCGCTGCTAAAACTCAAACTGGAAAAACCAGAGAGTCAGAAATACAAGTGTGAATAAAGCTGAGTTGCCTGGGCAAAGTGGAGTGGATTGTCAGACTCTGAGTTGGGGGGGGGCGGAGAGGGGTGGGAGTATACCTTGGCCATTCCTTATAGTGAAGGAGAAAAGGTGTAATCTGTAGTGATGGGTGTAATATCAGGTGTTTGCTAACTGTAAGCAGCCTGACCTCTCAGAAATGAGGACAGGAAGCGCAGTGGAGGCATCAGTTGCTTTTTACGTGCGTTTATCACAGAAAAAACCTGGAAATATCTATTAGCTGCTATATCATAGAACCATTGAATGATACAGCACAAACAGAGGCCATTCGGCCCAACCTGCCTGTCATATGTGGCTAGGTAACAGCTTCTATTATTTGGAAAATAAAACTCCTCATTTTCTCTTTTGAAAATATCTCCCCAAACTGCTGCACGATTATAAACGCTTCATTTAAATATTTGCATGCCCTGTCCCCCGGCAGGTCACCCAGTGAAGGATAAATTATCTCGATTTTTCAATATGCGTTGTTTACATCTGTCCTCTTCTAACTGTCTGATTGAAGCCTAAAAATATACTTTAAAAATACACACATCGAACATCACAGCCACATGGGGCTGTATTTTACGTGCCCCTCCCAAGTGTGTTTTACTTGCGGCGGGAGAAAATGTAAAATAGGGTGGACACACAGCCTGCTACCTTCATGCCCACCCTCATAATATGGGGTTGGGGGGTGGGCACTGATATTGGCAATCCGGAGAAGGCGGGAGAATAGGGTTGAGAAACTTATCAGCCATGATTGAATGACGGAGCAGACCCGATGGGCCGAATGGCCTAATTTCTTCTCCTTTGTGTTATGGTCTATTCAAATAGCGGGCAACCTGATTTTTAAATAAACAAGTTCTTCAAAGAGCAGGAAAGAAATGGGTGGGGGCGGGGGAGGTGGATTTACTCTTTTGGGGCTGCCCTTTGCCGATCGTGTGGTGGCCCCTCTGAAATTAAACAACCCCCCCTTCCTACCCGCCCACAGCTAGTTGGATAGGCCAGCAGCTCCAGAGTGTGGGACTTCCTCCGCAGTGAGAGGCTGAAGTCCCACTGGGCCCTCCTTTAGCCGCCTTGCAGCGCTTTATGGCTGGGGCACATTGGCATGGAGTGGGTCGGCTCCACAGTAACTTTGCTTTCGGGGTGGGGGGCTGGAAAGGGAGTGGTGGCAAGCTGTCTTCCCTCCACCCCACCCCCCAAACAGTGGTATTATTCAGCCTGTAGTTAACATTAATGGGATAGAACTTGAAATGACATTTTCTTAAATATTTGCCTACGCAATGTTAGATCCCAGATGTCCACCTTTTAATCCAATGCATTCTAATACTGTGGTTAACCTGCCAATTTGGGTGCATACTAGTCATGCAATCATTAATATTGTTCAGAAAAATAAATGGTAGCTCACCATCACCTTTTCAAGGGATTAGGGATGTGCAATAAATGCTGATTTTGCCAATGATGCTCACATCCCATTAAAGAATTAAAAACAAAGTATTTTCTTGAATATAAACAAGGACAAGCATACCACACCCTATAATGCAGTCTGGCTAAGAGCTTCACTTGAATGCAAATAGCCCGGCTGATTAAACATTTGTCTGTGTCTGCATGCTGAATTGTAATTTAATCTATTAATGTGCCATTCACAAATGGGACACACCATGTTTATAAACCAAGGCTGCGGTGAGCAGGAGTTCTGTGTGGTCAGTTTTTTGTCAGTCTGATTCTGCTATTGCTCATCATGTCTGGCTGAACCATAACAAGTGCCCTCGGTCTTCATTGCTCTCTGCCAGAATAACCCATGTCTTCATCCAAAAGAGCAACGATAACTCCCAATGCTAAACATTTCCTTAAAAGCTTCTCGTTCCCAGCATCTCCATTAACAAGTGCAAGGAGCTCAGGGAGTTGTTATTCATTTCAATTGAGACCATCTGTTAGCCCAATTCTCCCTTGTGTACTAAGCTAGACTGTGCGCACCCCCCCCCCCCCCCCCACCCCAGAAATCCCCTGCCTTACTCACACCTTTCTCTAGTTTCTCTCTTTATGCCCTCTCTGAGTTTCAATTTTTTGTGAAGCACACAACACTTCCTGCTTCCTTGAGCATCCCCCATTCCTCCTAAACTGCTGACCCCCAGATTCCCTTCCTGATTCCCATGCTAGTTAATGTTGTAAATGGGTTCCTTTCCTCATGAAATGACCCTGCCCCTTTCAAAACCATCATTATTGACCCCTTCCTCAAAATAAATCACCCTTCCATTCTTGCAAACTTCAAATCCATCGTCAAACACCCTTTCCCTCTGCAAGGTTCTTGAACGTGTTTTCACCTCCTAAATCCATGCCCATCTGAACTGGGGTTTGAATTTGATATTAAGATTCCTGGAATTCCTTCCCAAAACCTCTCCAGCTTGCTGTCTTCCTTTTTAAGAAACTTCCTAAAACCTTCCTCTTTGCCCAAGCATTTTTGGTCATCTGCCCTAATATCTCCTTAATGTGGCTTGGTGTTATATTTTATTTGATAATCGAGCCTGTCAAGAGTCTTGGGATGTTTTTCATCACGTCAAAGCTGCTATATAAATGAAAGTTGTTGTTGGTTCAACGAGTGGAGCCTGTGATTGCTAATGCAGGCGTTCCAGTTTGCTTTCGGAAGTGGTTGGACAAATGAATCTTTGAGCTTCCTGAAGCTAACTTGACTTTGCCTCTGTCTCCAGGCCATGAAAAAAGCCATCTCCAGGAACACAGTCATGCTGGTTTGTTCTGTGCCACAGTTTCCCCATGGTATTATGGACCCAGTCGAGAAGGTTGCCAAGGTACTTTCCTGGCTGATTTATTAACTTTGTTGCTGTGGAGTGACTACAGTGGGAACTACAGGATTTATTTGACAAGGTTAAGAAACTTTTGGTGGAGGTGGAAGATGGGAAACTCTCGCGATGCTTTGTTTTTCCATGTCTTTTGTACAGTTTAAATAAAAATAGTAGTTGAAGGAAAAATACTTGAGGTAGGGTGCTCCAATTTTGTAACTGCTTAAAAGACATGTCCGTCCAGAAGCCTTTCAATGATTTATTATAGATTGTTGAAGCTTTTGTTTGTATGTAATCTTCTTCCCCAAAGAGTGATTATGAGGAGGAATTGGATTTGAGGAGCTATTAATTTCCAGTGTGTGGGGAAATATATATATATATATATAAAATCCTCCTGGGCACCTTCTTGGCACTTTCACCATGTTATTGCACAGGATCTGCACGCTGGACATTGGTAACTGGGTGAAATGACCATTCATGGTGTGGGAGCCTCTATGTGCATTAGGGTGAAGGGGTTGTGTGGGAGCTTGGGGCAGAAGGGGAGATAGGGAGTGGGAAGGAGTTGTGTGGGGGAAGGTCGTTAGTCCTGAGTCACATCCATAGCCCAGAATTGCTCATTTCCGGTGGGAACCATTTTTCTAGCTGTCACACACAGAAACCAGAGGGGATAGAGATTTACTAGAATCGTACCAGGGATTGGGGACTTCAATTATGTGGAGACATTGGAAAAGCTGGGACTGTTCTCCTTAGAGCAGAGAAAGTTAAGGGTAGATTTGATAGAGGTGTTCAAAATCATGAATGGTTTTGATATAATTAATAAAAAGAAACTTTCTACAAGTAAGCGTTGGTAAGCAGAGGACACAGATTTAAGATAATTAGCCAACAAACTAATAGGGTTGAGAACTTATTTTGCTCGGTGAATTGTTCTGATCAGGAATGTGCTGCCTGAAATAGGGGTAGAAGCAGATTCAATAGTTACTTTCAAAAGGTAACTGGAGATGTACCTCAACAGGTGAAATTGCGGGTCTATTGGGAATGGAACTAGAACTGGAAAGCTTTTTCAAAGAACCAACACAGGCACAATGGGCCAAATGGCCACTTCCTCCTTTGCTGTGTAATCCTGCCTTTGCATTCATGTAATGTGGTGATTATCTTGTTTTGAAATGTGTTTTGGAATTCACCTAATCACTTAAGAGTTAACAAATCATTTCTCCTCCTCTTCTCCTCAGCTGGCCCTGGAGTATGATATCCCCTTGCACGTCGATGCTTGTCTGGGGGGATTTCTCATTGTCTTCATGGAGAAAGCTGGTTACTCGCTGCTACCCTTTGACTTCCGTGTTAAGGGAGTAACAAGCATCTCTGCCGACACTCACAAGGTAAGGTAGGCAATGAAGGTGAAAGGCCAAATTGCAGCTGGCCCAAGGTGTGTGAGTGAGGCTGCTGCAGGATGGCATATAGGCAGTGGAGATTTTGGGTGAGCTGAGGTTTACGAAGGGGTTAACTAGGAAATTGGCCAGTGGTCACAGGAGACAGCCTTTGTGATGAAATGGATATCGACTTGGATGCAGCAGCTTGGGGTTGAATAGATTATGAACAGTCTGCTTTGGCCTAAAACAAAAGCAAGGTAAGCCAGTGAAATTGGTTATGAGGGAAGGGAGTTTGTGACAGGATAGGGAGAGGTGGGGTTTTGAAGATGAAAGCTTTGATCTTCCCAGTGTTTAATTGGAGGACACTGAGACTTGTGTGACTGCAGGGGATGAAACATTATAGCTCTTCAGAGTAATTCACTGTATGTCGCATATATGAGAGATGTGGCAGGATACTAAATAAATGCCAATCTTTGGGTGGTGAATCTTTGCAATTCTCTACCCCAGAGGGCGGTTGAGGCTTACTGAGTGAGTAAGTTCAAAGCAGAGGTTGATAGATTTCTATATACCGTGACATCAAGCGATACGGGGATAGCGCAGGAAGATGGCATTGAGGCAAAAAAATCAGCCGTGATCTAGTTAAATGGCGGAGCAGGCTCAAGGGGATGAATGGATTACTCCTGCTCCAATGTTCTGATGTTCCTTTGCTTATCTACACACAAAAGCTCCGTATTAACTGGCCAGTTTTAGATTAAGCAGAACTTGCTGAAACGTTAAAGAAATTGAGCGAGTGATAAATCTCATTCTACCAGTTGCTTCCTTACTGTAATGTTTTTAACGACTAATCCCCACCCGCACCCCACCACTTGTTTTCCTCCTCCCAGTATGGCTATGCTCCCAAGGGTTCATCGGTTGTCCTGTACAGCAACAAGAAATACCGTCACTACCAGTTCTTTGTGGCCCCAGACTGGCAGGGAGGGATCTATGCATCGCCCACAATTGCTGGATCAAGACCAGGAGGGATCATTGCCGCTTGCTGGGCAACCATGGTGTACATGGGTGAGGATGGTTACATTAAGGCCACCAAGAAGATCATTGAAACTGCGCGACACATTGAAGCACAGTAGGTATACTCTGCATAGAGTCTCTCAAGATTTAAATTATAACAAGAGATTAACAGAAAGAAAGAATTGCATATATGCAGTTCAGGTATCCTTTATCCGTAATCTGAAAATGGAACACATCCAAAAAAACCACACTTTTTTTTTTGAACTTCATTGACCTTTAGCTTGGGAAGTCCAGTTGTTTGTCTGCATGGTTTACCTTGCGATTTTTGTAATGAACATGTCAAAAAAAAAACTTATTACAGGTGCCCTGTATTTATTATTCAGTGATACATCTTACTTTTCTAGTCATTCTATTTACTTTAGACTATAGCTAGCCTAGGCTTAGGCTATTGTAATACAAGTTTGTATGTGGTATCCGAAAACCGAAATTATCTGAAACGCAATTTGCAATTGGCCCCGAGGCTTTCGAATGCTTTCCAGCTGAATGAAGTACTTGCAATATGTAGCCACTGTTGAAATGTAGGAAACATCGTAGCCAATTTGCACGCAGCAAGATCCTACATAGGGCAATGTGATAATGATCAGATAATCTGTTTTAGTGATGTTGGTTGAGAGATAAATATTGACTAAGACACAGGGGCTAACTCCTTTAATCTTGATAAAATACTGTTGTGGGATCTTGGGAGGGCATACAGGATCATGGTATATACGCCTGAAATGATTTACTTTTGAATGAAATTTAAATTAAATGTAAGGGGGCTGAGGAATTTCTTCCCTCAGAGGCTCATTAGACTTTGGAATATTCCATCCCGTGGAGGCTGGGTCACTGAATATATTTAAGACTGAGTGAGACAGAATTTTGATTGATAACGGAGTCGAGGATAATGGGCGACAGGCATGAAAGTGGCGTTAAGGCCACAATCAGGTCAGCCGTGACCTTATTGAATGGTGGAGCAGGCTCAAGGAGCTGAATGACCTACTCATGCTCCTATTTCTTATGATCTTATTTTTCCTTGCACTAACAGTGCACTCGTGGAGAAAATACTTCCCCACCCTGCTCCCTCACAGCTCTCTGATTATCAATCACCAGTAGAGATTACTGGACAAATTGGCTAATTCTAGGCTGGTGAACTCCTTTGGGTAATTTTAGGCTGGTGAACTCTTCAGGTTTAAAATGGATTATTTACGGATTAATGGGTGGGTACACTCTGAGATTGGAAGAATGTTTGTCCAGACCTGCCTGTGCCATGGTTGGGACTGTGGTTTCAGTGAGACTTGCATGGACAAATGAGGAAAGTAGGCATAAAAGTATGCAACCACATTTCATCACTCAGGCTTGTTACTAAATGGCAAACTCATGAGCAAAATGCTAATTAAGCAAGTTTGATTTTCATCATCTCCTGTTGGGCAGACCACACTTACTCATTGGCCCCTTACGTTGAGGTTTCTCTGTCTGTGTCATAGTATGCATTCTTCTGAACTTTTGTCTCCCTGGTTTTTTTTGGTCTATCAGTTCTGGGCACTGCACCTCAGGAGGGATGTATTGGCCATGGAGAGGGCACAGTACCAATTCACCAAAATGATACCAGGGTTTAGAGGATTAAATTACTGACACAGTCTGCTTAAACTTAGGCTTTTACTTCTTAAGTTTAGCAGATTTGTTAGATTTGTTGAGGGTAAACTCAGTAATTATTTCTTCTGGTTGGGAACTAAGAACAAGGGGACTTAATCTTAAAATTAGCGCTTGACCGTTTATGGACGATGTCAGGAAACACTTTTCCACACACAAATCGGATACTCTGTCCCCCAGAAACTGTGGGCGTTGGAGGATAACTGGAGCTTTCAAAGTTCAATCCATCGATTTTCAAAGGATTGTGGAGCTAATGTGGTGAAATGTTGAGGTACAGATCAGCCATCATCTAAATGAAGGGTGGAACAGACCGAGTTGGCTGAATGGCACCGTCCTGTTCTTACATAACGGTGGCTGATGCTGTGCTTGGCAAATGCTTTGCTGCCAGCTGAGAAATAATCTGGAGAGGGAATCCTAGCTGGTTACATTTTGTCCCTCCCTATGACTGTAATCTTCTCTGGCCCTACAACCCTCCAGAATCTCTGCGTTTTGCCAATTCTGATCTCTTGTGTATCCCCCACTTATATCTTTCCACCATTGGCAGTGGCCCTGAGCTCTGGAGTAGAGTCCCTTAAACCCCTATGCCTCTCTCTGCTTATTTAAGACCCAGTACTCAGTCCTGCTATGGGAGTGTGGGTCTACCTTAGATTATGCGCTCAAGTCTTTGGCACAGGACTTGAATCCATGACTCCTTGACTCCGGTTACAGAATAATCATGGTATCCACTGTGTGAGCCTCTCACTCTACCAAATCCAGGAACTCAAGGTGGTTAAAGAGCGGCTTAACAAAAAAACTGAGCTGCTTGTTGCCTTCAAAGTTCACTGTGCACCCCTCACGGTCTGCATTTCTCACCAGGGATTTTCTCCATAGACTGCAACACACTCATTATGTATCATGGTTACTGTCCAGAGCTGCAAAACAACCTGAACAATGCAAAGTAAACACCATTCTGTCATTTAAAAAAAAGCTGTGCTTTACCGGACTTGAGATGGTATATTCTCAACACTAGTGCACTAGGCCTGTGTTGTTACTCTGTATAACAAGCAGTGCATCAGCCTGTGCACTTTGACAGGCAAGGCAAAGAATGATGTACAGCTATGATCTTCTTAAGTAAGAAAAACACTGTAGGAGGATGATTGAAAGAAAGGCATTTAGAGAATTGTTTGCAAATGGAATAAAGTGCAAACAGGGCTTAGGTTAATGGGACTTTGGAAGAAAATGCTTCCATAATTTCACCCTTGACTGTCAAAACAAAGGATGTGCGCCCAGTTGTCCAAATGTGTTAACTCCCAAAAATTCAGCAATGATTTGATGCAAACTCATGTCTATAAATGAGAGGGCGGAAAAATTTTGGTTTAGCACCACAAAAATAGGTGGTGTGCTAGCTAGCCCCATTATGGGTGTGAACATGATCTGTTGTAGTGTTGATTGGATTAGGCAGGATGTTGCTTTGCTTCAACTAGTTTTCTACAGTTGCTTTGTTTCCCAACAACAGATGTTGATTGTTCTTCCTTCAGATGGCTGCTTTTTAGCCAGGATCCTCTAGGGAACCACATACATCCATTGTATTTACTTGTGATAGTTTGAATAGTTTAAATCACAGTTCCGCTTAAAACGAAAGGCTTTTCTGGACCAAAGAAAGCAAGGCTTGCATTCATTTTACCAACTTTCACAACCTCAGAACATCCCAAATTGCTTTACTGCCGATTGAAGTGTGTAATATAGGAAAATGCAGCAAATAATTTTGCAAGGCAAGCTCCAACAGCAACAATGTGACCAGATAATTGGTTTCGCATAGATTGTTGTTGATGGATTAATATAGGCCAGGAAACCAGGGAGATCTCCCCAGCTCTGCATCAGCATAGTTCCTTGTGATCTTTTATGTCCACCTGAAAGAGCGGTTTCACATCTCATCTGAGGGATTTTTTAAAAATTCATTAACAGGTTGTGGGCTTCGCTGGCTGGGCCAGCATTTATTGCCCATCCCTAGTTGCCCTTGAGAAGGTGGTGGTGGGCTGCCTTCTTGAACCGCTGCAGTCCATGTGGTGTAGGTACACCCACAGTGTTGTTAGGAAGGGAGTTCCAGGATTTTGACCCAGCTACAGTGAAGGAATGGTGATATATTTCCAAGTCAGGATGGTGAGTGACTTGGAGGGGAACTTCCAGGTGGTGGTGTTCCCATGCATCTGCTGCCTTTGTCCTTCTAGATGTAGTGGTTATGAGTTTAGAAGGTTTTGTCTAATTCCTGCAGTGCATTTTGTAGATGGTACACACTGCTGCTACTGTGCGTCGGTGGTGGAGGGAGTGAATATTTGTGGATGTGGTGCCAATCAAGCGGGCAGCTTTGTTCTAGATGGTGTCAAGCTTGTTGAGTGATTTTGAAGCTGCACTCATCCGGGCAAGTGGAGAGAATTCCATCACATTCCTGACTTGTGCTTTGATGGTGAACAGACGTTGGCAAGTCAGGAGATGAGTTACTCGTCGCAGGATACCTAGCCTCTGACCTGCTTTTGTAGCCACAGTATTTATATGGCTAGTCAGTTCAGTTTCTGGTCAATGGTAATCCCCAGGATGTTGATAACAGGGGATTCATTGATGATAATGCCATTGAACATCAAGAGGCAATGGTTAGAATTCTCTCTTGTTGGAGATGATCATTGCCTGGTACTTGTGTGGTGCAAATGTTACTTGCCACTTGTCAGCCTAAGCCTGGATATTGTCCAGGTCTTGCTGCATTTGGACATGGACTGCTTCAGTATCTAATGAATGACAAATGGTGCTGAACATTGTGCAATCATCAGCGAACATCCCCACTTTTGGCCTTATGGTAGAAGGAAGGACATTGATAAAGTAGCTGAAGATGTTTGGGTCTAGGACACTACCCTGAGGAACTCCTGCGGTGATATCCTGGAGCTGAGATGACTGACCTCCAACAACCACAACCATCATCCTTTGTGCTAGGTATAACTCCGACCAGTGGAGAGTTTTCCCCCTGATTCCCATTGACGCCAGTTTGCTAGGGCTCCTTGATGCCACACTCGGTCAAATGCGGCCTTGAGGTCAAGGGCAGTCACTCTCACCTCACCTCGGGAGTTCAGCTCTTTTATCCATGTTTGAACCAAGATGGCACCCTCAGCAGTGCAGCACACCCTCAGTACTCCATTAGTGTGTCATCCTGGGTTTGTTCTCTGGGGTGGGACTTGAACTCTCAACCTTCTGACTCAGAGGTGAGAATTCTACCCACTGAACCAAAAGTGATGCACATTTATGAACATAGCAATGTACATAATGTTCATTGGAGGAAGTGACATCGTTCGCCGGTCTGAAATTTGAAAGATAAATACTGCACTATAGTTAATCCTTTGTATCCCTCAGTCCCTTCTCAAACAGAAAGATGGCCAGCAACCTCTTGAGCTTGTTGACATGATTATTCTCCACTGTCTCCCTGTTCCACACATTCTCCAGTCCCTGTAAATAGAAATCTTTAGGCTAAGTAGCTTGAAAGGAACTGTACAAAACACACACAGTTTAAATACAAATCTCAAGTGAGATGGATCAGTCTGACTGTTCCGAGATCAGTAATTCCAGAGTGCAAGCATCAACCCATATTTTGAGATTTAGTAACAGCTTTCGGTGACCTAGTGCAGCAAAGAATGAAACTAGAGGCATTCCCACTGAGAGTTGACGATGTACAGAGACCTTTTAATTTTGCTGTATTCATTTTACTCATGAAGTCTCACTTCTAATGCTCGGTGCAACAAAGTGTTCCGGCACTTGCTAATTCAGCCAGTTACTTGGATATTTCCAAGATTTCACATTGTGAACAGTGTCGTTTAGGTAAAATACTGTGTTGGTTAAAGGCGCTTATTGCAAGCGTAATGGAATATTAAAGTAGGAAAGTGTTGCTGCAGCTGTACAGAGCCTTGTTCTGATTGCATCTGGAGTACTGTGTACAGTTTTGGTCTCCTTAAGAAATGATATAATTGTATTAGAAGTAGTTCAGTGAAGGTTCATTCAACTAATACCTGGGGTGAAGGGATCATCTTGTGAGGAAAGGTTGGGCTTATATCCATTGGAAGAATTTTAAAAAAATGAGAGGAGATCTTATTGAAACACATAAGGGGACTTGACAGGGTGAATGCCAGGAGGATGTTTCCTCATGTGGGGGAGTTAGAACTAGGGGAACACAGTTTAAACATAAAGGGTCTCTCATTTAAGACTGAGGTAAGGAGAATTTTTTTTTCTGAGGGTCATTAGTCTGTGGATTTCTTTTCACCCAAGAGCAGTGGAGGCTGGGTTATTTAATCTATTCAAGGCTGAATTAGATAGATTTTTGATCAATAAGGAAGTCAAGGGTTATGGGAGGGAGACAGGCAGGAAACTAGAGTTGGGGCCACAATCCGATCAGCCAAGATCTTATGAAAAGGTGGAGCCGGCTTGAAGGGCTGAATGGCCTGTTCCTGCTTCTAATTCTTGTGTTCTAATGTTTTTGCATTTTGCTGGAGTTGGCCTTTGGTGCCTGGATGCTTTGGCTTTGAAAAGTTCAACAGAGCGGAATAGAGTTCAAATCATCTGGCATTTTATTTTGAACCCGGGGAAAGGAAGGGAATAATTTTTCCTGGTGATACAAAATGTGGGGCTTTAGTCGTTTACAAGAGCAGCAGGTGCATGGGAACATCATTACCTGGAAGTTCCCTCCAAACCGCACAACATTCTCAGTTGGAAATAAATCACTGTTCCTTCACGGTCGCTGGGTCAAAATCCTGGAGCTCCCTTCCTAACAGCACTGTGGGTGTACCTACAATGCACAGACTGCAGCGATTCAAGGTAGTAGCTCATCACCACCACTTCGAAGGCAATTAGGGATGTGCAACTAATGCCCATCCTGGTCCCAGGATTTTGACCCAGTGACAGTATAGGAATGATGATTATAGCTCCAAGTCAGGATGGTGAGTGACTTGCAGGGGAATTTGCAGGTGGGATGTTCCCATCTGTCTGCTGCCCTTGTCCTTCTAGGTGATAGTGGTCACGGGTTTGGAAAGCACTATCGAGTTGTTACAGTGCACTGGTGGTGGAGGGAGTGAATGTTTAAGATTGTGGAAGGGATGGGTGGGGGCGGGGTCTGATCAATGGGCTGTTTTGTCCTTGAATGATGTTTATTGAAGGATAAATATTACCAGGGCGAACTTGCCACTCTTCTTCAAAATAGTGGTGCTGTGGGATCTAATACTTCCACCTGAGAGGGCAAATGGGGCCTCCGTTTAACATCTGATCCAAAAGATGGCAGCTCCCTCAGTGCTGCACTCCCTCAGTATTGCATTGGGAGTTTCAGTTCGGATTATGGGATCATGTTACTGGGGCAACCTTGGACCCCATGACCTGACTCAGGCAAGGAGATGACCTAGCACCTAAATTAAAATAATGTATTCCATAACAGTTTGAGCAAGGATATGGTGGATAACGTCAGGTCTTGGCAGTCAAAAGATTCTGCATAAAATTGTGACTTGCCCTTGCTACTAAACTAATGTTTATAGAAGTTTACAAAGTTGCTAACAGTGATGATCTTTGTCCTCCAGCTCCATCTCATGGCGGAGTTCTGCCATTGACACACGAGAGATTTTACAAAACAAATTGACTCATGGCCTAAAAATAAACCCTCGCAAATGCAGTGGATCCAAAATAGAATTTGGGCAAGTTGAAAGAACAGAGTGAGGTATTGAAAGCTGCTGATGGTGTTTGACCCGAGCAGGGAATCTTGCTTTCAAGAGAGGAGAGGTAGAAACCAAAGAGAAATCTTCTCTCCTAGTTTCCCAAAACATCCAATTCGAAATCTTTGTTCTGACCAACATATTTCTGCATTCTCCCTCTGCCAAGCATTTCACCATCTAGTTCTGCACCCTGTGCTGAGAGATGCTTCAGGATATTTGAGGGTATTTAAAGTTGTTTTCTATCAATGCAAGTTGTTGACACAGGTTTTTTTTCCCATGTGCTAAACCATTTCTTGTAATTGTTTTGCATTTTAAAGGTTGAGGAAAATAAAAGAAATTTTCATCTTTGGAAAACCTGAGGTGTCTGTGGTGGCTGTTGGCTCAGAAACTTTCGATATTTTCCGTCTATCAAACGCAATGACATCCAAAGGATGGAACCTCAACACCTTGCAATTCCCTTCCAGGTGGGTCACTCTCCCCGTGTAAACTCCAGTCACACTGTAAACTCTCCCCGTGTAAACTCCATTCACACTGTAAACTCTCCCCGTGTAAACTCCATTCACACTGTAAACTCTCCCCGTGTAAACTCCATTCACACTGTCAGCTCTCCCCGTGTAAACTCCATTCACACTGTAAACTCTCCCTGTGTAAACTCCATTCACACTGCAAACTCTCCCCGTGTAAACTCCATTCACACTGCAAACTCTTCCCGTGTAAACTCCATTCACACTGCAAATTCTTCCCGTGTAAACTCCATTCAAACTGTAAACTCTCCTCGTGTAAACTCCATTCACACTGTAAACTCCACGCTGTAAACTCTCCCCGTGTAAACTTCATTCACACTGCAAACTCTCCCCATGTAAACTCCAGTCACACTGCAAACTCTCTCCGTGTAAACTCCAGTCACACTGTAAACTCTCTCCGTGTAAACTCCAGTCACACTGTAAACTCTCCCCATGTAAACTCCAGTCACACTGTAAACTCTCCCCGTGTAAACTCCATTCACACTGTAAACTCTCCCCGTGTAAACTCCATTCACACTGTAAACTCTCCCCGTGTAAACTCCATTCACACTGTAAACGCCCCATGTGTAAACCTAGGGATGGACAATAAACACTGGCCTAGCCAGCGAAGCCCACATCTCGTGAATGAATTAAAAAAAAAACCCATTCACAAAAATCCATAAATTCTCCCTGTGTAAACTCCATTCACACTGTTGCTCAACCCATGTAAATACCATCCTCACTGTCACTCTCTGTATACTCCATTTGTGCTGTGACTTCTCTTAGTTTTTGTTGCCAATGGTGAGGTACAAAAGAGGATGAAATCCTGCTGTCACTCTCTAAGCCTTTATTATACTTGCTGATCTTCTAAACACAGGATCAGGGTGTCCTAGCAAGGCGTTAGTATTTGTAGGGATCATTTGAGGAAAGAAATTTGAAAACCACTGCTTTTCAGAGACTGCAGCCCATAAGGTGGTGTGAGTGACTGCCCTTGATATCACTGCAGCCATTGACTGAGTGTGGCATCAAGGAGCCCTAACAAATTTGAAGTCAATGGGAATTGGGGTGAGGGGAGAAAGCTCTTCACTGGTTGAAATACACATGACTTTCTACCTCAGTGTAGCCAGATCTTTGTTGACTGGCGCAGACATAATGGCCAAATGGCCTTCTTCTGTGCTGTAAACGTCTATGAGTCTAGCATAAAGGAAGATTGTTGTGGTTTTTGGAGGTCAATCATCTCAGTTCCAGGACATCGCTGTGCTGCAGGAGTTCCTCAGGGTAGTGTCCTCGGCCCAACCATCTACAGCTGCTTCATCAATGACTTTTCCTCCACCATAAGGTCAGAAGTGGGGATGTTCACTGATGACTGGACAGTGTTCATTACCATTTGCGATGACTCAGATATGCAGCAAGTCCATATGCAGCAAGACCTGGACAACATTCAGGCTTGGGCTGATAAGTGGCAAGTTACATTCATGTTGCACAAGTGCCAGGCAATGGCCATCTCCAACATGAGAGAATCTAACCATTTCTCCTTGACATTCAATGGCTTTACCATTACTGAATCCTCCACTATCAACATCCTGGGGGGAGTTACCATTGACCAGAAACTGAACTGGACTAACCATATAAATACTGTGGCTAAACGGCAGGTCAGAGGCGAATCCTGAGGTGAGTAACTCACCTTCTGACTCCCCAAAGCCATCCATCATATGCAAGGCAGAAGTCAGGAATGTGATGGAATACCCTGCACTTGCCTGGATGAGTGCAGCTCCTACAACACTCAAGGGGCTCGACACCATCTAGGACAAAGCAGCCTGCTTGATCGGCAACGCATCCACCAACTGAAGCACTCCCTCCACCACCGATGCCCAGTGGCAGCAGTGTATACTATGTACGAGATGCACTGTAGCAATTCACCAAGGCTCCTTTGACAGTGACTTCCAAATTCTACCACCTAGGAGGACAAGGGCAGCAGATGCATGGGAAAACCACCACCTGCTGCAAATTCCTCTCCAAGCCACTCACCACCCTGACTTGGAATTATATCTCCACTCCTTCACTGTCATTGGATCAAAATCCTGAAACTCCCTTCCTGACAGCAACTTGGGTGTACCTTCATCAGATGGACTGGTTCAAGAAGGTGGCCCACTACCGCCTTCTCAAGGGCAATTAGGGATGGGCAATAAATGCTGGTTTTGCCAGCAGCAACCACATCCCATGAAAGAATCAAAGAAAATCCAGGCTGACACTTCAGTGCAGTACTGAGGGAGCACTGCACTTTTGGAGATGCCGTCTTTTGCATGAGACATTAAACCTGTTCTCCCTCAAGTGGATGTAAAATATGTCATGGCTCTGTTCAAGGAAGAGGTGTTCCCCTTGGTGTCCTGGAAAATCCTTATTTCTCAACCTATCTCTGTTAAACAGATTAACTGAACATCTGCCTCATTGCTGTTGTTGGGAACTTGCTGTGTGCAAATTGGCTACAACAGTGACTACACTTCAAAAAAGTATTTCATTGACTGTAACGTGCATCAGGGCCTCCTGAGGTCCAGAAGGTGCTCCATGAATACAAATTCTTTTTTTATGAGAGAGCTGTGTTCATTCCTCCCAAAAGTTTCAGTTGTAGTCATTTCCTGTAGTTAGCTGTTACTTGAAAGCACTCTGCCTTACTGTCAATAGGCCTCTAATACTGACACAAATAAAAGTATGTTTACTTACGTGAGTACTTGTTTGCTAGATAGTAGAAGTAGAAACAGGAGGGGAGACGTAATCAGTGTCTCATGCCCCCTACTCCTAGCCGAGTTACTGCAACATGGAAAATTGATGAACAAAAACCAATTAGGAGTGTCCATGCTGCCGTTAACCAAGATTACCTCTTCCCTTTCAGCATTCACATATGTGTGACACTTCTGCATACCAGGAATGGAGTGGCTGACCGGTTTGTCGAGGATCTGCGTCAAAGTGTGGCGGAAATAATGAAGAATCCTGATGAGAAAACCACTGGCAGGGTAAGTGTACAGTTACGGTTAGGAGGGAGGGGGTGTAGTCTTTTGCAGAAAAGTCTTGGGACAATGACTTGCATTTATATAGTGCTTTTAACATAAGTATTACTGAAGAAATAGACATGCTGTTGAAACTTTTCATTTCTTGTTTTGCTTATTTATAATGTTTATTGTCCCATTTTGTCAAAAAAACAGAAATCGTCCATAACCAATCACTTCAATAGCAGCTTCAGCTGGCATCAGTTTTGACTATCCCTTATCATAACCTTCTTGCTTCACGCTCAGATTCCAAAAGTGTGAGCACATCTCCCTCACGGACTGGTCCTTTCACATTTTGAATGATGGATCGGTTGCTGTCATCCATAAATTCCACATGGATCTGAGTACACTGTCCCTAGGATCCTGTCCTTCCAAGACCTTTAGTAACCCGGGGCCAGTTTGACGGTCTGAGTCCGTGGACCCTCCATGATGGTGGTGGTGGAGGTGGAGGAAAACCTTGAAACTTTTCATCTTGCTCTCATCAGGACAGATGCAAGAATGTCAAATTTCAAAGCGAGCAACAAGTATAAATTGCTGCTTCTTTTGAAATTTGGTATTCTTGCATCTGTCCTGAGTATAAGAAGAAAAGCTTCGACAGCATGTCTCCCTTTTCAGCAATACTCAAGTTTTGTTCTATTTGCTTTTAACATAGTAAAATTCTCCGAAGTGATTCACAGGAGTGTTAGACCATAACAGTGACACACAAGGAGATACTGGGATTGGGTGATTTAAAGCGTAGTCCAACAGATAGGTTTTAAGGAATGTCTTGAAGGAGGAAAGGTTTAGGGCAGGAATTCTGGAGCTTAAGTGAATTTCAGTTCTCCATTGTGAAGGAATCTAGGACATCAGTACCTTTCACTATCCATTGCCCTTAGCTATCACCCTCTGGAGCCTGAAACCCTCATCCTTTCCAATCTTCATATCCCACTGGTTTGACCAGACTTCCGTTTGCCTGTTCCAGTATTGCCGCTTTTGATTCAGCATCCATAGTTTTTATTCAACATCCGTAAAGCATCTTGGGACGTTTCACTCCATCTTAAAATTTAAGTTTCAACTTATTTCACCCTCGTTCATGCTTATTAGACACACCTGGGTTTAAATAACCCGCAAGTTTTAATTTTGAGGTTACATTCACTTTTTTTTTCAAAAAGTGCATTAAAAGAAACAGATAATGCAAAAGAGTCTCAGCGTAAATAAATTAAAAACCTCAAAATTGCAATTAAAAGACCAGAAAAATGAAATTGCGTTCTGCTGAGCTTGAAAAATCCAGTTGCAATGCTGAGGGGGCTAAGAACAAATGTTATCGGTGGATAGGTGCATTTGCAAGTTGGGACAGAGATTCATTCGGGTGGAGGGTGATGATTGGATGTAAGGGATCAAGGAGGCTTGGGTGTTATTGTAATGAGGTGCGTAACCTCACTCGTGCCCAAATTCCTACGATTCTTTAAATATATGCAGTATTTTGGTACCTGATTTACAGGTGTGTCTGGTAGCAACTGCAAGGGGACTGACATCAGAATAAATTAGCTGTGCAGAACATTGTAAGGAAGCAACACTGCATTTTCTGCAGTTGTCAAACAGCCTCTATCCTAAAGCGCAGCAGTCTCGTTCACCCATTTCTGTGCTCACTGACCCATATCAGCTCCTGATCTGGCATGACCTCAGTTTTAAAGTTTCCATTCTCATTTTCAAATCCTTCCATGGCCTTGCCCCTCCCCATCTCTGTCATTTTCTTCAGCCCCATGACCCTCCAGTTTTAACCTCTTGCTCATTATCAGTTTTCATCACTTCTCCAGTGGTGGGCCATGGCTTCGGGTGCATGAGCTCTGGAATTCCCACCCTAAACCTCTCTGCCTCTCTTCATCTCTTTCTTTCTTTAAGATGCTCCTTAAAACCTACCTTTTTGACCAAGCTCTGGTCATCTGTCCTAATGTGGCTCGGTGTCACATTTTATTTGATAATCGCTCCTGTGAAGCATCCTGGGACATTTTACTTCATAAAAAGTGCTATATAAATGCAAGTTGTTGTTTGTCATGGACACAAGGTTGGAGTCTATCAACCAAATCCACTTGAGTGGATTAGTTGGCTTGACAGGGTCACGTGTAAGACACGTCCTGATTCTATCTCTCCTCCCTCTCCAGGGTGCTATATATGGCATGGCGCAGTCAATTCCTGATCGTTCTATGGTGACGGAGATATCGCACGGATTCCTAGATTGTCTCTACAGTACTGAGCTCCCCAGCGTTGAGAAAAATCACATGAATGGAGCCTCAGCGCAGCACTGAAACTTAAAAACAAAAGTTTTTAAAAAGGAAATTAAAATCATGTGTTGGGTGGCAGGAAGAAACTTTGGAATGCAATCTGGCAGGTCTGAGGTGTTGAGAATCCAATTCTCTTTTGTGATTTTTGCAGACAATGGAAATGTGGGAAAATGCAATCTGATGTACTGGGGAATGTTGTCAGTGATCTTTATAACACTTTCAAATCCCCAAAGTTTTTTCTTTGTACTTTTTAAAAAGTTTTATCCCCAATATCACATCTATGGCCTGGAGTCCTTTATACTTCGCAAATGTTATGAAGTCAAAACTTTTTTTTAAATTTCAAAGAATTTTGAGCAGTTTTCCAGTAAAGTAAGTGAGTTTTTCCTTGAAATTGATTGATTGGAAATTCAGCAGCAAGTGGTAATTCACCTCGATGCCTTCCTGCTTTAATTCTTTTATTTCAAAGAAATGTTTTATTTTGGTAGAATCTTTCTCAAAGGAGTGAAACAGTTCATGGATTAGAAGCTGCTGCTGTGATCTCGCTGAATGGAGAATTGTGATAACTGCGCCTGGAGCAGGTTAGTGCTCGGAGCAGCTGGGATATCAAGTTATTTGACGCTGCCGCCAGGGGGATGGGAGGGAGTGGTGAACACTTGCAGACCACCTGGATCACACAGGTGACTCCCCCGCCGCCACCCCCCCCCCCCCCCAGCCCGCCCCGTTCAATGCCGTCCTGGGTGCTGGTCAGTTTCTGGCTCCATTCCATGCACACCCGAGTTGTGGGTAGTAAGGCAGCTGAAAATTGAGACCGTTAGAAGGACCATTATCTTGTGAATCAGTGAGGAAGGTTGGAGAAGGGGGTTTTGACTTCTGAATTCACATATGCAATCAAGCATAACCATCAGGCTTTAAGCCTTTGCCTGGTCCCAAGATTTTGAGCTATTTCAGAATGAAAGTTGAGGGTTTCACTGCCTCAAATCATTTGGGCGCTTTTCAAAAGACCTTTAGTTGCTCCCAGCTAACATAAGACGGTTTTAAACCCAAACTAGTTGCAGTTATAATCATTTACAGACAGGAGACCTTTCCTATGTGCTGCCATAGGAATTAATTGCAGGATTTAAAAAAAAAAAAATTGCTGTGCAAATTTGTTTTGATTTGTTTGAAATAATCAAATATTATGACACAGATGATTTAAAAAACACCTGGATTGCTCCTCTGAGACTGCAGATTAAACTCAAATTGCACATTTTTGTGCTGAAGTGCTCATTCCATTGTTGAAATTGACGGTTGAATTATTTCAAATTGTGTGTTTCCGTCTTTGTGTTTCAGTTATATTAGTGTCAATGTTTTGGATTCTTTGTTGCTCCACCACTAACAAAATCTAAGGTCTTGTGTGGCGATTGGTGATGCTCTGAAATTATATGTACTGTAACAAGTGTTCATACAGCGACCTCTCTATACAGGAGTTGCACACCAGTGCACACTTTACAAGGGGAGCGCTTGTGAATAATTATGTTGTGATTTTAATGGTACTTCAATGCTATCTTTAAACCCATTACTGATTCTTACTAATCCTGAGATCCTTGAATTCAGTCCTTTGTTAACTGGGCTCTTTGTACACACAACAGTAAATGCTGTTGTGTGTCAGTTACCTTTCAAGTCTCAAAATTAATTGACTGCCAGTGAAACACTCTTACTACCAATTTCGCCTTTATTTTTTGGGTCCTCCAAATTGGTGCTCACAGGGTTAGTCTCTTTATTTGGGGAACTTGAATATGTAAACTTGTACAAGCCTGAATCTCAGAAATGCCCTCTCGATTTGAGCTGTGACATGCTGGCAATGTCCTAGACTGTAAATGGGCACCCACTTGGCAAAACGGATGAGCTGTGCAACATTGCTGGCAATTTCCAATTATTGCACATTACCCTAAAGAAGCTTTGTAACAGAGGGGAAGTAAAGTGAAGAAAAATTGAGAGAGAGAGAGACTGTTCTCTGCTCCTTCTTGCTCAGAGTACCTGGAGTAACAGTGAGAATGAATGTGTTCCCCAGCAGTTGATGGAAAGTGGCATCATACTGAGGCTGGTACATTGAAACAATGTGTTCAGCACTGCTCTCGCACTGGCTCAACATGGTTTTAAACCAGTCTGACCAGTTTTCCATAATAACGTGAAGGGCTGCATTTCATACTGTCTTAACTTTAGCATTTGCAAAAAGATTTGTGCACAATTTTCTGACTTTTGATAGGAAGTCCCCTATCTTTCTAAAAAAAAACTTTGTAAAATCAATGTTTGCCAAGGTCGTCCCCCCCCCCCCCCACCCCCCAACCTACCCTGTACGCAACACTCTAGTCCAAAAGCTCTTAAGAGAATATAAACCCATTCCATTTGCTACATTTCTGTTTGTATAAAGCACACGGAGATTGTTCTGTGACCACCCTTTAGTTGGTTCTGGAACCTCTTACACAGTCTGAAGAAATAACTGGGCCCTGCTTCTGGTGTACATTCTCATTATGAGGAGGAAATGGCACAAAGATTTGTTGGAGTTTACAAGCTGCGTGTAAACTTCTGTTAGTTTCCTCATACACTTTCTGGTTTTGTTGAAGGCTATCTTTCCCCCCGCTGCACCACATATTTCAAAAGTGGGAGAGATATAGTTCCAGGAGTGATCTTTGATTTGCTTTAAATAAGCAACTAGGCTACAATAAGGCAAGACCTTTTGTCCCCTTTGCATTGCTTCAAACCCACTTCCGTTCCCACATTCCTTCCGTAGCAGAGTTGTGTGTTGGGTAGTCCTAGTGTCTGTGGTACAGGTATTTTTTTGAGAAGTACCTTGAAAGTTACAGAGCTCTACCAGGCCAGACAGTTAGCCAATGTGAGGGCAGTATTTTAATTGTCAGTTTACTAGTTGGAACTGTTCCGGACCAAGCTTGTATGTATTGTGAAGTTTATAGTTAGCCCTCTGGGAGGGGATTTCCCAAGCTGGGTTATTTGCACCTGAACAAACCCTGCACCTTTGCATTACTAGTGTGCAAAATGATCTGAATTAATTCACTGTATTATGTATTAACATGTTTGTAATTGAGATTTGGTAATAAACTTAATTTGTTAAAACTGTCAGTGTAGTTTGTCTCTTTTATAAATACCTTCATGTTGTCCGTTTCCCTTCCCTGTAAGTGCATTCACTCTGGATTGTTCATTTGTCACCCCTCTTCCTGAACTCTGCTCTTGTTTAAAAGTTGTTCATCCCTAACATCATCCAGTTGTGATGAAAGGTCACAGACCTGAAACACTGAACTCTGTTTCTCTCTTCACAGATGCTGCCAGAACTTATCTGTTTTTGTTTCACAACCTGGTCAGCTCAGTTGGTAGGTAATGGAGCTCTTAATCCCAGGGTCATTGTTTAGAGAGTGCAGAAAAGATTCAGGAGAAGGTGCCAGGGATAAGGAACTTCAGATACGTAGCTAGGTTGGAGAAGTTGTGACTGTTCTCCTTGAAGAGAAGGTTGAGAGAGGGGTTTGGACAGCGTTGATAGAGAAAAACTGTCCCCATTAATGGAAGGATCGAGAACAAGAGGGCCCAGATTTCTGGTAATTGGCAAAAGAGGCAATGGCGACAGGAAAAACTTGTTCAGGCAGTACCTAGTTAGGATCTGGAATGCACTGCCTGAGAATGGTAGAGACAGATTCAATCAAGGCATTCAAGAGGGAATTGGATTGGTTTCTGAAAAGGAAGAAGGTACAGGGCTACAGGGAGAAGGCAGGGGAATGGTACTAGGTGAATTGCTCTGATGGAGAGCTGGCGCAGACATGACAGGTCAAATGGTGCCTCCTAGGTTTGTAACAGTTGTGATTCTGCTTCAGATTTCCAGCATCTGTAGTATTTCACTTTGGTATGCTTATGTGTGATGGACCCTACCTTGTGACTTCAAGCCGTGACACAGATCTGATCAAAATTCACTCCACCAATGGTGTCCATGTCTTCAGCTGCCAAGGCCTAAGCGCTGAAACTCAGTCCCTAAACACGGTCTTTCCTCCTTTTATGACTTTCCTTAAAACCTCTTTACCAAGCTTTTGCTCATCTATCCCAACAACTCCATAGGTGACTTGATGTAAAATTCTATCTGATGGTGGCTCCTTAGGATGTTTGACTATGTTATAGGTGCTATATAAGTTGTTATTGATAAAGCTGCCAGAGCAGTGTCATTTAAACATACTCATACAACAATGGGGTGGGGGGTGGCTACAGTGCTGGGATTATCAGTGCCACAGTGCTGGGATGTGTCTCAGAAGATTTTAGAAGGGGCACCCAAGGTAATAAACCAGAGTTTGACTGATCTTCCATTTGTGTTGGTGAGGCTTCTGAATTCTCAGCAGTAAATCTGCTGGCCAGTTGTAGGATTGTTTACAATTTGGGAATTAGTTAATCTTGATTATATTGATTTGCATTTTATTTGCAAGGCACATTTTTGCACACAGTATGTACATTCATATGGAAACATGTAAACCAGCTCTGTTCAACTCAATTTAAATATAATCATTCTAGTTTAATATGCAGTAAGTTTCAAACGTACTGCCAGCCTTTGAAATGTTTTAAGAACGCACAAGCTCTGTTTTGGAATAAATCTCTGATTACACACCAGTTAATTTGGTACCAGTAACCATGGGCCTGTCTTTGGATTTCAATGAGAAACCACAGCTTCTTCAGTAAAGGTAGCCAGCTTAATATCACGCTCAGACAGCCCTCCACAGTCATGTGTACTCAGCGTAATATGGACCTGTGAAGATAAAATGATGCCGGTGAGATGGTTACCCTCTCTAACTTCTCCAGTTGGGGGATTCCGTGCTTGGAGGCTCCTTGCCTAGTCCGTGCAATAAATGAAGACTCAGTGAATTGCCTTGGAGTTTTGAAGTCAATGACAAGGATGATAAAGGTTGTCATGGTGTGAATTGTGATAATTACCAGGATAATCTGTTTTAGTGATTTTGGAAGGGTAAATATTGACCAGATTCCTGGACAGAACTCCCCCCATTCTTCTTCGAAATAGTGCCACAGGAACTTTTACATCCACCTTAGAGCGCAGACAGGTCTTCTGTTTAACACCTGGTTTGAAAGATAGCAACTCTGACTGTGCAGCACTCCCTCAGTATTGCACTGGGAATATGAGCCAAGATTTTGCACTCAGGTTTTTCGGATGGGGCTTGAATCTACAACTTTTGGAGTCAGAGGCAAGAGCGCTACCCACCAAGCTACGGCTGGCACCGCACATTCTCTGTATTTAATTGCTTCATTGGGGGAGTGAATACATAATTTTTTTTTTACACCAGGGCAGGTAGCGTCCCGATTCCAACCTAACCCATTGAGTAAGAATGGGCAGGTTCAGGTCCGTTACTTTAGGAGCTTTCTGTATTTCCTAGATGACAGTGAGTACATTCGTTAAAGATTTTGACTCTGAAGCACTTTGGGGTATCTGAAGGTTGTGAAAGGTGCTATATAAATGCAAATTCTTACTTTACCTTATTATAAACGTTAAACCACTCTGGGTGATGATCCATTTTCTCTGCTTGTAATGCCACTCTCGTCATGAAACCAAAAGCCTTTTGGAGGAAAAAAAAAATAGGAAACTAGATTTACTGCAAAAACAGTTCCCTCGCATTTTGTCTCTGATTTTTTTTTTTATTGTGCAATGGAGGTTTTAGAAATCCTGACCTGGTTAAAGTTTTTAAAGACAAACTCTTTATAAATTGCATCTCTTCCTTCGACTTCACTCCAGCCGACTGCTCGGAGGTTGGGAAGCAGTTGCTCACGTTGTTCAGCACTCAGTCTGTGTGCCTTTCCTGCCTAAGAAAGCAAAAATACGTCTTTAGGCTCCGGTAATATCAGCGTTAAACCAACTCCTGCCTGCCATGCTCACCAACAAAACAGTGACTGCAAAATCTAATCGACCGACAGTAGAGTTTGCCCCAGTGTCCTGGGGCCAATATTTAGGAACATAGGGAATGGGAGCAGGAGTAGCCTGGGTGGCCCCTCAAGCCTGCTCAGGGCTGATCTTCTACCTCTGCCATTTCCCCACACAATCCCCATATCCCTCAATGTCTTTAATATCTAGAAATCTATCAATCTCCGCCTAGAACATATTCAATGACTCAGCCTCCACAGCCCTCTGGGGTAGAGATTTCCACTACCCGCAGTGAAAAAATGGCTTGCCCCTTAGTTGGAGACGGAGTCCCCCGGCTCTAGACACCCCAGCCAGGGCGAACGTCCTGCATCTGCTTTGTCGAGCACTGCAGGAATTATTATGTTTCAAAGAGATCACCTCTCATTCTTCTAAACTCTAGAGAATACAGGCCCAGTCTCCTCAATCTCTCCTCATGAGACAATCCCACCATTCCAGAGATCAGTCAGGTGAACCTTTGTTGCACTCCCTCTATGGCCAGTATATCCTTCCTTAGGCAAGGAGACCAAAACTGTACACTGCACTCCAAGTGTGTTCTCACCAAGGCACTATACAGTTGCAACAAAACATCTTTGCTCCTGTGCTCAAATCCTCTTGCAATAATGGCCAACATACTATTTGCCTTTCTAATTGCTTGCTGCTCCTGCATATTAGCTTTCAGTGACTCGTGAACAAGGACACCCAGGTCCCTTTGGACACCAACCCTTCCCAACCTCTCACCATTTGTAAAATACTCTGCGTTTCTGTTTTCCCTACCTAAATGGATGATTTCACATTTTTCCACATTATATTCCATCTGCCTTGTTCTTAAAACCCCCTGAAGCCTCTTTGCATTTTCTTCAAAATTCATTCTTATCCAGTTACATGTCATCAGCAAACTTGGAAATATTACATTTAGTCCCTACATCCAAATCATTGACATAGATTGTGAAAAGCTGGGGTCCATGCAGGACCGTCCCTAGGGGCAGGGGCACAGGGCCTGGAGAAAAATCACACTGTGTGGGCCCCCCCTGTAATATTTTTGGACAAGTTTCCTCTGATGGCTGAGCCCCTGAGCGTGTGTGTGTGAGAAAAGGAGCAGCAGGGTCCCAGCTACCGAGCACTCGGGTACAAGCACTTACTGCACTACTGACTGTGACAACCGTGTCACCTGTAAAACTACACCTTGCTTCCAAGGTTGAGCATAATTGTTGACTCTCCTTTTGTTAAGGTGAAATCCATGATCTCGATGGGATTCCGTTAGAACATTTTTACTAGCGCACCCCACACCCCAACTGGAGAAAACTTTAAAGCCGGAATTTTCCAACCCCTAACGTCAGTGGGATCTTCCGGTCCCGCCGATGTGAACGGAGATTTCAATGGCTCGCCAGCCCCACCTCGGGGGTGGGGGGGTGGGGGTGCTGGAGTATTTAGGCCGAAATGCCAGAGTGAGGACATTCACCTGTGTTCAACTTCTTAAAAAAATTACAAAAATAATGCAAGAAAATTAATCGACTTTTAAAAATAAATGACTGTCCATCTTCCAACATTTTGCAAATGTTAGTTACAAATGCGTACTGAAAGAAAAGTAAAACAAGAAGCAGAGGGTTTAAATTGCCCTGGACCAAAACTAAACACAGCCAGTGAGTGACTTACCCTGCAGGTCGGACGCTATGTGGTATGTGCCTGCTTTAAAGACATTAACTAATTCGGACTAGTTCATCTTGCCCCTCTGCGGTGAATGACAGTTGGAATTAAATCAGCTTCGCTGAGGTCAATGCTGTATCTCCAAAGGTGAAGGAAGGTGCTGAGCCCGCCCCATGCTTTACATCTGGACACCGTGATGTCCAAGCGCGGGGCCCAGGGTGGTTGCTTCGATACGCTGTGCCCTTGGGATGGCTCTGGCCCCGGGATAGGGAGAGCTGGGGTATTGAAGATGAAAAGCTTCTATCTTCCCAATGTTTAATTGGAGGACATTGGGACTTGTATTGTGTGACTGCAGGGGATGGAACATCACATCTCTTCTGAGCAATTCATTGTATGTTGCATAAATGAGAGATGTGGCAGGATACTAACTAAATGCTAATCTTTGGGTGGTCAATCTTTGGAATTCTCTACCCCCAGACGGCTGTGGAGGCTCAGTCAGTGAGTATGTTCAAAGTAGACGTCAATAGATTTCTAGATACCGATGATATTTAAGGGATACGAGGATAGTGTGGGAAGATGGCATTGAGGTAGAAAATCAGCCATGATCTAATTAAATGGCAGAGCAGGCTCCAGGGTCTGAATGGCCTACTCTTGCTCATATGTTCCAAACACTGATCTCTGCAGTACCCCACTTGTCACAGCATGCCAATGTGAGAATGACCCGTTATCCCTACTGTTTTCTGTCTGTCAACCAATTCTCAATCCATGCTAATATTACCCCAAATCCCATGTGTTCTAATTTTGCTTACTAACCAAGGTGTGGGGCCTTATTGAAAGCCTTCTGAAAATCCAAATACATCACATCCACTGGTCCCCCCTTATCTATTCTGATTACAAATCAAAAAACTTCCAACAGGTGTGTCAAACATAATTTCCCTTTCATAAATCCATATTGACCCTGACCAATCCTTGCATTATTTTCTCAGTGTTCAGTTATAATAGATCCTTTATAATAGATTCTAGCATTGTCCCCACTACTGTCAGGCTACAGATCTGTAGTTTCCTGTTTCATCTCTCCCTCCTTTCTGATACAGAGGGGCTACACTTGCTAATTCCAATCTGCAGGAACTGTTCCAAAATCTATAGAATTTTGAAAGATCACCATCAATGCATCCAGTGTCTCTACAGTCACCTCTTTTAACACTCTGGAATGTAGAATATCAGCTCCAGGGGATTTATCAACTTTCCGTCCCATTAATTTCTCCAGTACTACTTTTTTTACTATTACTAATTTATTTCAGTTCCTCATTTCTGCTACTCCCATGGTTCATTTCTGGGTGTTTTTTTTGTATCTTCCTCCTTGAAGACAGACACAAAGTATTTGTTTAATTTCTCTGTCATTTCCTTATTCCCCATTATAAATTCTCCTGTAATGGGCCCACATTTGTCTTGGCTACGTATCTACAGGCTTACAGTTTTTTTTGGCAACTTTATATGCCTCTTCCTTTGATTTAATATAATCTTTAACTTCTCTTGTTAGTCACAGTTGGATGGCTTTTCTTGTTAGGTTTTTGTCCCTCAAAGGAATGTATGCTTGTTGCAAACCATGTATTAATTCTTTAAATGCTAGCCATTGTCTATCTACCATCACACCTATTATTGTAGTTTCCCAATCCACCACAGCCAACTGGCATCTCATACCTTCATAGTTTCCTTTGTTTATAGATTTAAGACCCTAATTTTGTATTGAACTACATAACTTTCAAACCTAATGTAAAATTCTATCCTATTATGGTCACTCTTCCCTAACGGCTCCTTTATGACGAGATTATTAGTGGACCCTTGTTAATAGGATCCAAGCCGGTTAGTGAAGCCAAGAACAAGACACAGAACTTTTCTTTATTGAGAGAGTTTATTGACTTGTTTGGTCATACAGTTCTCCTCCTGTACAACCCAGTGTCCCAGCAATCTCCTATTTTCGTGCTCAAAGGCAATTAATACCCAACACCTGTTTCCTGTTTTTCTTAACTGCAACAATGTAATTGATATTAACAAACCTTAATGTAATTCATAAGATATAGATAGTCCTTCCTCATTGCACAATAATAGATCTAAAATAGCCCATTCCCCAGTTGGTTCCTCAACAAACTGTTATAGAAAACCATCTTGTATGCATTCCAGGAATTCGTCCTCCACAGCATTAGTGCTAATTTGGTTTACCAAATCTATATGTAGATTGAAATTGTCCATAATTACTGTATTACCCTTGTTACCTGCACGTTTAATCTCCTGATTTATACTGTGCCCTACGTTACCACTACTGGTGCCTATTGCCACTATTGGTGGCCTAGATACAAGTCCCACATATGTTTGCTGCCCTTTGCTGTATTTTAGTTCCATCCAAACTAATTCTATATCTTAATCTTCTGATCTAAGATCCTCTCTCACTAATGTACTGATCTCATCCTTTATTAATAGCGCCTAATTTTCCTATTTGTCTATCCTTCCTAAAGGTCCAATACTCTTAAACATTCAGTTCCCAACCTTGGTCACCCTGCAGCCATGTCTCCGTAATGGCAATTAGATCATATGGATTTACTTCTATTTGTGCCGTCAATTCATCTACATCTACCTAGTTGCAATGCTCGTGCATTCAGGGTAGCTTTAATTTTGCTTTTTTTAACATTTTAAAGTAATTTGATCTGTTCCTGGCCTTTGCTTCTGCTACTTTCCAATTTTGCTCACTACTTTTCTTCCTACCATTACCAGCTTTCTCTCCCAATTGAATTCCCTCTCTGGTGCCCATCCTTCTGCCAAGCTAGTTTTAAACCCTCCCCAACAACACTAGCACATCTCCCAGTGAGGATTTTTAAGAGAGGGAGAGTGAGTGTGCATGAGAGAGTGTGCTTGTACGTGTGAGAGAGAGAGAGAGAAAGACACAAATAACTTCCCAGAAATCCTAGGGAACCAAGAGTCTAGTAAGGAGGAGGAGCTGAAGGAAATTAGTATTACTAAAACAACAGCGCGGAGAAATTAATGGGATTGAAAGCAGTTAAATCCCCGGGGCCTGATAATCTACATCCCAGAATGCTAAAGGAGGTGGGCTTCGAAATAGTGAATGCATTAGTTGTAATCTTGCAAAATTCTGTAGATTCTGGAACAGTCCTGACAGATTGGAGAGTAGCAAATGTAACCCGCTACTTTAAAAAAGGAGAAAGCAGCGAATTACAAACCAGTTAGCCTAACATCAGTGGTAGGGAAAATGCTAGAGTCTATTATAAAGGCTGTGATAACAGGACATTTAGAAAATATCAACGGGATTAGACAAAGTCAACATGGATTTATGAAAGGGAAATCATGTTTGACAAACCTACTGGAGTCTTTTGAGGATGTAACTAGCAGAATAGATAAAGGAGAACTAGTGGATGTGCTATATTTGGATTTTCAGAAAGCGTTTGATAAAGTCCCACATAAGAGCTTAGTGTGCAAAATTAAAACACATGGGATTGGAGATGATATATTAGCATGGATTGAGAATTGGTTAGCAGACAGAAAACAGGTCTTTCTTCTGAGTGGCAAGCAGTGACTAGTGAGGTATTGCAGGGATCAGTGCTTTGGGCCCCAACTATTCACAATATAAAGCAATGATTTGGATGAGGGAACCAAACGTAATATTTCCAAGTTTGCTGATGACAAAACTTGGTCAGAATGTGAGCGATGCCGGGGGGGGGGGGGGTTGGGTGGTGGTGTTTAGAGGCTTCATAGTGATTTAGACAGGTTGAGTGAGTGGGCAAGTACATGGCAGATGCACTATAACATGGTTAAGTGTGAAGTTATCCACTTTGGTAGGAAAAACAGAATGGCAAAGTATTATTTAAATGGTGATAGGTTGGGACCTGGGTGCACTTGTACACCAATCACTGAAAGCAAGCATGCAGGTGCAGCAAGCAGTTAAGAAGGTAAATGGTGTGTTGGCCTTCACTGTGAGAGGACTTGAGTACAGGAGCAAAGATGTGTCCAGTTTTGGTCTCCTAATGTATGAAAGGATATACTGGCCATGGGGAGTTACCAGATTGATTCCTGGGATGGCAGGATTGTCGAATGAGGAGAGATTGGACCGACAAGGCCTGTATTCACTGGAGTTTCGAAGAATGTTGTCTGGAACAAGGGGTCACAATCTCAGGATATAGGGTAGGCCATTGAGGACCCTGAAGAGGAGAAACTTCTTCCCTCAGAAGGTGATGAACCTGTGGAATTCTCTATCACAGAAGGCTGTGGATGCCAAGTCACAATATATTTAAGAAGGAAAAAGATAAATTTCTGGACCCTAAAGGTGTCAAGGGGTATGGGGAGAGAGTGGGAGTATGGCGATGAGATAGAGGATCAGCTTTGATCATGTTAAATGGTGAACCAGGTTTGAATGTCCGAATGAACTACTCCTGCTCCTATTTTCTACGTTTCTATAAGAGTGTGTGAGAGAGAGAGAGAGAGAGTGAGTTGAGAGAGGGGGAAGAGTAAGTGTGTGTGATAGAGAATGAGAGAGAAGTGAGACAGGTTGTGTGTGGAGGGGGCGGTGGGGAAGGAGAGAGGGAGAAAGTCTGTGTGTGTGTGTGTGTGGGGGGGGGGGGGGGCGGAAGCGAGAGTGTGTGCGCGTGCGTGTGCGGGGGGGGGGGTGGGGGAGGCGGAGAGAGGGACCGAATGTCCGCGCATGCGCCTGGCTCACTCCCAGTCGCGTGATCCTCAGGTGACCCTCACCCTCACCCAGAGACACATGCGCACTCACCGTCTTACAATCTGATTCATTTTTATTCATTATTCTTTTAAAAAAAAAATCAATATATTGCTTTGACATTGCTCAGCAAGTTGTTTCTTTTATTCATTTCGCAGCTTTTAAAAAAAAAATTCACGTATCTTTCCGAAATCTTCTCATCAGCTCCTTGAGCGAGGAAAAAGATAGAAACGTTGCCTCCTTTGCAAAATGGTTGAACAAGCCCGGCCTGGACCGCCTGATGATCACCCGTTCCCCCTCTGTCTGTACTCTCTCAACCAGCAGTGTGACCACCTTCCTGACATGCTATCTACAGAGTTCTCAGCTCCGCAGATGTGCCACACTGAGTCCAGATGTTGCCTGAGCTCGAAATTCTGGAGCTCAAGTTTCTGCAGCTGGTGATGCTTCCTGTACACATGTGGTCATCTAGGCCACAGGAAGCATCCAGGAGTATCCACACGTTACAGGATGGGCACTGCAGGTAGGCCAGCTGCTCAGCCTTACTTTACAGACTATTCACTGTAAACCTGAAGTCTAGATCCAGAGACCCCGCTGCTCCTAATAAGCTTTGATATTGCTAGTAAACCTTACTACTAATAAAACCTTACAATTACTGCTAAATAATTACAATTACTATGTAAAGTATTGGAAGGGGTCATCTACAGTGCTATCAAGTGGCACTTGCTTAGCAGTAACCTACCCACTGAACCTCAGGCCACTCAGCTCCTGACCTCATCACAGCCTTGGTTCAAAGATGGACAAAAGAACTGAACTCCGGAGGTGAGGTGACAGTGACTGCCCTTGACATCGAGACAGCATTTGACCCAGTGTGGCATCAAGGAGTCCTTGCAAAACTGGAGTCAATGGGAATTAGGGGGAAAACTCTCTGCTGGTTGGAGTCATACCCAGCACAAAGGAAGATGGCCATGGTTGTTGGAGGTCAGTCATCTCAGTTCCTGGACATCACTGCACGAGTTCCTCAGGGTAGTGTCCTAGGCTCAACCATCCTCAACTGCTTCACCAATGACCTCCCTTGCATCATAAGGTCAGAATTGGGGATGTTCGCTGATGATTGCACAATGTTCAGCACCATTTGCAATTGTTCAGATACCCAAATAGTCCATGTCCAAATGCAGCAAGAGCAATATCCAGGCTTGGGCTGACAAGTGGCAAGTAACATTTGTGCCACACAAGTGTCAGGCAAGTGCCAGGTAATGACCATCCTGTAGTGAGTAACTCCCCAAAGCCTGTCCACCATCTACAAGGCACAAGTCAGGAATGTGATGGAATACTCTCCACTTGCCTGCAGCTCCCATAACACTCATGAAGCTTGACAACACTCAGTACAAAGCAGCCCTCTTGATTGGCACCCCACCCACAAACATTTACTTATTCCACCACCGACACACAGTAATAGCAGTGTGTATCATCTAGAAGATGCAGTACTCAGCAAGGCTCCTTAGACAGCACATTCCAAACTCATGACTGCTACCATCTAGAAGGCCAAGGGCAGCAGGTAGATGGGAACACCACTGCCTGGAAGTTCTCCTCCAAGCCAGTCACCAAACGGACTTGGAAATATATCGCCATTCCTTCACCGTCACTGGGTTAAAATCCCGGAACTCCCTCCCTAACAGCACTGTGGGTGTACCTACACCACAGGTTCTGCAGCAGTTCAAGAAGACAGCTCACCACCACCGTTTCAAGGGCATTAGGGATGCTGGTTTAGCCAGCGCTGCCCATATCCCATGAACAAATAAAAAAATTTACCTGAGTTTTTAAAGGTGAATGAGGAAACCACTCACTTACCTGGTTCCCTGTGATATCATATTTTGAATATTTCTCAGAATGCAGCTGGTGCACAGACTGAGTTCCCTGGCTCTTTTAAACTGCTTATCCATTCTACATGCTTTTTTAAACTCAAAGTTAAGCTAGCTACTTACATGAACAGCACCAAATCCCCTCACTCACCAAATTCCCAAACTCACACTCTGCACCTAGGTGCACTCAGTGACCAGTACCTGAGTTTGTGCCCACTAACTTTGTGCACTTAGCAAGGTCATCTTTATTTATACTAGCTGAAATTCTAGAGATGAGACAACACTATTGCCTGGAGAACCTAGTTCAAACAGGCTACCAAATTAACCATCTACAGCTGCTTCTCCTGCAGGGAGCTTGTTTATCCCTGACTGGCTGAAAGACACTTAACTTTAACTGGTGATTGTAGTTAAATTCTAAATGCAAACTAGTTTTAGAAAAAGATTAACCCTTAAAATTACCTCTCTCACCAAATTCCCAAGCTCACACACTATGACTGGCTGCACTTAGTGACCAGCTGCTATCTTCGTGCTTGCTTACTTTGTGCTTTACCCGTCCACCGACAGGTCAGTATCACATCGCTGTTTGTGGGAACCTGCTGTCTGCAAATTAACTGCTGCATTTCCTTTATTGCAACAATGGTCACACTTCAAGAGTACTTCACTGGCTGTGAAATGCTTTGGGAGGTCATGAAAGGCATTATGAATTATTTATCTTTGATTTATTCACACTGTGCTGTTTGTGATTAACTCTCACTTAGAATTTCAAGATCGATGGACGAATTGGTTACTGTCCTGAGCACTTCATTAATCAAAGTACACCTTCAATCATTGGCTATTAAGTAACAAGCAATCTCTCCAGATATGAAAAGTTAAGCATTCTTTTACAGATCATGAAGTAACATTTAAAGTTGGGTGCAGGTACAATGAGAGCACACTGATCACTACACAACTTTTTCCTTCTTTATTCTTTCATGGGATGAGGGTGTCACTGGTAAGGCCAGAGAGAGGGAATTTTAAGGGTTAATCTCTTTCTAAAATATAGTCTAATTTGCATTTAGAATTAACTAGGCCCACCCCTTATTGCCCTTGAACTAACCTTGCTCAGCCATTTCAGAGTTAACAGCAGTTAAGAGTCAACCACATTGCTGTGGGTCTGCAGTAGGTGAACCAGATGGGTCACCATTACTGAGACTAGCTTTCAATTCCAGATTTATTCATTGAATTTAAATTCCACCAGCTGCCAAGGTGGGAATTGAACCCCTATCCCGAGAGAATTAGCCTGGGCCGCTGGATTACTAGTCAGGGACATTACCACTTCGCCAACATCTCCATTGACAAAATGACTACTTTCTGCTATATTGTAAATTGTGAAAGCCACAAAGAAACTGAATGCAACTTTAACCCAGGTCCTCTGAAGTGTCACTTACATTAGTATTCACAGTATGGAAATTACTGTGAACCTACTGTGGGCGAATTCAACTTCAAAGGGGTAGTGAATAAGGAACACAATTAGTTTGGATAATTTCTTTGAGAGATTCTACGAGGGATTCAATGAATGAAAAGGGAAGTCCCTCGATTGATCTGCAGTTGTAATGCTGGGTTAGCTGAACTCAGGCTGCCCATGCGGGTCGCAAACTATCTGGTTTGGCCTCAGACAGATGACATGGAGTTGGTAGCTGGGATCAAAAACAAGTGACAATCCTCTACTGAAACTGACAGCAACTTCAGATGCCTGCACATGGGCAGAATAACATGGAAATCTGCAATTTGCTGTCAGTGACTCTATGCTTCTCCAGGAGGGTGCACAGTTGTGGTCTCCCCCAGTCAACAATAAATGGGAAATCAACTGAATCGATGAGAACTTTCATTGTAAAAACTAAAAAAAAAGTTACATCTTGTTGAATGAGATGTAATTGGGTTTTAACAATGTTCTAACTTCTGAATTACTGTTCAACACCCTCACTGATGCTGAAAAGCTAATTTTATATTTGCAGAATGTCAAAGGTTAAAATACTTCACACTTTTTAAAAAAGTTTGTTTGTATTGATGTGGAGTTTGGATATTCTGGGCTGAATGACCTGTTTCTTAATCCAATCATAATTTATTTTACTATCTGAAAACTTAAATTAAAAGTGAAAGGTTTCAGTACTTTTAACTTTATGCTTTGCTGTCTGTGAGAATACTTCAATATGATTGGCTGCATATCTGGTTTGCTACTATCACTGCTGTTGCACGTCTTGAGATCCCCTTGACTTGGCATCAGATTCAAACTGCTTTTGGGAAAAGGGGAGATCCACAGCACAGAGATCACTAGGTCTGAGTGGGCAGCTTTCTTTGAGGTCAGTGGCGAGCACTGTTACTGACCGCTTTGGTCTTTCCAACACTTAATCAGAGGAAATTTCTGCTCACCCAGTACTGTTGGTGGACACGCAGTCTGAAATTAGAGTGTGGAGGGGTTGAGAGAGGTGGAGGTGAGGTAGGGCTGAGTGCTGAGGGGCAACTCGTTGATGAGAAATAAAAGGTGCAAATAAACATTATCAGCTAGAAAATTGCACAAACCTTATTATATAGGGCAGAAAACTGAATGCTGTTGCAAGGGACGGACTGAAATAAATCGCTTTGTTGTTTGATTATCACATTGCTGTTTGTGAGAGCTTTCTGTTCATAAATTGATTGCCTTGTTCCCACTGACCTCCTGTGGGAGGTACTGAGTTTTTGAAAGCGCTCTTTTCCTCGCAGGAAGAGCGATGGACACATGAGAGGGGCTGGGATCCTGGGATTACATTTCGGAATGGCTGGGCAGTGGTCTTTATCTGGATGGACCCCCCAAGGGCTTCCACCATCAGTCAGTACACGCCTGACTCTTGTACCCAGTCAAGGGTATCACATTATCCGACTCCAGCCGCTGAGCAAAGCGACTTAATTCAATCAGTTGCTGGCAAGTACCACCCGTGCTTTCCGTCCCAGAATCGAGAGGAGGGTTCGCCAAAGAATGTGAACGTTTGCACCTTATTAAAGTTTGACTCGAAAGCAAACAGAAGGCAGGTCCTGTGTCCCTGATCATTGCCCTCTCTTCCCACGAAGAAACCCGATGTTGTTGACAATGGCCCAAATGCCATAGCAACCGCTGTGACAATCTGAGCCCAGAATCAATCCCTGACCACCGCAGCCTCCCGGACACTGGGAACGGTCAGACAAACGCAGCTTCCCATTCATCGCTGCCCAATGAAGCTGCCGCACAACCAGAGGCGCAAAACCGTCCAGACGCAGACATTTCACTGGTGTTAATTCCGAACTGAAATTTTGAAACTGTCTGCAAAAAAAAAAACCCCACTAACGTCAGATGGAGAATTGCCTTCTGAAATCTCTAATCCTGCATATCTGGGGGGAGGGGGGGGGGGCATGAAAAATGCAAAACATTTATTAATCCGGTTTGAAAAAAAACAATTTAGTAATTTTAATGTCACTTCACAGGCGGATTTCTTGAAATCATTGCTTTTAATCCTGGCTTCACGTTCGAAAATGTGAACAACCCCCACCTGCTAGAGAGAGAAACCCCGCCCCCCCCCCCCCTTAAATAAGGCAGAGAGTTTAATCACTTACCATTTGACAAACGATCCTGGCAGACCAGCGGCTCGAGTGAGGCTGAACTGGGAACTGCCGCCGGGATTGTAGAACATGCAGCACCTCCCCTCTCTCTGTCTCTCTCTCTTCCCCCCCCCACCCCAGCAAAACACAGTCATTCAACCCAGGACCTTGTCCAAGGTGGCAGCTGGAAAGGCCAGTGACAAGGCAGCAACAGGTAAGGCAAAATAATAGTAAAAAAATAACAATAATGATCAACCTCCTGTTTAAACGACCCGTTTATAGATTTAAAGACGTGAGCTTTGGAGCCGGTGAGTTCCACAAACTGTGTTATTTTTTTTTTGCATTGGCGGCACAAGCCGGCTGTATTTACACCAGTTGTTGGCACCATAACTTTTCTAGCAGTATTTCAGGACACCTAACGTCGGGTCCTTGCAATGCTGGAGAGGGGGCAGGTCTCTATCCAATGACTGAATCCTTATGTCAACAAGACTCTTGTAACGTGACATTCCCCATTGGAATGGATTTTCTGTCTCCCTCTGACGTTCGTTCATCAGTTGAGCATGTGTGTGTGTGTGTGTGTGTGTGTGTGTTATTCTTTTTTTTACGTTTCATGTTGAAAGGTGACCCTTATGTTATTTTGATGCATTGGGGGGGTTTATATTGCAAGGAAACCGTGGATGATGCAGGGGTACTGGGCAGCCGAAGCGAACCTTCAGCCTTGCGAACCCCGCAATGAACTATTGAAAATGAATATTGCGCGCGTTAGCCTGAATAAAAACTCCGCCTTTATCATTCCGGATTTATTTTACATGAAAAAGAATGCTCTGATACCGATTGTACCTTCTCATTGTTCTGCACTTTGCACAGAATATGTTTCAGAAGAAATGCACATTATAATGGGTCGTACGGCTCACGTAAAAGAAATGTGTGTTCCTGTAACAGCTACTAGATAGTTTTACGCGTAATTTACATAATCAATAATCATTA
The DNA here is from genome assembly GCF_017639515.1 of Carcharodon carcharias. NCBI lineage: Eukaryota > Metazoa > Chordata > Chondrichthyes > Lamniformes > Lamnidae > Carcharodon > Carcharodon carcharias. The sequence goes on from NC_054494.1 coordinate 33,567,655, forward strand.
CGACAGAGCGGGCCAGATTAAATTATGCTCTTTGGTATTATTTACTGGTTCGCAGTTTTGGAATAGTCATAGATTTACACGTGCAAAACTGTTACATAAACAGAATGAGAAACATAATATGAAATCCTGGGGAAGACTGGGATATAAATATATGGAAATCTATATGTATGTCAGTACATGTAGGTGTATGTCAGTAGATATAACCTTTCACCCCCATTGCTGAAACCTGTTTGTTTACTTATGTAGTTTCATAAATGGATCGTTCAGTTTTTTTCCCGCTCACCACCTCCCCCCAAAATTTAGCAGCTGCTAGGTGTACTTGTCAATTGTTCCTAGATGTTGTTAGTAATCGGCCTTTAAGCTTGGAAAAAGCAGAACTCAAAGACTTTAACTTGCCATGCTGCCTTGTACACAAGAAAGACCAGCTTGAACTGGTTCTGTTACACATCCCATCAGTCTCTAGCGCAGCTGTGAAATGTGGCCTCCTGGAACACTTACACATAACAATTATTGGGAGGCAGTGGCATAGTGGTATTGCCACTGGGCTGGTAATCCAGGATAAGGCTCTGGGGACCTGGGTTTGAATCCCACTGTGGCAGATGGTGGGATTTAAATCCAATAAAAATATGGAATTAAAAGTCTAATGATGACCATGAAACTATTGTCAATTGTTGTGAAAACCCATCTGGTTCACTAATGTCCTTTAGGGAAGGAAATCTGCTGTCCTTACCTGGTCTGGCCTACATGTGACTCCAGATCCTAATGTGGTTAATTAGGGATGGGCAATAAATGCTGGCCTAGCCAGTGACACCCACATCCCGTGAATGAATGTAATAATACGACAATGTATAACAGCCACTCAGGGGGACTGCCTGGTTCCCCCTTGTGGTTGGTTTAGCAACAAATAAGAAAGTTAGGAATGCCTCATTTCAATTTATCCCAACAACAACTTGTAGAATTACACAGTATTAACTTTAGTAGAAAAGCGCTTCATGTTTGTGTATTTACTGAATAATGGCACGTGACCATTTATTCAGTGACCAAGGCAGCAAAACGCAATCAAACAAACCACTAACACGCTGCGTTTCTCAACTTGTCAAAAAAAAATGCACAAAAATGTTA